>NC_064600.1:2252034-2852034 GCF_943734735.2 Anopheles gambiae | reverse complement strand
AACGAAACGTCAGTAAAGGTAAACTACAATCGTTCTGGTAGAGTAAAATAGGGATTAGTTTGTTGTAAAACTGCTGCAGATAAGTTCAATTTAATTTCCCGCTCGAAAATATCACACATCCACCACACGATCCTGTATTCAACTCTACATACGAACTGTTAAACTAGCAAAGTACCTCAGATCACCTCTTGACTTCAACAGTTCTCTGAAGGTCGCTAATAGCTTTGTGCCAGCGCCTCATCGAAGGAAGCGTTGAAACGAATAGATTTTTGCTTTGCTTTACCGCATATCGTGGTTGTAAGTGGGCTGAGATATGATGAGCTCGCGCATGGTGGGGAGGGGATCCGATGAGGTAATGATGATGTTGCAAATGTTTGCCCTACACACACACAATCAGTACCATTTGGGAACGGGTCGCGCACGGCACGGTGTCCGACCAGACTGACCAATAGTTTCAGCCCGACCGACCAGGCAGGTGTTCTCCTGGAAGTAACCGCAGCCAAGCAGCAGTGTTCGAACCATGGCAAGCCCATTCGACTCCATCAATTCGGAAGCGTACAAGGCGTACGTATTCTGGTCGGCGGTGCTGGTAGCAAAGATGTTGCTGATGGCTTTGCTGACCGCTATCCAGCGCTTTAAGAACAAGGTGCGTATATGCTGGGACTTAGGTGTAGCCGGTGGACTTCGAGAACATTCTGCAATCAATTTGATCCAATGTGTATCGATCAAATTGATGTAGCTTACGCGCGATTAGATCATACAGGATTTTACTATATAGACGAAGACAACTTGTGCGTGTTCTATGTGCCATAAAGAAGGTTCGTGAAGAGCGTTTCACGCATAACATTTACCGTGCCTAGTCTGCCTAATCAACTCTTCACGGTACCAATATCTCAATCATCCCAGCCTTTCCCGTCTAATCCATTACCGATGGCGATAACAGTTTTATCAACAGTACCGTTTGCTGCATCGACCGCCGATAAAGGCTGACCGTATATTTTTCGTACGGTGAACGCAAGCATAATTCATGTAACGCATGCAGAAAGCGTTAGCTTAGCCGTCTAATGCCCCTTTCGCACGGTTAACTTTGCGCAGGCGGTCCATAGCACGGCGCAAAACGGCTGTTGTGAATTAAAGATTACAGATTGCAATAGGCAACAAGCGATGGAACTAATTTTTACTCGCGATAGGCTTTCTGCTGGAAAAATACAAAACAAAAAAACAAAATAACGCACAGTGGAAGCGGCAGTGAAGCAGTGTCGATCGGCAGCTTCGTACGGTGTGGAGTTTGCTCTGCACGCTCTTGACGGTTGAGCGGTTGTTTATTGTGTGCTGATCGACTGGTGTGCGTGTCTATTCCTAACGTGCCGATCACGCACTCACACACGCACGAGCGCGGGGTTTCAGCGGACAGTCGTCCAGTTAACGACTTCTCGGACGGTCAGGGTTAAGCTGTTTGGCATTGGATACAGTGGCGAATGAAATAGAAGCCAGAGATGTAAGAATGCTTATGATCAAAATATTTTGAACAGCTACATCTTCGGCTCTAAAAAATTACATGTTGGTACAAATGATACCAGTAACTTACTTAAAGTTAGTGGGACAGAATTAGGAATAGTTGTCCCGAACGCAATTTTTATAGTTTTTTTTTTATAATTTCCATTGCAATATCCATCATAATGTTTAGTTAAATGAACACTTTTTTATGAAAATTGACAATCAACCATAAAACCACTGCCCTCAGACGACCCAGTTGGTGGTGCAATAATTAATTAAAAAACCAAACTTTCTCCCGCTGCTGGATAAACGGCTCCGAAGCGTAACGCCGCCTCACCGCCCCAAGCTCGTAACGCTGCGGAACAAGAGAGAAACGTGCGCATTGGAAAGGGACGGCTGGCACGTGCAGGTGTAGGAATTTTTGGAAGCTGAAACGTGTTTACCTGTGGTCCGATTCCGATACCGTCAGTTCGAGACCCGACGTCGTTGCTCGCACTGTTGTTTTCGCTGTGAGAGATCGAACCTCCAGGGTGTAAACAGTTATTTCAAAGTGTTGGTACATCTCGGCCCTCTTCTGTTCTGTCAACCATCAACCATCAAGCGATCAACATGACGAGTTCGCCGTTCGCCACAATTAACGATGCAGCTCTGCGATCGTACATCTTCTGGTCCTCGGTGCTGGTGATGAAGATGTTGTTCATGTCACCGCTAACGTCACTGAACCGCATTCGGAAGATGGTACGACATCGATGGCCACTACGGCGTTGACCACAAACGCTAACAAAACTCGCACTCGCAGCTGTGTGTCTGTGCCCGTGCAACTCCACACTAACGCGCCCTCTTTTTTCTAATCCTACCAGGCATTTGCCAGTCCCGAAGACACCAGAGTGATCAGCAAGAAGCTAGTGCCCAAGTACGACGATCCGGACGTGGAGCGTGTGCGCAGGTTGGTGTTATTTCTTTCTTTCTTGTAGCTTGCCACCACCAACGAGCTAGTACCCGATACTAATATCTGATTGAATGGTTTGCATTTGCAGAGCGCATCAGAACGATCTGGAAAACATTCTGCCGTTCTTCGTCATCGGCTTCCTGTACCTGCTGACCAATCCGGCACCGTGGCTGGCCATCAATCTGTACCGCTTGGTGGCCGCTTCGCGCATTTTGCACACGATCGTGTATGCCGTCGTGGTCATTCCTCAGCCGGCCCGCTTCCTTGCCTTCGTGGGTGCGATGATGCCAACGGCCTACATGACCCTGCAGACGATACTGTACTTCATGCTGTAGGCGGTGGTGATGGATCAGTTGATTAGAAGCAAGGAATAAATATTTACTGCCGGGTGAGGCTTTGGTCGGTTTTCAGGGAAACAATCGGTGGTGTGCTACTTGTGTTATGAGAATAAGGAATATTAAAAACATAGATGACAATGTTTGCTGGAACTAGTTAATAGGGGCCAATCACAGAGCTACGAACCATAATGATGGGGCTATCTAATAGTTTTGGGAGCACGCAAAGGTTATTTCAAAAGCAATTTCTCGGAACATCTTAAATCCAAGGGATACATTAAGCGATACTGATCTCATACTCATATTTCTACTATCACTGCACCCATATCAATCCTGGAACTGATCTCCCGTATCGGTACTGGAACAGATTGTCATCCCATTCCGATCTTTTTACTGTCCTCGTGGCCATGCTCCGTGAAACTGCTCTCTTCTCGATTCTGGCTCAGTGGTTTTTCTATGTGTTTATTTGTACTGATTGCATATAATTTAACTTCGATTATAAAAGTTCACTCACTACACCCCGCTGGAAACCTATACGTGCTTGGCTATACATTACCTACAATGCAATTGTACATGTAGCAGAACACATTTTAGGATACGTTCCTGAAATCCGGTAAGAGAAAAACTCAATGAAAGAATGATATAGCTGCTCGTTACCAATAATTTGAGGCAAACAAACCGCTGGAATCATTTTCAATTCGTAAAAGTCCTTTTTCATATGAACTGATTGCTTTCGAAGGACATTGAATTAAATTCAGATCAATCTCTTCTCACTATATATAAAATCGAAAATCGCCACAATGACGTGAGAGTAAACATTCAGCGAGAGAGAGAGAGAGAGAGAGAAAGCGGTGAGAGCAGAGCTCTCTTAGCAACGCGCGTTGCTGCGAAAGGACTTGCTCCATGCCACACTGCCAGCCCGCGGGTAATGAGGGCAATGGTTACTTAGATTTTTTGTTTACACAAACCGATTTGAAAACACATGGTATTGGATATAATGATTTTTTTTTAAATTAAAGTTGCAAATTAGCCACCTGATGATAACGTGTCCCATCTCATACCCTTTCTCATTATAAATCAAGATATTCAAGGCAATATTTAAAAAAAATGTTTGAAAACTGTGTAACATAGCTTATTTGTGACATGGCTGATATTCCAATTCATTCAATCATTAATAAAGCCAACCATACTCATTATTGGTGCTTAAGCACCTCGCATACTACATACACCGTCGTCATCGGCAGATAAGTGTGCTACAGAATATCCTGTAAAACGGGTTGCTATACCCAGGACGTCGAACATGTTCACTCCCTCAAATCTTTTTCTATTTGGCGTAACGTCCTGTGCGGACATGCCGCCCTGTATAGGCTTTCGAGACTTAATTCATTAACACGTAGCCGGATAATCAATCCTTGCTACGGGGGGACGGTCCATGGGCTTGAACCCATGACGGGCATGTTATTGAGTCGTTCGAGTCGACGACCACGTACCACGGGACCGCCCCAAATCTACTACTCCCTCAAATCTATTACTCCGCAATATTGGAGTCGGGACAAGGAAAACGCATGACAATAAGAAGCAGATGTAAGCGAGAGACCCTAAACGGCCATATGCTAAAATGCCTTGATGAAATTCCGAGCAAGAAAGCGGCGGATGTTGATGGCTTGAAAGTTAAAATTGAATTTGTAACGATTTGCTCGCGGGCGGGAAGAACTACTTATTTCAGGATGTCCTTCCGGAACAAAGCACTAAAGGTAGAGATGGTTCATTGCGCAACATGGCTGCAACATACTGCGCGTTAGGTGAGACAATCGTGCGCACTGCATTTAGCCGGATCAGCATCAACTGCAGAATGATTGACAATGAAACTATGCTTACTGTAACGTGCCCAAGAAGGCTGAAAAGATTCTGACTGTATCTATCAAGAGTGATGGCGATATCTACCATGTGATGCTATCACCGTACTATGGTGTTGATTAAGAACAACCACGTTATAATTAAGGACACGTCAAATTGGAAGCAAAATCTGAAAGATGTGGGGCGGCAAGAGTAAATAAAGTAGTTTACAAGTAAACGTGAATTTAGTTAATTGATGTGGGAAGGTTATAACAGTGTTGAACCATTCTTTTCTATAACAGTATAGATCGGAATATTAGAACTACGCATTTGGAATGGTTATATGAGGGGATATGTTCACTGTTGAAATGTGATATTTGGCACAACAATAACAATTGTCTCATACACAAATACCAATTCCATTCAATACTTCAAAACAAGTTTCAGGATAATAAAATAAAATTTTGATGGCGTTTTTGGAAATGACCCTCATGAAATTAAAGACGGAGCAAATTTACATTGAAATTGTTCTAAGCATCTATTACGTATTACCTAACGTATGAAACATAAGTCGAAAAAAAGAGTAGAAATGGAATTCGAACCATGTGCGATAACATATTTTTGTAGTTCAATCTTACATTTATGGGCACAAAAAACAGAAGATGGATTGAAACAGCAAGTGAGCATTTCAAACAATTTATGTTTTTAAGTACGCAATTGGGATTGGATATAAACATATTGTATATGTATTAGCGGCACCCTAATTTTTTAATCCACTGCACATCAATACGTTATTCAATCAACACATTGTTGAGGTTACTACTTAGCTATGCTTTCCATAAAATCACGCCGATAACTAAAAAATAATAATAAACAAATTATACATTTGTGTCAACAGAGGCATGGAACGTATCAGTTCGATTGAAAATAAGTAGGAATGCAGCTACTGAACTTTCTGTTTTATCAAAATGGCCACAAAACTCGCCAATCATGATTATCATTGTTATTACTTATAAGTGTAAGTAAATAAGATTCATTGGTACTTTACGTGCGTAACAAATAACCTTATTTTTGAACACCAGTTAAACAAAATTACAAAATTGCGTGACTTGGTTTTTTATGGTTATTTAAGATTTAAGATTTACATCAGTATGGCTCAAAAGTAGCCTTATCGATATTTAACGGTTCTGCAATGTACAGTAAGAACTGTAACAACCAGGAAGTTACAAGATTAAAACAGTTGTAAGAACAAATAAGAACAAATAGGTGTTTGAGTTATGGTTGTTGCCACTGAACGTGTAGAGTTTGAAAATGATTCGAAATTTGAGGACATCCGGTAGATTTTACCGGGCCTTAACTAGTCTTTAGATAAATTTCATCAGAAACTGTGAATGAGCTCATCAAGCTGTGCAATAGTTTAGAAAGACAGTTACATCGAATGAAGAAACAAATGAAAGATCTCAATCACGAAATAAATTATGCAGTTACATTAAAGTTATATCAAAGACACAGTTGTTATAGTAATAACATAATAATAAAACTATCTTCATACAAATGATATCATTCTGAGGGTTAGGAAGGCATAGGGACTCTCACTTTACAGAACATAGAGCGAAGCGAATAAATCTCGGAAATCTAACCACTTCAGTACGACGATGATAGTGCAAAATCGAGATTCAGCTTGGTTTAACGTTCTGACGTGTTTACAATCTACCCGACTAGTAATAAGAAGAACAGAGTGAACAGGTCCTACTACACCAAGCAGCTCATTATAGAAATGTGCTTACTAGCTGTATTTGTAGGCCTATGTTCTAATTTAGTGAGGGTATTTTCAATGCAACTTCGAGTGTTTGAAGTCTTGTCTAGCGATTTGACGCCAACTGCGATTTCGGCTACCCCTTCATCGATTGATTTTCCCTACCAGACTTTTAAAACAACAAGCTTTATCGAGTAAAAGAATAGAATAAGCCCCACTGATGAGTAATGCAATGACAAAACACTCACCATACGACGCGTTATGTTGGTTGGTTTGATCGGCGATTGCCGTTTGCAGTGCTTCCATAAATCAACCAGCTGAATGGAAAATGGGTTTCCCCGTGTACACAAGCTCGTATATGAGCCCCGCCAACTGCCATCGTCTTCTTCCTGCGCAGCGGAGTGAGGCATATGGTGGAAAGAATGCTTCCTGTGTTTACGCGATAAAGTTGTATTTGAATATTATTACGTGCTGGAGTACGTGCTTTTCGTGGAATGCTTCGAAAAAGATGTCATCCAGATACAGTTCACTTGATCCAAATTTGGACTATGAGTCAAAGCATTTTAAAGCGTAACCCCCCTCCAGCTGTTCGGCCGAATGAATGTCACTTGAACATAGTATAGAAATCCACTTCTAGAAAATCTATTCCAGTGCATCCGTGTGTCGTATAAAATTAACCAAAGCTTCATTGATTATGCGAAAGGTGAGCAATTGAATTCCATTGGCCGGTTTTGGGCTCCCAAGCCACCGTGAAACTACAGCCGAAGCATCGTCACGCGTCCGGAAATGGTGCACATTTTTGCTGCCAGCTAACGGACAGCCGCAAGAACTTGAAGTATAGAAACAAACACCGGGAGGACGATCGAGGCACTAGGGATATTTGATGCTGTTCCTTCGTTTCAACGCCATACCGAAATCTTCCAGCGCATTCTTGCAGACATTCGTGTGGGGAGAGAAAGGAATCCAAGAAAGAACAAAAACAAGAAAAAAAAACTACAAACGAGTACTGTAGTTCCCAGGCCCAGGGCCCTGTTGATCTGCTTACAGGAAGCGTGCCAAAACGTGTCGTTACTTGTTTACCGATGGGTTCCTTTTTGTGCAACATGTTCATTCATGGTTTCGTGGTGGCGTGAACCGAAACCGACATTGCCGAAGGGAAAGTGGCCAGAAGCAGGAAAAAATGGCTCACACGCATGCTGAAACCCGGTCACTCGCACTGTAAACCCTTGCGTGCACAGCGCATACGGCCAATTTGCATACATGGGAATGGGAACTCCAACCGAGGAAGGCATTCCACTCCATCGCCAATACGAGCCGAACTGTTCAAGTGTACATCAATACAGCAAGATACAGAATTCTTGCCTTTGGCAAACTTTAGCATACTCTTATTGAACTAAAATTCGCAATCTCAAGCGTAATAGTAATAGCTGCTCAATAGCTGCTTAGATTATAAAGCAATCATAATTCATCAATACAGCATAATGCTGGATTTAAATGTGGCTTCGTGTTGGACAGTTGAGACTTAAACCCAAAGAGTACATTGACCAGTTACCGCAAGGTTAAGTTAATTGCGTTACAGTTTCTGTATTCTGCTGCATATACCACTAATAACCATAACTATCGTAACTTATTGATTACCCGTAGCAAGATAACAGGACAGTCAGTAAAAATGAAATATTCTCTTTTTTGTAGCAGAATTTAAAACTCACAAGTGGTGAGGTAAGATCGTTGTTGGTAATACATTTGTGATCCATTCCGTCTCTTGCGTCCTAAAAATCTAAACTGTAAGAGTCGTTTAAATAAGTCGACTGCTCCTCAAATTAACGATTTTGTAACATGAATTAAAACCAACCCCCCGTTTTAAGGGATGAGAGTAAAGCCTGTCCAAGTGCCACTGCTGAACACGCCAGGGTTAAACGTGTGAAAGATGAATCAGACGTGTACGAGAACTCAGACTCGGCCGTTAAAACACAGCGCGCGCAGTAAGGGGGGAAAAACGCATGAATCATCTCGGGCGCGTGAGTGCCCGGAGACGCTACAGCAGGGTGAGTTGTTGATAAAAACGCGGTCTCCGCTTGCCATTGCATTTATTTCACCACGAGCGGCGGGATCAGCTACTGCCTGCCGGACCGAACCGGGTCAGGAAACAGGACTTTGGTCGCACCTTACGAGACGAGTGGACCATGGTGGACAGTGTGTGTGTGTGCGTGTGAGTTTAGTGATGAAGAATTCCAGCAAATCCGTGTATAACTCTGTGGAATGTGAGAGAGTGTTCTGCAATCAAACCAAGGGTGCAAGTGCTTAAGAGGCGTGATAGAAGCGTGATCTGCGGACTGACACACTGCCTGCATTGGTTTATCTAGTCTGTCGAAACAAGTGAATTTGCAAAAGTCTTGTCGACAGAGAGATAAATCACTGTTTGTGGTCCTAGACAACAGAGTTCCGTGTTACATACCATTGGGACACATTCATCCCCTCCGCTTCTTCTCAACATTGCGCAATTGGCGCGCTCGGCGGAACCGCAACGTCAGACGCACGTGAAAGCCGCGCAAGCATCGGGTGCAGAACGTGTTCGGACAGGGTTTTAGGGGGTTTGTTGTTTCTTCTGTGTGCTCTGGGTGTGAAGCCTAATCGTACACCGGATCTGCCCGGAAGCTCTCGCCGTCGCTGACGCACATAGCCGCACAGGCATGCTGGACACCGAATGCAACTGTTAGCGTCTATTGTGAAATTTGCTGATGGTGACGAACATTTTGATCAACACACACACATCGAATCTAACACACACACACACACTCACACCATTACGCTTGGGCGATTGTTTTCCGTAGCGATTGATCATGCACGCCAAACAACCCCCTCTGCTTGGGAGGGGATGGCGTGGTGACGGTTTCTGTAACAAATCAGCTGGATTGCGTCATTGCGACAGAATAAGTGTGTGACGTGCGTTCCCGTCGTGACTTTCGGGGGCGGAATTTCCCCACACCAGCTTCGGCAGTTTGATTATTCACCACGCGCGCGAGCTCAACGCTGACGGACGGTATCCATTCGGTGGCTCCGCTGGACCGTTTGCTCCTAAATGCACCAATCAATCGATGATCAGCAAGGGGCACACAACAACACCCCACATATCTCTCTCACTATCAACGCTTTCAAACAAAGCAATGGCTGGCGGGGAGAGGTAGCCACTTTGGCGCAAACAACACAGAAACAGACCCTCAGCTGATACAGTTCATCAGAGTGTCATCATTTCGTCATCGTACGACGCTTGCTTTCTCTGGGGACGCGCCGCAAACCGATGCAGGAGGCTGGCGCTGGATATAAACGGGCGGTCAGGCACACCACGTGGTTTGTTGATGCTGGGGAAAACAACTCACAAACAGTATCACATCAAGCGTGGCATTGTTGGGGTGGGTTGGATGATTTCATGTATGTTCCAGAGATTTTTTTTTGTACAAGATTTACACAAGGAGGTCAATGTCAATCGCTCTGGGAGCGAATTGTTTGTACATGTGCACAACTTGCCGAGTAGTATTTGAACAACATGCAAAGTGTGTAAACTTAACTTACTAATAAAGACCGCTACACAAGTTGGAAAATAATGTTGGCAAATGTAAAGAGCGATTGGATATTCGCTTCATCGAGTCAGTAGATTATATTATGTCCGTCAGTGGAATTGTTGCAAGAGTTTGAAAATATTACACCAGCTCCGATGACTCAACGCCAACAATTGCATATATGTAATCGCAAAGTAAAAGTTGAACGGATGAATCATCGTCTGGTTTGACCCAAAGTACGCATTGCAACTAGCGGGTGCAACATGTTTTATTAGTATCATTCCACTATCAAGAATCTAGACAATGGTTAAAAGTGTTCCTGTTTTTCTGTGGGCCTGTTGTGAAAAGCTTTTAGTTGGGTAAATGGTACCAAACAAGAGCAAAAAAAAAAAAAACAACAACCCCAGAATCTAGCTGTGCACCTTTCATTGACCAAGTGTCCGACATTGCAACCAGTCATACCCCAGCGTGACTAAGGCGGAAATGGGCATGAGTTAGCAGGACACGGTCACACTGCGCTTATCACTAACGATGATGCCATACGACGGTTTCGATGAGGCGATATCGCACGCCGGGGAAGGTGGAGAATGCGGCACCACAGGTATGCACGGCTGGTCAGCTACGCGAACTCGCTTGGTATCCCTCCTCCCGAACAGTCGACTCAGGCGACACATCGAACACGTCATGATACTTTCCCGGTAGATCGGTTTTGAGCGATGATGATTCAGCACCGGGCATCGGGTTTGGGGCGCCGTGAATGAATCTGGAGTGCGAATTATATACCGAGCGGCGATGACCACCGATGGTATGCTCTCACTGAGGACTAGGGGGGGGGGGGATCAGGAGACGGACGGTCGGTTCTTACCGTTGTTACAGCTGACGGATGAACCACGCGCCGTCTGCATGACGCAGCGGTTATTGCCGGCTGGATGATGCAAGTGTTCATGCGAGTGAGCGCACTAACGCGTGAGTTACTTTAGACTCTCCGGCACGTTGGGCCTGGAATGGTGAACATCTGGTAAAAAGGTTACAGAGCAATGCGTGGAGCTGGAGAAATGATGTTATACATTTGTATGAAAACGATTGTTCGGCGGGGAAAAAAAAACAAACAAAAAAGAATTAATTACAGATTCTTTCGATACTAAAGTATTACATCAGCGCGTGGGAAGGACATCACCGTAAACATCATTTCACAACTTGTACCTTTGCTGCAACAGACACGTGGTTGCACACTGTACGAAAGCGAAAATCCACACCATGAACTTCCAAACACCACCTATAGCAGTCAAATGTAAAGCAAACCCGTCTGAAACACCTCATTACATATTCCGATGCTCACGCGGTCGCGTTAGACTGTTAACGAGAATATTTTGGACGACACCACGTGCATGGTCGCGACAGATCTGTCCTAAAAGCAGTTGACTTGATTGACTTGTTTAGCATTCTTCGCTAGGGATGGTGTTCATTAGAGTGATACAGGTGTGGATAATTCAAAATGCTTTTTTGGCACTGCTTGGAGAAAACACTCACATAGCGCAGTCGGTTGACGGTTGGCCTAATGCACCGCTAGCGTAAGATCAACTCTCATCAGTAGCAGGTATATATTGAAGCTATGCCAACATGAGAAATGTGTAGAGAGAGATAGAAAGAGAGGAAAGGAGAGAATAAATGCACAGATAAGGCAAGGCTCATTGGTGAAATAAAATATATTGTATTATCAAAAGACCTGACCTAAAGCACAAAAACAACGACAGTTTGTTTATCAGTTTCTTGTGCGGTTTTGCATCAGTGATAACAAAACCACAACAGCCTAGCAGGCGATAAGAGGCATTCTAGAGGGCTATACAGCTGTAAGTTTTGAGAGAAAAAAAACACACCACATAGACGGATGTACAAGCATTTCACTACATAACAATAATATTAATAGCCGTCATACTCAAAATTAAATAAATAAATAAATTATAACATGATATGTACGTTTTTTAATCCGAAAATCTAAAACATAACAGGGACAATGAAGCACCAAAACGATCTTTGCACAAAAGTGCAGGCAATAGCATCGTAATGGGTAAAACATACTAAAAATCCAAAGAAATAGTTGATAAAGGACATGACAAAACATATAGTGGGATGAAAATAAATGGAATGGAAGAAAGTGTGAACCCGAGCGGACAGCTGGATTTAGGTAGACGAGGAACTGTAATGAAGCAGCCGCTGTAACAGACAGGGAAGACACTGTGCTGGAATACAGGTTCATCTCCAATCCAAAAGTACCGAAATGCACTTTAGAGCATCTAACAACCAATATTTTAATGCCAAATCAAACACGTTTCCATATCGAAAACGTTACCATGCCTTTTGCCGTGCGGCAGCGAAGTAGCGTCTCGAAAACCATGCGGTCAATTAGAGCCCAACCGAGATGATAAGTCAGTTCGCCATTCTAAACTGTCCCACGAAAAAAAAACCGGCTGACCGAGAAGATGTTGTACAACGAGAGACAGAGAGAGAGCGAGAGTGTGTGTTGCCGAGCGGTTATCACCTAACCGCAACCACTGCGTTGAACAGAACCACTCCATTTCCTGGCCACGACCTGTTGACGATGATGGTGACGGTGGTATTGGTGCCAATGCTCTCTTACCGCTTGCCGAACGGCAGTACTTGCCCTGTGCCAATTTAAACCTAGCTTCATGCCACAGAATCACCCCGTACGTTCGGCTGCTGTTGCTGAAGGATGGAAGCAAGAGGCACGAAACTAACACCAAGCCGCAATACGGGAAGGGCAACCGCGTTCACGCTCACCGATGCCCAAGCGGAGGGCCGGACGCTGCGTGCTGCGTTTAAATGCCCTGGCTTTGCAGAACCTTGCGCCATTTGTTTGCTGATCACCGTCCCGGCAACGACGTTCGGTATTCGTGAAGCTTTGATTTGGCGTGCAGTTTTGCTGGTATTCCCGTTCTGCTTTCCCTGTTGGCAGTTTTGGAACAGGAACGATCCTCTCGATCGACTCGCAACTCACCCAGCTACCGAGGGCTTGAGCGGGCAGTGCTGTACCTTGTGTATAAGAGTGTGTGCGTGACGTACCAGCGTGCCGCGTGCGTGTTTCTCAGTCTTCCAAAGCAGACGTGTACAGTCCCACGCAAGACGCCTGCGAGATCTGCGATCAACCTGAGCCGCTGCACAACATGGCTAGCACCAACACGCACCGTGGCTGTCCGATGAACGGACATCTGGCAGCGAGCAAAAAGCCACAGACCGTGTCGGAGGAGGACCCGATGGCAAACTTTATCCGGCCCGATCAACCGTCCCGGTGTACCTGGGCGCTCGGTACGACGGAGACGAGCCCGCATCATCACGAGGCACTGTAAGTACTGTTCAACGCGCTGCCAAACATCTGATCGAAACAAGTCTGGTGGCAAGATGCGTTTACAATTCTACAGAAAATCAGCCACAGCGAGTGTGATTGGTCTACGTCTTTCTGGGTCCATTTAAATAGGCTAACAAGGTGTGATTAGTGTTTACCCGTAGCAACCATTAATGTGCCTAGGAGGGGCACCCAGCACAGATGGTAATTGAACCATATCCGACCTGTAATGCCCAGCATGTCAGTGTATTATACATTATTTTCATGGTTTGGATTGCTGAGACAGAATAACGATAGCTCTAGATTGATAAATCTAGAAGAATTACACAGTACAGTAAAAGGAATTTGGACAATTTAATTATATAAAAGGAAATTGGGTACTTTACGGCTAGCTTAAATTATTGTAACTAGTCGCCGATGAGGAATAAGACGAAGATGTATTTTCAATGTGAAAAATTATTGATAGTAATATTTTGACATAGTTAAAGATATGTGATCTGAGTTGCTTTTCTATGGATGTAGTTCCTGAATTACCAAGAAGTAACTGTTTAAAAATCAATATATCATCAGGATATAGCAATAAGCCTACATCTCCGATGCAGTGGTATATAGGGTTGCTATCTGTGATTTGTTGATAACCCTATATCCGCGTAGCTTGCGTATGACGGATTCGAATCTAATCAGGATTTGGCTGAAATGGAAGTCAGTGGCAATGCGCTGAACTCTTCTATGCAGCCTACTATCGATAAGATACCATCAGGCAATTCGATATTACCGAGTCCTGATACTTAAAACAGCGTGTACTTCTGTTTTGCTGCTCCATAATGGTCAAGAAAATTGCGATGCAGTGCCATATTCCATATCAAGGGTAGTTATATGCGAACCTCTGCTCGCCAATCAACATTGTTTGCGGCCCAAACTACTCACTGATAACGTTGATTATTGACATAGGAGGAAGCAAAAGAGGAAAAAAAAAACCCTCCAAATTAAACATATTACTTACGTCAACACAAATCAGGAGATGGCGAACCGTTTTGATAGTGTTTAGCCAATTGGCCGTAGTGGCTTTTGATGACGCTGGGCCAGAGCGGGTAGCTAACCGTTTTAGAAATTATTAGCGAACAAGTTCAACACTCCCCGTAATGCGGAGGGGCTAGAGGTCATGGACGTAGGGGAAAGCGGGGCAAAATGGGCATGTTAAGCAGTTTACTGAATATTCCATTGAATATGCCACAAAACACAATTATTCATGCATTATTGTATGCCTCCACTATTTATCTATGGATTAAAATTGCCACATAGAATGAAAACAACTTAAAATCATGAAAACAGTGTAAAATAAAAGTTGATGTTTTACGAGAAGCTATTTTGACACGCGGGGTAAAATGGGCATAGCCCTGGGGCAAAATGGGCATATGTAAACAAACTGTGAAACGTCAAAACACTGGGGTAAAATGGGCCACAACAACTGCGCTTAGGTAATGGTCTATGCTTTTGCGCACCGTTTCGTGAATTGTATTTTCGTTCTATCTTTTGTTTTGCTGGTCAGGAAAGCCCTTAAAATTCTTCCAAAAATATGTTATCAAAATTAAAACAGTTTTTACACGTTTAAATCTACAAAATCGATTCTTTTGAAGCTGTGTCTGTTATCATTATTGAGGCGACAAATATAACACCATAGCCTCACCAAACGCCATTTGTCAAAAGTATCTGCCCATTTTGCCCCAAGCGTAACTGCCCATTTTGCCCCACGTGAAGCATTTTTGTATTTTATGTTATATTAGTAAAAATACGCATTCGATCGCCTTGCTTTCTTCAGACAAATTGTATAGAAATATCATATCTTTAATAATATATAATGTAAAACTTCAACGCATCCCTGTGACACTGGGTTAAGCTTATTTTCGAAGTGACAAAAATTACATCAATATGCTACTAAACCTTATTTTGCACTTTTCTTGGTTATTTTTTGTGTTAGCGTTATGAAACTTACATGGTGTTCATAAAACACTCTAATGAATACATTTTGAGCATTGGAAAGTAGCTTTGTAGTCAAATAATGCTTAAATAGAGGGTGCCCATTTTGCCCCACATGCCCATTTTGCCCCGCTTTCCCCTATTGCCACGTGGTTCAGTCATATTTTACAAAAGAAGAAGTCGGTTTCGTTTCCGCATGATTTCGAGCCAGGCGCTTTGAGTTGAGATGTCAGGTCAGGTGTGCTCAGTTCTTAATTGCACAATAAAATCTTCTTATATCGCAGCTACCGTTGAACGGATCGTACGAGCACGTGCAACGTGGTGCGGTTCGATCGGTACTTCAACCACCGTATCAGGCTCCCCGCAAAGATGGGTGTGTGTGACGACTTGGCGATAAACCTGCGAGCGCCAATGTGCTACCGGCTGCCATAATGGCGGCCAGGGGTCAGCCAGTGTTTGTGGACGCCTCGACACTGAAGCGTGAAATGTTGTTTATCTGCTCGCGAAGGCCTGTCATTGAAAGCAATATTTACCCCGGAATCGGTGATTCCTCGACAACAAACTCACCGGGACTTTACAATGTTAGGAGCGCAATTTCCGATGCCATTGTTTTTGTTTTATTTTCCAATCGTCTTTTTTCATATTCTTTCAGTGCCCCCAAACCGTCAACGCTGCCCTCGATCCTGGAAGCTGTCGGAGGAACGCCACTGGTGAAGCTCAACAAGATCCCCCAGTCCATGGGCTTGAAGTGCAATGTTTGTAAGCATTGAAGGATGTGGAGTGGTCTAGCGTTAGCAAAGGTAACACCAAAACCGTCCCCATTTTAGATGTCAAGTGCGAGTTCCTTAATCCGGGCGGCTCTGTCAAGGATCGCATCGGTGTCCGGATGGTGCTGGAGGCGGAGCGCAAGGGACTGCTGAAACCAGGCTGCACCATCATTGAGCCGACGTCCGGCAATACGGGCATTGGGCTGGCCATGGCTGCCGCAGCACGGGGCTACCGCTGCCTGATCGTGATGCCGGAGAAGATGTCCAACGAGAAGGTGGACACGCTCAAGGCGCTCGGGGCGGAGGTGATCCGCACGCCGACGGAGGCCGCCTTCGATTCGCCCGAGGGGCTCATCGCAGTTTCGCAGCGGCTTCAGCGCTCCATCCCAGACTCGGTCATTCTGGACCAGTACCGCAATGCCGGCAATCCGCTGGCCCACTACGACGGCACGGGCGCGGAAATCGTGGAGCAGTTGGGCGGCCAGGTTGATATGGTGGTGATTGGCACGGGTACGGGCGGTACCATGACCGGCATCGGCCGTCGAATCAAGGAGTCCTGCCCGACCTGTCAGGTGATTGCGGCCGATCCGGAGGGTTCGATCCTGGCCGAGCCGGAAGAGCTCAACCGCACGGAGGTAAGCTTCTACGAGGTGGAGGGCGTCGGGTACGACTTCCTGCCGACCGTGCTGGACCGCTCGGTCGTCGACCGGTGGTACAAGTTTAACGATCGCGTCGCTCTGCCGCTCGCCCGCCGTCTGATCCGGGACGAGGGTCTGCTGTGCGGTGGCAGCAGCGGCGGCAACCTGTACGTTGGCCTCGAGGCGGCCAAAACACTGAAGGAGGGCCAGAACTGTGTCGTCATCCTGCCGGACAACATTCGCAACTATCTCACCAAGTTCGTGTCGGACAACTGGATGGAGGCGCGTTACTTCAAGGACTCGGAGAACTGCCACGACCAGAAGTAAGTACCTGAAACGCTACAGCCAGTGGATTGACACACATTGTACTACGACTGTTCTTTTCTGATTAGGTGGTGGAATGCTAAGGTGAACACACTGCCCATGGATACGCTCATCACTGTGCGCGATGATGCGCACATCAGCGATGCGATCGAGACGATGAAGCAGAACAATCGTACCCAGCTTCCGGTGCTGGATGCCGATGGGTAAGTAAACTTTGATTGGTAAAGGAACGTGGGCCACTAATGCATCCTTTTCCGCACTTTACAGAACCATCAAGGGTGTAGTGCACATGCCCAATCTGTTGAGTAAAATGCTCAACCGGCTGGCGAAACCGTCCGATCTGGTGCGTCGTGCCATCTTCAAGCAGTACGTCAAGATCGATCACGAGGAAAACATTGGCCGCGCGTCGCGTATCTTGGAGAAGGATAGCTTCCTGCTAGTAACTCGACAAGAGGCGGGTAGGTTGAGTACGGGGGTTTTCCTTAGTAGCAAAAAAGCACAACATTGTATTGATTTTTGTTCTTCTATTCTGCGTTTTGCTTTAGGAGCGGAACGACCTGTGGGAATTCTCACCCAGCGTGTACTATTTGACTTCGTTGCGGAGCAGGCGGCAACCGTTACCAACGGAAATGGGAACGCCGAGTAGATGGGTGATCTTGGTTTTATTGGAAAGAACGAATGCAGCTAGCTCTTAGCTGGCAAGATTGAGACGCTAGGACACCGTCTGGAAATAATTGGACGAACGAGCATATATATTGAAAATAAATATATAACATCATGAATCACAACTAAATCCTGCCGGAACACTCCAACGCAAACATATTTGTCCGAATCAGATGTTGGGTTCCCATATAATGCTTGTACTGATGCCTTGTAATCATGTTGAAGATACTGGATCCTGCTGGTTTTGAGTTCTAATCCTCCCAACTCCATTCTTACTTCCAATCCTCACCTACCACTACACCTACATAAAAACTCCTCTTAATTAGCTTTAAAAAGTGTTCCAGTGACTCACTCGTAGTACGAAAAACTGCGGGAGGTTGTTATTCATACAATTTGTATTAAAAAAATGTATCAAATAATGGATTCCATGATGGCAGATGTGCTGGTATAAAGATCATAAATGCATCTGAAAACGTGAAAAATGTCATTATAATACTAATAACTGGGAAAATATTCTCGTGTTTCATATTTCCCTAAAAAAAATCTATTCTTTTGCACAAACAATTTGCTCGTAGAGCCACAGCTTCGCCCAAAAGATGTTGAACGGGTTTTCGTTGGTTTATGTCCAGGAAGAGTTTATTGTTTCCTATTTGACTTTTCCTCCAAAAAAAATCATCTTATTTCATTTTACAGTAGATCCAGCAAAGCATACAAGAAACACTCATCAATATACCACATACCTGTGCAACACGATCCTGCTCCTCCTGACAATTGCTTTATGTTGAACGATTGTTAGCATCGAAACTCCCATCTGCCATAGCGATAAGCAAAAACAAAGAAATGCTCAGAGGTTAACCGTGATCGTGATCATGGCTTCACATCGACACCAAACAAGTGTATCAGGAACCCGAATGATATTGCTCGTTAAACGTAAGGAGTATTCGTTATGAGGGGTCCCGTTGTATTCTTTTTAACAATAGTGAAATAAATTTAAATCATAGCGCAATAAGCACTTTCAACACATAACGCTTTTTCATAATTTGAAATGAAGCGTTTTTAAAGAACGGCATTCTTTTCCAATTTTCCTTTACTAAAATGATGTAGCAAACAGGTACAATAATACATTAAACTTGTCATATTGCTTAAAAGAAAGCAAACCCCAATTTTGTTTTTAATTTTGAAACACCTTCAGTGAAGGAATAACCGATTTTCGAGCTGCTGATTCAAAATTCCAACAGTCGAGCAGATCTCGACGAAGTCGGCCGAACTCGGCGAATGTTTCGAGCAGCGCGTTTGACAGCGCCGCTGAAAAAGGGGAAAAAATCGAGCAAAAACGTCACCGCAATTTGACAGATCATCAGTTTTTGCTTGCTCGCACCTTCCCTTCCATGCTGTACGCCCGCCCCGCCAACAAACCCATCCACGGATAGTTTCGTTCACGTACACACACCGATCGAAACTCCCCGTCTGTTTATCGTGGCTTAGTGAGGGTGAGTGGAAGAAGAAGAAAAAAAAAACGAAAGAAAGCACCGAGCTGGCTGCAGCCGAACTCCGTCATCATCATTCGGGGACGGCTGGAACACGGGAACTCTGTGGCCTTTACCGGGGATTTTTTGCGCTGAATCGTGTTATCTTGGCCACCGTTCCTGCTTGAGACGCTGCTGTGGAGAGAGTGACGCTGCAAAACTTTTACCCATTTTCCTCTGGCTCGAGTGTTCTCGCGTGGGGTTCAGTGGCCGACAGCAGCAAACCGCGGGCAAGGGGGTGTGTGGCAGGCTGTTCCCCATACATTTGGAACCCACGTAGGCCAACTAACATACCTGTGTGTGTGTGCGTGCGTGTGTGGGAGGAGAAAGAAGCGAAAAGGAGCGAGGAGGCCCAGGAAGAAAGTGTCGCCTTTTTCTTCTTTTCTTTCGGCGTTGTGTGGTACGATTAGGTAAAGCTGGTGAGGCAATGCAAAGTAACGCTAGGTGACGGAAGCGGGCGGATTGTGTGTGTGTGTGTGTGTGAGTGAGCTGGCACTGTAGCTCCCCACTCCAGCTGGCAAGGGAAGGAAAACAATCCCAAAGCACTGCAACCGGACCGCGCGTCATCCGCCTGGTCGTTCGCCACCGAATAGTCGCGAATCAATCAACCGGCACGCACCTACACACAAACACACATTGTGCCTCTGCAAGACGGGTCTCCCACGCACTCCCCATAAACCCTCCGGTCCGCGAAACGGCACTGCACTGCAATCAACCGAGCGACGGGAACCTTGCTGGGCCCTTCCGAGCGAGCAGTGTTCCGGCTCTTGTCACTAAACCATCAGTCAACGATTCTGCATCTGTTTAGCGCCGTTTTACTATAAAAAAAAAGATACACAGACACGTCCACTTTACACACACACACTGCAAGATGGCGCTGAAGATGGTAAAGGGCAACCTGGAGCGGATGTTTGACAAAAATCTGACCGATCTGGTGCGCGGCATTCGGAACAACAAAGATAACGAGGTAAGCGAGGCGGAACTGGAACTGGAAAGGGGGGGGGGGGAAAGAGGGGGCACGGTGATATGCGGGCGGCGGGTCGGGCATCCGGCAGCCGGCAGTCGTGCCGAGCGCACCGTACGCGATGGAACTGTTCGGGCTGCACGGGTCGTCCCGGCTGCGCAATCTGCTGTACCGGGTCGATCGCAAATACTTCATCACGTCCTGCCCGTTGCAGGCCAAGTACATCGCCCAGTGCATCGAGGAGATCAAGCAGGAGCTGCGGCAGGACAATGTGAGCGTGAAGAGCAACGCGGTGGCGAAGCTGACCTACCTGCAGATGTGCGGCTACGACATCTCCTGGGCCGGCTTCAACATCATCGAGGTGATGAGCTCGAACCGGTTCACCTGCAAGCGGATCGGCTACCTGGCGGCGAGCCAGTGCTTCCATCCGGACAGCGAGCTGCTGATGCTGACCACGAACATGATCCGGAAGGATCTCAGCTCGACCAACCAGTACGATGCGGGCGTGGCCCTGTCCGGGCTGAGCTGCTTCATCTCGACCGATCTGTCGCGCGATCTGGCCAACGACATCATGACGCTGGTACGGCTGGGCTTTGCGAATGGGCAAAAAGGGTGGCAGCGGGAAGAGTAAAATCTTGCTTCGTTCTTTGTTTTTTTTTTCTCCCTCCCCCTGTGGTTCGGTTGCAGATGAGCTCCACCAAGCCGTACCTGCGCATGAAGGCGGTGCTCATGATGTACAAAGTGTTCCTCCGGTATCCGGAGGCGCTGCGGCCCGCCTTCCCGAAGCTGAAGGAAAAGCTCGAAGATCCGGACCCGAGCGTACAGTCCGCCGCGGTCAACGTGATCTGCGAGCTGGCGCGCAAGAACCCGAAAAACTACCTGTCGCTAGCACCGATCTTCTTCAAGCTGATGACCACGTCGACCAACAACTGGATGCTGATCAAAATTATCAAGCTGGTGAGTGGCGGGGCTTTTTTCGGTTTTTGTTTTTCCTCACTAATTAATTTCCACCATTTCTTCACCAAACCGTGCACGCACCCGCGTGTGTGTGTGTGTTTTTTTAAGACAAAAAGAGAGCGAGAGACAGAAAGAGTGAAGGGCCTCCTACCTGCCGGTGCGCTTGCAACTTGCAATATTTAATCGAACCTTGTTTCTTCTTCTTCCTCCGTCCGGGGCGTTCCGTCCTTTAGTTCGCCAGTCTGACCGCGATCGAGCCGGCGTTGGGCAAGAAACTGACGCATCCGCTCATCGAGCTGATTTCCAGGTTCGACTGCCAGAGCGCGTTGTGAAGCCACCATCTCCCCGTAGAGCTTGTTCGCTCGATGCCCCTCTGCAGCGTCCATTTCCCCCCTTTTCAGCGCTTCTTACAAGCTTACAACCAGTCTGTTCGGTATTTTGCTCTCTAAATCCGAGGGAAAAAACCGCCGGATCTCTTCTTTTCGGCTTTTTTTCGGCGGAGGTGCAGCGGCACCTCCTTTTTAATCATTTCTACGGTATATGACACGTTATCAAAAGTACGGAACCGGGCATGTTTCGTGGCGTGGTAACAAAAACAAAGCACGGGACGTTACAGTAGCGACACAAATCTATTCCCATTACACAATATGTTACTGGGGGGGGAGGGGAGTTTTCTCTTTTTGTTTGTTTCTGTATGTTTGTGTTTTTTTTGCTCTCCGTTTTTTGCTAAAACCTTATTTCTTTCTCTTCTTCTCTGTTTCCGTTTCTGTTTACTTCCAGTTCGGTGCTTTAACTCCGCTAGAACCCCGATTAGGCAAAAAGCTAATTGAACCGTTGACCAATTTAATCCATAGGCAAGTTGTGTGATGTATCTAAATGCGATGTAATATGTTGGGCTTTAGTGCGTGTGTGTGTGCATCCCGTGTTGGCCTGTATGAGTGCGCGCTCAGTAGAAGCCATCGTTCGTGACGTTTTCTGCTCGTATTATCTTTCTTGTATTTAGCTGTTTTAACTACTAGCTTGATTTTGTTGTATCAAACATCCATTGCCATTAGTCGGCATGATCATAAGCAGTGCTGCAAAATGTCAATATCATAAAAAATCGGACTGAGACAAAATCCATGTCAGTGTCACGTACTCAATTGTGATAATCACAGGTGATGCTCAAACAGTTGGTGTGACCAATACATTTTAGCAATCAACGCGTGGTCAATCACTCTATCATGACTTTTTTTTACTGTGATCAGTTCTGCAAAATGTCACTGACATAGTCATAAACATGTTTCGGCTGAAACAAAATCATGTAAGCGACTATCAGTTGCTGCGACCATCACATGCTTGGTGAGATTTTGTGCAACCAACTCTTGGTCAGTCACTTGGTCGTGACATTTTCTGTCGGAGATCATCGCGATAGTCATGGGAGATATGCAGTACGCAGCGAGTGGTTCCAATAAACAAAAAGATCATGTTTTCTCGCTCTGTTTGACCCGACAGACAATCAAACCAGACAGAGCGAGAAAGCTCTGTCATTTTGCTGCTTGGGACACCACGCTCAGTATGTTCCAAGATTGTCGTGATTATCACCGACAGAAAATGTCGTGACCAAGTGAGTGACCAAGAGTTGGGTGCTAAACAAAATGTCACCAAGCATGTGATTGATCCATTAACTGTTTGAGTCTCACCTCTGATCATCGCAGTTGTGTATGTGAGCTGATTTGAGTTTCGTTTCAGTCATGAGTGTTGGTGGTGACATTTCGCAGCACACAGCCAGAAAAAATCATGATTATCCTTGCACCGGCATTAAGCTCAGCTTGTCAGTCAGAGTATCTCGTTGGACTCAAGCATTCGCATGTCGCGTTCGGCATGTCATAATGGCATGGCATGTCATGAGTATCAGCAATACCACGGATATGTTCATTTTTATCGTTGGTGAACATCTCGTGATGCTCGTGATATTTTGCAGCACTGGCCATAAGTGATCAAGGTTGTCCTACATAACATGTATCTCTAAAATCACTTATTCACATTCAATCTTGCTATAAGAGTTGTTACAACTTTAGTTAAGTTTGAGCAGAAAACGTTAAGCTTGATTTTAAAGGCAAAAAAACGATCACAAGAGTTGCGCAAATCATTCTCCTACCTAGTAGTTTCTTAGTGGCTTGCCGAAGGCGCGCTTCAGCCCGTTTGTTTTGTAACGTTTTGTAACGTAACCGCCAAATGCTAACAGTCCTTTTCTCTTTTTGGCATTCCGTTTCTTCTGCACCGGCAGCACCTCGGCTATGAGCCTGCTGTACGAATGCATCAATACCGTGATCGCGGTTCTGATCAGTATCAGCAGCGGCATGCCCAACCATAGCGCTTCCATCCAGCTGTGCGTCCAGAAGCTGCGCATCCTGATCGAGGACTCGGATCAAAACCGTACGTAGCACACCTTACCTTGCAACTGTTCCGCACTGTCCCTGCCTTACATCCGTCTCCTCTCTCCACCATTACAGTGAAGTATCTCGGGCTGCTGGCAATGTCCAAGATCCTGAAGACGCACCCGAAGAGCGTGCAGACGCACAAGGATCTGATACTGGCGTGCCTGGACGACAAGGACGAGTCGATCCGGTTGCGGGCGCTCGACCTGCTGTACGGCATGGTGTCGAAGAAGAACCTGATGGAGATCGTGCGCCGCCTGCTCGGCCACATGGAGCGGGCGGAGGGTTCGTCCTACCGGGACGAGCTGCTGTACAAGGTGATCGAGATCTGCTCCCAGGGCTCGTACCAGTACGTCACCAACTTCGAATGGTACCTGACCGTGCTGGTCGAGCTGATACTGCTCGAGTCGGGCTCGCGGCACGGTCGGCTGATTGCGGGCCAGCTGCTGGACGTGGCGATACGCGTCCAGGCGGTGCGCACGTTCGCGGTGAACGAGATGGCGACGTTGCTCGAGACGTACCCGGTGACGGCGGCCCCGAACGGCACGATGCAGGAGGTGCTGTACGCGGCCGCCTGGATCGTCGGCGAGTTTGCGCCGCACCTGGACGGGCCGGAGCGGACGCTGGCGGTGCTGCTGCAGCCGAAACCGGTCGCCGGCCACATCCAGGCGGTGTACGTGCAGAACGCACTGAAGCTGTTCGCCCACCTGGTGGGGGAGGCGGTCCGCCAGCGGGACGGGGCCGCCATCGAGCGCCACTGCCAGACGCTGGCCGAGGGCCTGCGCAGCTACCTCAGCTCGGCCGACATCGAGGTGCAGGAGCGGGCCAGCTCGGTCTATTTTCTGGTCGTGCTGCTGCGCGAATCGCTCGGTGGTGGTGCGGACCAGCAGCACGCTGCTGCGCCGGTCGCGGACGGTGGACTGCTCGAGCTGACGCCGGACGTGCCCGGCGAGCCAGGCGACGGCGGAGGAGAGGAAACTCGCGCCGCGCCGGACGAACCGGTCGCCACCGGCTCCGGGGGTCACTATCCGGGGGCTGCGTGGGACGAGATCGAGCAGATTGCGACCGACCTGCAGGGGCTGTTCGCGAGCGAGCTGAACCCGGTCGCCCCGAAGGCGCAGCGGAAGGTGCAGCTGCCCGAGGAGCTGGACCTGGACGAGTGGATCAACCAGCCGCCCCCGTCCGCCGACGCCAGCAGTGCGGACGGTGGCTCGAGCGATGAGGACAAGTTCCCGCTCTTCCTGACCGACGGCGGCCGGGGTGGCGGGGGCGGTGAGCGTGAAACCAACGGCGGTGGCGATGGTTCGCGCTCGTACAAGCGCATCGAGTACACGCAGGAAGAGCTCGACAAGGTAGGTGCG
Organism: Anopheles gambiae; assembly: GCF_943734735.2. Taxonomy (NCBI): domain Eukaryota; kingdom Metazoa; phylum Arthropoda; class Insecta; order Diptera; family Culicidae; genus Anopheles; species Anopheles gambiae. The sequence continues at coordinate 2,827,146 of NC_064600.1, read as the reverse complement.
GGTGGAGGGGGGGCTGTGGACGTTTGCCGGGTAATATCCTTCATGTTTCCCTTCCCTTTTGTCCAGATGAGACAGGCGCGACTGCTTGAGCAAACCAACAATCCAAACTATCTGAAACCGGCCAAAACAAAAAAGGCGTCTGGCGGCGACTACCACCACCAGCAGCAGCAGCAGCAGCAGCATGATTGCTACGACGACATACCGATCGCCGAAATCGCACTCGAGGTGCCACTGCAGATACATTGTGCGTACTTTTGCCCTTTCTCCATCTTTCTTACATTTTGGGATGTCGGTTACTCTTTATCTTATCGCAAGAGGTTTTATTTTTTCATTATTTATCTCAACGTGTTGGCCACTCTGCTTTCTGTCTGCCATGCATATTTTGCTTGCCAGTGATGGAATTAGTATAATATTTTGTCTTGTAATCTTTTAGCGTCTCACACACGCAACAGGTGTCTCGAGTTTGTGCACTCTGATAGCACTTTTATCAGTTGTTTTATTTGTGCTACTAAATAGTATTTATTCTTGTCGACATGATTGTACACTATTTTGGTACAACGCAACAGTATTGGTACCGTACTTTTGTTCATGTTGTAGGATTATGCGAACATCTCTACCGCATGACGAATTGTTAGACGATAAATGTCATAATAAGTTCGTGAGAAGATAATATTTTATTCAATTTGTACTATTTGTAGCATTTTGTACCATACAGGCTTGATTGATGCTTGCAATTGAGTTGTCCGTGTTGGGAATCAATTCCGAAACCGATTCCAATGCTTAAATCGATTCCGTTTGAGAATTCGGAATCTATCTGGGAATCGCATTTTGCTCCGGTACGCAATCAGAATTGACTTCATAATTGGAATTAGCTCCGTAATGAGAATCAGTTCGTGAATTGAAATAAGAAATTACAGTAACGAAATCAGTCCGGGAATCTCCATCAGAATGGATCTTTAGTAGTATTAACTTTTGATTCTTTGCGGCACCATTGGACCCAAACGTCTATTCTTATGAGGATGCCGAAACCGATTTCGAAGCCGATTCTGATCTCGGAACCAATGACGATTCCGGAACCTATTCCGATTCCGGGACTTATTCCTCCCTTTGTATGTAACTACCCCGCTTCTAATAATGGCTTGCAGGTGTCCAGATAAATTTGTAAAGTAGTAGAGTATCCCATTGCTGGAGATTAGTAATTTGTCCATTATTTGTTATTTAAATTGGAACAAAGCTTTCAATGTCTCTCATTTTTTGTTGCAGCCACAAAACGGTCGGACAAGTATCTTATGGATGCCGAACGGGCAACGCGCGTGTTCGTCGGCAAGAGCGGAGGGCGCAAGGAAAAGGGAGAGAAAAGCGGCAAAAAGTCGAAACGACGTGGCAAAAAGAGCAAACGCTATTCGGACGAGTCTGACTCGGAAAGCGACGGTAAGGCAACAGATACGGTCTCAAACGTGATGATTGAACAGCGATTTTAATGGGATATTTCTCTCTTTTTCTCTGTCTCTCACTATCCCCCCCAAAAAAAGATCCCAAGCCGCTGCACGTGGTGAACACGGTGATTGAGCTACCGGAGGGTGCAATACTGTCCGACACGGAGGACAAAAACAATGCCGACCCGAACGATCCGCACCGGGCGCTCGATATCGATCTCGATGCGTAAGTCGCAACACCAAACAATCCCCCCCCCCCCTCCTTCGATTGCTAATTGTGTCCTCTTCCATCGTTCCACAGCCCATTTGAGGACGATTACCCCCAGGAGATGAAGCGAAAGGCGGCCAACCAGCGCAGCGTGATGCTGCTGCGGGACGGGGACGGGCAGACCGCCAAAACCAACCGGAACCCGGCCGACGACCATCGTCCCGGCGGCACCACCACCACCGACAGTAAGCACCGGTCGCGGCGTCGTGGTACCGCCGCTGCCACCGAGCGGTCCGGCTCGAAGCACGCGGATCGAAAGCACACCGATCGGTCCGACGAGCAGCAGCAGCAGCAGCAGGTGGATGGCGGTGGAGCCGGCCGCGAGAAGCAAAAGAAAAAGAAAAAGAGCGCGGGAAAGGAGCGGCCGGACGAGGCGGACGCGATCATGCTGATGATCGACGAGGAAACGCCGGCCAAGGGACGGACGGCAAAGGAGAAGGAGAAGCGCAGCAAGCCGCCCAAGGACGGGGGAGCGGCGAACGAGGTGGTAGAGGACGGCGACGTAAAGGAGAAGAAGAAGAAGCACAGCAAAAAGTCTTCGAAGCACCATCACCACCACCACCACAGCAGCAGCAGCAAAAAGTCGGGCTACGAGGAGATGCCGGCGCAGTCGTTGGGTGGCGTTAGCAAGGATGCGATCTAATGCCTTTGCCCTTTTTTTTTGTGTATGCGTACCCGCGGCCCCCTCCTTCATCTCCTACTCCTCTGCGGACACAGATTGTGGCAAGATGTTAGGAAGTAAGGAGGATAGGAGAAAGAGAGAGAGAGAGAGATAGTGAGAAAAAGGGCTAGAGATTGATGGTAAACAAATCGTAGAATGAAGCTGTAATGTTACAACTTACTGTTAGGTCCCGCGTGTGTCCCAATGAGAGTGTGTTTTTTATCATTTTCACACACACACACACAGACAAACACACACATGCATTATCGCATTAAGATGTTGTATAAAATAAGCCGCTGAGTTCAGTAACGCGAATCAAAATTCCCCTGTTTTTTCGTTAGAACAACGCTTGAAAGCGAACAAAAAGAATGGTGTCAATGATGAAATACTCGCCCTCCCACCCCACACACGTGTTTTCAAAGGCTCATCAAAAACAAAAAAAAAGAACAAACAAAAACACAATTTAAAAAGTTGTAAACACTCTGTTATGTGAGTCCAGTGGTGGTGGTGGCTTGCGGTTTGGTTTCTCTTCCCCACGCCACAAAGAACGATCCAGCGTACGATCCTGATGCAGTTAGAACGCTTACGCTAGCGAGCGAGGGGCGGCAAGTGTGCGTCGGTTTCGTCTCGATGTTGGCTCATAATTAATACTGTATTGCGATAAATTAAATTTATTATTATTATTATTATTATTATCATTATTGCCATTATGAGATCTGTATTACTAATTAAAATGCAAATGCATCTTCCTTCCATCTCTCGATTCTGTTGTGTGTTTTGCTTGTGTGTAAGTGTGTGACCAAACTGTTCATTTAATTGGGTATGGAACAGAACGCGAGTGTGATTAGAAGCGTTATTGCCGTACCAGGCTCAGGCTGCAGGTGATGCAAACAGCCATCACTACTTTCGGTGGCGCTCTCTCTCTCTCTCTCTCTCTCTCTCTCTCTCTCTCTCACTCACTCTCTCTCTCTCGAGCCAAATATGAAGAAAATTAAGAGTCGTAAAAGATGCACTTCTCCCTGTAAAGAAATAAGCAAACGCAACTACATACACAAGCCCCGAGAGAACAAACATTGTAATAGTATGGAAGCGCTTCTTCGCCTTAGTAATAAAAGCCTGCACTCTTTCTTCTCTTCCTTCCGTCCGCTGTTCTCCAATTTGTTCTATCCTCCCCTTCCCCGACACTGTGGAAAGCTGCGGTGCGAAAAACAAGCTCTCCGCTCTAACACACACACACACACCTACCATGGAACAAGCGAATTATGTTATTTAAAACAGATTATTAAAAAAATATATAATGAAAAATCACCATTCAAGCTGTGTGCGTTTGATGTATCTACTGAATCAATTTAAGCGTTAACCATTCGTCAACCTTCGCTTCACTACAGTCATACCCTTGAGTTGCCTTAACATAATAGTCCATGTCGAGCTGCCGCCTGTGCAGGAAATTCCGAAACGGAAACTCTACCAGGGTAAAACTATACGACGCTATGTGCTCTTTAGGAATCCTGGCCAAACTGCGCCAGGGGGACGGGCTTGCCTGTCTCCTGGGCGCTAGTGTAGGCCATCCGGGTCTCGAGGGTGCAGATTTCGGGAACCATCTTCTATAAAAAAAGCGGGCGAGCGGGCGGCAGAGAGCCTCAGATTGCAGATAAACGAGGCAAGGGACGAAACTGATGGTGGCAACATCAGCGACGGCGATCCAACAACACATCCAAACCTTGTTCCAAACAAACACTTTTGTTCCAGAATTCACTGAGCTGAGTTGCTCGCAAGGATGCTGGCTGCCAACCGGTTATTCTACAGCCTGAAAAAATCAGTTCACCTCAAGGAACCTGTCGCGACGGACGAAGCTGGGACTATATATAGTACCTATATAGTACCGGTACTCACATACGGCTCTGAGACATGGGCGCTGCCCAAATCTGACGAAACCCTCTTAGCCGCTTTCGAGAGGAAGATGCTCAGAAGCTATACGTATAGCTATAGTTATACGAGATGTACGGCGACCTCACGCGGTTGCAAAGACCTGTGGAATAGGTGGTTTATCGTGACTTGGTCCACCATGTCCGGTGGTCTGGTGACGATTAGAAGAAGGTAAGGCCTACCTAGTGGCAGTGGCGGCAGCCGGCAAAAGAAAAGTCATTTTATCTAGCAAAGACCTCAAATACATGAGGTTAGTTTACATGAGGTACTTACTAACTGAACGACTTTACAGACCGTGGTTTGAAAGAATGTGTAAGCGCTTTAATAATGAATTCGAACTAATGGTTCGCCTTGGCGTCGTTTCTTTCGTACACTTACATACGCATTAACACACTCGTACCACTCCAACAGATGTAATAAGATTTAAACGGTTTTATTTCTTTTTTTTTTCTTTTGAAACTTTGTTAGCAGAGTTTTGCTTAACGTAACACCAGCGCAATACAGGGGTATGGTATGGATGTGGGTTTGTGTGTGTATGTGTGTATGTGTGTGTGTTGTAGATAAAAAGGAGGGAAAAACAAAACAAACCAACTAACTGTGGGCTTCCTTTGGATGGGGATTGTTTTGGGGAAAACTTGTTACACACCAGTGAAAAAGCGAGTGGGGGGGGGGGGGGGGGGGGGGCGGGAGAGGAGTAGTAGTAAAGGTGTGAGATAAAAATATAAATATATCTAATATATACCTTTTTTTTACTGCTAGTTTCATTTTCCCTCTTTCCTCTTTTGCAGTTTTTTGTTTGTTTGTTTGTTTGCTGAATCATACTTCTCGTCCTTGAATCGATAGCGCAAACGAGCAGAGCGGGAGAAGACTACAAACTCAGATACAACAGTCGGCCACAAGCAGTGAAACTACTACAACGGTACAGCAGTGCTAGGGGGGGGGGGGGGGGGCGGGGAAATGGGGAGAAAATTTTGTTTCCTAAATGCAACACACACTTAGAGTTTCGTATATTTGCTGCTACTAGTAAGATGTGTGTGTGTGTAGGTAAACCTAAATTTCAGTTAGGAATTAATTAATCTTTCTTATCTTCTCCTTCCCCTTTCCTTAGCAGTCTCCTATCCCTTTCTTCGCACAAGCTCTCTCGCTCTCTCTCTCTCCCTCTTTGCTTTGCTTTGCTCTGCTGCGTTTCGTGCGCTTTCTTGTGCTTTGATTACTTCGCTCGGTGTGACTGGAGCTGCTGCTGCTGCCGGCCCCTTCCTGCCTTCTTCTCTTCATTGGTTCTGTAACGTTTTGTACAAAAACAAACAAAAAAAATCACTCTCCTAAATCGCTATAAACACGTTTCTTCTTTGCTCTATCTATCTAGCTAAAACGTTACCCAGCTCGCCCAGCTATGTTTTACCGACGCTCGTTGTTTTTCTTCTTCTTCTTCTTCTTCTTCTTCTTCTTCTTGCAGCACAACACGCACCCACACAAACACACAAACATTTCCTTCTCCTCCTCCCCTGCTACTTACTCGATAGCAACCTTCCATTTCCCCCCCCCCCTTGGTGTACAGGCATTTTGTTGTCTTACTCGTTTTACTGTTTTCTCTATCATATATTGCATTGGTTATTTAGTAGTGGTTTTGTGTTTAGTTGTTCGGTTGCTTCTCTGTCTCTGTGTCTCCTTAGTCCTATGTACTTGCAATTGCAAACATTTTGTGTTACAACCCTCGCGTTGCCTCCGTCCCCTCTTTTCCGTTCGCGATACAATTGGGTGAGAGATAGAGAGATAGAGAGAGAGAGAGAGAGCAAGAGAAAGTGTTGGTACAATTGGGAGGGGGGGGGGTCCTGTTCCTTTCTGCTTGCTGCTATTTAATAATAAAATCATTCCTAATTGTTTGTGTGTTTATCTTTCGCAATACTTTTTCGATTTCTTCACACACAACTCCCCCCTCCCTCTCTCTCCCCCTCCCCCCCCCTACTCTAGGCGTAAGTGTGTTGTTACAAAATTAAGCGGCAATTGGGGACAGGGATAGGTTTCGGGCATTTCTCTTACACGCTACATGAAAACCAAAACGGTCGAACACCTCCCGCAACAACAAAGGTATAAATAATGTCTTTTCCATCTTCTTGTCTTGTCCTGTCGGCGCGGCTTGCCGCGCTTGTGAAGGGGGGGGGAGGGATGTTATTGAACTGCAAACTAAACTTACAACAACAACCAAAACCCTCTCATAGCACTATCTCCCTAGAAAACAGTTTTAGTATGGGAGGAGAGGAGGATGCAAAACAATTTGCAATTGTTTTTCTTTTTTTACGTTTTATTTGCGGCTTGTTTCCTAATTACTGTTGCATTACAACACCGCGGATGGGCGGGAAAAGCAATTCGTGTTTTTTTGTGTTCATTTCAGTTCATCTAAACAGAGAGCATATTATTTTACACTTGCGCGTATGTAAATCATCACCAATGAGTGTGTCCGCGTGTGTGTGTGTCAATGAGAGAGAGCGAGAGAGAGAGAGAGAGGAATATATAGGGGGAAGAGAGAAAGAGAGAGAGAGAATAACAGAGTAAATGAGGAAAAGGAAACGTTTATATCACGATGTAATAATTGGAACAGAATTCAAAAAAACAATCTGGACTTTCAAACCCCTCTAGCGCGATCTATAAGTCTTGTCTGTCCTAAGAAGCTTACTGCGATTGGAAGCGTAGCCTTCTTCCTCCCACATAGCAGCCGGAAAGGGAAAAAGGAATCAATATCCTTATACCCACCCCATTCAAGTCGCATTTGTAGCTAATTACGAATATGTCATTTTTACATCTATATGCGCCTTCAAAGTATTTCAACCTATTTAGGACTTTTGTCCGTCTCTCACTCTCTCTCTCTCTCTCTCTCTCTCTCAGTCTCTAACTCTAGCTTGACTTCTCTCTCTCTCTCTCTCACACACTTTCTCTTTCTCTTTTTTCTCTCTCTCTCTCTCTCTCTCTTTCTCTCTCTCTCTCTATCTCTCTCTCTCACGCTCTCTCTTTCTTTCTTTCTTTCTTTCTCTCTATCTCTCCCTTCTCTCTTTCTCTCTCTCTCTTTTTCTCTCTATTTTTTTGTTTCTCTCTCTTTGTCTCTCTTTGTCTCTCTCTGTCTCTCTCTCTCTCTCTCTTTCTGTCTCTTCCTCTGACCGGAGCTCCCATAGGGATCCTTATAAAGCGTCCCCTCCCCCATTTCGTCCTCTCTTTTTCATACACTCATCCCACACACACACACACACACACACGCACACGTCACGTCTCTGCATAATACGTTTGCTTTTCTCGTGTAGTTAGAGGTGTCGGTGCGCGTGTGTATGTGTTATTTGTTGTTGTCTTGTGTTGTCTCCATTCACCATATTATCACGTTAATTTGCGCGCGCAGCAAATGCCTTTTTTCTGTGAGAAAATGAGTACACATACACACATACACACCCACACACACCCACCAGCGCGTACCAGAGACGTGTTACAGCTACATTATTTAATGCAATAATAATAATAATAATAATCATAATAGTAATAATAATAATAATAATATCTTCCATAGTTCATAATAATAATACAACAGTAGTGGGAGTGATTCGCCTTTGATCTGTCTTCCTGTCGCCTCGTTTATCGTTAATCTGTCTTCTTATCGCTGAGTGTCCCCCTTTTCCCTCTACATTTTCGTATCACTCGCGCACACACACACATGTCAAAGAAAAAAAGGGTGTGTGTGTATGTGTGTGTGTGTGTGTAGAGTTACAATACGCGACGCGCGATTTAGTGTGCCACCCAGTGGTCCTTGGCCGCACAGAACCTGCTGGTTGTCAGGGATACTCCATTGCTAGCATTAGTTAATGTGGCTCCACCCCTTGGTCACGGTTTGTTTTGTTTTTCAAATTTACCACCCACCACTACTAATGCGCGGCGCGTCCATGTGCCGAAAGCGGCGAAGAAATTCAGCGCCAACATATTTGCGTTTGCTCAAATTATGTATTCTGACAAGAAGATAAAACTAATCCCTAATGGATGAGGAGAGGGGGGGGGAGGGGGAGGGGTTATGAAGGGTGGGCGCGGCACGCAGTGCAGGGGGTAGATATTGAAAAGGAATGATTTTGATAATGGGGCCGTGCGTTTCCGGAGAGAATAGGGACGGAGAGCATGTCACGCAAAGCTTGAGACTCGTTGAAACGTAACATCAGTTTAAATTCTAGTTCTAGAACAACATGAAAACAAGCTTCTCCCTTCCAGTGCTGCTACTGCTGCTGCTGATTTTACTTGCGATGGCTCAGTTTGGCCGCTTGTGACACTATCTCCTCCTGCGACAGCTTCGTACGGAACTCGGACATCAGATCCTTGAACGCGTTGGCAACTTCGGCTAGCTGTGAGAATAGCTCCTCTCCGCGCTTGCAGTAGGCTAAAAAGAGAGCGAGCAAAGCCATACACGGGTGGGGATGAGAAACTATTGAAAAGGTCATATAAAATGTGCATTTTTATATACTAAAATGTTTATCGATAATGCTGTGTTGCTGCTTCAGAGCTTCCGGATTAGGCAATGAATGGTTAAAACCATTTCAGAAATAAGCCATTTTTTTTTTAATTTAATCGTAAAAAACAATATCGGACTCAATTCCGGAGCTGATTCCGATGCTAAAATCAATTCCGATTCCGAATCCGATTCCGGATCCGGTTGCGGAACCGATTCCGATTCCGGAGCCGATTCTGATTTCGGAACCGATTTCGATTCCGTAGTCGATTCTGTTTTCGGAACCGATTCCGATTCCGGAAACTATTCCGATTCCGGAGCCGATTCCGAAGCCGATTCCGGAACCGATTCTGAAAACTGATTCCGGACCTACTATCCGGAATTGATTCCAGAATTGATTCAGACGAAAACTTCATTTTTTCCATCATTAGACCTTTTTTTCACGATGAAATCCTTACAATGCCAAAAAAAGCAGGGAAAAATAGTAGTATAACGAAGGAAAACACTTTGACAATTGGAGAATGTGTCACCAAATTGTCACATTTAGGCTTCCATTTCCACTAAACAAAAAAAAAACCCCGCACGAACCATGCGCGGCTTGCTTACCGTCCTGATCGTAGTCTACCAGGTTCGTGAAGTTGTACAGCTCCTTCGCTTCGGGCAAGAATTTTTCCAGAAACTCGTTCACCCGCTGATGATTATCCAGCACCTCCTCCTCCTTCTGCTGCAAATCCGATATGGCCTTATGCTGATTGTACAACTCCATCGTCATTTCCTGTTCCTGTGAGGCACGAGAATTAGCTAATTTGCCAGCCAGCTCCCGCATCCCGCAAGCCACTTACGTTGAGCGAGCGCAGCTGCTCCAGATCGTTAAAGTTGTGCGTGCCCCCGTTCGACGGTTCGTCGCACTCGATCAGATCCTCCTCCGGGTCGACCCGGTCGTCCGGATCGACCACCGCCAGCTCCTTGACGCGGTGCGCGTACCGGAGCGTGTTGAGCGTGTGCTCGCAGGACGCCATGCCCGGCGCAATCATCGCTATCATGCACGTGCGGATGTTCTTGCCGACGAACGAGTCGCGCAGCACCTTGGTCAGCACGCTGCCACGGTAGGGCAGGTGCCGCTTGCGCCCGAGCGCCCGGATGCACTCCTTGAGCGACAGCAGCGATTTGTTGATCTCCGAGCTTTCCGACCGGGTGCGCCGGTTTTCCGACACCGTGTCGGCGCCCCGCTCGTTGCCGGCCAGATCGATGAACGAGAACTTGCCGTGCACCTTCGGGCTGGCCTGGACGCGCAGCGTGAGCGAGAAGATGGCGTGCGAGCGGGACGAGTTCGAGTTGGCCGCGGTCTGGCCGGAGGTGCGCAGGTTGCTGCCGCTGCTGATGATCGCCAGCACCTCGTCGACCGAGTTTACCTCCCGCTCGGTCAGCCCCACCACCTGCACCTGCTTCTTGCCGTCCTCGAGCACGCGCGCCTTGTTCTTGTTCGCGAGCAGATCGTACACCTGCCGTGGGAGGGGAAAAATGGTAAGCATTAGCGTTAGCTAGAGAGAGAGAAGCCATCACCACCACCACCACACGTACGTTGCCACAGTAGATCTCGTAGAAGCTGGCCGACACGACGAGATTGTTCGACTGGTACTTGGGGCTCTGCAGCAGCTCAAAGATGTCCCGCGTGGCCAGCGCGTAGATGCCGTTCATGCTGTCCTGCGACTTGCCGTTAAAGGTGCCGCCCATCGTGTGCGTCTTGCCCGACCCGGTCTGACCGTAGGCGAAGCACGTGGCCATCGCACCCTCGAACACTGCCTGCACCAGCGGTTTGGCGGTATACCTGTGTGCATAAGAGAGAGAGAGAGAGAGAGAGAGAGAGAGAGAGAGAGAGAGAGAGAGAGAAAACGCCCACATTAAAGATACTGCCCTGTCGCCCTTCCCCAAGCGCCCAAAACGCTTACATGTAAACCATCTCGTTCGAGCACGTGTCGTCGAACGTACAGTCGAAGCGGAACTTCTGATTGTCGAGGTACTTGGTGAGGTCGACCTTCGCCTTCGGCTCGTGCACGATCACCGTGTCCTTGTTCGGTATGCACACCACGTCCACCTCCTTGCGCGTCTGCTCCTTCTGGTTGAGCGGCCGCTTCCGGACGCACACCGTGATCTGGTGCTGGTCGATCGACTGGCCCTGGACCAGCGGCCGGAAGTCGATCGTGCTCTGGTACTCGCGGATCATGTTGATAAACTCCCAGTTCGGGTTGCCCCCGTCCTGGTTCATCAGCGCGTTCTTCTTCTCCCGCATCACCTTGAACATGTCGCGCTGCTTGATGCGGTTCTCCTCCATCATGCCGACCGTCACCACGCAGGACGACTTGCGCGGGATCGAGTTGGCGACCGCGTTGTTCGCGTTCGCGACTGCCGAGGCGGGCGCGGCCGCCGCCGCCGCTGCTGCCGGTGCGGTCGTCTGCTGCTGGCCGGTGGCGACGCTCGTTTTTCCCAGCGCCTGTGCGTTCGAGCGGATGGAAATAGTAAAGGTGTACGGTTAGTGTGTGTGTGTGTGTTTTAGGCTTTTTGTGGACGTATGTACCTTTGGTTGCGTTCTGGTTTCCGCTGGTTGTTCGGCCGCGCGGTTGTTGATCATCGTGCTACGGCCAGTGTTGTTGCTGTTACCAAGGATCCGGGACGAAACTGCAAGCAAACGAACACAACGGTCCCAATTGTATTAGGTACGTCAAACAACTAGTCCCTTGGAGTCGTATGGCCCATCAACACCTTCCCATCACGCACATCTACCGTACTTGTATACATAAGCAGGCGCAGGGAAGCAAATATCATGATATTGTGGCACATTATATGATGAGCAGTAGCGGAAGTTACCACACACTCCACAGACACGATGTAACACAATATTAACACCAACATTTCTTCCCAAGACAGCGATCCGATTGAAACAACAGTTACAAAATGCACACACAGTTGTGGTGTACAAATACATTACAGGGTTTCCTCCCTTGGGGGTTTTCATGGGATTCGATTTATTGAGCATTTTCCAGTTTTCAAACTGATTATTTGAGATTTAAATCGAATCGTTGGAAAACTATGTGAGAAATTTATTTATTTATTACCTAAGAAGGAGAGTAACCCAAGAAGGCGATAACGGATAGGATATGACGGAAGGGATTGATGAGAACCGGGAAGGAAGCGTCGAACAGCTACTCGAGTGAACTTACGCTGGACACTCTCCAGCCTGGCCATCGCTGTCGAGCCTGAAGGAGACCAAGCAACAGCGTATACCAGGATAGATCGGACCCAGCAGCAGTACAGAGTCGTCAAGCATAGGTGATCGCGTATCTCGGAAGCGAGTCTTAGAATGAGTCCCAGCGACTTATTGGCCTTGTTGATGACAAGATCAACATTTGTATTAAAGGAAAAGGCTTCTCGTCCAGCCGACACACCACGAAGGAATCTGCCAGGCAGGACGAAACTCTTACTCTATACGATCTTCCGCCCAGATAGGACTTGAACCATGACAGTAACCGACCTCCGATACCGAGTCTTTCGAGTTTGGCCATCAGAAGGTCAAGAGGTAATCGATCGAAGGCAGCCTTAAAATCCGTGTACACGACATCAGTTTGTCGACCAGATATCCAAGATATTTGTGAGAACAGGGGAAAACAAGACACATAAGGTTGGAGGAGGCTGTGCGTTTGGGAACGAAACCATGTTGGTGCGGAGAGAGGTGTCCAACGATAGTAGGAAGGATGGATATGTGGATCAAGAATTCGAGGACTTTGGACGGAGAACATAGTACAGAAATGGCGCAGTAGTTAGACCCTAAAGATCGGTCCCCCGTTTTTATGTGTGGCAACTAACCACGCAGACTTCCAAACGGATGGAAAGGAACCCTCATTCATAGATCTTGAGAAGATTCGTGATAAGAGGGGGGAACAAAAAAGGAGGACACCGTTTTTCAGGATGGAGTAAGGGATACCGTCGGGACCAGGAGTGAAGGAGAGCTTAAGTTTGGTCAGGGAAGACAGCACAGAGGGAATATCCACAGCAAAGTCAGTCAAGGGAAAGACATCACGGGAGGTGTTACATGAGCCCGTTTGCACCGCACGGACGCCAGGATCAACGAACACGCTGGATAAGTGTCTAGCGAAGAGGGAGCATTGTTCGGAGGGATTGGAAGCGGATTCATCATTCAGGGAGATGAGAGGAGGGATGCCATGAGGTTGACAATTTGTAAGATGATTAAAAAAAAAAACAAAGTTCAGGAAACACCCAAAAAACTTTGGGGAAAACTGTTTCAATGTTTGAAAATAAATAGTGGCCCAAAAAAATCACAGGAACAGTCTTATTTTTGCTACCGTTTCGTTTTTTCAAATTTTCTTCAATTTGTTATTTACAATAAGACAAACAGCAAAGCATTTGCGATTAATCCGTATTGTTGTATATGCGATAAAATAGTCCTATTGGATGAAGAATCGAAATATCCGGTTCGAAGGAACCAAAAAAAATAAGTTTCTGTGTCATAAAGGCAAGCCAGTTTGAAGCATATGGGTTCAAACAAATTCTGCCGATCTGTGGCGACGACGCCCAAAAACCGGCTGGCACGCAGCAAACCCCCCCCCCCCCCCCCCCCCCCGTCGACCGTAACCCTAATTTCGTTTCCAAACGCTCCGAAACTCTATGCGCCAGCAGAACGCCACAACGGCACGGCACAACTCTCGCACACCTTTTCAAACCACCCACTCAAAGCAGCAGCAGCAGTTCAATCTGCTCCCATTCGAGCAAAGGGTGGCGCGCGCAGGAAGCACGAAACTGAAAACTGGTTTACCCCGAAAGCGACCGAGACCGAAACGAGATGATGGTGTGACGTTCTACACAAGCGCGCCCAACATGAAGCACAACCGGCCGACCGGGCAATAAATCTAACGGATTTAGTGGAGCGTGCATATATAAATCAATACGCATTCCCCCCCCCCTCCCTTTCTCTCTCTCTCGGCGCGCGTGGTTTTGTTTTTGTTTGAAGCGGAGCACGGGGTGACGGGCGTGCTGCTGTGTGTCAGGGGCCCCAAATTCACAACCGAAAAGAGAGTTCGAACGGGATAAGGAGCCAACACAGCTGATTAGCGGATGTGCTCCGGGGGTTGGTTTGAGCCTCTTTAGGTCAAACGTTTGTCACGCGGCTCGGCGGGTTCGTCGCTTACAGCCATATGTAGGAAAAGAACGAAGCTTGCAGCCCGGACGCTAGAGCAAACAGCAAACTAGATGTGTCTTGTACCCCCCGCGCCGCTTTCTAGCTCAACCGAAGGGGCCGCCGGTTGGGTTGGGGAGAGGGCGGTGGGTCACGCGACATGACATTTTAAGGAGAAATAAAAAAAAAAACACACACACAGATTAAAAAAAGGAAGGTATTCTAGTTCCCAATCCCGTGTCGCGAAGTAAAAGCAACGCTCCCGAAACCCTTCGTGCTAAATAACCGTTAAGTGGCGTGCGAAAGAGAGAGAGAGAAAGATAAGTAGACTAAAAAAACAATAAGTTGAGCTTCACCAGGGCCACCAGTGTGGAACAGAGGACGAAGATCCCCGCCTGCCCCGTCCCAGGGTGAAAGCAACAACCACCCCTGCCCCACCCAGAACGTGCGAAGAAATTGGGAACAATAGTGGCTGCTGAGGCCAGGGGGGGGGGGGGGGGGCTTGCTGTCACCACGATCGAACACGATGATGCTGATCAGCCCCCGCGCGTTCGCCCGAAAGTAACCCAAACCTGTTTGGGAAATGGGACCGGGACACAGCACCACAGGGCAAGCGAAGACATCCGACCGGCCGAAAAGGTATAAATGATAGTGGAGAGGCGATTTTCACCGTCAGAATATCGGCACGCCCTGGGTTGAAGAGACTGTGCGCTGCTAAAAAAGCATCTGCGTTGAAGGGTTTATAAGGGCATCCGGGAGTGCCAGCTGGGGGTGTTGTTTACGGTCAGCCAAACCGATCAGACAGAGAAAAGGAGGGCATTGTTAAACGTGTTAATCATTCCACGCAGTGTTTGAGTGTCTGCTTGTGTGTGTGTGTGTGTTTTAGGTGCTTAGAATAAGTATTTCATCCGCCCCTCGAAATGCAACGTGCGTCAGTGCTCGTGTCCCTGCTGCTGCTAGTGGTGGTGGGTCGTGTTGCGGCGGAAGCGGACCCCGAGTCGCAGGGACAAACAGTGAGCGTACCGCCGGCAGCACCGAGCCTCACCGATCCACTCCCGTTCGATGGTAAGTGAAATGGGGGGGTTTGTTTTAGCCCCCTTTTCCCCTCCAACCCCCTTCTCTTTACAACGACCACATCAACCAAACATCCGCAGAGCCCACGGTGGAACGGTTCTTCACCGCCGTTAAGAGCCAGCTGCGCTGCGGCTATCCCATGTTCGGCATCCCGTCGCTCGTACCGCTCAAGCTAAGCTACACCCTCAAGACGTCGTTCGATCTGCTTTCGCTTAAAAAGTAAGTAACGGCCCTGAACGGCATAGGCTCTCTGCTGTTGTGTTTGCTGTACTAACTCGTGTTCTGCTTCATGAATATTTCGTTGAGATTCAAAGCTCGAATCTCCAGCTAAACATTATTGAATCTCCAAAAAATTACGGATTTCTGAAGATTCATAGATCTCTGATCTTTAGAGGTTAAAGATCTCTGAGGATTCAAGAATCACTGAAAATTCAAGAATGTTTAGAGGTTAATGATCATCTGATCTGATCTGAATATGATTGATGAATCTCCAATAATTTGCATATCCATGAAGATTCCTAAATCTCCAAAGATTCATAGATCTCTGAGGATTCAAGAATTTCTGAAAATTCAAGAATCTTTAGAGGTTAATGATTGTCTGATCTGATCTGATCTGATCTGATCTGATCTGATTATGATTCATGAATCTCCAAAGATTTACAGACCCATGAAGATTCAAAAATATCCAAAGATTCATAGATCGCTGAGATTATCTGAAAATTCAAGATTCTTTAGAGATTATTGATTTACAAAATATTGCATTTGGGGCGCTCCCGTGGTCCTCGTACGGTCTAACAACATGTCTTAAGTTCAGCCCCAAGGTTCTTTCGAGATCCATGAATCTTTGAGATTGATGAATCTTTCAATCCGTCATTATGATTCATTGAATCCTTTCCAAGATTCATTGAGATTCATGAATCTGAATCAGATACTCCCAACATTATGAATAACACCTTTATCCCTTTCTTCGCCCCAGAATCAATGTGGTAGCGTCCAACTTTACCGTGTACGGGCTGAACGACTTCACCTGGGACCCGTCCCGGACGCGGTTCACCCGCACGTCCGCCACCGTGCCGCTCTCCTTCCCGAACGTGACCGCGTTCGCGCACACCTCGCTGAACGGTGCGAACGGTACGTCGTACGTCCAGCTGCGCAACGTCACTGTCCGGCTGGACGCGCAGTACGAGGAAAAGGACGACCTGCTGTACGTGACCGAGCTCGGCGGTTCGATTCTGCTCGAAGATGCGAAGGTAATTTCCCTAAATTTTCTCTCTCAAACCCACAAACACACTCATCTCTCCTCGCTTTCCTCACCGTGCCAGGTAAAGATTGCCTCGCTCTTCCCGAAGAGCGCCAAGCTGAGCAAGATCTGGAACAAGGCGATCGGCAAATCGCTCCCGATACTGGTGGAGCTGTTCAACGGCGGCAAGCTGAAGATCGAGTACCTGAGCCGGCTGCTGAGTGGGGCCAAGTTCTACGCGATGAACACGATCAACAACGCGCTCAACACGCACGGCCTCAGCTTTGACCGGCTGGTCGAGAGCATGGCCAAGTTCGCGGACGGTTCGCCCGACTCGCTGCAGTGCGACGGTACGGCCAGCGACACGCTCGTCGGATGGCTGCGAGCGTAGGACGGGCACAAGTGTGTTCTTGTGTGTGTCTGTTCTATGTGTGAGTGTGCGTGTGTGCTCGTTTGCTTTTGCTAAAGGATAAGAGACTGCCACCCCAAGTGTCCCTCTCTCATCGACTCATTGGCAGTGTGTATGTTATGTTTTTGTGGAGATGGCACACATGGGAGGAGGTGATTGTTTTCCCCCCAATAAAGTATACTGTAATGCAATATCCCCCAGATGTAACACACACACAAACACGAACCGAACCAGTGCCGAAAAACTTACAACCTCAACTGCAAGTCAATCAAGGTGGCTGTTATGTTAGATGCAGTTTCATCATCCTTCAACCACTTCAAACATTTGGATCTCAAAAAATCAAATTTTTTGGATTCGTGAATCTTTTTTATGATTAAATTAATCTGAAATCTCGGATGAATAGATTCGTGAATTGTCTAAGGTTTCATGAATCCTGCAAAAACCATCTCGAAATCTCGAAGGATTCATGAGTTTCAACAACATTCAAAGATTCACGATTCTTCAAAAAAATTTGGGGGAGGTTCAGAGATCCGATACGATATAGAAGTGAAACTCTTATCAATGAATCTCAACGCAAAATTCATGAGACACAAAGCTAGTTCAAAGCAGTGTTAGTTCCTAACATTTTCAAAACCATAGACCACAGTCTGGAGACTCCACTTGATGTAAAGGATTTAGCTCCAGACAACAAGGGACAAGGACAACAAGATGTACACACTTCTAGCGAAGTTTCCTTTCTTGATCCGTAAAATTGGAGTTGATTGTAGCAAAAGTTGGCTTGTTAGCAAACCAACAATCTTTAGGGACGATTTTGCCTCATTGGGGGAAGGATTTTTGCTTTGCTGTCGGACTCCACTACACTGCTGCTGCTACTCCTAGCCATCACAACTTTCCAGCTATCTATGTAGCAATGTATCCTCTGCTTGTTGTGCTTTCCACCTGACCCGAATTCAACCAAATTGCCCATATCACGCTGATTCACCACAATCCTTCCACTGTGTAGCAACAACATCGAAACGGGCTATTTCAAGATTGAAGGCTGTCCGCCGTCAGACCACAAATCGATCACAAATTGGTCCACCCAGCAAAGCTAGCTACGACGACGACGACGCCGTTTTCACCGTATTCAGATTATGACTCACAAGAGGCGTATGTGTGTTGTCTCCTCTGTTCCATCCACTATCTGCGCATTCGTTCCCACCCGGCACGGATCGAACCGCGAGCCGCACACATCATCAATTTTCTCTCACCCGATACAAACCCCTTCCGCTGAGCAACCTGGTTGACCGTAGAACGCGACAGACGATAAGGACACACGACACACGGCAGCGATTGTCCTCTGCACCAGTCAACGATTCTGCAGCTACTGGTGGGCGCGTTCTCAAATGCTTCGCGCGCGCCTGTGGGAGAAGCAGCAGCAGGCGTTAGTGTGTCGCATTTGTTTGGGGACACCGCGCGTCAACCGCGGGAAAGCGCGGGAGAGTGTGTGCTGACGCGCACCGAACCGACCATGAAGCAATTTCCTTATCCTTTGTCCCGCTCCCCTGGGGGTTGCATATTGGCCGGCGCACAACAACGGCAGCAGCGACTGGACTGGGGAGAGAACCCACAAACGCTTCGCTCTAATCGTTTTCGCCTCGTTCTCCTCCTCTTCCGGGGTTTCCCCCCTGTTCCGTCTCGTACGTCATGCCACGTGTAAGGGGGTGTGGATGAGGTCTATATATGTGTGTGTGTGCGTGACCGGAAGGACCAGTAACTACCAGCACACAACCGCGGGGTCCCGCGCACGTTTTTTTCAAATCATTTATGTTTTATCCGTTTTTCACATGGGGTGATGATGGTGGTAGTTGGTGGTGGTGTGTGTGTGTGTGTAAACCAGAACCGATTGACATCCGTGCTGAGCTGGTTCTGGGGCAGACGTTGGCAAACACACCAGACCACATTCGATGGAAGCGAAGGAAAGGAACGAATCTGCACAACAAAAGCGTCCGCTTGTTTTCCGCCTCATCATCCAAACCTCAAAGAAGTGCTTTGTGGTGTCGAGAGAGTTGAAAAAAAAGGAAAACCTTCACTGATTATTATAACACCCTGTTCTTCTCCGTACTCCGCCATTCCTTGCCGCTATCGTGTAGTAGAAGCAGTACACGATTGTACGTGCATGTCACTGCTGTGTCGGCAGCAGAGCATAGAAAAAGGACGCAAATGTGCAACAACGGCAATTATTGAACTAACCATACCAGCCACACTCACACACACACTCACATATATATATAGCATTTTTCCACAGCTCGTGGTCATTAGCATTTCAATGACCTTACACTGTAGCACATCTACTCCTTCCCTCCTTCCTACACTAGAGCGCTTATTGCTTGTTTTAGGTACGATCTGCGTTTTTTTTTCTTTTTCTAAACCCTCATTCTTTACCCCGACTAATGCTATTGCAACTTGACACTGACGAACGTGTTTCTGGGTCATAAAATGCCCTTCAAGGGCAGCGTTTGCGGAAAAAAGAAGCCCTAATTGCTCAAGCTAAAACATGAAATTTCTCTCTGACCTGTGGAAGTGTGGTTCAAATGGATAACAAAAAAAAAAAACAATATCGTGTAGCATTGTGTACTAGTGATGTGCTCTTTGGTGCGTATCTACGATTCCGATCCGACTCCGGCTTTTGTTGGTCTGTGCTCCGGCAAAATCCGTTAGTTCCGGTTAGTTCTGAAATCCTCCGGAGTCGCCCGGAATCGCCCGGAGTCTTTCAGAGTCGTTTGGAGTCGTCCGGAGTCTTTTGGAGTCGTCCGGAGTCTTTTGGAGTCGTCCGGAGTAGTTTGGAGTAGGAGATATTCAGAGTCGTCCAGAGCTGATCGGAGACGATCGGAGACTTCGACTTCAACCGCTTCCGGACAACTCCGGACAACCACGACTCCGAACGACTCCAAAAACTATCCAAAAATGACTCCGGAGAACTCCGGGCGATTCCGGAGGGTTGCGAGCGACTCTGGATAATGATGAGCGGACTGATCATCCAGAGTTGGTTCCAAGATTATCGGAGTCGGATCTCAGTAGACTTCGGATTTTTGCCAACTTTACCCATCACTATTGTATACATTGGGGACCATTGCGATAGAAGTAAAGCGACATCTGGTGGAGATGTTTGTAATGTCAAGTGATTGTTTAACCTCCTATTGGGGCTCCCATTTTTTGATTATTGATTTTGATTATCTGAGTCGGGCAAGCGATACGAAAACGAATGTCAAACCCCAGAAATGTATACGTTTTACGAAAAATATCAGAACTTTAAAATTTTCCCCAAGAAAAAAAAGCAAATGCACCAAACACTCTTCCCAAACAGTTGTGAAAGACAGGAATCTAAGAGTCCTGACCCCAGCGCATCTTGAACAGCGCGTTTTGCTTATCCACTACACGTCCTTGTAGCAACTTCTTCTACAGGCTTTCATTTATGCCTTCCGTAGAACCTGCTACAAGACCTCCCGTACACCACCTACTAGTACTACTACTACTACACGCAGACTTCTCTGTAAAGGGCGTATTTACCATTGGTGGTGCGTCCAGTACCGGACTGTTCCGAGCGCTGCGTCGGCCCGGTGTGTAGAATGGTGGCCCGATTGAAGTTGGACGGTGCCGGGATGCTGGCGCCCTTGCCCGAATCGCCCCGTTGGGCTAGATAGTTGTTGTATCGGATGATCGCTTGCGTTGGATTCTGCACCAGTGGGTCGTGTTGATCGTGGAGTGTGCGCGCGTGGTTGTGGGTTGGTTGAAGAAGGAGCCGCGGCGTTGTCGTTTTGTTTTGTTTTTTTTTTCCGGATGTTTCGCCACAGAGAACCCAACGCCACGGGACATGAAAAATGAAAAGTAAACATACATTATTAGAATATTAGAAACACATTTGATTGCAACACATTCTTTCCTCCTCCCAACCGCGTTTGGTCTTCTTCTTTTCCATCAAAACCAAAAACAAAATGCACTTGAGTGTATAAAAAAAAAACAAAAACAAAAAAGAAAGAAGAATAATCCACCGCATGCACACTGCGCGCCGTGGTGTTTGTGTACGTGACCAGGAAAGTGGTTGTGTCTATCCCGCGCACTATTATCCCGAAAGAGGTGGAAAAAAGGTGTCAAACGTTGTACTAAAAAAGTAACCAAAAGAGAGAGAGAGAGAGAGAACAATTGCTTGAAAGTACACAGCAGAAGAAAAAAAAACGAGGAAGAAACAAAAAAGGTAAAAACGAGGAACGAACAAAATACCAAATACCATGCTAAAAGCAAAAACCAACCAAAAATGCCAAAAGTGTGTGTGTGTCTGTGTGTGAATGTACTAAAATACTTGTGGCAAAAGGACACCAAGCGGAATAAAAGTCAACTATCATCAATAGTCCATGCTGTTTCAAGGCGCTCAAAGCTCAAATCATTTCAAAATGATTTTCTTCTTCCCTCACACGCCCAGCAGAAGAACGGATTCCATTGTTGGCATGCATGGTGGTGGAGTGCAGTATTATGCCAAGAATTATTAACTGTCAACAGATTCTAGTATAAAAGGAAGTTCTAACAAGAAAAATAAAAAAAACCAATCAGAAAAATACCATAACACCAAACAGCCTAACAAACTGAAGCTGTGTATCTGAAGAGGGGTGGTGCAAAGTGTGTGTGGTAAGGCTAGAAGTAAGCAAAGAAGGAAGTATTATTTAGCTAAGCAAAAGCAAAACAAGGAAGAGAACAACAAAAAAACACCATTTGCACGAAAAAGTGATGCGTGTGTGAGTGTGATGGATTAGAGAGCAAGAGAAGGAGGTTAATATGATTAGCTAGAGAGACGCCTACCGTTTGTTCTGGCTGGGAAGTATCCTCTTCGTCCTCGATGGAACTCGATCGCTAAAGGGATGGATCGGGAAGGTGGGTATGCGGATGGGTATGTTGTGTGGGTGTGTTTTTCCCCCCATAAGATTTTTGGATTTATTTCAAGAGTAGAGATGAGTTAGAGATTGAATTGTTTAACACCAGTTGATGATGACGCACAAGAGGAGTGACCGACGACACCGAACGGGGAGGGATGTTTAGTGAATTATGTAACGAGCAGTAGGTAGAGTATGGATGTATGGTGTTGAGATGCGGGAAGGAAAAGAGAAACATACAACAATTGCGGTTAATTGAATGTTAAGACAACGAGCGGGCTCGGAAGGTATGTATTAAAGGGGCCTGGGCCGTTCTACCACAACAGTACACGTTCGGACAGCCTCCTGCTCACGACACACAACAATCTCTCTCCTGCCAGCGCTACCTTGACCTGATGATGCTCCTCCTTCCGTGCACCTTTACGATCGTTGTTGTTAACATCCTTGCGGCGGGCGCGTGACACCCGCCGCCGCACCATACGGGCCGCGGCCGCCGCAAGCGAACGGTCCGGCTCGCCGAAGTTAACCTCAAAGTAGATGGGGAACATCCCACCCAACGCACACCACACCACCCAAGCAGAGCAGGCTCACAAAATCACACGCGCGTGGGCTGTAATCGCAAAAACGGTGCAAGCGATCTTCCCCCGTTTTATTCGCTCTGGAAACGGCCAATGCAAAATTAAAAACGCGTGCACTCGCGCTCGCATCCGGATTTTCACTGCGGTTGGAACGGGTATTTTCCCGGCTATTGCAATGCTGGTGCGGCCCAGTTTACGCTGTGCCATCCTTTTGCCAACCAACTCCCTTTCCTTCCAGCGAGCGCGCTGTGCCTGTGCGAGTATGAAAGCAACCAAAACTAGCAAAAAAATGCCCCGGTTGCCATGGCGCTTCGCACAAAGCCTCGTTTTTTCGACAGTTTGTTGAAAAAAACCTCCCCACCATCACCCTACACACAAAAAGGATGTACCACCTTCCAATGGTAGCGAAAAAGAAAACGCGCGGCGTTCCTCCACAACACCCAAAAAAAAAAGGAGGAAACTAACTATTTTAATTCTTTTTGCTTTTGAAGCTGAATTTGCCCCCTTGGTGCGCGCATGCTTGCGTAATCTCGCTAAACGGTAGGTTCCGTGTCTTCGCCCGTCCACTGGAGAGAGAGAGAGAGAGAGAGAGAGAGAGAGGTCGTCCTCTGCGCAGTGTGGCGCCCTCCCCGCAGCGGGCAACGTCATAGCTACCGGAAAATAACACCGGAGTTGTTTTGGCAACGGGGAGGGCAGGCAAAATAACAAGAAAGCAAAAAAAAAAAATCCCCCGAATAAAAATGGGGAGTGATGGGGTGATTATACGAGGCACGCTCACACACACACACACGTTCAGGACTATGTTGGAGAAGCGTACCACAATGTGTGCAGCGGCAATCGATCTGCAAAATATGCTACATTTGCCACACACCAGAAATGGAGAAATTAATTTAAAATGGGCCTTCTAGCGCTAAGCAAGCCTTTCTTCTAGCTAGTGTCTAGTGTTCATGATACACTGGTTGGTTGAGTTGAGATCATTGAGAGCTTATTGGGCATGTTGGTGTGGCTTGCTTTTCCCTTGTTTTTTGCATATGCGCAGTGAGACCGACCGTCTTTTCCTTTCTTTTCCTTTCATAGCTACATTAGTTGATCAACATTGTTTAAAATCGTCTACACATCTACCGCCAAAACCTAGTGCGATTGATCACCTGGGTCACTCATTGCGAGGGAAGGTGAGACTTTTGCCGTGCGTCGACACGACTGAGCTGATCATCCTTTAAGTCTTATTTTGTGATAAAGCACACCTATACCGTCCCTAACACTATCTGTCAAGCCAGCACAAGCGTCGATTTCGTACAATGTAAAGCCAGGAGTGTATGTAGCTCTCTCTCTCTTTTCCTCTCCCTCATCCAACGCTTAACGGCATCACGCGCTCCAAAACAAGATCATCCACAGCGCGCTGCAAAAGAGTCGCCTTTTACACAAATACCCCCGGGCCCGATTGGGAGAAACACACGCACCCCTTGCCAACTTCCTCTACAATGGGACAAAAGTACAGAAGAGAGCATTAAGCATCGCCGGACCGCCGGCCCCGGGGCATACTTACGCGTGCTAGGTTAGCGGGCGCGGGCGTTTTCTTTCGCTGCTTCGCCTCTTCCGCCGTCGGTTTCGGTTCCGGCTCGTGCTGCTGCTGCTGCTGCTGGTAGTGCTGCTGGTGCTGATGTTGCTGCTGGTGGTGCAGCTCCTGCTGCAGCTGCGGCTGCAGCTGCATCGTTCTGTTCAGCTCGAGCAGCATGTCGATCTCGATCTCTTTGCCTTTCGATTCGCCCCGCTCGTACCATTCCACCGTGACGGAGCGTGTGTCCTCGTGGAACCGTGACACGATCGCCGTGTGGATCCGACCTGGCAGGAAGAAGACATTGGAAAGCAATTAGCGAAAGCATTGTACTGAGCAACAGGAGGCATATACAGTAGTATCAAATGCAAAAGGTTAAATGGAAGGAAGGAACATTAAACAGGACAACATTACATTGCTTCCCGCGGCTGCACTGAACACAGCGGACGTTGCTGCTGGCTGCCACTGCGGCTACAGCAGCTTCTTGGGCGTTCTTTTTCGACTGACGACTTTTCGACGGGGGCAGCTGGGTGGTGGTGCCGTCGCCGGACGGTCCAGTGTTAGGCGTGCCACCTGTTGCCGCCGTGCTACTTGCTGCTGCTGCTGCAGCGCTCGCAACCGGTGGCCCACTGTCATCCGGGTCGGTGGCAACAGCAGCAGCAGCGGCACCTTTTCCCACCTCCCGCTTGGCCGTACGCTTGCCGCCGCCACCGAACAGTGTGCTGAGCCGCTTCTTAAACCACAGCATGGTCTGTTGGAGCTGGTGTTGGTTTCTGCCAATCGATTTCCCCCGTGCCAAACAACTGCTGCCTGCTGAGAACCTTGAGCAAAACCGTAACACACAGACACACCAATTCTGCACACACCAAAACGTGACGTTCACGCAGGCAGGTCCACCGTAGCGAGTGTTCTCGTCGTTACTGGCGACCGGGAGTCGACTCGTAGTAGGCGACAGTGCCGCCACGGCGTTCGTGAATTCGGCAGCGACCCTAACTGCCCCCCGTGCTCAACTGCGGACACGCTTGCACCGAGACATTGCCCACTTTCTCTCTCACTCTCTCTCTCGAGCAAGGCTTCGTTCGTCTCTCGCTTTGCCACGAGCAGCTCTCCGTTTGGCGCACAGCACGAGTTTGCTGCTGCAGCTTGTTAATTCGATCAACAGCTCTACCGATCATCAATATATCTCGCGCGACGGGGCAGCGATTCTTCGATTGTTGCTGTCAGAGGAGAAGCCGGAAAAGGAAGATTTGGCGTGACCCGATGACACGAATGTGCGGCGATCCGTTGTGGCAGTCTTCCTGCACTTCCAACACCATCAACACCACCACTTCTTCTCACTTCACACTCCACACAGCGCTCTCTCTCTCTCTCGCTCAGGGTTCATATTTCAATTGAAATCATGCCTTTTTAGGTGGCGCGCGTACCAAGCGCGATATCGAGGTTTTCTTATATTGCACACACACACACACATACAGATTGATCTCTCTTTATACGGTGCAATATATCGCCGGAATGGTTGTAGCAACATGACCCCGCGCGCAGCACATGCGGGGTGTGTCTACGAGTGGGCGAAATGTGATGTGAAGACGATCGGCGACTCGGGCGACGACTCGCGTCAATTGCGCGCCGCTTCTGCTGGGATAACAACTCTCCCCAAAGCACCCCAAAACGCACTAGGGCTTTCCCGCGTGTCCAACGTCTTCCGACGGACGATGGCGACTGTGTGTGTATAGCTGGCGCGACGACCGCAGACTTGCCAACTGTGTGTCTGTATCCCTCCTGAAGGACACGCCACACTGTGCTTCCGTTTCCTCCCGTTTTCCGTGTCGTCGTGCGTGTGTGTGTGGGTTGGAAGTTGGGGAGCTGGGAGTAGAGTTGGAGGACATCATCAGAACGACCCTTATAAATAAAGTTCCTTCTACCCTTCCTCCATCCCGCTTGTGTGTTGGTGTGCTGTGCTCGCTGCCATGCTGCCGCCGCCGCCGCCTTTGTGCCAACCATCCGTGAATCCTTATTTGGACAGCTGCGTGAACTCCGCGAGAGGGTGTTTTTTGTTTTGTTTTGTTTTTTGCCTCTCTATTGCTGATGGTGCTGTGGGGACACGGAGGTGAACCCCTTTAAAGCTTAAGGTGAAGGTATAAAACCCGCAACGCAACCCCGGCCAAACGACGACAGCACGCATCGCAACACAAAAAAGGGACACAAACACACACACACATACACACAATATGGTGTTAAGGACCTCTCTCGGGTGACGTTTGGTGAGAACAAACAATATGGCCAACCACGAGGTTTGGCCGATCTCGAGAGGGAGGAGGATGCAGGAAATGTCCCGTGCGCACTAAATGTTGTTGTTTCTTTGCCTCTATTTGCCTCTATCTCCCTCTCTCTATCGCGAGTTTTGTGCCTGTAGGTCGTCCTTGGTGATGAGTTGTGTGTGTGGGGCTGTCACTGGAAAAATGGTTTCCTGTTCGATTTTTATTACACTATTTCCTGAACATTATTTATTAACCATTTCCCACCGTACCTCTACTAACTATACATTAAAACGCCTGGCTCCCTCTTACTTCAATGTTTTCAATGCTTCTCTGTCTCTCTGTCTTTCTGTCTCTCTGTCTCTCTGTCTCTCTGTCTCTCTGTCTCTCTGTCTCTCTGTCTCTCTGTCTCTCTGAATCTTTCTGTCTCTTTCTGTCTCTTTCTGTCTCTCCGTCTCTCTGTCTCTCTGTCTCTCTATCTCTCTGTCTCTCTGTCTCTCTGTCTCTCTGTCTCTCTGTCTCTCTGTCTCTCTGTCTCTCTTTCTCTCTGTCTCTCTGTCTCTCTGTCTCTCTGTCTCTCTGTCTCTCTGAATCTTTCTGTCTCTTTCTGTCTCTTTCTGTCTCTCCGTCTCTCTGTCTCTCTGTCTCTCTATCTCTCTGTCTCTCTGTCTCTCTGTCTCTCTGTCTCTCTGTCTCTCTGTCTCTCTGTCTCTCTTTCTCTCTGTCTCTCTGTCTCTCTGTCTCTCTGTCTCTCTGTCTCTCTGTCTCTCTGTCTCCCTGTCTCTCTGTCTCTCTGTCTCTCTGTCTCTCTGTCTCTCTGTCTCTCTGTCTCTCTGTCTCTCTGTCTCTCTGTCTCTCTGTCTCTCTGTCTCTCTGCCTCTCTATCTCTCTATCTCTCTGTCTCTCTGTCTGTTCCTTTCTTTCTCTCTCCCTCTTGTATCGATACATATTTTTTCGCTTTCATTCGGCATTGCTACCTTTTCACAGCTGCTGCTGTCTGTTACCGTTTTGTTACCGTTGCGGGGGGTAAAGTACTCTAGTTTTCCAATCCACCCACCCTACTACACCAAAGTACTGCCACTGGTAAACAATATTTGATCAATAATTTACGGCGGTTGTACATTTCGTTCCCATTTCCCCTCCCACTATCCGACCATAGACAATGGGGGAGAGAGGGGGTGGGTTGTTGATGGCTGCTAGCCGCAAGGCATTTATTTTCCCTCCCATAAACGCCCCCCCCCCCCCCCCCCTCATTCGAGTTGGAGTACAATTTAATATATAATAAAACCTTTTTTTTTTGTTGCTTTCGCCGGTGCGGTGTCTTACTTTCATCAATCATTGAAAACTGTGCGCGCGGCAGCGGCGTCGTAGGCATTTCCATTTTCCAGGTGAAACACACACACACACACACACGGTTCAGAAGAGCTTTCCAGGAAGAATTATTTGAAAAAAATTTAAAGGCCAGCCAAATATCCTTTTTTGTTACAAAAATTGCTTTCGAATGAAAAGGAGAAGAGATGGTTCCCTTTTTTTTATTTTAAATGCGTCACAAATAATACAAAAAAACACAATTTCAATAGTGCTTTAAATTATTATTTTGTATTAAAAAACTTCCATCCTTTACCATTGCTTTCGTGACGTTCATGGCCACACATTTTAAAGCCCTGATTACTGTGTCACCTTTGCAACAGTACGCAATCGTTATCAGAAGCCAGCAGTAGGATCGAACCGCACGTTACTCATCAATTTCACCCGCCACGGGCCGCGTTCCAGTCAGCGAAATCGACCACCGGACGCGCACTTCCGCATACCTATCTCTGTTCTTCCCTCAGTTCTACACACACATGAGCGGATGTACAATAAGACACCGCAAACACGGTGCCAAGGGAAGCCTAATTTATCTTTTTTTATAAACAAAGATAAGAGACCGCGGTGGCGGTGGCGATCCCGCAACGTAGTATACGCGCCTGCAAATCCATGGGGCGAAATTGTTGGGCCACTGTATCACAGACGCAGGGAAGCCGCCTGTATCATATATACATCACGCGACAAAAGCAACCTGAAAGAAATTCAGCAAAACAGTCTAGCTGCATTATTTTGCTCCAAAACCAAAAGCTGCTCGCCCGACCAATTGCACAATTGTTTGTTCTATTCGTTTTCATTTGCAATTTCAGGTGAAAATTGGCTTTCAGGTGTGTGTGTGTCCGCGCTGCTGAAATGTAAAAGGCGACCTTGGGGCGCTACCAACCACTCTCTTCTCGCTTCTTCCCTCTTCTGCTGCCGCTGCGCGTGTTGGCGCTGGGTTGCGCCAAAAGCGACCGTGACGCGCGCTTCGCTATTTTTGGAGCCAAACAGCGCCAAACGTGGTATGGGTGGTGGTGCCAGCAACGCTGCAACTGCATTGAAACACACAGAGAGCGAGGGCGAGAGAGAGAAGGAGGGGGTGGAAGGAATATTACAAATCGGAAAAGCGGGCGCGAGACGGCAGTGTGGAGAAGGCACGGGGGAATACATTAAAGTGAGGGTTGTTTGGAAGCGAAAATGGCTTTCCCAGCTTTGGGTGCAGTGAGAAAATGTGAAAAAATGGAAAATTCTGCCACCTTACCCTCATTCATTGTAAGGGGGGGTCGGAGGTCTCTCGCACTGCCGGGCGAATGCATTTTGTGTATTTTGTTTTGTTTGGTAGCTTGCATATATTTTCATTTTCTGCCTTTTTCAAATGCATCCACAAAGCAACGAATGTGTCTCAGGTCGTGTCATGCATTTGTGCTCGCGTCATCACATGGCAGGTGGAGCAGCGGAGGAGGGAGGGTCACGGTCACGGTACACGAAGCCCGGCCAGATGCCCAATCATGGTAACTGGTCCTTCGCACGCGGCTTTATACGAGGAAGGAAGCGCGAATGCGGAAAGTGATTCGCTCCTCTCCGGTCCGCGGGTCTAAAAAAAACTAGCTGTGCCCTCTCCGCCCTTGCCCCATCTAAGCCTCACGCGCCCGGTGACATTACCTTTGCGTTAGTTTATTTCCTTTTCGGTATGTTGCCCGCTAAACCGTCTCCACGACCGCGCCGCACCAACAAAAACAGGACCCTTTTTCCGGCCATTCAATGACATCACCTTGCAGTGCAATTGCCATTGCAGGCGACGATGGGAGGGAGCGTTCGGGCCGTCTCTTTCCAATAATGGCACAAAAGCGCGTCGTAAAATTATAAATGTCATCAATTTTATGCAGCAAAAACAAATAAAAGGGACAGATGAGAGGCTAGCTTTAAATGATAGGTAGCGTAAATAAAGCATGAGAAATAGATACCCCGCGTGGGCGCTTGCTGTGTGATTTGTAAGACGCGTTAGGAAAGTGTGGCTATTTTTTTTTTATTGCTCATCAGTTAAAACAAACCCACTGCCCGTTAGTTTTCACTCGCACTAAGGCGGGTCTGGGCCGATCTATTGGATATGCATTCCAATTCGATTATTTTAAAGAGATATAAACGTTTTGCGGCATTAATGCAATTGCTTGCCACATAAGTTTGCGATAAATTCACCATCTTTATCACCATCTGGACACACAGGTCGCAATTTTGCTCAACCGTGGCAATGTGTTAATTCAAATGCAGCCACGAATGCTTTGCTAGTAGCCGATTTACATCCTTGTCCTTGTGGACCATTGTGCGTAACGGGGTGTTGTCTCCAACGGTCGCCCGATCAACGCACCATGTATGCGCTTCGCGCATTAAGCTAGAAAGACTTGCCCCGGTGGTTAAGCAACGAACCTCACCAACATTCGTATTTAAACGGTGGTTATTAAGAGTAGTATTCTGAATGCACCAAGCATTTAAGATCTTAATAAATCTTCGATTTATAATGTTACCACCGTGGGGGGGGGGGGGGGGTTTGGATTAAAAAAATCATAAAATTCATTTTAAAAAAAATAATTAAAAATGGCATATTCATTTTCTATCGAATGACGCTGTTCGGGTTCCAATACAATTTCTCTTCATGTAGAAAATTGTTGGATTCGATTGAATTTGATGCAGACAACTAGTTGAGCTAGTAAATTAAAGTGTTTTTTTTGTGTTTTTTTTGTGCTCGATTGCTGCTATCGAGTTTATTAATGAACGATGCGGAACACAAACAGTTTCTCGTTAATTGGCGTTTTTTTTTATGTTGGCGAAGGCTCTCAAAATCGAGCCACTTCATTTGAGATGGAAACAAAGCATAAAACCCTGTTTTTATTGCAGTTTTTTTTTTGGACACAAATTTGGAAGTAGGCAAAATAGCCAAATAAAAAAAAAAAATTTGACAAAAACAGTGAACCGGAATTTTAAATATCTGCCCAACACGATGGAAAAAAGCAGCAAACCACAAACATCGTGCTTGATTGTTGTTGCTTTGGTTTCTTTTCTTCGTTGTTAATGAATTTAATGGCATTGGAATATCCCCCCCTACAACCCCTCTCAATCGTTTAAAATCACCCAATATATTATACAGAAGGGCTG
This sequence comes from Anopheles gambiae, assembly GCF_943734735.2. NCBI lineage: Eukaryota > Metazoa > Arthropoda > Insecta > Diptera > Culicidae > Anopheles > Anopheles gambiae. The sequence goes on along the minus strand of NC_064600.1, from coordinate 2,796,687 downwards.
GTTTTTTTATGTAATTGATTGTTGTTTTATATGCTCCCCTTCCTCTCCTTCTCCTCCCTTTCCACGGGTGTCGATGCAATGGAAGAAAGTAGTGCTGCTCGGTTGGAAAATGGAAAATGGTGCTATAAATGAGGCGCGCCAACAACTCACCAGTGAGCGCAACAATCCGTTCTACCACACTGCATTCCATGTGTGTGTGTGTTTGTATGTTCAACAGTGTGCTGAGTGTGTTTACCCTCTTTCTCTCTCTCTCTCTCACTCTATTCATTTATCTCAAATAAGTGGCGAGAAAAGTGGGGAGAGATGGAACAAAAGGGAAAACTGATCAAGGAAATTGCAGAGAGGAAAAAAAACAATTCCCTCCATCGTTCCACTTACGCGACACACCGAACGATCCTCCTCCTCTCCCCTCTACGCTACAGCTGTGGTGGTAGGAGAGGAAGGAAGTCGATGCTAATCCATCGCGCGCACCGATAAGTTCATATCGCGCTCGGTTCACATTGGCAATTTTCCTTTCCAGTGACGTTTTTTCCCCCCCTTCAAAGGGATTGAAGAAGGGAGAGGGTGTGGCAAAGGAGCGAAGAAAGAGAGGAGGAGTAAAACATGAAAAAGAGTGCGATACAATTGGCGTACCTCTGCTCCGCGCCTTCTTCCCCGGCGATAGAAATCTTGACCAGAGACCACCACGGGGCGCGGAAAACCAGTGTGTGTGTGTGTATGTGTGTGGAAGTGTGGTGTTTGATGGCATTTTCACCACTCTACCAGCGTGTTGGGTTGGAAAAAGTGAAACAAAAATGTGCCACAAACACACACACACGCACACACTTTCGAATCACGCTTTTGTCTTGTTTAGGTAGTGGTGGTGGTAGGAGACCTGTAATCGATGGATGGTTGCAACGACAAGAGAAAATTTCTAAAACATCCCCAAACCAACAACGCAACGCGGGCAACAAAAAAGCAAAAACAAATAAAAAAAAGGTTTGCAAACATAAAACTGGTTTTGAAAAAGGAAAACTAGTATTCTAGCAAAACTGTAAAGAGAAGATACAGGGTTTTCCAATAGTCCAATCATAGCTGTGGGACACTTTATTGACTCTTTCTTACGTGAAATGAACTTAATCTAATGGGAATTTGACTCTATAGCACCCTTGTTGGACAAATCTAATAGGAATTTCTAAGGTGCCTGTCCAAAAAGGTTACCATAGAGTCCAATTTCCAACATTTAAAATTCATTTCCAATTAGAAAGAGTCAAGGAAGTATCCCACTCCTATGAGAACCCCTTGGAAAACCCTGTCAGAAAAATGCAGATGTATCCAAACTCCCTACACGATTATGCAACGATTGTGCACACGTCAACCTGTGCCGCAAACATTAAACCCGCCACACACGATTGTAGCACACGAGTCGCACGCGGCGAGACCAAACAATCTCGGCAGCGCAAGCAGACAAAATCTTTCCATTGAAATGCCAGCCCCTCCCCTCCCAAACAGAAGCCAATAAAAAGGGCAAATTAAATTAGCTAACAATTGGGCGGCGCACATCGAACACGCAAAGAGCGAGGCGCTCTTTGGCAATGGTGCAGCGCATACTTGGTCGGCTCCGGTTGGCAGGGACACCGGAGCAGCATAAACGGAGATTGATTGCAAACCCCTCCTCTCCCCCGGTGGGAAACGAATCTATTCGCGTTCGCGGTTGGTTTGCATCTGTTTCGAAACGAGTGTGTTTGCTTTAATAGAGATGCTTACCTTCAATTAATCGCCATTTTACTCATTTACTCAGCAAAATCAGTTAATCGATCAACACTGGAACTGAATCACTTCCAGACCCAAGGACCAGGTGCAAATTTCGTTCCGAAAACATAATTTCTATGCTATTTCTACGCTGCACTTGTACTGTCGGGTAAGGTTTATCGCATTGCAACCGGAACTGTACCGGCTCTAGACCCGGACCACCGGATCGGTATGAGTTCATTCTAAACTCCAGAACAGGTATGGGTTAATGATGGTTTCCACGGATGTAAAACCGATCCCAGGACCGATGTGGATTCATGATCAGTTTCAGAATAGAAATTGGTTCAATATCAGTTTCAGGTCCGGTATGGGTTCAAGATTGATCCAAGGACCGGAATGGATTCAAAATTGGTCCAAGGGCTATATAGGCTCAAGATCAATTCCAGGACCGGTATGCGTACGTGATAAATGCCAGAACCGGTATGAGTTCATTATCAACTCCAAAGCAGGTCTGGGTTCATGAACCGTTACAGGACCAGCCTGGGTTCATGATCGGATCCAGGTTCGGTATAAGCTCAAGATTGATCTAAGGACCGGTATGAGTTCAAGATTGGTCAAAGGATCGATTATCATGCTCCGTTCCAGGACCAGTATGAATTGGTGTATGGATTTAGGATCGGTATGGGTTCATGATCGGTTCCAGGTCCAGTATGGGTTCATGCACAGTTTTAGGACAGACATAGGTTCAATATCAGTTCCAGGTCCAATATTGATTCATGATCGGTTCTACTTCCGGTATGGGTTCAAGATTGGTCCAAGGATCGGTATGATATCAAGATTGGTGCAAGGACTATGTAGGTTCATGATCAGTTCCAGGACCAGTCTGGGTTCATGATCGGATCCAGGTCCGGTATAAGTTCAAGATTGATCTAAGGACCGGTATGAGTTCAAGATTGGTCCAAGGGCTGATATAGGTTCATGATCTGTTCGAGGACCAGTGTGAGTTGGTGTATTGGTCCAGGATCCACGATCGGTATGGGTTCATGATCGGTTCCAGGTCCAGTATGGGTTCATGCTAAGTTTTAGGACAGACATAGGTTCAATATCAGTTCCAGGTCCAATGTGGATTCATGATCGGTTCCAGCCCCGGTATGGGTTCAAGATTAGTCCAAGGACCAGTATGGGTTCATGACCAGTTCAAGGACAGAAATAGGTTCAATATCAGTTCCAGGTTCGATGTGGGTTAGTAATCGCTCTCAGGATGGGTATGAATTCAGTATCCGTTCCAGGAACTGTATGAGATCATGTTTGGTACCAAATTCGGTATACATACAAAATTGGTCCAAGGAGTGTTATGGATTCATGATTAGTTCCAGGACCGGATACTCTTCGGATTCAGCAGGATCTTTGAAATTCCTTTGCGCAGCCCTGTGTGACCTGGCCAAATTAACTAGTTGTTCTCAAAAGCAAGCCAGAATTTGGACAATCAACACAAGTAAAAGTGTAAACACGACACGTCATCATCCCCATCTCCCTCTGTTCGCACGCACATCCGGCTTCGACTTCGATGGGTGCACCGAAAACTGCAGAAAAAGCCCACGTCTGCACAAAACAACAAGAGCGCGGAGAGAGCTCTCCCCCTCCTCTCCCCCCCGTCGATGCTTCATAATCGATTCGGTCGTGAGCAAACAAAATAAATGTGCCCATTTTGGTATGCGCAAGTGTGACATCACCGTCCCAATCATCATCATCAGGAGACGCGACAAGCAAAGGGGTAGAGGGCATTTTTTGGGCGTTTGGAGAACATTTTCGTGGCACCAGAAAACCAATTAAAACCTAGTTCAAAATAATTGAAAAATGCCCAAAATAACGTCGTAATTCACGTTTCGCATGATTCGACATCTTCGCCTCCAGTCACGTAATTATAAATTGAAATGTTCAAAAAGCATGCACGCCAACACACACACACACTGGCTCCTCTCCTTCATTGGTAAGTTTAAAATAAAAAGTTTAAAGTGTTTGTGACTCATGTAACAATGTTGCAAAACACTGGGGAAGAGAGTAGAGCGATTGCGTCCATCTAAATCAGTTACACTACACAACCAAGTAAGCATAAATACATTTTTAATTATCCGCTGTCAAACCAAGGCTGGGAGGGGGTGAGAGGGAGTGTGGCGGGGGCTAGGTTGGTCCACCTCTGTCCCCCATGTGCGGAATGAAAGCCGCTTAACGAATGGGAAAAACGCCGTGCCAGCAGCGAACCATCGTATATTCGGAAAATATTTCGGTGACAGTGCCGTGGAGGGAAGAAAAGCGACCACCAGACTGTTGTGTTGTGTACAACGCCACCATGTGGTTGCCATAAACACACATGGGTAACAGTGGGTCCGTATTACACCATCGCTGAGAGCGACGACGAGGCGGCTGCAATAATCGTCCGCACGTTCTTGCGGTGAGTAATCGGCGGCTCTCTCACCCTCGATCGCCGTTTGTCCGTCGTGGTAAGGCCGTGATGAGTCATATGGACAACGCCAGCTAAGCGGTTTGCAGCACAGCAGCAGCAGCAGCAGCGCCACAAGTGTGTGCGTACGTCATTACGAGGTTGTACAGGGGTTGCCGGCAAGGATTGAAATCGTGCCGCAATATGTGTTTTGTTCGCCAAAGAAAAACGCCATGATGGTCTCGACTGTCCAAATGTTATGAGAGCGACACTCTCTGGGCAATTTATTTTTACTGTATTCTTACAAGAAAAATGTTAAAATACAAAACAAATCAAACAGGTGTACAGCCACATGTGTGTAATTAACATTGTTAATTGTGTGAAGCGGGACGGAAAGAATGATTAAAACAGTTTTTACGATCGGAATATGTTCGGAACCAGTTCCAAGACCACTTACGTAACCAATTTTGGTTCAGGATTAGTTCCAGGTTTGGGATCAGTTTCAGTATCGGTATTGGACCGGTATTAGTCCGGCAGTCGGGGTATGATCAGATCCAGAGGATGCTATAGCCTTCTAATTGAGCCAAAAATCCCCAAATAAAGTAAACTACATTCCCAAGGTCGTTGTTCAGATTGATGCGATACGACGCATACAATAAGGAACGTTGCGTATAGAATAAAAAAAACTACAACAAGAAGCAAGCAGTGATCCCTTTTTTAATGGAAAATAAGCTTATTGCATCATCGCCACAAACATCATGGCAGATAACGTAAATCATGAAAAACCACAAGGGTACAAGGGTTGTAATTTTTTGGTAGTAATATGCTCACCACCATACAGCACACACCCCCTCCCTCGTCGAGAACTTCCTCAACCGATTTGACTCACAATCGATAGAATAATGATAGAACCATCGTACGCTTGAGAGGATATTGCTAACGACCTCTGATGAGTGCAACCCTGTACGCACGCGGCAAGAAGACGCGCAAACGCACACGACGGTGTCCGTGGCAAAATGCGGAACGGAAGGAAGCGGCTCTGCTTTATCTGCGGTCACACTCTGTTGTTAGTGTGCTCGGTGGGTGCGTTTGAGTGTTTGTGTGCTCTAAATGTACTCTCCTCCTTTCACAACACACGCGGACACACAACACTCGCTGACGCTGGCTGGAACGCCAAAGTAGTAGCTCAGACAACACCTTTTACAAGCAGGAAACCGTCCGTCATCGCTTGGAACGTTCTCTAACCCTGCGTTTGCGTTTGCTAGCCAAGCCGGTTACTGTATGTGCACGTGTGAGAAACAGAAACGCACACGGGGACACATGGGGCGATACACACGCACACAAAAGACGGGACAAATGGAGTGTTCGTGCGCTGTTCAAAAAAGGAAATGAACTTCGATGCGATACAAGCGAGTATATGTGGCTGTGTGTGTAGCTGTGAAGGCGATGACGTCCACTGACCTTTTTCAATCGGGCGACTACTACACACTACGTGCCGGCGCACGCGACCTTCCCTTCCTCGATAACAGCACACACACACGACGTCCGACGTGATAATGAGATCGGATTGAAGCTGGCGCGCGCTGGAAAGGTGTGGACAGGTCGTTGCCACTGACAGTTGCTTTACCTGGGGACCGAGAACCCCATCGCCACAGTGGTAAACGGTGTTAAGATAGTGGCAGAGGCGAGAGAGAGAACCACCTGCTCGGTGCTATTGCTGCTATGGTAGAGTGGTGAAGGTTCGTTCTACCTCTCTGCTTCAAAAATAGCAAACGATCGTCTCCCACACACATATAAGTGTGTGTGTGTGTTTTATAGAGCATAGGAGGGAGTCTTTTGGACGATGTAGAACGAGCCAAAGCAAACGATCATCTAGGCGAATTAGTGCAGACTCAGAATTGGTGCAGACTCGAATCGGATCAGCAAAACGGTGCAATTACACCTTCTTAATTCAGTCGTATCGCCGTATCGGCAGACAGCAGCTCTTCCCCAGAGCGATGTACTAGGATAGTAATATCATCTGATGTCCCTCACATCCCAAATCCAACACCGAAAGGAACTGAGGAGCAACAATGATCAAACGACCAAAACGACAGCAGACGACATTGGACAAGGTCGTCTGTGCGCCATTTCCAGGAAATTCCTTTGATGTTTTCCAATGAAAACGTCGCCATAAAAGTCGGCAATACTGCGTCATCGTGGCCAGACCACTAATTGATCTCCTGAATAAACAAATAAACAAAAGCTGTGCACTTCACTGGGGGCCTTTCTGGCTGCCTGGTTGTACAATCTGGCACATCATTTCCGACGATGAGTTGACACCAGATTGCGAATCGGGTTTATGAATTAATTAGTAAACATTTTGCTTGCATTGATACCATTACCACGGTTGGTGTGGAGAAGTGTAGTGCCGTGCTTCTTGATTTAATTTGAAGATTCGCAGAATCTGCAACATTCAGCACGAAGAGCGCCCAAAATACTGCTGCTTCTAGTGTGTGTGTGTGTGTGTGTGTGAGTGTGTGTGTGTGTGTGTGTGTGTGAGTGTGTGTGTGTGTGTTAGTGTGTGTGTGTGTGTGTGTGTGTGTGTGTGTGTGTGTGTGTGTGTGTGTGTGTGTGTGTGTTAGTGTGTGTGTGTGTGTGTGTTAGTGTGTGTGTGTGTGTGTGTGTGTGTGTGTGTGTGTGTGTGTGTGTGTGTGTGTGTGTGTGTGTGTGTGTGTGTGTTTGTGTGTGTGTGTGTGTGTGTGTGTGTGTGTGTGTGTGTGTGTGTGGATGGGGACAGTTTCTGGGTGTCTGGGACGGGGAGACCCCCAATAGGTGGCATGGAAAGAGCAAACACGAAAAAAAGGAAATCGTTTCACCTCCGCCTCCAAGTGGTCGATTCCTTTAACCGGGGGCCTGCGACACACACACAAAAAAGCAGGCCGCGCGGGCGCGCGTTGTGTGTGCGTTACAACTTAAAATGGCGATCTGGACCTCTTCCATCCCTCATCCCTCGCCCAAGACAGGGCGACCGCCCTCGGCCAACCCTCGGCCATTTGCGCCCAAATGCAGGGGCGGCGTCCATAATAATTCTGCTGCTCACAATGAGCACGGCGGCGAGCGAGGGAGACACCATCATTCAAGATCGGGCGGCTTTTTTTTTCGCGTGGGCATCCGCTCCGTAACCTTCCCATGGATTTCCTGGCAATGGAGCCGCGCTTCGTCGGTGGCGATATCCGAAAGCAATGTGTGCATGTGTAGTTGTGTGTCTAGTGGACACAGTTGCGAGATTTCCGCACAGATGTGCTTTTGCCCGGAGGTTGCAGCTAAAGCGGCCACCAGCTGTCTCTCTTCTTACACGAAGGATCGCACTTTCTTTGGGGAGCTATTGCAGGAGTGGAGAAGATACCAGAAGAAGAGGAGCTGCCAGCTGAGGAATGGCAGCGTTAAAACCGACGCTTTTGGTGACAGGCAGTGACAGGCGGCCAAGTAAAGCTTTGCCGGGGACAACGACAACGACGACGACGACGACCCCCACGCAATCGCGAGCGGTTCGTTCGAGTGTGTCCATATACTCAAGGCGATCGGAGGAGCCACCCCCCCCCCCCCCCCCCCCCCTCCCGAAGCATTGAAACTGAACGGACCTGAAATTATAAATGTGATACAAAGCAACGAAGGTGTGTGTATGTGTGTGTGTATGTGTGTGTCCAGACATCAGAACGAGTCGAGATCAATGCACCGAAAAGGTAGTAGAGGTTTCTACTAAAATCTAGACAATCTTCCAATAATGAAGAATTCAGCGAGTGACACCTCAAAATCGTGGGCTCTGAAGATGAATCAAGAGCTTGAAGGATATCGTTGAAAAAAAAAGTAGAACCGAGATAAGCGAAAATGTGCTACATCTTCTTTCTCCCCAAATCTTCTTCAAGATACTCTACACACGCCACTCCGTTAGAGCTTGGCAGAGCTATTTCATTAGTTTTTAATTACTCGCACTACTACCTGCAATCACCTGCGTGGCCGAGACCTCACTATTCACCGAGACCTCACAAAACTCGGCGGATTCTCTTCTCTCTCCTCGTGTGTCTGTGTTTTTGTGGTATGTGGCGCATGGAGGACGCCGGGCTATTTATAGTCCTTTTTTAATGCCGGTACTGCCACACGCAGCAGACACACACTACTACAGTGTACGCGAAGGCTGCAGCAATGAGAAGCAATGGCCGAGAAGGCGCATTTACACGCCGGTTAGGCTTTTCCTTCCCACTGTTTTCTAACTGTGTCATGTGATTCGGTGGTCCGCCGCCATGGTCATCCTTGCGCTTCTGGATTGAAAAATCGATTGGCGTTTGCAGAGCGCACTGGTTTGTTGTGTGCTTTTGTATCGAGTGTTTGGCATGGTTTCATGCCGGCCAACTGTCAAGCTCCATAAAACAAAATCTGACTGTTATGGTGGACAATCCCCCAAGACAAGATGCCCGATCAAACGAATACGAATTAGATTCCCCTGTTTATCAACAAACAACAAATTCTTCCTACAAAGACCAGCTGGCGTGCAGTATAAAACCAAAGAGAGGACCTAATCAAATTCCGTATGCATCAGCTTCCGGCTACAGCGACATGGCTTTGAATGGAAGTTTTCGTCGGTATTGATTCCGACTAGATCCGAAGTTTTCTGGAACCGATTTCGAATAGTAGGTCCGGAATCAGTTTCCGGAATCGATTCCGGAGTCGGGTCCGGAATCGGCTCCGGAATCGAAATTGGCACCGAAATCAGAATCGGCTTCGAAACGGAGTTGGTGTTGGCATCTCCTTTAGAATAGGCGTTTGAGTCCAATGATACTACGTATTGATAGCTGCAGATTCCCGGATTAATTTCGCTTCTGAAGTTTCTTATTTCAATTCAAGAACTGAATCTCTTGTCGGAGCTAATTCCATTTCTGGAGTCAATCCTGCTTCCGTTACCGGGGCAAATAGCGATTCCCAGGTTCCCAATTCCAATTCCGGAGCCTAATCTGATGACGGAATCGATTCTGGAGCCGCCTCCGGAATCAGAATCGGGTAGGTCCGATTGCGAGTTCTCACCACTAGTAAGGCGCTCTCACGTCTGCCATTTCACACATGTCCTACGACAACGCTGTTTTGTCGATGGTTGTTTGCGTATGTTACGCAGCAATAGTGCAAAACCCAAAACCTCAAACGACGAACCGAATCGTGTGGGACGACGTGGGAATGATGCACACGCAGAGGAGAGGCGGCTTGCTATCCTCGTCCCTTTCGTGTGCTGCAAGCAGCGTACGGGCAAAAGGGAGACTCCACGCGACAAAAGGGCTCGGCGCAGTGCGCCAACAGTGCAACGCGAGAGCGATGCAGGCGGAGAGTGAGACAGCGCGTGTTGCTGTGAGACACGACAATGCAATTGCAGGTTTTTTTTTCTGGAAGATCATGGAAGATTGTATTTATTTTCGGGGGCCAGCGAAAGATAAAGCGCTGAACACTATCTTACGGGCAATTCGGGAGGCAAGGAAACAAGGAAGCAGGGTTGGGGTAATAAAGGAGGATTTTGATCAATAAAACAGCGGCACTTACCATCGCTACGCGTAATGTAGATGACGCTTCCCTTCTCGAACATCTCCATCTTTGCCGGGCGTTGAGAGCGAATTTGGTTATTGGTTTGATTGGTAGTCTCGTTTTGGTGAGTGTTTGTTGTTGTTGTTGTGGTTGCTGCTGCTAGCTTGGCTGGTTGCAGTCGTTGTGTCGTCGCGATTTACGGCTTTCTCAAAGTTGCACAAAATCTCCGCACATACAGCACACACGTGCACAAAAAGGACACCGAGAGGCACGTTCGCGCGCGCACACATACACACACACACACAAAGATACACTGAGAGACACGTACACAAACACACACACACACAGGCACACACACACACGCACGCAGCTCACTCACTCACACAGGACACTTAAAAGCGCACCACACCACTACACCCTGGCAGCAGATGGTGCGGTTTGGACTGGTCGGATTGTAAAACTTGCGGGTCAGCAGCTGTTGAGGGGAGAGACGATAAGAACAGTAGGGAACGAGATATCAATTATTAGTATTTAAAAAAAAACACACACACACACACCAATACACTAGCAAGAGAGTCGAGAATGACGTCAAAACATCAAGGACCTAACCTGAAAGGTCTACAAAAAATAGGAAAATAAAGTCAAACAAAGCGACACAATTTGGCGTTTATGTTGCCCTGGAGGCAGAGTACTTTTTTGTTTACGTTTTTTTTTTTGTTATGGCTGTGATAGCCACGACCCCCCCAGGGAAGTGTATTTGAAGGCAAACAAGCTATTGTGTGATGTTGATTCGTTTGATGTGTCTAGTTTGATAATCAAGTCTAGAAAACGGAGTGAACGACTCCGGACAACTCCCTACTGCCGACGATTCCGGCCGGAACTAGTAGTTCCTATGATACCGAAGACGAAATTGGAGTCGTGAGTGCACTCCAGCGAGTACATCGCTAGTGTGAACATTCCGAATCTAGCACTGCAATATCTGTGGATACGAATAATAAACTGCCGAACACAACAATTTCCAGTACATTTTTGTCCCTCTAATTAGGAAAAACTCTCAGTTTGCTATAGCAACCGTTAAGGCTGCATACTAAATGTTATGTCTCTTTCTATGTTTTTATGGACCTCTCATTCACTTTCAACCTTTGTAATTTGCAAACCCCTCTTATTCCACAGTCCCATCGCCTATCAAATAGGGACTTAAGTTAGCAAACCCCTATGCAAAAAAAAAATCAACGAAGATCCTTGAATCCTTGGAAATGATCCCGTTCAAGGGTGCTCCGATCGCACAAAAACACACGAAAACCACCGGCATCGCTTACTGCTACTGCTAGCCGCCACCAGCGGACCATGCGTGGCACCGAAAAACCCCCGGCATGGACAGCGGAAGAGTGTACTCTGGCGCTACCAACGCCAGCTCCAAAATTATTTGGTTACTTTTGCGTTGAATCTGAAAAAAAACCGCGATTATTAATTCCGTAACGAACGTGTCAAACTGTAAATTCGCGAGGTGCGCGATCACCTTAAACTAGAAACCGGATACGCTGCGTGTAAAAAGCGTAATAAATATGCGTCACAAACACTGACACACGGCACTCACGCGTACGTACACTTATGCACTAATTATCCTCGGAAAGGATACACTAACACCCTAAAATTGTATGGTCTTCCGGGGGTATAAAAGGGACCGAACTTCCAATAAAGATGCATTCGGATTTTGCAACGTCGAAGGCTAACGTTCACGGCCAATCTAATGATCCCCGGGAGTAGCGAAGGGATGCATGGAACCGTCTGTGGGCAAAACTGATCGCGTTCAAGGACGCTGTGATTGATAACGATGATGATGCCAACTGATACTTCTACCAGCCGCGGAAGGGGGGGGGGGCAAGATTCGATGCTTGCCACCGAAGGGATGACCCTAAACCCCGCACGACAGGACGAAAGGAAAGCATCGGTGTCATCAGCATCGTATCACCATGTTTTTCGCAACCATTTTGTCGCCGTTCCAATCACGACCATTTTTACGACCAGCACACCACCATCGTCCTTTCACAGCTCCGTCCCTCACAAGTCCCGAACAGTCGAAGGCGGCGGCAGCAGCAGCAGCAGCAGCTGCTCAGGGATGCCAACACATGAACACACACACACACACACACACACACACATGCACAGGCACACTGCGTGTACGCGTACAGTTAGTGGCAAATGTGGCCGAAGCAGGAAAATTCATCACCACATCGCACCAGCACCAGAGTGGAAAGCAGCAAAATGGTGGTGGGGGGGGGGAGGGAGGGGGGGGGTTGTATTATAGCCATCGCTCCCGAACCAGCTGGTTTTCTCTCCAGACCAGCGCGTCCTTTGGGCGAGCTGGAAAGAAAAGCCGCTACACACTCACACACTCACACACACACACACACACACACACACACACACACACACACACACACACACACACACACACACACACACAACACGCACACACAGAGCAGACATGGAGGAGAGCGCCATCATTTGCTCGCTTTTCTTCCCGTCCATTTTGGGGCACACGTTTTTCTCTTTTTGTTGTTTTTCTTTTGCCGTTTTCTTCTTCGGCGCCTTCTCACGTCCATGGTTGTATTTTCCGGTGGCGGTTTTTTCTTCTTCTCCATTTTCCATTTCCCCCAGCAGCAGCAGCAGCAGCCCGTTTGTGAGCGGTGGCAGAGGGTTGGGGGGTGGCAATCGGGAGAAAAGCCAGCGGCGCCCCACAGCTGCTCCACTGTGTCGCTTTTCCCACTCACACACACATACACACACACACACACACACTAGGGGATCGCCAACGCACCCAAAAATCCAACCGGTTGCGAAGAGACGAGGGCCGCAGGGAGTGGGACTGGCTGAGGACGGAAGAAACCATGCAAAAAAGAATCCATCCGTTCTGCCCCATCTCTGCAACCCTGTGTGTGTGTGTGTGTGTGTCGGGCCAATGAATGGATTTGGTGCGTGTGTGTGTGTGTGATGCTGGATTGTGTGCGGAAGAAATACACACACACACACACAATGGAGTGTGTGGTGTTCTGTCATGGCGAGAATGCAGAGCGCACTCGAAAGAAGAATGAAATCAATCCGCCGCGAGCTACTTTTTCCTTTTCCCCCTGTTTGGCTACCTGCCCGCTACCAACAGCCACAGCCACACACAGCCACACACACACACACACACACTTCCAAACGGAGCGGAGGGGCGATTTTTCCTGCCTGGAAAATGGCGCACACACACTCACACACACACACGGGTCGGTGCCAGGATTTGTGCAAAATGTTCCTGTTCTGGCTGTTCCCGACCGACCGACTTTTACACACAAGCGCACAGAACCATGGCAGCCAGAGGTACGCGAGAGACTTACCGTTTGCTTCCTTGTTCACTTGCGTCGACCCACATCTGCCTGGTTTGAGGCGTACGAACAGACTGCGGCTGCAGCGCTACCGTTCCGGTGCTAGACCAAGGTGTATGCATGTGATTTGACAGCTCTCTCTCTCTCTCTCTCTCGACTTGACAGCTCGGTTTCGACAGAGCTCCGGTGAGCAAGGTGGCTGAATATATGACAAGGTGAGGTTGTACAGAGACCAATTGATATTTCTCGACTAGAAAGAACTGGCTCCGTTGGCTCCGTTATTAAAATCCCGGGTTGGAGTGGTGCGGAATATTGAAAATCCTATACAAAGCCTAGCAGATGTCGCCCACAATGTCGCCCAGCAGAAGCGATAAAATTTAACGTTTTAAAAGCATACACCTTGGGCTGGACGCAGCGAGCGCACGGCGCACTGTCTGACAGCTGTCGTTGCGTTCAAATTGCGTCACACACACACACACTGAAATGACAATTCAAAATGAAAACCGTTTTTTTCAACCACCACGCATCGTTTTTCTCTGCCAGCTTGTACGTTGCGATTTGAATGAAGCAGAGTACATTTTTTGTACATTCATTTCACACGAATTGATTGGTCCTGTGCGGTGCTTCTTCATGTTGACTTTTCGTTGCTTTTATGTTTTTAGGAGGGTGGCTTGCAAGGCCCCTTCCCTAACCTCCAGCTTCGTCGTAGGGCTTACGTTAGCTGGATTTTTATTTAACCATGCAACCCATTCATCCAAGGGGTTGGGTTTCCCCGTATATCCAAGCTTGAATAATTGGGAGACATGTTTCCGTTCTGTACGACAGGGACGCATTGAGTTGGAGCAGGGGATGGAGAGCCTATGTTAACCTTCTACGGGTTCCGATCAGCGAAATATTGCTACCACACAGCCACCAGATCAATGCGACGAACACGAATTACCTGCTTGCCGGAGACTCAGACCATCTGGGAAGCAGTGTATTTAGTTGACGGCGACAATCGGTTAGAAAAGGGACAATCGTTACTTCGGACAACGTCATTAGCAGGGAAATCCTGGGACGCTTTGTGCAGGGGAATCATTATTATAGGCTTCACCGACTGCTGACAACGCGAAGACTTCAAGCCCGCACAAAATGTGAGATACATCGTACATTAATTCGCCTGGTGGTCCTCTACGGACCAGATCCTCCAGACCATCTTTGGCTGCGGTGTATTCGAGCATGGAGCGTGAAGGAGAAGCATGAATACGATGGTTGGGGTATGTTATGAGGAAGCCGGACTCATGCCCCACCAGGAAGATGTTCGACAGCGATCCCCAGTTCGGCATGAGGCGCACGGGAGCACAGCGAACTCGATGGCTGGATCAGGTTTGAGGCGAGACCTGTCAGAGATCGGGTATCTGCATGGATGGGAGGCTGCAGACGGGGACCGAGAACATCCTGGAGAATGATTGTTGACCGGGCCATGTCACATCGACGTGCTCTATCGTGACCAGGTCAACAAGAGAGAGAGAGAGAGAGAGAGAGAGAGAGAGAGAGAGAGAGAGAGAGAGAGAGAGAGAGAGATATTAGAAGTTTCGTACGGATCTTCATTACCTATGGATTGATGTGAATGATATCGCAATAAAATGGTCTCACGGGGCTCGATTATGTGATATGTGCAACAAGAGCCGAGAAGTCAGTAGAAACAAAACAAAAAAAATCGCGGAATTCAGCTGCGCCTTCTGCTTTGCGCGGTAGTTCATTTCCATTTTTTTCCAGGTGTGTAATTCATAAAGTTCATTGATTTCATTTTCCTATTTCTCTTTGTAATCCTTCCTAACTAGCGAGTTGCAGGAATTATGTACCGTGTTGCTATCTTTTCTTCGCTTTTGCTATCGCTTTCATTGCTCATCACTTCTTGAGAAGATTGTTGGGAGAGGGCGGGTGTGGGTGGCCAGCAGCACCCACTTTTGGCTGCCAGAATTGCTAGGACATTAAACACGCATGGCTTGCCTCCACGGTTGTTATTACTTTGTCCCTACTGTGGCGAGTACCGCCTGCTAATGATTCCTAATTTCTCCCGTTATTGCCAGCAGTATGGTTTTGTATCAGGTGTGTGTGGCTTGTTAACACTATATTCGTATAGCTTGGTCAGTTTTATCCTGCGCACCTCCATATCGCTGTGTGTGTGTTCGTTCTGCGTGGGACGCACCCTAAACAGGAAGCAGAGCGTAAGCGGGGGGGGGGGGGGAGGAGAAGAGATAGCTGCCTGAATTCACATTCCTTATGCAAAAACGATCCTACCCTAGTTATCCTACTCCTTTAGATCATTCTATTATATTGTGTTGTTTCCTGTTGAGCGAAATTTAATCTCTTACCACCCTGCTCTCCCTCTCTCCCTTCGTCTGACGAGTTTTTTGTCTTTCTCTCTCTCTCTCTACTGCAAACCACGAATTCAACGAGCATGAAACTTAGAATTCAAATGTAAAGCATCTCGCACATTGCTTCCCGTTTCACAGCAAAGCGCGCCCAGGCTTGGATCCTTCTAACGCTTTTGCTGCACCGTGAGGATTGTTTTGGTTGTGTGTTCGGTTGTAGGTGGGGCTGTGGGCACGTGCGTGTGAGTGTGTGTGTGTGTTTCATGTTCGACATGGCCGACCCCGCTTTGCTTTCCCTAATGCACAGCGCCAGGGGTTATCTACTATATTGGCTACTTAATCTTAAAAGAGCGCACATCGACACACGCACACACACACACACCCCACTCGCTCGCCACCCACACCCGCGCCTAATATACCGTACAGTGGTAATTTGCTTTTAGTTTGCTTGTTTGTTCCACGTGTGTGTTTTGTCTGTTTGCGTATTTATATCCCTTCATTTTTTTGTGTTCGGTTAGAAAAGGCACAAAACCACTGATTACTTTTACTCGCGCTACGGAAGCGTGTTTCTTCCGCAGGCCTCCGCCCCCCCCACCCCCTTCTCTAATACACGCGTCTCTCGTATGCTGCTTGTGAGGAGACGGTGATGGGGGTTTTCTCCTACTGCTTTTCCCTGATCATACGAGCGCGCTAAATGTTTACCTCCCCCCCCTTTTTTTCCTACATCACATCCCATACAAACTGCCTTTTATGAAACGCGATCAGAGCCAGCAATTTGTTTAAGTCTATAATTGAATTAGTTATTCTACATTTCTCTACCAGCCAATACCTCTCCGTTTGTGTGTGTGTTTGTGTTTATCTACCACAACAGTACAGCGCGTAGCATAAATAACCGTTGAGCGATGAACCGAACGGGGAAGAGATAAAGAGATGTGTACACGCACAGGCACACACATACATGACTGGGGTACGGGTGGGGGTGCGGTGCGTATGATGTTATTTTGGTAATACTTTCATTCACTTGTCGCTTTCATTCAGGATGATAAAGACGTAAAACTGCCACGTCAAGCGTCTACTCCAACCTCTACTGTCTTTCGCCCTTCCGCTTAACTTTTCGCTGAGATACTGGTTCGACCGATTGTCCGTGGAAAACGACGGCTTTCGGCGCACGCTGCCGGGTGCAAAAAAAAAAAAAAACCGGTAAACAAAGGCGAAGGTGAAGCTTAAAAGGCGGCCCGGGCGGGAAGCCGACACGCCCGCATTTGGAGCGTTAAAGGGGAAAGCCATCGTCCAGTGCGGGACTGATGCCGCCGTTCGGCTTGCCAACAGTAACGCCGCCTGCTCCCGCACTAACGCTGCCGCTGCTGCGGTCACCGGTGCCATCGCTGGTGGTGGTGGTGGTGGTGATGTTGTTGGATTTTTTGTGCTTCTTCGACTTGTGCGCCGAGAGCGACTCCTGCCCGCTGTCCGTGTTCGATTCGCTGTCGCTGTCGTCGTAGCTGCTCGAGCTGGAAGACGAGGAGCTGGAGTTGCTCGAGCTGTCCGACGCGACGCCCGTGCTCTGGCCGAGGTCCGTCTCGGACGCGATCTTGGCCAGGTCCGGCTCGACCGCCTGCAGCACCTTCAGCCACTTGCTGGACAGCTTCGGCCGGCCGCGCACGGTTTTGTGCCACACCACCGGGAAGTTGGTGCGGCTGCAGAAGTTTTGCGTCACCGCGACGGTATCGTCCAGGTTGAGCACCACGTGCCACCAGCCGCCCGGGACGAACACGGTTTCGCCCGGTTTTTGCAAAATTTCCAGCTAGATATGGGAAAGAAAAAAAAAAAGGATGATCAGTGGATTTGTTTGAAAGGGTTCTCTGCATGCACACAGCTACGGTACCGGTTTGCAGTCGGCCGGCCAGTCCGGCTGCTTGGTGCGCGGATAGATCAGGCTGAACCAGGTGATGGCTTCGTCCCGCTGCTTGCCCCCGATCGAACCGGTCACCTTGAGCAGCTCCTTGGGCGTGTGGGTCGGAAACAGGCACCAGCGCTTGTGGCCGTGCACCAGCGCGTTCCAGGCGCTGGTGCCGAGCGGATCGATATGTATGCCGGTGCCGGACCGGGCCGGACCCATCACGAACCAGCGGTACGGTGGCCGGCGCACCTCGCCCGCATGCTTGAACAGATCGTCCCGGAAGTAGAGCGGCACCTCGTAGTCCTCCAGCAGCTTCCGGCGTCTGTGGTGCTGTGGAAAGCAAAGCAACCCGCAGCGCACGTACGGTGTATGCAGGTAATGGGTGGAAGTCGCGCGGTCGGGGTTTTTTTTTTTTTTTGGGTGGACACCTACCTCACCGAAGCTGCTGTCGAATATGTAGAGCGGGCTGTCGTCCGTGGTGGTGCGCATGTACTCGACGTAGTACTTCATCTTCATCTTGACGCTGTAGCCGTCGTTGTCTTCGCCGCACTTGAACTTCTGGTTCCGGTACTTCTTGGCCAGCCGCTCGAGCGTCCACTTGTGGCCGGCCCGCCACCCGTCCTGCATGCCCTCGATCACGACCGGCTGGTAGATGCGCTCGAACCGCTCGATGAACTCCCGTGCGCTCACCTTGTCCACGTGGATGCGCTCTACGTTGTCCTCGAACTTGCTGAACGTCTCGAACGTTTGATGGTAGCCCAGCTGCACCCATGCTGATCGGTCTGACAATTCTATTTTTTTTTTATGGGACAAGAGAGAAAGATGGAAAACGCGAAAATTTAAAACAGTGTGATTATTTTAAATATTTATGACAATATCAAGGCATAGCCGCTTCTTTTCTTCTTCAAGAAAGTGCGATTAGTCTGTTTTGTTCCCAGGACGTTTCTTTAAAAAAAACCATTTAAAATGGCAGAATATAAATAGTATTTCTTACATTTTATTACACTTGGTGCCTAGTGCGATTTAAACGGTCTACTCAACTCGAATTAAACGCAAAACACTTTCCAGGAGCAACTGAACCATAGGTCTCTACTCGAATCGAGTTTGCAAATGTAATAAGCTTAGCAAACAATGTCCAATCCCAGTACAAAAAGTTTAGGGTGGAATAACGACCTACTAGGTAGGTGTCCGGTGATATTTTCTATTATCAAGCACCAAAGCACAGTGGAGAATCTACTGTTATGATCAGAGGTGAGACTCAAACAGTTGGTACGATCATCACGTGTTTGGTGCATGATTTTGCGCAACCAAGTCTTGGTCAGCCACCTGGTTGCGACATTTTCAAGCATGTGATTGGTTCACCAACTGTTAGAGTCTCACCTCTGATCATCTCAGAGTCAGAGTATCGCGTTGGACTCAAGCATTCGCAGGTCGCGTTCGGCCTGTCATGACGCACTTTCATTGAGTACCAAGCGATGCGCATCAAGCTACCACGGATATGTTCATTGTTTTCGTTGGTGAACATCTCGTGATGCTCATGACATTTTGCAGCACTGCCTAAATCAAAAGGGCACTTTTCCTTCTATCCTGTAAGATTTCATGTAATCAAACAATATCCGAGTAGCATTGGTGTAGTTAGGCTATTTTACAAGGATTTTAACAAACGATCGGTTTCGACAGCGTCAGTCTTGCATCTGCTTCGTCGATTCTTCGAGATAGCAACAGTTGATGTACAACACACACACACACACATTACGGCCTGTGCGCTTTCCGAAGTAGAGAGCAAAACTGCAATGAAAAATAATTCATTTAAAAAATATGCCACATTTTAATGCTCCTGTGCTTGCTCAAAAAAAAAGAAAAAACAGAAAAGCAAATACCACTACTTTGAAGACCGCTTTGTTTTTTCAAATGCAAACCGGGGCAGCCCTGTCTGCTGGTTGGTGCGAATGTTGTGCGAAACGAACCATCCAGAAGGTTTTGAGCGCGCGCAAGGTGGTGTTGTTTCGATGGCGGGGGAGCGCAGGGTGCATTTCAAAGTCATCCGCCAGCCGCTGATCCTTCTTGAGAAACGTCAACACACACACACACACACACGCACACCAACATTCTCGCAGAGAAATTGCAATGTGTTATGCATGGCAGGCGGCTGCTTTGTATCTTTCGTGTGGATTCCCCGGAAAACGGGAGCCTTCGAACGGCAAACCCGCGCTCGTCGCTCTCCACCCGCAGCTCTGTCCCATTCACAATGTAAACCATTCACCAATGCACACACACACACACACACACATACACACACACGGAAAGCAGCTTCCCGATGCCATGGGGTACGTACCAGGTCTGGCTTTCCGCTTTACTTCCCGGACGCGTTTACGGGTACGATGGGACAGCTTGACGGGTTCGGCCATCTAGCGCTACTCGGTGCCTCGGTCGTTCTCCGGCGGTCGTCTGATGGTTGCCGTTCACTAGATCCAACGCACACGCACACACACACACACTTTCCCGTTGATCGATTGCACACTGGGACACTGGGGCCGCTCGGGCAGTACGGTGGTGGTGGAACGATGACGCGCGGCTAATTGCCCGCCTGGCCTGTCCGCGCTGAAACCACCTATCAGGGGATGCTCCGGCAAAAAAAAGCGAAAACCGGATGGCGCGTGGGTGCGTGTGTGCGTGCGCTTGAGAAGAAGGGGAGGGAAAGAAAAGCGGAACGGAAAAACGAAAACGGAAAAACCGACCGGAATCCGGACCAGACAGAAGCCGCGCCGCGCACACACCGTAAGTTGGTAAAGAAAAGTGTTTGCACCGTCGGTTCTGCACGCCCGGGGTTCGAAACTTCAGCACGCACGGCTCACGCTCCGTTGTGTCGGGCGGTTGGAGTTGCTGTGTGTGTGTGTGTGCGTGTGAGATTTTTGTTGTATTGTGTGTGCCGTTCGCTGTCTGTTGAACAATTTTCACTAGAATGCTTTGATCGGGTCCCAGCGGCTGATGGCGTCTGTCACAGCGCGAACGGCGCTGACAGTTGACAGGCTGGATCAAAGGGATGGCGGTGTGCGTTAGGCAACTGTCAGAAATGTACGTCCGCGTCAAAGACAATTGAATTTGACGACCATTTAACGGCTCAGTATTGTGTTTTTTTTTGCGACGTACGCGGGCAAATTTTGGATTGTTTGAGAATATCGGAGCAATTATCGTTCTCGCCCTAATCGTTCTACTGTCGCCTTTTGCCGCACGAACCAGTATGGTGAATGGAAGAAAACGGTTTGACCCAACCGCTTCAAATGGAAGCCCATGCTCGGCTGGTTGTATAAAAAGAACTCTTCTCTTTCACACATAGGTTTGTGTCCAGGCTAAATGGCGAGGGGAAGTCTGAAAACTGTAAACTGCACACCAATTTACTACAATGCACGTGAAAAAAAAAGATAGACAAGAAATGTTGTTTGCATGCCGTCACAATTAAATGCCTCAAAAATCGACTCTTCGAATGGAGTGCTTCAATGCAACGAGACGCATTCCGGCCCCGTGTGCGGTGTTCACACGCATTGCAATCTGTTATACGTGGTTTTGTTTTTGTCCAAAGCACAACAAAAAAAAAAAAAAAACCCACAAACGAACTCGCGGCGGTGCTGCGAAAAACGAGCCTACTTTATAACAGCTGTAGAACAGTTTGGCTGCAACTGCTACCTTTGATATTTCTGTAGTCTTCACGGTACCGAGCATGGATTATTTTTACTTTTTCTGGTGGTTGAATTTCAAAACTAGTGACTACTGTACATCCAAGCTCACTAGTGATACAGGCAGGCCTTGACCGACAACGTTGTTGTTGTGCCAAATAAGAAGAAGGTTATTAATTATTGTGCTATTCATTGAATGATTGATATTTAATACATACTCGCCCTGGAATTGATCTTGAATCCATAACGATTCCGGAACTGATCACACATTCATACCGGTTTTGGAACTGATACTGAACCCATGCCGGTCCTGGAACTGATACTATACTCATACCTTTCCTGCTCCTGATTCTGAACCTATACTGGTCATGGAACTGATCTTGGGCTCCTACTGGTCTTGGAATTGATACTGAACTGAATTGGTCCTGGAACTGATTGTAAACTTATATCGGTTGAGGAACCATTCACTATCCCATTCCAGTCCTTAAACTGATCGAGAAGCTATATCGGTCCTGGAACCGATCATACACTATAACTGCATCTGGACCAGTTGCGCATTAGGAACAAGTCATAAGCCTATACGGAATCAGTTCCTAAACCACGATTGGCTACAAACCATGTGCATCACTGGGGCTGGGTTTCAAGGACGAGTCTCAGAATCAGATCATTTAGCAGGTTCTTTAAAGCTAGGACCGGAATAGCCTCGGGACAGGTGAGCGAGGATCTGCGAATGAGATCTAGATCCGTACCTGTACCGAACCTGGGATGGGTTCGGCAGCATATCTTTGAAATGGAACCGTCGAAAACCGTTTCTAGCCGTGTATTTCAAAGCTCTCGTGCCAGTAATTGAAGCTCAAGCAATGCTTATTTTTGTGTGTGAATTTATGTAGCAAAACTTGCAAAAGCTCGCTTTATTGTTGCTCCTTGCCGAAGCGAATGACTTGGAGGTAAAATATTGAACATGCAATCGCATAAAGTTTACGCACAATGATAACTTAACCTTAACTATCGTCTTACTACTAAAGACAGGAACGGAACTGGACAGCATGGTGCGCTTAGAATGAATTTACGAATGGCATTACTCATAGTAGATGAGTTTTGAGAGCTATAATTTAGAAATTAGAAACGAATGAAAAACCCCCATCTAAAGTTTGTTAGAAGCGAAATATAAATCAGGACCACGTGGCAATGCGTTCTCTAGCAACGTGTTTTTGATTGCCGCATACTTTCCTGCTGACACTTGTTGAGGGAAACGCATACCCACCCCCTTCACACTGGAAGCCTTTTCTAGCATCGATCCACTTAAAGCTCCTGCCGTAAAAACACCACTTTCCATGCAAGCGCTCAGAGTCGGTTCGGTTGCGAATCGCTATAGGAAGTCTTGTGCTGGTCTGACCGCCGCTTGTAAATCTTCCCGGGCTTCCGCTACGAAAACCCTTCCAGGGCGAGGAAGCCGCCGGACGAACTGTAGCTTCCAGTGAAGGCATCGTTTGCATCGTAACGTTACGTGCTGAATTGCGAGTGGGAAATAAATCACTGCACTGAGCCTCGCTCACACACGGCTGCAACTACTAGCTGCAGGTGTAGCCGACGAGAGGCGTGTACCTTCGCCCCATCGCTCAGCGGCAGACGTTGCCGATTTGCCGCTTTGCCGCGGCCAAGAACCGGGGTCGTGTTTGACAGAACTTACGAGCGGTGCGTGCCGCTGACAGCAGCCGTCGGTAGCACCCATATATATGCAGATTAAATTAATATTAACCTCGGCGGTGGTGCATGCAAGGCAATCGCGCTAAGTAGCTGTTGGGAAAGGTGTATGCGTTAAAGGAAAAATATGGAATGTAAGTTAGAATGCGCTGGACATGAATCTAATAACAGTAACTTTAATAGTTTGCAACATGAATGTTTAAAGAGCGATAGGTTCTTGTTCTCAAGAACACTTGAAAACGGATATCCATACACATCAGTGACCTAGTTCAGAATGGAAGCACAAAGCTCCTCCAGGAAGATGTGTCATCTTAACTTCGTCTGATTTAGCTGTCTTTAAAAACATTTGCTAACTGGCAGCTCTGTCCATAAATAGTAGAGTCTTATTTCGTCGTTGAGAAGAACCGAACACCTTCTGCTGGGTGGTCAAGAAAATGGAGCAAAACTTCACTGGCTATGTACTATACACTATAGAAATACACTACCATACAGCCCTACCAGCTCCCACACACCCGGACAGTTCGTTCGGGAAAGCAGACGACACCGACAGCTGACAAAAGTCGCCCCAGAACAGTGCGCTGTAGGGATGGTGTTTCTGCATCTAGCATAAAGTTTTTTTTAACAAACGTGAAACTTTTCCCAAACGCTAGTAGTAAATGCTAGTGGGTGTTGCACAAAAGGGGAAACGAAAGTAAGGAAACCAAAACGAGTGACGAGAGCTGAAATAAAACGCTTCCGTGCGAGGAATAAAAATAGACAGCCGTTTTGTGCGAGCTGCCTGACGGATTTGCCCGCAGTGTGTGTGTATGGAAGCTATCCGGAAAGGCGGGACATGGGCAGCTGTCCGAGAAAGGAAATCAAGTTGTACCAATCAAAAGTTCGACCCAAGTCAATGGGGAGTTTAACTCGCTGCAATAGTTTTTCGCCGAGCGATGCGCCCAGGGAACTCGCGGAAGTTCGGTGTGCTTTACCGTTCCGCCCGACTTTGTTTGACAGTTGATCTCGTGGGATCCTGGGTGGTGAAAAAAAAAGGATCGGTAAAGGGATTTTCTCCATTTGAATGGAATACAGAGGGGGTCGTGGGTAACAAAACAAAGTGGAAGTAAACGCTCTAATTGGTTCGCTTTGTGACTGACAGCTTGAAGCTTTTGGCAGTGCGAAAGACTCTCAAGAGCAAGTATCTCGCTTAGTATTTTAGTGGATGTCAATGTGGATGTCAGTTTTGCGATACTCTTCTGGCAAGATGTATTGCAAACTTGGGTAGGACCATGATCCAGCTTTGTGGAATTCACTATACTGAAGAAGGTTGAAGTACTACGTGTACTTCAGAATTGATGCTCCATTCACATCCGCTAGGTTTGGACGATGGGGTATTCAGATTTACCGAAAAGGCCTTGGAAGCATCCTAGTCTCTAGTATATGATGCTCTAGCACTTGCCAATTTCTTGCAATCCTTCTACAATAATGATCGACATCTTCTACCACTTTGAACATATCCTACAAGAACTAAATTAAAATTATCTAAACTTTGCGTCATCGGCCGCGATTGTTGTGCTTGTGTTTGTATGACGCTGTCAATTACGCTGCCACGAAAGTGAGCAGACACACGGGAACACCGTTAGCTTAATTTCGAGCCTACCGTTTTCGTATCGCGTTACGGTGTAGTCCACGAAGATGGTGGTAAGAATACCGACCAGATGTAGCTATTCGCGCGGTACAGTGTGTGCACTGTATGCAGGTATGAGTGCGATTCTATGTGTTTTTTTGGAAATATTTTTTTTGCCAGAGTCATTGCTTGAATATTAATATTAATAAGCCTTGTTGATGCTACATTCCAGGAACATTCTATAGCTGAACTTATATTTATTGCTGAAACTATAAACAAAACAAAAGTAAAGCCATATCAGTGGGATAAACTTTGGTAGCTGTTGTTCAGTATTTCTTCTTGTAATATTCAGAACTCATCCAATTCTTAGGGTATGGGGTTTCATTGCTAACCCTACAAAAGTTTTGGAAATTGCTTTAATAAACTGTTAATCTAAACTAGTTCTCATGGAAAAAAGTAAAATCTTATTTTATTTGAATCAAATCGTTGCACCGTTGGGTCCGTTCTGGATATTCTGGGGCAATGAAAAAAAAAATAAATAAATACGTTTTTAAATACACTCAGCACTGTTCGCACAGCACGCACTGTACCGGGTCCAGCTGGCGCAACGGGCAGGCTGCTCTTATTTCGAAGCCTAGGCGCATTGTTGCGTGTCACGGTCTAGCACCGCTCGGCTGGACTGGAGGCCTCCCGAGCTAGCAACGTCTCGCCAAGCCCCAAGCACCCACGTAGAAGTAGAACAAAGGAACACATGCAAACAGGCTGGAGGGCGGAGGGCATCCCAGCAGCATCCCGCATGCGGCATCAGAGGCAGAGTGGGGTCGGCCGTCTTCCTCCAGACACTTCGATGTGGGCTGGACCAAACTCTGGAGTCCAGAAGCGCTGGCCGCGGGCCTTAAAATGCCCGAGTCCGAGCGGCGGGTGCTGAGTGATTTCACGGAGCGTGGCTAATGAAAGCTTATCCGGCTTAATTGAAGAGGAGCCGGGTAAATTGAGCCGTGCCGGTGCTTGGGAAAGAATGGGGGTGAGGGGTGAGGTAGCATAGAAAATAGAACTCTATAATTTTCGAGTGCTAATTAAAATGTATTATAGCACCCGGGCGTTAAGTAGCGGGATGATGACGCTCGGAAAATCAAACTCTAGCGGAATGCCCGAGCGTCCGGAGCTTCGTTGCTGAGCAGGATGCAGCAGGAGGAAGAGGAGGAGTAAATATAAATAAATAATCGTACCGGTGGTTTCGAGAAAGAAAGGGGGTAAAAAACGGATTGATGGTGAGGAAGAGCTTTCGCGAATGAGAATGGGTCTAACGGGTGTGTTGCCCTTTTCAGGTTTGCAGGTGAGCATGCCCTCCACCGTGGGCCAATCTTGGGAGTAACCAGGGCTTTGGCGAACCTGACAATTGCAATCGGAAATTTGAAATCACAGCAGAACTCGCGCAGAGGCCTTATCTGGTATGGAAGAGGAAGAGGAGCGTGAAGCTGTGATGTTGTAAAGCGATAAGAAATGTAGGGCGTTCTCACGGCGCATACCGGCAATTAGCGGCGGGAATGTACAATTACCATGTTAATACAAACCTTTCAAAAAGGGGTCTAGCCTTTTGATCTCAATCGTTCACTATCTGCCAGACCTTTCAACAGCATTTTTGTGTGTGTAAATAACAGCAGTTTACTCTTTATTCGGTAATGCTCAGCAGAAAATCATAAGACGCAGTCAAACTGCAGTGTAGCGTAGAAACTGTAACCTCCAAGACTCCAGAAGTTTGGAACATCGTAACTTCAAAAATGCAAACAGGTGGTACCTCGGGCTTTCACTCCCTGGTGCGACCTCTCTATCCACCGGCAGCACATTAGCATATCAGTGCCGGTATTAAAGTGACTGCCCGTACCCTGTTCCACCTCCCAGTCGCGACCTCTGGAAGCGATCCAACGGAGAGGAAGGTTTTTGCTAGCTTCCAAAAATAAAAATAATAAAAAGCCAGACGACGAACCTCGCTGGTTCTTCAGATCTTTCTTCTAAGCACTCAGTTGGCTTGTTTGCCGCTCCACCGCTTCTTGTGCATCGAACTGTGTGTGTGTGTGTGGATATTGACTACTGATAAATATTTCAGATCCCATTCCAGCCTGCCCTTCGCCCTCGCAAACCTTTCCGTCGGGCCCGGGACACACCTTTCTCCCTTGAAGGTTTATGAATTTGGGGGATTCACTCCTTCTGGAAACTGTTACTGCTTGATGTGTGCTGTGTGCCGCTTTGTTTTCGAAATATTACCGCCTGTGCCATGGCGACATGTTGGCAGCTTGCAAAGCTTGCGAAACCACGGTCGCGGCCGCTGCCAAAAAGATGCTTCAGGGGCCAAAAGTCCAACCCTAAGCGGAGCGCGGAACACTTCCGAAGCGGGGGGGGGGGGGGGGGGGAGAAGGAGAGAGAGAGAGAGAGCATGGATGGCAGTGGAAAGAATATGTAAAATAATAATAATAACAATAAGAAACGTATATATGCGCACCCGTCAGCCCACTCGACATTGATGACAGGGTACATTAAAAATCAATTTGTGCCGTTTCAAAATATGTGTGTAGGGAAATGCTGAAATGCGGCCAGAACACGGGCTATGTGCCTAACGTCGTTCTGTGGATAAGGTTGAGGGGGAGATACGTCAGGACGCCCAGGAGCGGTGGGGCGTTCGTGGAGCACGTCATCTAAACGATAGCGAGATGGAACGGTTTTTCGGGCAAAAGTGAAGGCCGACAGCACAACGCGGCCGCCGTCATCCTCTCCAGCGGTTAGCACGGGGACTCGGGACACCGGTTTTCGAGCTCGGGCATCATTTTTTACGGCTTCCTACTACCGCGGTTTATTAATGAGGTTACGGTCTGCGGGGATTGGCGAGCGATTGTTGGCCTGGAGCTGTCCGGCCCGGGTGGGGAACTTTCTCTGTTTCGGGACACGATTCGGGCCCGTCGGACAGGATCTAGGCGGCCAGGCCAGGTAATTGTGTGGGGGGCAAGATTCGAGAAGTTGAAGGTTTGAATGTTCTGCGGCAGTTTTGGTGATGATGAAAGATAAATCATCTTATTGGGGAAATGAAGCGATAGTGAAAATGTTGAGAACTTCTGATTGTGACTAAACGGGGCTACGAGATATGGAAATGTTAAATTATTGCTACAAAAAAATGGAACTCCATGGCTTGTATTGCCATTTTCGGGGGGGGGGGGGGGGGGGGGGGGGGGAGTGAGCAAAGGTGGGCGAGTGTGTCAAAACAGTGTTCCTTTTTAACGGTTGGAATAAGCTCACACCTATGTATCGATTGTCACCCGTCTGTTGCGTTGGAATCGTTTGGAATACATAATTCAACAGGTATAGATTGGATCACCCTCTAGTTCTATATAGTTTCAGGATTTTGCTTGAAGATAACTTCACCTTCCCTAAGTTATCGCTAGCTTCTGAAGATTTTGGGCTCAAACTTCGCTTATTGCTTAGGTACGCCAGGATATTCAAGATCCTAGTATGAACTATAAGCGTGGTACGTAAAACGGCTGTCTCAGATAAATAGTAAAACAGCTCCAAGAAGTCTCCTCTGGCCTTTTTTATTGTTTTCATATTCTTCCACCCATACGATTTAGTGAAACAGCGCACAAAACCTTCACTACAATCGAATACACCGTACGGGCAACGTCCTTGGGCATGTTGGAGTCGCATGTTTTTTCTTCCCTCCCTTTTCGAAGCAAGCAAGGTTGCAAGGCCAGTGCAACGTGCTTGCTTTGCAAAAGTATGCGATGCGCACCCACCCAGAAGAACACACTTTGCATTCCAATCTTGGGCCTCGAACATCCCTAGACAGCGATAAAAAAGAGGGAGCGAGCAAAACGTACAAGACCTTCGGTAAAAGATAGCGAGCAGCTGTCACACTGCTCTGCTCTGCCACGTCCAACCGTGGGCTACGGGGCCTCCGAAATGTTCCACCTTCAATCTTTCCAGGCTTCTTGTCTGCCCGGTTCAGAATACGAACCAAATTGAACTTTTCCCTTGCCTGCCCGGTGCCTTCTCCACAGCAGGCCCAGTCTCTCCCACCAACGCGTTCTCGATAAGCCGAATTATAATTCATGAAAATTCAATGATGCGAAAAATTTGAAGGAGATAAAGTTTTCCATTCCAGTTCCGGACTGCTGCATATGTGGGAAGCAGTGTGCTTTTTCGAGCGCTTTGTGTACGCTGGATCATGCTCGACTTTCAACTAACTTCCTTCTCCTCTTCCTGTTTCTTACGCTGCGTCTAAAACTGTCCTTTTTTTGCTCGCTTCAAATTTCTTTCTCCTTGCGGTACGTGATTTCTTCTGCTGCCCACTCTCTCCTTCTCTCTGTCTCTCTCTCTCTCTCTCTCTCTCGCTCTATTTCTCTCTTTCTCGGTAGCACACCCGTGTTCGGAAAAAAAGCTCAATGGTTTTCCACGACGATACCGTAGCATTGTAGACGCTACCGATGGCATAATAGAGTGTGTTTTTTTGTACGATGTTTCTTACTGCAGGATGAACGAATTTGTGTAACATTTTTCATGCGTTTTTCGTTCCTGCCCGACCGCAAGCGACAGCCGCCGCGCTTTTTTTTCTTATCCAAACGTTTCATTGGATTACGCATACCGACGACTGCCGGTTGTGTCAGTCCAGCGAGGAGGAAAATTTAACTACTGCAAACGACTAGGCGCTGTTACGGTTCGATTCCACTGGGGCTGGAGTTAGTGTTGTACCTACTGGTAGAAAAGAAATGAAATGATTGAGTTTTTAAACTTTCTTGGAAGTTGGACGGGGGTCATACTAGCCCCTTACTGAGACATGCGAAAGTTATCATTAGTTTATCGCACAAATCAGACGTGTATGACAACGTATCACACGGTAGAGTAGAATTTAGATAGAATGTCCTTCAGTATATACAGGTTTGCGACCAGTATATCATGAGATGTACTGTCTAAGGCTGCCCACAGCTTAGTGCATTCAAAAAGATGTATCATGTCTCATTTGATCAATCATTCGGAAGTATATGTTCTTGTTGTCCTACTGAAAAAGTGCTTGATGATTTTACGGCCATGTAGGTCCTCTCTCCACAGCCAAGAAGTTGGAGAGCCTGGATAACTTTGTACCCAGATGCAGAAATTCAGCATGTATGAGCATGATACATTAAAGACCTGATGCTTATACGAAACTGTGAGATTATCTCATACATTAAGAAGATCTTTTAATACAGCCATTAAAATATACTTTTTTGAATTGTTGTGTAGACCATGAATATCTTCAAGTTTTTCCCAGTTCTGTCGTGCCTGTAGGAGAGCCTTTGTTTTAGTCACGATGCTTTAGGAGCTGTACTCTGATTGTACTCAAATTGATGGTTGCTATTAGAACGTATCTAGTCGAAGCTGATATATTGGTCACTTGTTCATCGAATTCTGCGAGATTCAATCCCAAGATGCATCGTTTATTAGAGCCCTACATTTAATCTCCTGCACCACAGGTTCATTTTGGAGAAATGGTCCGAAAAAACTGATACGCGTTTGAACTCGATTGCTCATTAAAGAAGTGCGCAATTGTGTCACCAATACGTCAGAACAAAGTGAACATAAAAACGTTGTTATTCTCAGCTCGATTGCATTACTGTGTTGTGTATATACAAAATGGGTGTTCTAAATCGGAACAAAAGATTAACTGTGGATCTTAATTTAATCCCGAGCATGTGGGAGCTAAAAGACATAGAGAGAAATAAAAACAGAGAACAAAAAAAACTGAAATTGGCGATTGCATTTTCACACTCGGTGGATTCGCTGTGCAACGCTACGCCGGAATCATTGAATCGAAGAAACGTTGTTGCTTGTTTGTTACGCGCAAAGAAGTTCGCAGCAGAAACTGACAGGTGAAGTTAAGGACAGTGAGAGAAAGAAAGAGAGAGAGAGCAGAGAGCAGAGAGCGTGAGAGCGGGGCAGAGGCTTAAGATAGGCCCCAACCGGTGGTTTGAAGGCTGCAGACCTACCGCAAAGATTCGCTGGCAGCAGATTAAGTGCACACACTCAATGCCACAAACGTCCGGAGGAGAAAAAAAGCGCCCGGTGCGGTCTCAATCAGTCTGCGCTGCGAACTACTGCGCTAGAGGTGGACGTACGATGAAGGCACGGTTTGGAAATGACTATCAATTAAGGGCCTGGAAGGTTGATTGTGTGTGAGTGTGCGCCTATCATTTATCCCGTACGCTGCAGCAGATAACGGCACGTTATGGGCAGGAGCATCGAAGAGCTATGCTTTACGGAACGAGGGAGCGAGGATTAAGCATTCGGAACGCTTTAGAGATGACGGTGATGGTGGCGCGAATTTGCGTACTGTATGAATGGTTCTGGCAGAATAGAATGATAACTCCAGAGCGCTTCAGATGACTTCAAAAATAGCGATTGGAGTCTGGAAACCTTCAACCTACCAAAAGTCGTTCTTTCCTGAAAGATTGTCTTAGCCACCTATCTTCAGTAGTTTGCGCCCTCTGCCTGCTTAGAATAGTTCCCGCGCGACCACCAGCTGCACCATCCGGTCGATCCGTTGCTGATCCGTTGCCTCCAAAATCCTCAAGTTCCCCCAAAACGCTCCGTCCAAAAAACTTTGCATCCAAACCTGGCAAACACTGCGGGAGGAACAGAATTCATTAACGGCGACACGAAACGGAACGAAATGATGATGTTCATTTGCCAGCCGGATCAACATCTGCCAATTCCGAAACGTCCAAAACGTTCGGGAGGTCCTTGGCTTCCCACCCGGGGTCGGGGTCGCATCCCGGGCTGGCAGGAGAAAGCAGCATCGGCAACTGCTATCATTGAAGGGGATTTGATTCCTGTGGCCCCGGTTTCGTTCCAGCGCGTAGCCTGATATCTCCTCCCACCCCCTCCATACTTCGTTTCTCTCTCTCTCTCTCTCTCTCTCTCTCTCTCTCTCTCTCTCTCTCTTTCAAACACATTCAAACAGACTCTCCAGAGTTTGACTGCGTGTGGGCAACCGCTGCAGGGCAACGTTTCTCATCGCTAAAGTGAGTAATTATCTTGTTAAGATTGAGGTTTCGTGGCCCGTTGTTTTGCACTGCACTTTTCTGCTGCACGTTTTCTTTGCATTGTGTATGTGTGTATGCAATGCGTGTTTGCTTGTGTTCTGGGTGGTGGTTGCTGTGCCTTGCGTTGCACGTTGGTGCTTTCAGAACATCCCAAAAAACCAAAAAAACGCACACAAAAAAAAGTCCACGACGGGAAAAATATCCAAACCAAAAAATGGATGGCAGCATAAGGGTGAGGCTTTTGGGGAAGATGTGTTGGGGCTCGTCCACGCGTTTCATTGGTTTTTCGTTCTTTTTCGTGCTGTTTTCGGTGTGTCTTCGCTTGGTGGGCGAATCGAATTATGTTACTCGGATCGGAATGAAGTCTTCCTGCCGCGGCCTGCTGCACCTCATCGACTACACCAGCGAGGCGGCAGAAAGAGTACATAAAACAGTCGATAACAAAAAGCTTTCCTTCCCCAGGAGCGGGAGACAATGGTGCCGGAGCGCGGGGAGTGCCGAGGTAATGCCGTTTTGCCTTTCGGATAATCATGACCTTTCGTGATTTTGACGTCGGTGGGATTACTTTCCCGGGTTGTGTTTTTATTTGTTTGTTTACCCAACCCCAAGCCGGTACATACTGTTGGTAGAACTATGCTCTGCCGATTGCCCAAGTCACCGGTCTGTACGGGTACTAACCGTGTTACTCCGGCTTCGGCAGGCGTATGGGCCCGAGCGCCCGAGCGGAGAAGCATTAATAACTTACCTTGCACCCGGCCGGCGAAGCGAGCGAAGTAGGTCGCAGCAGCGGGCAGAAGCATCCCAATAAAAATCGGGAGCAGCAGCATCCATGGACGAGGAATGTTAGGGGGAGCACTGGCATTCGATCGTTCGTATCGCGCGATCAAGTCGCAATCCGAAAGGAAGTTTCGGTCGATGGAAGGATGCTCGCGAAGGAGCGTAACCGGCTGGAAAGGAAATTATTTGGAGAATCTTCGCGCGACCACCCAGTGGAGTGGCTGGAATTGCTGGTAGCTGACGTAGGACGGGGAAGATGATGATGATGGTGATGATGATGCAGGGTACGTAATTAGTGTGCGGGCTATTTTCGTTAATTTTCGGCGAAATTGTTTTATAAACTTGATTACCCCAGGATGCGCGATTGGGACGCGGCTGACGTTCGTCGCGCGGACGCGTTGACAGATGCCGACGATTACGCTGGACGCTGCCTGATGCTCTGCTCGGAAGCTACCCCGCATTTGCCTTGATCCTTGTGTGTATGTGTGAGTGTGTGTTTTGTCACAGAACTTACTCGAGAAGAGCAAACTTTGATCGGCTGTTGCGACTGTCGATTTTAGCCACGAATGGCGAAATGTCCTGCCTGGTAACTTCTGTTATCCCGCTGGGATAATAGTACGGTTGAACTGGTACAACAGCTACCGCCTGAAGACTGTTTCATCACGGATACATTTGTTAGCTTTTATACACACACACACATACATACACACACATACATTCACACCAGAAGAATCGCTCCAAACAGCGAACCCGGAACCCAAAGTTCAACACTGGCAGATTGCTTTCTGAAACCGGTGCCGGGGCCGCTCACTGGCACAGTTTGTTATCTGACGGGTCGTCTGACGGACTGGAAGCAAACGTTGCCGCGTCTAGGCGCGAAAAACTTCTGCCTTCTGATGCAGAAACCCGCGGGAACGTTGGGGCATGCCAGAACCATTACTCGCCATTTTCAACAACAATAGCAGGGATGCCGAAACGTCGTGGGGAAAGTGATGTGCCTTAGACTTTCATGAAGCGAAAGTCAACTCGCAGTTCCGGATTTCGGGTTATCGGGGGAGGCATGCTGCAGAGAGTCCTAGGAAACTAGGCTTTATGCTATTCGGTCGCATCGCCAAAAACCAGGAACGGTACGATAAACTTCTCGCCCCGCAATGTAGCGGGTTGCGTGAACGGGGAAGTTGCGTTGGGACCGTGTTTTGATTAGCGCACGGTGGTGCAGATTCCGTACCGTGCCGGTGCTGGTGCATCGACTGTGTTAGGGGGTGCTGAAGATTGGGCTGTACTTGGGATGCGCTTGGAGAAGTGCTTGATGTTGTAGTTCCAACAGGGGAAGATTTCATCTTCATAAGAGCAGGCTGGATCAAAAAGATCCGGGAGTTTGGCAGAGTGCTCCGGTATTGTGCCAGTGCATACTGCCAGAAGGCTTCTGCTGAGGTGATGAGGAACAGAATTCTTCCGAGTTCCGAAAATCAACTGATCAACTCCAAACTCTCGCCAAAAGCCGAAAGAGTTTGTTTGTCCCGAGAGCAACGTATCATGAAATCAACAGCCCCCAGAGCCTTATGCAATGACACTTGCACACCGCACCGCAGTGTCCATGCGCTGCGTGTTAGCCGTGTCCGAGTCAATTAGACTGTTTGTCGTCCGTCAAAGTGCTCCCGTACGGAAAGGTGGACACAGTGTATGCAGCTCTTAAAACAACTGTCCCAAAAAAACACAAACACACATACAGGCAAGCAAAAACTACAAAACCGTCCGGGTTCTGGCGGGGTGGCGAAAAAACCGGATTGTTGTGCTCCGCGTGTGTATTGATCCACTTTACGTCGTTTGTCTGGCGGTGGAGGTTGTGAAAGTTACTGTACGCAGCGAGCTTACCCAGGTTTTGGTAGACAACGAATCTTGCTTGTCAGTGTATGTGTGTGTGTGTGAGGGGGGGGGGGGGGAGTAAGCGAAGCAGATTCGAGATGAGAATACTACGAGAGCGAATAAAGACGAATCTTTGGAGGGTTTGCACACTCAGCAAAAAAAGAGCATACATTATCTCAAATACCTCTTGGACAGATATTCCCGTACCACAGATGAAGAGTGCTCGATGGAATGTACCAATGCACAGCGGTCCTGGGGCGTGGGGATTGTTCCGGCCCGTCAATCTGCCTCTCTCCCCGCCCCAGCGATGTGCTTGCGGTAGTATTTTGATCCCCAAATGCAACACTGCACACTGCAAGATAAAGATCGAAAACGATGGCTTTAATGCACCTCAAGATCTCTGCCATGCGGAGCAGAGCTTTTTTATGTGACAAGTGCCTAAAAGCGAGCGTGAGTGACGGAGCTTAAAGTTGCTACTTAACGTTTATCTATCAATTGAATCAGCATCGGACACAGCGTAGCACCGGCGGTGTATTCAGCAAGTGTCGATTGCTTGAATTTCCCAAGGATCTTCTGGCATGGCCATGCGTCGATTAATGGGCATTTTACATCCAGAACCAGAGTCGACTTCCAGGTCGACAAGCAGCTTCAGAAACACTGCACAGCACTGATTGATGGCGTGCCTGCACTCTTAATCATTTACGTTTCCACGGTCAGCATTCACGCTGACGTTTAGATGTTTGGAAGGCCGTCGTGGCGGTCTGTCAGCTGCTGCCAAAATACTGCCCGATCGCCCGTATGTGAAGGGAAAAATGGCGGCGGGTCCAAACCATGACCAGGCAACACGATTCATAATCATTAAAATAATCCCACACGCCCTCTTCGGCTGCGCCCCAATTCCCTCTAGTGCGCATTCTTGCAGTGTCTCGGCATTGCCGGTCGGCCGGAGCCCTGCGTGCCGGCATGTGGATGTTAATTAGCGTAGGGATAAACCCGTGCGCACGAGCGCATCCTTCGGCTGTTGACCTTGTCCAGTGGGCGCTGAGGGAAGAATGGGTTGGGATGCAGAAGCCCGTTTGGACGCGCGCGATAATGGATACTTTCTGCGGCCCCGCTTGCGTCTTGTGCACTTCGGCCGGTGTTCGAAGATCTGTCGAAGATTACGATCACTTTAGGCGTCAATCAGTTTGATGTTTTACTTTTCGCGGTGCTCGCGGGCTGCAAATGGGACGAGCGGTTCGACTGGACGGTGAGTGGGCTGAGTTTGGCCTTGGGTTGCATTAAGTAGCTTTTACGACGGCAAAAAGGACTTGGCAGCAGAGCAGTGGCAGAGTGTCAAAACTTTCTGGTTGGAGGATTTTCAAGTGTTTTACTTCTCAAACTATTTGGCGTGTTGGGATCGATCCGAGCTATTAGAAGCAGTTGGATTAGGATGATTGGTAATGTGTGTATTCATCACACCTTATAGATCAAGTGTTTGTAGAAAGCAAAAATGCATCAAATGGAATATATTGGAAATGGAATGGAATACATGCATCAAGTTTGATTGTATCCTCAGTCGTGAATACCTGACTGTAATTTCGAGTTGGAGCGGTAGTCTTTTAGGGTAAGTGAGGACCTTTGAAGAGTGCTCTTTGGAATGATCTTGGCATATCCTATCAAACACGGGATCTCAGTGAATAGTTGAAGATTTACGCGAATTGATCCACAATGGCAATTAAGCTTCAATGAGCAAATTAACCTTTAATTTCATATTGCCAGGACAAAGATAGGCTCTTCAGGTGTCATCCACGTTATGTCTAGATGCTCAGAGACCATTGAGCTGATGCTATTCTCACTGTTAAAGTGTGTGGATGACATCTCTCATCACACGCTTTAACTGTGAGGTAAAGTTTCACAACACTACCTGTCATCCATTGCATGGATATTGGTTACTTCTTCAAGATGCAGTGAGTTGATTCTGGCAGATTATTAGGTTTACATCAAAGAGCACAATGCAATTATCGCTGATTAAAGTATTTTAGAATGCTCAGGACAGCTTTGCTTCTATACATCGCGATTGTTGAGAGTTGCTGAGGGTGCTAAGAAAAGCTATCGTGACTAATTGAAGTCTTCAAATTGTAGTTAAGCTTGATCTCTGATATGAAAACATCTTGCTGTAGAGGTACCCACACCCTGGACTTATCAACTTCCACTAAACAAACCCATCCTTGAAGCGTCCATTTGTCTCCAATCTCGAGGCCTCATCCTCAGCTGAAACTGGTTGCCGTAAAAACGGCTTCAAACACTTGTCCCATTTCCATCAGTTCGCATTCGGTAGCTTGACGTATTAAGCACACCAAACAGCACAGTAGATGCTCTCTGCGTTAGTGGCATGTCTTCAAAAAAAAAAAAAAGAAACTGAAAAACTAAAACAAAGCCAAAAACCGGCGGCACCGGGACAAAATATGACGAGCCGATCGAGGCTCCTGAAGTCGTCCAAGAAAGCTGGTCCACAGAAAGCACGGTTTGGGATGTGCTGGCTGGCTGACACAGGCTGGCAGATGGGAGCAGCAGATCCCGTTCCCCAGGTTACCTTAAAACCAGGCGGACGAAACAGTCAAAAAACCGACTCCGACAGTACATCGCCGATGACAACCGCTAATGGAATATTAATAAGATTCGATAAGGGAGAGGAACGGGAGACACACAAAGATCTTACATGCCGTTGCTGCCTGGCGCTGCTGGACGGGCGGGAATTGTTTTCTGTTTTATTGTAATTGAAAGTGAGCGATGGAAAAACCTTGCCCGGTGTAGGACGGGCGAATCGGGAGTGGGGAGAAGGTGGGAGGAAAATAAATCAATCGAACGACTCCGGTAGGAATCAGTAAATTAGGCAATCTGATCGTTGATTTAGTTTTCTAATTAATTCAATTTTATGGTTGTGGTTGGGTTCCCGTTTGCTGCTAGCCACCGCAGCTTTATCGCGCTCGACGATCGTTCATTTCGGACGGCTCTAGCCGTTGGTGAGTAGCTCCATTTCCTGCTGCTGCTGCTGCTTTTGGACGCTTTTTGGTAGGCCCTCAGGCAAGGTTGGGAAGGCGTTCTGGCGGCTGGCAGTCAGCTGGGCCAGATAGAATGCTCACGATAGCTTGCACGTTTCGGGAGGCTGAAGCGTTTTATGATTTGCGGGCGAGTCCGGTTTGCATTTATAAATGCATTAGGTGGCCGGAGGTAACGAATGTAGTTCAGGTGCGGATTCGATAAAATGTTTTATTGTTGACTGGAGTGGTTCAATACTGATCGGAAAGCATCAGAATCTCAAGCGACTAATGCAAATTAATTGCTGGGCTTGACTTGGACGCAGTGTAGTTTTTACCCACAAGGTTTTCTTCAGCAAGTCTCGACATGTCCAGATGGCGCTGAAGCGTATCGTGGAACCAAAAAAAAAAAACCAAAGCGATACGATCGTATGCTTTGTGCAAACTTCCAACACTAGCCACTCGCAAATGTTGCGGTAGTACCACACGTTTGGTTACGAACAAACAGAACACACAATGTTTAAAATCCTAAATGAAGTCGTTGCATCTCCACCACCCCTTGGTATCACTGGAAAGTGGGTTCAGAATAGTAAAAAAACTTTGTTTACTACCCTCCAGTACGTACGAGACGAGCGTTGGAAAATAAATAAAACTAGAAAGAGGAAGCATCACAACAAAACTACAAAGCTACACCAAAAATACTTTGTAATTAACCCCGAAACCTATTGGCGTACAGGGCGTTGCCACACCGACGGGAGGTGAGTTGCCTGCCATGCTCCAACTACTCCAAGTACCTAGTGCTCGCACAACTTCCATTGCCGCACACCCGAGTGCACACGCATACGCTGACTGGTGCAGGAATGGGCGCCTCGAACAACGTCTAGCAGGGAAGTGAAGAAACTGTGACACTCGGTTGAAAGCATCCGGTATGGAGGGGGAGAGGATTGCAGGACGAAAAGTTGGTACATTGTTTGCTAAAATGTGCACTTACGTTCATGCATGGGCAGGTGTGTCAAATGCACATGTTTTTTAGATGTGTTTAGGGTCTTAAGCGTTTGTGATTATTATATATTTTTATGATAAACAGTGAGAAGTTGTGTAGTCGAAAAACGATAAAACAAATAAGTAGCTTATTTAAAAAAACTAACCTGTAATTAAACTTACTAACTTATTTACCTCCGGCTTTACAATAAAACTTGATGTCATGGTCAGCTGCATGAGAGTCTGAGAGCATCGTCATCTGCCAATCCGTGTTTTTGCCTTCAACTGTGGAAAAAAATCAGACTTGATTTCTTAACTTACGCCCTCCTCGCAACCCACTATCCATTAAAAAGTGCCTTAGAAAGACTTCCAAGAATTCCAGAAGAATTGTAAAGAAAGTCCAGCAAATTTCCATTTTTTTCTTATTTCCAGAGAGTAATGATGGCTTTGAGATAAGTAAATAGAGAGTGAGATATTCTAGATATTGGAGCTGGAGTATTGGAGATATATTGGAGTTTCCGAGCTCAGTACATTCAAGTTTTTGAATAAGTTCTAGTGGCTTTGGATGAAAAAAAAATGAATAGTTTATGTAATAATCATCAATCCCGAATTGTCAACTTTTGATTGTTTTTAGCGGCTTTAGTAAAAGTATGGACGCTATATGGCATCACAATTATTTTTACCAGACCTTGCTTGGCTCGCTTGACTGCTCTTACTTATCTCAATTCCAATTTTTGAGCTTAACCCAAACCTAGCGTTAAGTCATTCGCCACCCCTTCGGCTAGAAACTTGGTGTAAAAAAAAAGTTACACAAAGAAAGGAAAAAAGTAAATCCAAAGTGTAACAACAAAAAAAAACGGCACAAAAAGAGCATGACTACTTGCAAGCGCCACGGAGGGTGAACCACGGCAAACAAGAACCTGCCACCCTTTGGCCCGTGGAAAACCCCATGCAATATTTCAATCAAAAAGTTGTCAAGCTGGAAAATTGCACTGTATCTGTATCTCAACACTTTGTTTCGCGTTGTTTCCGCTGCCGAGAGCTAGTGGCATGGCGTTAGTGGAAGACGCTGTTAGGAAGGGTGAAAAAAACGGCAAGCTAGCATACGATTCGACGCGAAATAGTGCCTCGCTTGGTGAATGTGCTCTTCAAATTAAAAATGTTTTAGCAACTCCCGAGCACCTTCGCTTTGAACGTATTGCCGCGCATTAGCAAAGCAAAAAACAAAAAGAAAAAGGAAACATACGTAAACCTTAACGAGTTATTGTCACTTTCTGCGAGTAGCACTTTGTTACGGGACGGCCCATTATCTGTGCCTTTTGGTTGTTTTGGGCATAGGCAAGGCTGCTTAAGCTAGCCCTGGTGGTAAGATGTCTTTCGACTTCCGAAAACTTTCCTACCTCCAAAAATGGCACTCCGTAAGTACCCGTTTCGTTTCTGCCGAAGACAACAGCTTCTCAAGCTACCAGAGAGAGAGAGAGAGAGAGAGAGAGAGAGAGAGAGAGAGAGAGAGAGAGAGAGAGAGAGAGAGAGAGCAAGGGACGACCCCCGTTTCGTTCCAAGTAGTTGGACCAATATGGGCCAGTACGGCCATACGGTGTTGGGATTGGGATGGACGATTGCCAAACGGCTAGTGTTTCTGAAGCAGAAATGCATTCTACGCCATGCTCCAGGCACAATTAATGGGCTCGATGTTGGTAGCTACGGACCAACATTGGGTGGTTTTCTTATTTAGGTTCTAGGCAAGGTTTGCAATGTCCAAAGTTCGGTACGTTGTAGTTCTTTTCCTTGCGTCCCTGGTCGTTTGCTCCGTTTGCTGTTGCTAATTTTGTGCTTTCTTGGCTGCTGTACTTTGCCTAGCGTCTAGCATGGGTCCTATAGAAAAAAGCGTTGTAGTTGGACACTTTGTCCTGTCAATGGCGCTCCCGGAGGGGGGATAGGGCGGGTTATGTTTGCCCAAGTGTCAACGAAAGCCTGCCAAATGAAGCTTGCCGCGAGCCGTGTTTAGTATCGAATTAACATGTTAATGCTTGCTCGTTTGCGTAAGGAAGCAAAACAAAACAAAAAATGCTCGGTAACTTCATCCTCAGCCATTCACCTCCGGAGTAGTTTTTCCTCCCCTGGTGAGTTCAATTTTCCAACGAGCCAGCGAAAGCTTCACAATCACATTGCAGATCTGAGGCCGTGGTAATCGGTCTTCGTAATCGTGTCCCCCCCCATGGTGCCCGAGAGGGGAGTGGTGCAGCTGCAGAACGTAGACCTTTGCTACGGGAACGTTGTGTACCGGGCTGACAATTGAGTGCACTAACATTGTAATCGATTCTGGAGCCAGAAAGGAAAGAAGAAAAAAAAAACACAGCGATATGCTTTTTTGTCGCTTCCCCGTGGACAGTCTTGTTTTTAGCCCGCACTGGCACTTGGATTGTCTCCCCAAGAGGGGAGAAGGACTCCATTGGAATGGGGTGTCGATGTACGGTGCATTCGAACATGAAATCAAGACATCTTACCGGCGATGGCGGCCACGGCCTGGAAGCCGCTGGTGGATGAAAAATTTCGCCGCTCTGTTCGCAACTTTGTAGCGACCGCCGGGTGTTCTTCCGCCCAAGTTCGCTGATTTATGATCGGAGGTTGGAAAAGACAGACCCGGTGGGAAGGTTTGAGGTTTTGGGAAAACAAAAGGTCATAGGAGAGGGTCGAGCACATGCAGCAACGCATTCGACCGAGGCTGGTGGAAGCATTTGCCATTAGGCAACCGCGCACCGAAGCAATTGAAGATAAATCGTGATTCGGGAAATTGAAGGGAAAACATGTAAAAGAACAAAGCGTGAAGAAGAAGCGAGTCATTGCGGGGTGGGAGTAGAATAAAATCGAGCTGTTGTGCGTGTGTATTAGCGGCTGGCTCTGGAGAACGATGCAGAATAATGTGGCTTATGGACCGGGGGCCGGGAAAAGCTTTTGCAGCCGAGCGAAGCATTCGAATGATGCCCTTTTGGCCTTGGCGTATCGGCAGAGGTTTGCGAGTTCTTGGGCGCTCAGCTGCCACGGGTACATTGTAAATGGAGGCATGTATCTTCACCCTGCCGGTGCAGCTATTTAAAATAGCGCTTATCAAATTAGGCTTGGATCATGAGTTATGGTTTTGCTGAAGCATGATTTCATGGTTTATAGTAGGAAAGTCCAGGGACCTTTCGAGTAGGAGAAATATGGAAAGACCAGGGCGTATGGATAGTTTTTTGTTTCGGAATCTCATGACGTATTCTACACTGTTGGGTTCAGAAAATGAAGATGCAGATCTGCAATGGTTGTATCGAAATGTGAACTACATCCTAACCGCGACAAATTACATGCTTGTCGTTCATTTGGGGAGTTTTCGTAGTTCAAGCCAAGAGTTGTTAGTTACTGAGTATCTCCAGCAAAGTTTTGTCATTTTGTGACCAAAGCTTACAAAAGTATCTTGCTAAGAGTATGTTGGACATGTTTGACATTACCATACATTAGAGCCTAACAAACTTCTAGGAATAGAGCCTAAGCCTGGAAGTTGTTTTTAGTCAGAGAAGTTCAATGTATGAATAGATAATACTCTTAATACTCCAGGAATAACTTTCCAGATAATTATATGTTCATGCTCTCGAATTTGGACAGCAAAATGATTTATTAGGCTCTAGAAACGTTTTAGGTTATCGTTTTGGGAAAGCATTTACAGCATCTAGTAACTCCTTACTCCTATCTAGACTTGACAAACCATACGCCTTCATGTATTCTGAATCTTCCAAGCCAAAAAACCCAACCTATAAATCCCGGACAATGAAATTCGACAGCATCACGCCTTAGAATCCAATGCAATTATTGCAGCTGTCAACTCCGCAAGCCCCCCAAAACGACTCAAATTGCCCGCCATTAATTGCTCGCAACGGCTGTCGAGCTCTGCTCCCGTGACACACGAACTCCCCCGAGAAGTCTCTACACGCTACCCTCTCCTCATCTCATCCGACAACAGTTTTAGACAGTGAAAAGATCGGAAAAGATAAAGGGAGAAGGAACAAAAAAACACAGCCAGTTCCAGTGGCAAGGCAGCCAGGGATGGCCAGCGGAATGGCTAACTGCCCCCCCCGACGGGTAGCGGTAAAGACCGGGACCGTGGCACGACTTTCTCATCACATTTCGGGTGGTCCTCTCGTTTGTGTAATCGTTTCATTGCCGCCGTTTCTCATCGGTCCCGCGGCACAGCGATTTTGTCGTCACTACGGGGCGGGCCGGGCTGGGCCGCGCAACGAAGCAGATAATGAAATAATTCAATATCTGTAGCAGGAGGTCTGCCGCGAGATCGTGAGTACGGATCTGGCGCGGGCCGAGGGTCCCGAATGGGGGGATTCCCTATCCGAAGCATTGGTTTTGCATTGCGCGGAGTGCCCAGGGGTGCCGCGAGCTGCAACAAAGATAAGGCGCAGACGGAGCTTAAAGAATATGATCGCTGGGTGAACGAGCTGGACCGTGCTGCCCGTTTCCGAGTCACCTTTTGCTTGGAGGCTTAATTCTGGACCGCGCAGAAAACCCGGGGACAGTGGTGTTGCCAATGGTTTTCGGTAGACGGGAGTGAAGTACGGGCCTGAAGTCCATTAAAGGCATTATTTTACAAAGTATTGCTCGTTGACAAAGTGTCAGCATTGCAGGCA
The DNA here is from genome assembly GCF_943734735.2 of Anopheles gambiae. Taxonomy (NCBI): domain Eukaryota; kingdom Metazoa; phylum Arthropoda; class Insecta; order Diptera; family Culicidae; genus Anopheles; species Anopheles gambiae. The sequence continues at coordinate 2,753,982 of NC_064600.1, read as the reverse complement.
TTGTAATATGCATTGGTTTAACCATTTATCTACAATGGTTAGTAAATTAGTTCCTGAGTTCTTGAGGCTCTTGAATACTCCGGTGAGCCGAATATCATTTTTTTTTTGGGTAAAATACCTTTGAAGAACGTGCCTTTTCGATAAGATTTCGTGCTGTTAGTTGCATTTTTTTTAGCAAAATCAATAAAAAAGATATTTTTCAATGTTTTTTTAAAGGTGTGAGCAAAAATAAAAAATACGTTTCTATGGTTTCTCTTAAGCCTAAAAAAAGTAACTAGAGGAACACAAATCATTCAAAAACGGGCAGAAAAGTAAAACATGTTCAGTTATCTTCTCATTCTCACATAAATGGCTTTAGCTTAACGAATAATAAGAGGAATGGGAAAAAGGTGTAAAGTAGACCACCACAAAATTATTGACAAAAAAACTTAATAAATTGGTCTCAAGACTGAACCGTACACAAAAACAACAAACTCTTTCTCGCAATTGGCCATTTAAGGCAATGGTATAGTTTGCTCTCACTGGCCTTACAGCAGAACTAGAAACTGGACTAGATCTTGACCGAGCCCGAGCACAAGCAGGCGATGAAATTCAATCCGCTAATCACGCATTCCGCAAATCCGTCCTGTGCTGGCCACGGTCAGGATGTGAGTTGTGCTCGTGTGAACAAAACGGCTTTTGGGGAGGGAAATGAAAATGGGAAAAGATTTATTTCGTGCCGTTTGCTTCTTGTGCCTGTTGTGAAGTTAGTGAAATATTTGCCACCGGCATAACGAATAGCCGAATAGTTTCGTAAAACAAGCGGAGGCGGATGTTCTTGCGTTGCCGTGCTTAATAGGAGCGTGGGTTTTCAATTGATGCATTTAAAAGTGCAAATTCTTTGCATTTATTGTTAGCTCAATTTTTCCGAAATGAAATAAGCAACTACTAATAAGCAATAGAAAGGCAACTGGTTTGCAAAGGAGGAATCTCCGCGCTGGAAACTCGTGTCATCTGCATGGTTATAAAAATCAAATCGAATAAAAATATAAATTCCGAAAGAGAACGGCAAGAACCAAGAAATGCTTTCTACACCTTTCAATCATCGCCAGGAGCAGGCAGCGCTCCGTGCAATGCGAAGAAATGCGCGCTTCGGGGGCAAACGAGGCAATTTGTCATGCGCGTGGTCCCCCCATCTCCACGATGCTGGAGAGCACCTTCCTTGCGCTGAGCGCCGCGAGTTCGATTTATGCTCGCGGTGCATATCGAAATGCAAAAGCGTTACCAAGCGAGGCACAACGATACATCCGATCAGCGTTTGTCGCAACGCTCTGCCGCTAGGCAGCCCTCTTCCCCAAACCGGGTGGTCTTTTCTGATGCGATTGAATGCCACGGTTTGACTGCGCTTGCAGCACGGGAAAAGCACGGAACAAATTTGCGATCGTTGCGTTGCGATGCGCTGCATGTCATTTGCGTATCATTGGCGAATGACGAACGATGATGGCGAATTGTGTGGCGAATCGTGCGCGTTGAATTGATGCCGATGCAGGTGAGGAGGCAGCCCGGGTACGGTAATCGCTGTAATCACACACCTTATCCGTCATCGACCGCCCGTGTGGTGTGGAAAATTGCGGCCGATTTGTCAACCCGGCCGGGTTGCGCCCTTCACTCGCCGGTTTGAGTGCTGCTGTTGGGAGGGAGGCATGGCATCTCAGTTTAGTCGTAAGTGAAATCGTACCTTCGTTCCGTATGTAGCTGATCTCAGCTGGCCTGTGGATGGAGCTAGAATACGCCTTGCAATCATTGCTTTAATCTACGCATCGTAAAACCTTTTTTGGGAGTACTGATGGTGTATCAACCAGCACAAGAATCTACCTCCACACGAACTCCACACTCCTAGAGCCTTCATGACTTATTCAGAATTACAAAAATATGATGTAGTTGGACACACATCAAGTTGAATTCAGTAGACAAGTTACACTGCTATTCTGAAGGCGACCAAGACTTTCCGATATGACGGCTCTATTCCTAGGGCACGGAAGTAGTTCAGGTTTTAAGATCCTAGAACCTCGAACCCAAACATCTTCAAACGACTCTACTGTATACAGGATAAATTGTAGAGCGTTATAAGTTGATTTGAAATCCCTGAGACAACAAAAAACTAAGGAGCAACGTTCGATAACTGCCTGCATTTAGTACTTTGCATTGTTAGATTCGAGTTTTGTTCGACGGATGTAACAAATCTGGCATTTATAACATCCTAGAACAGCTGAGATGATACTTCCAACGAATGGAGAATAAGATCTTCACGGAGAAGTTGAAAATCCGAGGTCTTAGGTCAGCGACTGTGCCGGCTTTAATCTGTTGAGGTCTGTTGAGGTCAGTAGTATTCTGAGTAGTGCGGGATAAGAAAGTAAGTGCCTAATCTTGTTGGTGCATAACCCACAGGATATTAGACGAAATCTCAAGTTGTGTTCAGAGCCAAAAATAAGATCTTGCTACGATTGGCCAGAAACAATGTACTCGTAGTATCGTGCTATGACGTAGCTCATGAAGGAGATCGGTAACTGTCAAAGACCTATTTATTCATAGCCATTGACTAGTGGATTGTCCAGGAGAACCTGTTTAAACGTTCGTTCTTTTTCATAGATGACGTATTCAAGTTGTTTTAGCTTTTCGTGCGTTGTATAAGATTCTCGCTGTGTCGTCGTCGTTTCAGATCACGACTTTTCAAAATATTAATGCTCGTTATGCCTTAAATTCGCTGTACTTCGGTTGTTGGGAACCTTCCAGAAATTAATAAACTAATCTTTAATGGCACATTTAATTTAACTCCAACTCCTTCCATTGAATCATTAACGTTTTTTTCCTAAACAAATTTATAATCCACCTACTGCAAAGGCCCCAGAATGAATGCTTAACGGCCAGCACTTACCATGGCAAAAGGAGTCGCACGTAGACAATCCGCCAACCGGCCACCATCGATCCCGTGTCTGTTTGTGTATGATTTTAGCTTCAAAGTGCACCTGTGTTTCCATTCCCTACTTGATGCATTGGTGCGGTTTAGAGTGATCCGTACCCTTTCCCGCGGCGAGCACACCTCCACCTCCAGGGGTTCCCTATATATGGAGGTTGGAAGCTCGAGCTCGGCACTATAAATTTGGCGGCGAGCGCGCGCGTGCGTGGTCAGAAGGACCGGTAATAGGTAGCTATCCATCAGCGTACAGCTGACGATAAATCCATCAAGCTGCAGTCGAGTGGGCAGCCCCCCCGGTTCCCCCCTCCACAGCATTCCAGCGCCCCGTCGCGCGTGGGTCGACCGGTCCGGCCGAGACAATGCTCGGTAGTTCGGCGTGTTCCACTTGTACCGTTTGTTTGTTTTATCCCTGCTCCCGCCTATCTCTGGGGGGAGGTGGCGTGGCTGAGGATTTCGGTCTAATCCGGAACACTTCATCCCAGGGTGAAGGCCTTCCCCTTTTTTTTATGGTGGACGCGGGCGCGCGGTAAGGCTCAAGATTGTGTGTCCCGCGCCCGCCGTTTCGGGAGGTTAGGATTCGCGGCTAGTGTGTGTGTGTGTGTGTGTGTTTTATTGTTTTTGTTTTGAGTGAGTTTTTTGTCGGTTAACTTTCTCTTTGCATTCTCATTTGCCGGAACACGGGCAGCGGGCTGCACTTGAAGTCGCACGATGGAAACAAAACAACGAAAGCGGACGCAGTTTACGGTTGGTTCCATTTATGCCGCCACGGTGTCCAGCATTTGAAGCAGGACAGGAAGCTAATCCACCGCCTAGTCAGAGACAAAGGTTATGGGATATGGGCTGGGGTGCTTTACTGGTGGAAGCGTTTGATGGGGTTTTGTGCGTTTTTTGGTACGCTAAATGGGGGACCGGGTGCGCGCGTGTGTTTAAGTGGGGCGATTATACAGGGAACTTTTAATGCCGATTAAACGGCAGCCTCAATAGAAATAGAAGAGTTAGATGAAGGTTCTAGAGAAGTAAGATATTTTTAAAATATGGAACTAGTGTTATATTGAAAATTACGTAATACATCAATATAACAGAGATCGCTCTAAGTAATAGTAGTTGTGATATAAGTTACGATCAAGCCAGAAGAATACAAAAAATACAGCAAAAGTGAAGTATTACTTTAAAAAATTTCAAAACAATTATTAGAAACACTATTTGGCATGAGAAGATTGATCCGATATGGAAGGAAAAAAGGGAAAAATGATAAAGAAAATAATATTGGGTTGAATTATCCAACAGAAACAAAAAAGAAGTTTAAAAAAAGAAGAAAAAAAACCAAAACTGGATAAGATGAAACAGCATCAAAATAAAATTATGAAAATACAGAAGAAATACTTGAGTGGAATAGAACATTTTCCAATAAAATGAAACAGCAAGAAAGTTTAATCTAGAACAGTGCATTAATAATGTAACTCAAAGCATTGACAAAAAAAAGAGAAACAATTACCTCAAACAACATAAAACAAAATGAATCAATAAAAAAGATAGCTAAAAACCCCCAAAAAAGAAAAAAAAAACAACAGCAAGAATGTAGCGAAAACTGCAGCATGAGAAGGAGCAGCAAAACATACAGCAGCAAGAACACACACGTGCAGCAGAGGAACGAAAATGGCACAGAAAACCGTGGGGAAACCGGGACAGAAAAAAACATACAGTGCGACGCGTAAGCGGAGCTCGCAGGCAAGCGAAGTGCACAAAACGTAATGGAATAAAATAAATGATCGCTAAAATCAACAAGCGGAATGGCTGCACACGGGCGACGCATCACCCGCCAAAGACAGGGCACGGGGGGAAGAAGAGGAGGGGCACAAAGGGTTGATTGGGGGGGGGGGGGGGGGGGGGGGGTAGGGGGTAAAGGGTTCGGGTAACATTCGATCGTGATCGCGAAGCAGCAGCCCCACTTCTTGCTGGACGATCTCGTCCGCTCCCGCTCTCTTTCGCCGGAACAGTTTCAAAGAAATGGGAGTAAAGAGGAACGAGATAAGGAAAAAAAACACACACATACGCACACACACACACACACGCCCGCGCGGATGAGCTAACGTTGTCTTCGCGAAAGACGACGTCCCGTCCGATGCGAAGTGATTAAAACTCAAAACCCTCCCGCTCGGTTGTGGCAAGGGTGAGATGATGCGGGGGGGGGGGGGGGGGGGGGCGGAACGGGTTCGGGAGAGTTGAGAAAGAAAAAGAAAAAACACACACACACACAAAACACTTCCCAGCAGCCGGGGCTTAAGCTGAGCCGGTCCGTTTATTGCTCGATAAATAAGAAATAAAGATAGCCCGAAACCGATGAATATGTTTATGTGCGCAATAAAGGTAGTAAAACTGTTGTGTGTGCGCGATCAAGATTGTTGTCCCGAGCGCCGGCAAACCGACCCGTTTGCGCGGCCCCCTTCCCTGCCCCACCCTGTCAGGGCAGGAGATGGATCTCTCGTCCCGCTCATCTAGGCGCGCAAACTGTCATTTGCGCCAGTGTGGCTAGCACCGGGCAGGCAGCACCGGGCGTGTTGATTTGCGTTTTTGGCCTAATATCGCTTGCCGGTCTTCAAGGGGTTGATGATTCACAAAAAAGTTTGTGCTGCCGCGGAGGTAGTGGGGTTTTTCGCTCCTTTTTTTGTTTGTTTATTTGGTTTTGTTAATGCTCATTGCATAATGCATCACACTTCTGTCAGCACTGCCGAGCGGACCCGGGAGATGGGTTTCGTTTGCATTTAGTTACCTTACACACACACACACACACACACACACACACACACGCACACATTTGGTGGGATTGCCTGTTTTGAGTTTCTGCGGTCCTAAAGTTCGTCTTAATTGCACGATTTAGAGAAGCATCAAGATTAGTTCGGACGAAATTAGCTGAAAGCAAAACAACAATAAAGCGTAAATCAAAGACAAGTGAATGCCGTGACGGTAGAACGAAAAATAAACAAGAACGTAGCCATCAAAACAGTGAAAAGTAAGAGCAAATGTAGAAGACAATGATAATGCTGCAATTTATCTCAAACCAACATAAAAGAGGTAGAAAATGAGATCATGTAGCATAAAAAGTGCTTCTAGAAAGGTACTCTAGAAACTCTGTGAATCAATATTGGAAGTAGAGCAGAAAATGTCGTAAACATTCAAACAAATAAAAATACATCCTCTCCCGGTGCGCTGTTACATCTGTCGCCCGGGCCGTTCACTGTTTTCCCTTCACCGGTGCTGTATCATTTGCATTGCTCTGGCTGCAATGCTCAATCTCTCTCCGTGAAGCTTGTCAAACGCATTCTTGCAAAGCGGCTGCAGTGCTGTGCGGCTGCAACAATGTAATGGATCGGGCGGGATGGGACGGGAAAGCAACACGACATAACATAACCCTTAGCGACGAAAATCAAACATCCAAGCACGCGTACACGCGCACCGCCACATCCGTGCGGGAATGTGTCGAGCGACTTGCCAAAAGGACCTTTTGTTTGACGGTTGGCTGAGATTGTCTGGCACCATCCTACGGAATGTTGATTCTGTCACCCCCCCCCTCGCTTTGAGGGTGCAAACACAAATGAAGCACGGTGCACGGTGGAACCTTGCAGCCCTGCTGCGTGTGGTGTCGATCCCGACGCAGAACACGAATGTTCACTTTCTGCGGGCTCGATCCCAATCGATACACCGTGGTTGCATTCCGTTTTTCCGGGCTGCAAAAGAAAAGCGGAGAATGAGGTGCGGCGTGTTCGGCCGAGCCGCATCCACCCGCGGCCTTTCGCACGGATTTATGGGGGTGCGGGCTGCTCTTTGTTGGCTGTTTGCTCCTGTTACCTGGTAAGCCCTGGCAGGATGGTCGCGAAACCCTTTGGTCGAACGGTTTGCCCATTTTCGGTGCTCTCTCCCACACCCCCCTCCCCCATCCCCCTCTTTCTCTCTCTCTCTCCGGTTCGTGCGCAATCTTGCACCGTGGATCGTAGTTACCGTGACCGCACAGCAAACAGGGCTCGAACCTGCGTGGTGTAAATTTGTCCGAGCCCGGCGCGCTACTGCGGGACGGTGGGCAGCAAATTAGCATCGGATGGAGCGAGCTTTGGATGCTTCAGAAACAGACGACACTTGCTGCAGCGGCCAGAGCGGGGACGGCAATAAGGGTCAGAAAGATTCCGATGAGCAAATGCGGGACGTAAGCGACGAACCTGAAGGATCTTTTTGCAAAATATTTTTTTCCGTTTTATTTTTTATTTTTTTTAACAGATTTTGCTAGATCACTTTTATTATATTGGATGAAGTTTATATTTTCTGTGCATAGTATTATTTTAAATATTTAGAACTTATTTCTAAAAAACGACCTTCTATCGCCAGGAGTGTTTATTTTTGCAGGAATGAGAAAAAAAAGCCCTGGTGATCTCTTTTTAACAAATTAAATTCTAATAAAAATAAATTTGTACAAATACGAACACGGTTATAGAACCCATAGCAGTTTGCCATAAAGCATAATGTTGATGAAAAAACATAAAAAATCGAGCAGTTTTTTTTTTGTTCTTGCTACCGAACTCAAACAGTTCATGTTATGCTGAGAGAGGCTTGAGTGGCCCCGTGGCGGTGAGTGACTCCTACACTGCAGTGGAAAAAAGAGCCAACACGCATGAGTGCCAAGAGCGCGAGCAGCGAAAGAGCGTGAGAGTGAGTTACACTCAGGGCGCTCCGCAAGAGCTGAGGAGCTGACAACACGCCTGGAAGCGGCCGAGCCGTTCAATCTCTTTCGTGCATCGGTCGAAGCAAGTCCTACCTCGCCCTGGAGGTCCGAAGCTCCGCGTTGGAAAAGTGAAGACCCGTGCGCCAGGTTGTGTAGCTGTGCGCGAGGCACGTCGTCGTGTTGTCTTCTGGCTGCAGTAAACAGTTTTGCCAACAATTGCTGTCTTCAATCAACTTCAACTCAATGCACAGTTGGTACTGCGTTTGACAAAACCACAGCTCTTGCCGAGTAACTTGAGAACAAACGGGGGAAAAAAAACATTCCCCGGTGTGTCTTGCGTGTGTATCAATCGTTGTTGATTGCGAGCGGTGCTTTCTTGCGAAAAGTGTGCATGTGTCCCAGTGGCAACGTTTGCCCGTTTGGTTGGTTGAATAGAAAGTGATGTGTTTGAAAATCCCGGATCCCGGTGGCCACGTGCGGCAGTGTTAAAGGTGAAAGCTCTTCTCCGCTCCGTGTGTTTGCTGCTGTTTGTGGCAGCTTGACAGCAGAAGTGATAACATTTTATTGGCACTGAATTTTGTTCTGTGTGACTTGTGCTTTAAAAAGAAATACTGCGCCCATCAGCAGCAAGTCCGTAGCGTCCTGGCCGTAGTGGGTTCTACTGTGACCGTGGTGCGGCATTGAGAAAAAACAGACCGACGCAACGTGTTTGCTGCTTCCCTCCGCGTGAGGGAGTGAAGTGTTGAGTGTTTCCAGTCCCCCAGTCTGCGCCTAGTGATGGCCGGCTCAACCATCTCGGCCACCAGCCTCACGGTCCGGGCGGGCGTACTGCTGGCGCTCGTCGGCTGCCTGCTGGCCGCACCCGACGCTGAGTCCGATCTGAGCGTCCCGGCGGCCCGTCGCTTCCACGCCAAGTTCGTGGTCGACCGGATCGAGCCGCGGCGTCCACCATCAACCGACGACCGATCAACGCCGGCGGTAGTGGTGCCGGCCGCCGGGACGACGCCGGTGCCGACACCGGCCCGGACCCGGTCGACGACGCGCTGCCGGGAGGGCTGTCTGCAAAAGGTAAGCAAAGCGACTGTGCCGATGTGCCGCCAGACCGTAAGGGTAAGGGCAAAATGGGCATTCTGGGCGATAGAATGTGCGTTGGTGTTTGGTGGCATCCCGGGTCTGTGCTCCTTTGAGAAGAAAAAGATTCGCAGTTTAGCTCGTTCGTGGCTCATAATCCTGCTCGGTCGCAGCTAAAACAACAAAATGTGGACCCAATTGGTTTCTTTGATCCAGGTCCGATCCAGACGAGCTTGAAAGCCAATAAAACAAGCACCGCGCACAATATAAATAAATGCAGCACATCCGTTCGCAAATTCTTTCTCTTCTCCCTTGATTTTTTGCCAGCAGTTTAACCTACGCGCGAAATTGCACATTAGCCTGACGAACATAAATCAAAGCCACTGATCATAAATGCCGCCGGGTGCAGTTGGGCGGATTGTTGTTGCTTTCTTTTTCTTTTGGGGCAATGTTGCTGCCGCGATTGCTGGCAAATTTATCTCAATCGGCTGCATCCGGAACACTTGCACCGTGTGCGGGGGTGGGTTTATGTTTGTTTATCTAGTTGTGTATACAATGAGTGGAGAAATTTGCAGTTGGTATAACAGGAGCGAAGCAGTGGGTTTTGAGCTGATCTCTCGAGAAAGTAAAACAACTCTCGAATTGTAAAACAAGAAGTTGTAGAAATAAAAACAAGTAAGTAGAACGGGATTAAGGAACAATTTGAAGAATTAAAGCGGATGGACGATACTGGTCAAGATTATGCGTTATCAATTGCAAACGACTGATTATTGCGATTCGTTCGCTGCAGGCGTAGCACGCAGAAGGACCGGGTCAAAGGTCTAGCTATAAACGACCGTTGATTATATATTTCATAAGAAAAAAACTTTTTCTGCTAATCTTTCTATACCATCAAACGTTGCTTCCAGTTCTCATGGATGAGAAGTGTGTTTGTCTGCGTGTGAAGAGTGTAAATTCGCTCTGTCGTGTGTGTGTGTGGTGGGGTTTTGTTGCTACACGTTGTCACACCGTATTTTTCTGTATCGCATTAAATTTTCGCATTTGTGTGCGCTCCTCAATGCGCAATTGCACTCCATCTCACTCTTGCTCTCCAGTTGTGGTATTTTTTGTTGTTGTTTGCACTAAGCGTGCCGTTCTGACACGCAGCCACGTCTGGCAAGAGATGCTTCTTCGCACAGTCGTGTCGGTTTGGAAGATGGAAAATGTGTAAAATCCATCATATCCCACACCTTTCTCCCTGCTGCCTGCCGGCGTGGCTGAAGGCGTAGGTAAATGAACTTTACTACGCACACCAGCACGCGGGGGTTTTGTTGTCGTCCTTTGTCCGGTTTGCACGTACATCGGTGCGCCATGTTGCCATCGTTGGGGATGTCACTCGAGGGGGTGGTAAGGATAAAATAGAAGCAAAAAAAAAAAAAATAGCCCGAAAACTCCATCGTCGTCGGTGTTGTACGTGAGGTGAATGTGCTCAGTACTATCTCTCTCACTCTAACTCTCTCTCTCTCTCTCTCGCTCCCTTCACGGCGGATGAGATGAGGTGCAGTGCAGCGTGGAAAGCTGTTGAAGCTGCTCCTCGTGGCGGGTGTCGGTGCCGTTTTGGTACGGTTCAGCTTGGCGATTCGGCGGCGATAAATGCTGATCGGTCGTCGTTAACGGACACGAATCGAATTTCATTGTCCAGGCGAGAAGCAGGACCCGGGAGGGCGGAATGTCTTATCGCGTCTCCGGCTACCTACTGGGTAAAGATTTGGGGGTGCGTACTGAATTTATTTATAATATTTTGATCCTTAACGCTGATAGCTGATGCTGCGGTTTGATTTGATGTGGGCGAAGGGAGCGAGATAGAAATGGTGGTTGTGAAGGCAGGAGGGTGAGCGTAGGTGCGTTAGAAAAAGAGGACAAGCGCTTAGATAAGCTGTGGTCGGAAAAGTAAGGGGGCATCCCCTTGCAGAATGGTTCAAAGTAAGGTAGAAGAAAGGGACAGACGTGCGTGAGTAGAAAGATTGAACGAACCAAACCAGTTGAAGGCGGCAACGTTACATTCTGTACTCTAAACTTGAAAACGCTCATTGAAAGAAGTATATGATGATAATTTCAAACCAAAAGTTTTAGTGAGTGTCTTGAAGAGCATTGGTGCCGTTAGTCAATGTTATGGAGCAGCTAGATGCTAAGAAGCTGCTAAGAAGCAGGCCTGGGATGGTCACTCGAATCAAAGCTTCAACTTCAATTTCAAGTTTCAGTAAGGACGGTGCGTTCTTTTCACTTTCATGTGCATATATAATTTTATATATATAAATAAACATATATATATATATATTTAGGCACCAAAACTAAATCCAGCATTGGACCAAGCATTGTATCCTGTTGCGAAACGTCATCGTCCTTTTGTGATGCGTGAGCCTTTCTCCATGCTCGAGCTCGATGAATCGCGGAGATACACACAGAGGGACAGGCAAGCCTTCACCATCAATTGCATTATTGAAACATCAACCAACAAGCGGGTCCCGAGTAGTGTTCGCGGATTGTGGCACTTTTCTCCTTGTTTGTGCCCACTAGCAGCGTTGGTGCGACTAAAGTGGGCAAAGTTTTATCAATAGTTGCTCGATAGTCCGATACACCCATCCCCAAAACACACACACATACACATACAGAGTGAAACATCCTTCCTGCCATCACGCCATTCCCCTGCTAGGTACGGAAATGGATAAATTCGAAAAATCATCAGACATGCAAATCGTGTGTGGGGGGCCGCACTGACGCTGACGCGCACGGATTTTCACATCTCCACGGGTAGGGTGGGGGGGGGGACGTATCAGGGGGGGGGGGGGGGGAAATGCAGTCATCCACGCAAACGGGGCGGCGATGTTCCGATCCGGTACTTGACGCGCGATATCCCGCAATACCACCGGTAACCGAACCGAGTAAGTGGCAATTGCGCAAATTCGGGATAGGCGCGTTGTTTGACTTGGACGAAAAACTGTCCCAAAAACCTCGCTCTGCTCCTTCCCAGTGCATGCCCAACCAGGCCACAGCATGTCCGTGCGGTGTATGCTGGCCGGAGCGCGGTGTGATGCGCTTCCGCTTCACCTCCGGAACATCGGCGGCGCACGGGTAGTGTGGTGTGTTGGCGATGCCTTCCAGCCGAACAATACCAATTAAACGATGGAGCATCGGTTGCATTTCGACTGGGCTCGGAGGGGGGGTTTCGGGCATGTGTCCAAGCACGGCACCAACTGGACGTCTGGCGTTGGCTTCACCTTACCGAATAGTGGCGTTAGAGGGTGAACCCTGAACGGAAGTGCTTTTAATCGAAAAGCCACGTAATTGCAGAATTGTTGCCAGCCAGTGTACGGTGTAGAGGGAAGGAATCCAACCAAAACCATTCCCCACGGGGGAGGATCTCTGCATGTTCGGCCCGGTTACTAGACGGGATGTCTCTTGGGCTAGAGACGTCCGGCGTCGAGCCTGGGACGCTCATGTGCCCACGAGGAAGACGATTGTCTTTGGTCGTCTTGGATCCGAGCAATGGGAAGAGTCACACGCACGGTGATTAAACCGTCGGCATAATTTCATTCCAAGCCATATTACCTTGGGAATAGGCCGGACTGACCGGTCGCATCGGTGGTCCGGAAATTGAACTTGTCGTTGGGATGGGCGTGCGGGATGAGTAGCGGTGACTACGGGGGAAAAGTCCTTCCAACCTTTGCAGAAGCAGGCAACTCGAGTCACCATATTGACAATCGATTGCGTTACGATCCGTAGGTCATGTCGAAAAGGGGATGTACAGTCGCTTAATTGTATCTTCACCTGGCGCTCTGGTACGATTAATACAATCGCTGTTGCCTGCCGTGGGTTTCATTGGTTGAGGTTTTTTGTTGTCTTCGTCGGGGATGAAGTACATGGCGACAATTGTTCCTAGTCACATTCTTGGTCACTGGGTTTGATATTGAACTCATCGATATTGCAACGATTTTAGCTGCTTCAACTAACTGTCCAACAGATAATTCTTTTTCAACGATGCATTCAAGACATTTTCGACATTCACCGGTGCGAATATCTCAACACTCCCAACTCCGCTGGAGAACCAAGCAAAATAACGACAAAGCTTTCGGGAAATTGGCCGAAATCAAATGCACATAATCTTAACTCTTCTCATAGCGCGAGAAGAACACGGGAAGAAGAAAAGAAAAACTGCAATAAAACTGTACCTCTCCTTCCAAAACAGCCTTGGCAAGCCTTGGCACCGACACAGAAGAGCAATGGAACTAACTGCTGAAAAAACAATAAAATAGATCGTCCGGAAAACAGACTGTGCCGGGTTTTGAATGGTGGACATAACTTAACGGCTGGTTTGGCGCACGTCCAGCTGCTGGCAGTGCGTTCCAACACTATGCTCCCCCCCCCGGGTCGTTTTATTCTGTTCCCACTCCCTTGCTTGCTTTTTCGATTCTTTCTCGAAAGTCCTTTCTGCGCGACTGATTTTGCCGTGCCGCGTTCGGAACGGGAAAGATGGGAGAGAGTTGGAAACGCGCAGGGAAGCAATTAGCTGTCATTTAGCGTGTGAAGTAGTTGAATCTTGAGCTGGAAGTTGTTGTATCATTGAGAGGGGTTTGGGGCATATACAGCCTGACCCGGAAGTTTGAAATGTGTTTCCAGTGGGGTAGAATTCGGTGCTACTTCGTTTGGGCATAAAAAAGGGTTTGATATTGTCATGCTAGGAAGCTTGGTGAGGTATTTAATTTCTATTACATTGTATTAATTGAATCTTTGTCTTTCTTCTCTTTCTCCTTACCATCTTTTAGCGCTCTATAAAGGACATCCTCTGCACGCAGCAGCGCGAGTGCTCAATGGTAAGCGATAATTCCAAGACCACGGCATGGCACGTTGGACAAAACGTTAGGCATTAGCAAGGCATCTCCGTAGCAGGGAGAGGGATTTGTATTGAAGTTGTTTTGCTGACGCTCGTGATGCACAACACCGATTAGAAATGATAACTCCGGAAGTTGTTTTTGCTTAGGAATTCCTAAGCGCCCGAGCAGCATTTAAAAGCGTCCGAGCTTGGCTGTGTGCGCCTGCGGGGACACTTGTGGGTTACTTCAGTGCACGACGGATCAACACTTTCGACATCAAAGGGAAGCGCACACTTCCGAAGAGGTATGCTAAGTGCCGGCTCTAGAATTTCACCATTTCGGGCTCGGCTCCGGGCTTGGATCTGGAGCGATCCTTGAGGAAAGGGAAGCACACGGAACTGCTCCGGAAAAGCAATTAAACATGAGCAGTAGCTTTCTGAAACTTTGCTGGCAGCCCGGCCACTGAAGGGAATGAAATTTTCTCTTTTTTGTGCACACACACACACATGCCTGGAGGTACACAAAAGTCCCATCTCTGGAGCATGTGGAGCTGAAGTTAACCAAGGCTTTCCCCTTAATGTGGCGATGCGCTTGGAAAGTGTGGAAGATGTGTCGGGCAGAGCAGTAGCAGAAGCTCCAATTCCATTAGATACTCCCACCCGGCCACAGGGCTTTTAGGTGGCTGTTGTTGTTACCTTCCCGAAGGTGGTTGGGCTGGTTGAGGCCTCATTCCGGACGAGATAATGGTTTGTTGATGCAGTGTCGATGCACATTCCTTTCTCGACCCGTTGGAAAGGAGCTTGTACATTGCCATCCAGAAGTGGAGTCGAAAAGTTTGAGCCGGTTCGGGAAAGCGATCGATATTTAAAACAATCAAAACTCGATGGAGAGTCCAAGGTGCAAGGGAGGGGGAATATTTTAAACCTCTGTTTTTCTTCCGAAAGGTTCACTAGGGTCCACTCACGCAAGCAGGCAGGCAGGCGCACCTGCTCTGCCCATCGAAGGTGGCGGGTTGGAGAGATCTTCTGCGGGGAAGATGAACGGCCGACGGTGTCGAACCATCGAACCACGAAGACCCATAAACTATGTCCTGCAGCGACCCGCAGATAAAGGCTAATAAGGCGCAAAGACAAAAAGGCTCCCGAACCTCATCCCCAATCTGTGTTGAACAGGTTCCGGCGGAGGAAGCTCAGTGGAATCGCGCTTATCGCGGGTCGGAGCGGGACGCCTACCATAGACACGTGAGAAAATGTCCGCTTGATGTTGTTTTCGTTGCCGTCATTGCTGGGCTTTTTGGAACACCTTTTTCGAAGCGGAACAGACCTTTCGGGTGTTGGCGTTTTTTTTTTGGGGAGTGAGAAGATGTAAAGGATTAGATGCTAGAGAGTGGGAATGTTGAAGGCGGACTCTATAAAAACCGCTTAGGGTTTTTGGAGTGCGATGTGTGTGTTGCATTAGCGCCATTAAGATGCAAGATTTGGAGCGCTCTGCTGCTGCTGTTGCTGCTGTTGGTGCTCTATCTTAATACGAACGGTGGCTGATGTGTCTGGGATATCATTTCTAAAAGCATTACAGTGTACAGTGAAAGCGTTGGGAAGAAATTGGGGCGTAGGAGTCTGTTACGAAACCGTGCGTGCTTGTATTGAACCGAAAGACATGTTTGGGGTTTAGGCTTTTGCTTGCCTCTTTTGGAGACGACAGTGCTGCTTACGACAAACAATACATCCTCGAGATTAGCCTGCTGTTTGCCCAACTACAACCAACCCCCTCGCTCGCGAAGTTTGTGTTCCGCAGAAGTTCTCTAACCGGTCCTTCCTTCTAGAGTGCTGGGACGTGTGCAACCGCAACCACCAGATCCGGAAGGAGAACGATCTAGCCCACCGGCTGCTGCTGAGCCTGGTGCGCCTCATACGCAACGAGTCGGTCGTGACGGCCGACATCGAGTGGACGACGCCGGAAGAGCTGGTGCAGCATCAGCCGCACCCGGTCGTACCGTCGCCGCTCGCCGCCTCCGAGAACGTGGAGCGGCTGTCGCGGATCGCCCGGGACGGCGGTGTCGTGCCCGGCGCCCGGGACGGCGTGTCGCGCATCATGCAGACGCTGGCGACCCGGCCACTGCCCGCTACGCCTAGCGACGAGCCGCAGCTGCAGCAGTACCACCAGTGTCTGGTGTCGTGGGAAATTTCGGGCGGCGGGCTGACCGGCAACCTGCTGACGGAAACGTCCAAGGTGGAGCTGTCACTGTGGCCCAACACCAAGTACCACGTGCACGTAACCTGCCGCAATAAGGTGAGTGTCGATGGCTGGTAGGGTTAAGTTCTTTCGCTGTTTGAATGTTGCAATTACCCTTGCCCGTATCTCCTGTTTCTGCTCTCTCTCTCTCGTCCAGGAAACGGATGCACTCATCCGCTCGGCCTCGCTGCTCGTCGACACGAGCGAGGCGGTGATCGTGAGTCTCCAGGGTACGACCTCGACCACCACGGAGACGGCACCGCTGGGAGGCGGCTCGATCAACTCCGCCATCCACACCATCACCTCCAATCGGGTGGACACCGACCAGGACGACCGACCGCCCTCGGTGGACGATGACGATCTGAGGATGTTTGTAGAGCAGCAGCAGCAGCAGCAGCAGCAGCAGCAACACCTTCGACACCACAGCTTCTGGCCGTTCGATCGTAGCGCGGGCGAGCTGGCTGGTGTCGGGAGCGGCCCAACCGGCAGCTCCAAGGAGATACTCATCCTCGGCGTGTTCGTGGCCCTGCTGGCCCTCGTGCTGGTTGCGCTCACCGTGCTCATACTGGTGCGCCGGAAGCCGGGCCCGCACGAGGACCGCGAGCTGCTGATCGAGAGCGAAGTTCTGCCCAAGATTCTGCACGTTTGATAGAGGGATGCGGAACCGAGATGCCGGCGTCGCTCGCTGCTGTAAATAGTCTATTTATGATCGCACGCACCGTTGAAGAGTTTGCGTAAGTTTGCCTCTATTCTTCTGCTCCCGCTGACTGTGTTTTAGAGCCCTGTTTTGTTGTCCTTTTACAACACTCTTTACGAACTATCTTTCCTGCTGCCATCGCCGAATTTTGTGTGGTTCTCTATGGGAACATACCGATTTCCCGCAATATTTCTTTGTATGTAGTTTCTTCGCTAAGAAATTCGAGCGCAACTAAGTTATACTAACACAAGCCTGCAGAAGGGTGCAGAAGATAAGAGACAACGGCGTGCGATGCAAGCACGTAAGCAAAAAAAAAAAAACATAAAATACTAGTCTTAGAATGTGTAAAGCTGGCACATTGCCCAGGTTCTTCTCGCTCTAGGGGAGTTTTTGTCACGGGTCTGCCAAGGTGCCGTGGCCGTCTCTCTGTTGTGTATCTGTTTGAGCTGTACTGAGTCCGTGTGTTCGAACCACCTCTGTGAATGTGGCACTTTGGTCGATATTTAAATCATGTTGAAATTGCTGGAAATTTAAACTACAACTATCAACGGGGACAGGGGTGCACAACACCGTGACATTAGCGATGAAATATATCAAACTATTGGTGGGAGAAAGAGAGAGCGAGAAAAAAAAAGAGCGAACGAGAACTAGATAATGAGTGGAAGGTATTAGATATAAACAAAAACAAAACAAAAAACACACACAAATCAAACAACCTTACCAATGTTCTCCTTTTACGTTTACGTTTCCCCGATCAAATGGAGACGTCCAGCAAGAAATGATAAACCAAATTACGCAGGTGTCACACATGAACCTGGGCAGCATTTTGGGTGGCAGTGTGCTGCGCCATCTGGCTCTCTGCGAGTGATCTGGCCCTCCGGCAAGAGGGACGAAGGTGAGCACGCATCCTGTAACAGTAGATAACCAAATCAAAATAAACAATGTAACTGAAACGCGAGCTGACCGATCAGAGTTAGTCGCCAAGTGGCATGGAATGGAAGGCAAACAGGGTTACTGATGAGGTAGTTTGAAGTGATATTGGTGTTCGGGTGGGTACAACGAGACAGTGGCGTTTAACAGGGGCTCTCTTTTTCTTTCTGTCGCATGTGTGAGAGTGTGTTAATTGCACAAAACAAAGGGTAACAAATCGGAAGGAAATGGATAAAGGAGACCCGTTTTCGGAAGGTCCAAAACCAGTGTAACTAACTGCTAAAAAACATTAGAGTAGAACAAGAAATTAAAACAATGAGAATCTCTATGGAAATATATGGCGTGAAGCAGAGAGCGAGAGAGTGAGAAGACATGGGGGAAGAAGAGAAAGAGAACGAGGGTGAGAGAAGCAAGAGAGGTGTAATATATATATAGTAAAACAAAAAACAATGCAACCAAGTGTACATTTGTGTAAAAAGACTGACTCAAGATCATTGTAAAATAAAGCTCTTTTAAAATATATTATAACAAAGCGAACTTTCAGTCTGCTGATACGTTTTTCTGCACTTTTTTTTTTTCGCTGAGATGATGATGACAGTTTGTTGATTTCTATTTTGTGTGAATATTGATCCTGCTACAACTGTGAGAACCTCGTCGGAGACGCAACAACGGACCTCTGGTGTTTATTGTTGCTATAAATACATATTTCACTTGCCATTCGCAACCCCCAAATGTCTCATACTCGGGACACTAAACGTGCGTCACTTGGTAGTGAGTGGGTGCTGTGCTGGTGGTATCCGCGACGGATCAGGTTGCGCATTCAGGATCGAAAAGCAGGGTAGTTTCGATTGGAATGTGTGCTGGTTCGAAGGCAACGAGAGAAGGCTCGCTAATAAAAGTAAAACAAATTCTGTGCGTATGGCAGGGCTGTCCAAGCAGCCTGGGAAAAGTATTGAAACATTATTTCCATCATATAACTTTTACCCAGTTTGGGTTCAGTTAACCGAATGAGCAAATTTTAACATTTTAATTTCACGAAGCCTAAAAAACAAATAAACTTTATACACCCTGCCGGCTGGTGCTACAGCCCTGCCCAAAGTCGCTGTCCGTCGCATGCACTGTCCGGGACCACATTATCTACATCTTTGTAATCGATCGATGGGTGTTCTCGCGCGTCCCCTCGTATCCCTTCACGGCTTCGCGGGTGCATCGGGAACTTGTCTTGCTGCTTACTTGCAACCTTCAGCCCATCCTCCTTTAAAATCCGCCCGATGGTAAGATATTAATATAGCGGCAAAGGCAGGAAAGATAAACAAAAAAAAAACCCCTTCACCAAACGATCCCAAAGAAAACCACACGCACAGCCCCCCCCCCCGAAAAGCGACAAATATTCCCCATTTGCTGGCAGGAGTGCAGCATCAGCGGTGCGTCGTCGATTTGCTGACACTGTCGTTTGATTAAACTATGGTAAATAAATAATCACCATAACCCAGTGGGAGATACGGCCGAGCAGTACGGTCCCGGTCCCGAACGCACTCCACGGGCGGGGCGAATATTATTTGTTATTTTCCCGTCGGGTTTTCGAACGGCCCGTCGAACGTTGCTTACTGTAGCAATTTTGCGGGGTTTTTTTTCGGTTGTTGTTGAGGCAGTGTTTTTCTTTCGTCGAACGGGTCCGGGGAGAGCCGTAGTTTATGGCAAACGGTTCTTGATGCTGCGCTGAACTGTTGCGCATTGTTCGGTAGTGAGTGGTGGTGAAATGCGTTTGTTTATGTTGGGATTAAGATTTATTATTTCATTTCTGTGTTACGTTTCGCTTGCGGATTTCTTTTTAAACGTTCTGTGGGAGGGAAACAGGTTGAACTGCTCTTCTCATTTACTTTTTTTTCTTCTCATGTTTGCAGTTAAAACGTGTCTTGTGTTGTTTGTTTTGTGGTATGTGCTAGTTATTCTGTGTTTTTCCCATTTTTTTTCAATGATTATCTATTGTTTTCTTTAATTACGACTATTCAAATTGCATTTTACGCATTTATTTGCTGCACTTTTATACTCGTTGTAATTCACACACGGTTAACACATCCAGCACTTGCAGTCTCAAAACAATGTTAGGAAGACATGATTGATTGACATTGATTTTAACACAAATAACTCCTCGGTGAAACAAACTATCCATAGTTTTAATAGATAACTAGGTCCTTTTTTAAAGAACATTTTTCAACATTAATTCCTTGCTCAACTCTATACTCTTCGCAAAAGCTGCAGTACAACCCGTGCATTAGCCATGATTGACACACACACACACACACATGCACGCCCGGAGCGGATAGGGAGCGCCATTTTGAGCTCGCCGTACTTCCATTTTGGTGCAGGTTTGCAAACTTTGCCCATCGTTTCTAATTACCCTCGTGCTGTGTGCGCCCTTGCTTTGGGGAACTGTGCACAAGGGTTGCCCACCTTTGCGTACCCGCAGCGTCGGCGTTGCCGATTGTTGTCGATCATTCACCGTACCCGAAAGGCTTCGGGTTTTCGGGGCCCCGCGTTTCAGTTTCATTTCCACCGCAAACCCACTGTCGAGTGGTCGGAAGCGGCCGGCCAAAGCGAGAGGACCTCTCTGGCTGGTCGCTGGCGCTCATTGGTTTCGGGCAGTTGGGCACGGAGACGGAGGAAAAATACAGCGGGGGAAGGGGGGGGGGGGATGGGTGAGACGAAAGAAGCATAGAACAACACACAAAAACAAGCAAGGTGGAAAAACAGCACACAAACACAACCGGCGACAAAGGCACACGCTGAAGAAAGCGTTGCGCAAAGGGAGCACAAGCGGTGCTACACCGCCGCCCAAGTGCGAATGCAACAAGAAATGGGGGAAAAAAAGGGCGTACAAAAAACTGCGCGCAAAAACTAGAGCTGCATTGTGTGTGTGAGTGTTTTTTTTTAATGCTGATTTTGTTCTGCCCTAACAAAACCAAACAATGCGTGCGTTCGTCGTCTGCCGCCGCCGTCGTTCGCTGGGCGGAAGTAGGAAAAGAAGGCTCCCGCCCTCTCCACAACTACCCTTTGCCACCGCAAAAGGTGCTTGCTGCACTGGGCGGGAGGTTTTCGGATAAAGTCCGTTTGTTTTTGCACACACACGCGCACACACACACACACACACACACACACGGCCTAAATAGGGGTTCGTCAAGTGAGTGACACCGTACACGCCCCATTATTTGCACAAAAGACCAATCCGGTATCCTTGCCTTGGCGCTTCCCCTTTCCATGTATGTGTGTGTGTGTGTGTGTGTGATGGGGTACAATTGTTTGAGACCTCCGGTTGCCGCCATAGTCGTACTTGTCCCAGTTCCTCCCGGAACCCGAAAAAAAACCCTACCCTTTCGTTTGACAGTTGATGAAGATGCATGCGCTCCGGTGCCTTTGAGGATCCGTTTTTGCATGTGTGTGTTAGTGTGTGTGTGTGTGTGCAAGGAAGAGGGCAGCAGGAAGAAACTGCAGGCCTCAAAATGAAGCCCGATTTTCTCTGTTTTTTTTTTTTAGCATACCCTGTGCCGTTTCCTTTTCCACTCGTTTGTACTATCTCTCTCTCTCGTGAGGCTTTTCCCCAGCAGAACAGGACAGGAGGGAGTGTGATGGGGTAGGAGGGCAGGTGGAAACAACCGTGTGCAGTATGCGTTTGGTGGTGGCTCCTTCGTTTTTTGTTGCTGCTGCTGCTGCTGCTGTTGTTTGATTGCATTCATGCGATGCATGCCACCCTCAAGTGCAGCTCGCACTACGATTGTGTATCCGTTTCAAGGAGTTGCATTCACTCTGACGACTGTGTGCGTGTGTGTGTGTGTGCGTGCTTGAATAGCTCTCTTATCCTTTCAACTAGTGCCCGCCATTTCCACCATTCTTCTTATTGCAGGTTGCTTATTCCCTGGTGGCAAACGCCGGAAAGAGAAAGCAAGCGAGCGGGACTGAGTGCAGTTTCTTCGGGTTTTGTTCCTCCGGAGTTTTGCAAATGAAGACGAATGCAGTTTTATTTCGGGGATGGGACCGATCGTTTGAAGGCTTTTCTGCACATGTGTGTGTGTGTGTGTGTGTGTGTGAGTCCGTTGCGCTCTGTTTGCGAAACTTCAGCTTCCGGAGTTTGTTTCCCCACGCGGGAGATCCTTCCCTGGAGGAGCGTGCAGGCTCTTTCAGGTTGTTTTGAGCGGCCATTCTGGGTGGTTTTTTTCTCCTCTTCATTTGTGTGCAACTGATGCACGAGTCGGAACTTGCTGCTAAGACACTTCCGGTGTACATGAGTGCGCGTGTGTGTGTGTGTGTGTGTGTTTTGTTTGGTTTTATCTACGCTTGCTGTAGAATCCGAATCCTTTATTCGCTCATTATTCATTAAGGTTTCATTTTTTCCCTACCGTTCGGCCATTTGGTTTTGTTTCTCTCCTCTGGCTTTCCCCCCTGCAGGTTTGTACCCCTGCATGTGGCTTGCGCTGATCCTTCTATTTCGCTCGTTCGCTTCGCCACCGGACTGACGCGCCCGGACTAAACGCAGGTCCTGGGCAGGGCTAAGGAGGAAGTACAATATGAACAAGAGCAGAAACAAAACAAAAAAATACCCGATGCTCCGCCTATTGGATGTCCGTTTACAAAAGAACCTCCCCCCCCCCCCCCTCATACACCTCCTCCCCTTCCGTTATCCTTTATGTCCTAACCGTATGGCAGGTGGCAGGGGGTGCCGTGGTTGTGTCGCATTCTTGGCGCTTAATTTGTTGCAAATGGAGCTGCGGGAATGACATCCACGACATCCACGGACGAGAGCGTCCGCCCGGGCCGGACAGCGCCTGCAAACAAGTGTCAGTGTCAAGCTGTTTGTGAAGTAAATAATTGCCTGCCTACGTTTGGAGTGGACAGTTTCTCTCTGTGTGTGTGTATGTGTTATTGCTGCTTGCTTCACGTGTTGCAACCCATGTCTACTTTTTTTAAGCCTTTTGCCATTTCTGATGAAACAATCATTACGTTTAATTAAAGTGGAATTAGCTGTAAGAAAAATAATACACAAAAACAAAACCACATAGATCTTCTTCTTCTTACTTGTGAAGCTATATTATGTTCATAACCCATAGACTTGACTTACACACACAGATGTTGAAACAGTATCTTTTACTTGAATGGAAAAAGTTCCTCAAGATTGGATTGATAATTGGTCGGACTGAGATTTTGATACGCAAACCCGTCATGTACCAACCAGCACGGTTATCCCTTTCGCTATCCAGCATTTCTCTATTGCTCTCGCTATTATCGATACAGATTCTTCGGAACGTTTCGCATACCATGTAACTGATAAGAAATTATAATTCTAGATACACAAATAACTTAACATCATCAGAAACAAATGTAACAGCAGATCATTTTCGAAAACAAGTAAATAAAATCTTACTTATGTGTTCGTTGCACGCCGCACATTGTTGGATTAATTTAGAGCGCCTATAGAAATCGCCACCCAGCCACATCTGTACAAAAAAAACACCAAGCAAACGACAGATACAAATAGCAACATTTCGCATGTTCCACCTTTCATCAATCCTCAACGAGATCGGTTTCGGACGGCTCGGGCGTAGTCCCCCCCCCCCCTGTTTCGTGCCCGTTTGCGCCCTGGCCAAGGGACACATGCCTGAAGCGCAAGAGCGTCGATCACGCTGCCCGTGTGGACGCGAGATGAAGTGACGTTGAGCGAACCTCTCGGCAGGTGTATCAGGTTACCGTGCCGTACTGTACGTGCTCCGGTCTGGTCTGCGCGTGTGTTGTTCGTTTCCTCGTCTTGTGCACTTCACGTTGAATCGTCCTCCTGTTTCCCCCCCCCCCCCCACCACGACACGGTATGACGCCAGCGATCTCTCTGGGAGCCCGTCAGATGCGGTTGGACCTACCGGTCTGGGAAACCGATACCGATCACGACCGTTGCAGCGACCGATATCATCATGCACCGTGACGCCATTTGCTCGCCCGTTTTGTGCTCCGATTCGGGTTTGCGGGGTGAGAAGGGGGGAGCGGGGGGGGGGGTTTGGGAGTTCGCTTTTCGCGAATCGGGTGGGCTCCCTTCGCCTTCTCCGGAGGGCTGTGGTTCCTTAACCTCAGGGGATCCAGAGGGAGCTATCGTTTTCTTGTGCTGTCGGCGAACGAAACTCAAAGTCGCGTGGAGATGACTTGAGTTTTTTTTCTCCTTTCTGCTGCAACCTCCCCTCCCCCCCCCCCGCCTTGCGATGCATCAACTCGTAACGAACTGAAGCCGTCCGTCTCCTCCGGCCCGCTGGACGGTGCGTTCCGTGGTTCGGTGCATAATTTGCATGGTTTTATTTGAGTCACCATCGGGCAGATTGAATTATGGTCAGGCGGGTGTCCTTTCCTCACCATCCGCCAGGCACGGACGCGTTTGCCGTACCGGTGTGGTCAATCTAATTTAAGGTTATTGTCGTATTCATTAGTTTTCATTAGCTCGCGAACACCCCGATGCGGAGAGGATTCGCCGGAGCCGAGGTTTTGGGACAATGCGGGATGCTGCGTCCCGATGCGGGCTCGAAGATGCGTGGGACGGCGCTGCAGATGCATCTTTTTTTGCAGCGTACGGGCGTCTTTGGTGGACGCTGGTGGTGGGTTTAATTGAGCTGCGCTTAATTGAAAGCCATTCCCCGGGGGCCGAAACGTCGGGGTGGCAAAATCGGGTTTGGGTTTGTTTGCATTGTTTGGTGTCGATACTTTCGGAGTTGGAGTGTGCCGGTACCTCACCACACGGTAATCGAAACCGGAATTTGGAGTGCTAGGCGGATATGCTTCCATGCCAACAGCGGTGCAGATGTTGCGGATGTTGGTATCGGTGGTGCGGTTCCAACTACCGACGGTAAATAGTGGAGTCACGATTGCAAATTACAAACGGATTATTTGTTGGAGTTCTTGGGAGATGTAAGTAAGACATCGCAGCGATTGTGTTGCTAGAGTTCTATGATATAAATAATGTCTAGTAACTCGATACAAATGCCTTATCTGAAAGATCCTGAAAACAACTCTTTCGCCGATGTTTTGCTCCTGTCGCATTAGTCCAAATTTTGAGGGTTTTTTTTTATGAAATATGTTAGATGTTTAATGACCACTGATTTCACAACAATTAATTGACAGAAGACTGAAGAACTGACGGCGAAAGAATTGAAGACGGAAGAACTGAATGCTGAAGACTTAAGGTGAAACGCTGAAGATGTTGCCTAAGCAACAATCCAAAGCAGAATGGTTCTTTATTGTGACACTTCATATGATCGCACAGTTGACATTATTATGGTCATAATCAATGTCAGAGGTCAAATATGCTGGATTTTACAGATGCAAGAAAGATGGTTCTTCGATGGTATTGTAGACATTTGCGAACCTTACTCATCAAATCCTCTGCGTTATGTAAATCATAGCAGATCTTCCTTGTGCCTAGCAACTCGATATTACTTCCTGTTTGAGGCATTTTTGTGAATAAATAACTCACCTCGCAGTGTCTGATGTCAGCCGCTGCAAGCCAAAAACTCCGGATGTGCAGCAAACCTGAAAACATTCCCAAAAGTATCCGGATACGGTTCAATTCCTTAAGCTTGGAGGATATTTGGGGCTGAATGAAAGGGATACAGAGGAGACGTCCGCACCAACCGAGGAAGGTGCGGTGGGGCAATAAACTGCTCCGCGTTGGTGAAAAAGTTTGCAAATGTGAGTTTGGCAAGTGGCTGAAACTGTTTCAACTTTAAATGTCCCACCACGGTCCTTTGGCAGTGTGCGGCAACGTCCCCAGTCATTAACCTCCAGAGGATCGCGGCCCATCTCGGGCGCCGAATTACCACTTTCGGGACGTGGTCTAGCGTTGCCGCGTTGAGTTATGGTGTTTTATGGTCGGAAGTTCTTTCCGGTTGTACAGACTACTACTGTGCAGACAGTCAACCGATTGACCTCTCGGTGTTTGGGACACACCCGCTGGCCAGGTCCGTCGCATTTTTGGCATGAACCATTGCGGACACGTTCGATGAAGTGCCCATAACCCGAAAGCTTCCGCAAATGGACAGCTTCCAACTGAAATGGAATTAATAGAACTACACACACACACACACACACACTCACACATAATGAAGCCGAGCGCACTTGGAGCCCGAAAGTCAAGAGCCATTCAACGTTTATCATTTCCGGCACGGATGGCCACTACTGCCGGAAAAGGTTCATGGTGCGAAGGTGCACCATCTTGCCAGGGCGTGTGAGACACATTAAACCCGCCGCCATACTGCCCGCTCGGGGTTCGAATTGGTGCGCCTTTGGCGAGCGATAAACCGCATCGCAGCACTGTCTTGGTGTCCCAGAGCCGCAAAGCCGCACAGGAAACGGGTGCCGTTCGTCTAGAAGGGCAGCAATTTACTGCAAACCCCAAAAGGGGACGGTTTTGGGAGCAGTGTGTGCTTATTCTTGCTTTTTTTTTTGGTTCGTTTTATGGACGACCATTATTGGCTCGCACACCGACACATACACACAAACACACACACAGGCGCATTCGAACGCACCGATGCGCCCCTAATGAAGTCATTTCGTAATGATCGGTGCACTTTGCCGGTGCAGCAAAACCGGTGCCGTGTCCGAGTGTACCGGGAGGTCCGCGCTGGGCCCCGGTATCGTGTAATTAAATCATTATTTCAATTTTTTCGTTCGTTCGCATTCGCTTGAGCGAAGGGAGTGGAAGGTACTGGGATGGAAGGGGCCACAAAATGGCGCTACACGTTTGCGATGCAGCCTGGATGCACTGATCCCCGGGGGCAGCTGCAGCGCTCGACTAGTGCGCCCGGGCCTCTACCAACCTTTTAGCTACGGTCGGTTACGATTAGCCTGGAACGGGTCGCCCTTCTCGGCGCAACACACTCGTCTCGTCTTGTGCAAAAGAACTTGTCTTGTGGACGCTTGTGGTTTAGAAGGAAAAATAATACAAATAATGGTAATGATTAAAAAAAAAGCAACAGCGACAAGCAAATCTCACTGCTGCTCCTGCCCCGCGCGTAAATGGGACCGAAATAATTAAGCCCAAATGATAATCATAATTAATACGCAAGCAAAATGCAGCGCAAGGTAAATACACATTGAAGTGAAGAGGAAAAAAAAAAAAATACAGACAGATAATTGAATTAAGCTGGAGCATATAATTTACGATAACACAGCCATCACACGCAGCGCGGACGGCTGCGGGAATTGAAGCTTCGAACCCTCCCCAGCGCGACCCTTGCGTCGCGTGGATGGTGGGTACGAGCCCGTCTGAACGTCTGAAGGTCGGGGGCCAGCCTCTGTTACCTGTTTCGCTTGGACGGCACGTCCCAGCGAAGCCCACCCAAAAACCGCCTCGCGGCTGCAGGAAACGTCCGGGCGACGGCAGAGAAGGTGTGCGAAAGAAGGGCAGGCTGCAAGGAAGAGTATCGTTTCAGCTCGAGCTAGCGTTATCGGTAGTGCTGAAAGCTTGCCCGCAGGAGATAACCTAAGTCCCGAGTACCTGTGCGCCCCTGCAAGAATGCTCTTGAGCGGGAGGGCGAGCGTTTCAATGCTGGCTAAGGATGAATGGAGCTCGTCGGGGAAGTAGTTCGTTCGTATCGTACATTTGGGAGGCAAGTTATGGCTTGACTTAATCACACACAAACACACACACACACATAGAGTGTCTGGAGGGAGAAGAAGTAACGGTGTTGAAGTCATCCTGAAGCTATGGAGTAGGTAATCTTCGTATGGAATTGGGGTTCGCGAGAGCTTGCTCCGAATGTCTGGACGCTCCGGGGGGAACGTTTGTACGCTGTTTTCGTTTAATTGATCGTTTGGAATATCATTCGCTGTGCTTTATTTTTGTTCTTATTCTCAGGTATGTACAGTGTACAGAGTGTGCCTCAGTTGGCAGGTCCAGTTTTAGGCATTCAGCTTGAAAAGGGTACATCCAGAGATATCGGGTCTCGATCAAATTATCTACCGGTGCGATTAATGCCCTAATAAAGCCGTTGTGCGTAACCGTGTGTAGGCATCCCGTCCTCGACCGTTGCAGGCGGAACAGTAAGACAAGACAATCAATTCGTTGGTAGCAATCTGCTTGCCTAGACTCTTCTCTTTTTCTCACACACACACAGAAAAGCGTCACACTGGACCAGACTTCAATGTCTTTTACAACGTAGGAAAGAAAAGAAGGGGGATAAAAACATACAGCCACTTCTGACCCCACTGAACTGGCTCATAATTTTGCTGTCAATTTAGGAGCCTAAATTAGACACCTAGACGACACCCGAAACGTCACACGCCGAGCAGCAGCAAAGCGGCACACCGATGATAATGAAGACTGATGAGCTGATGATAATCGCAAACAAAATGCGCCCGGCAAACACGCTGCCTACCGTAGTGCGGTCCGTTGGTATCCGTGACTGCGAGAGCTTAGAGTGGTCGATGATTGTCACCGAAACTCATCGAGCTTGTTGTGTGTTTGTGTGCCGCGGTGGTTAAGTCGCCTTTAGTTTCTGCGCGCGCGCGGTCGTCCAGTCCAGCTCACACGAGTTCCAAATCTTCATCTTAATATGTGACATTAATCAGCACCTCGGGGGATGATGGGGCACGCTGCGGAGTGCGGAGAGTTTGCGCGAGTTTTGCTGCCGGCAACATGGCAGATTGGAAAGCGTGCGATAGTGAAGTGACAGGCCGTTCACAGCTAAGGTCTGGACGGGTTGACAAATGGGGAGACCGTACCGGACAGGAAATGGCTAGTTCGAACCCGCGCGCATTGGAGTTTGGAGCTACCTCACGGAGTTGAAGCTTTTCGGCAGGTTTTGTATGAGATCATATGCCCGGCTGAACTCCCAGCAAAGTGGATCATGACGAGCGACGATCTTATGGAATGTTCCCATTGCGTAGGGTAGGGCTGAGTTTGATGTTGCTCCCTGGATGCTCCAATAAAGCAACTTCAGCTGTCGTACCAGCGACCCAGCGTCCAGATTTGCCCAGTATGAGGTGCTCTTCATGTCGTTTTGGGTACGGCTTTCCGTACCCTGTCAGCAACTGTGTTGTCGTCAGCCGGTCAGCGCGTCAAACCTTGTGTAGCGGGCGTTCAACACCTTCAAAGTGTCGCGCGGAGTGTCAACATGAAATTCAATCCTACCGCCTTCGAGGCTCGCTGGGCTCTCAATTATGTTTGTCTTGTTTATTTTTTGTCATTCGCGAGGTTAGTGAACCATCTGAACGGGTTTGCCCTCAGATTCCTCTCTCTCTGTTCCTTACCTTCTGCTGTCCTCCATATTCTCTTGTAGTGATGCATCTGATCCAATATACTCGTGGCGTGATTGCCGGCGGAGCGGATTATCAACATGACTTGTTAGCCACATCCTAGCATTGTCATGGGCGACGATGATGATGATCATGGCCTAGCATCAGTAGCATCATAAAGCGTAAAACCAACGGTCTACACACACAGACACACAAATCGGTTGTGGGCCGAACATGTAAATTAATTTTACCATCCCAATCCATCAACCGGGGCAGCCGGGCTACAATGTAAACGTAGCGCGGATAGCAAGCGAAGAAGCTCGCCGTAATCGAGTAAGAAACGGAAAAGAAAGACAGGAGAATCGGTGCGGCCATTAAGTCGTAAATGAGAACCCCCCCCCCCTCTCCCTCCACATACGCCCCGAAGCAACCACTGATGCGCGGCGACCATCCCGCAGTCCACTCCCCGTTCCGAACATACAGCCCCGCTTTCTTCCCAGCTGACTGTTTTCACTCACTAATGTCCATCGATCAAATGCCGGTCGTGAGGCATTTCACCGGACAGCATGTTTTTCGATGGTTTTGGAAGCGGCAGAGAGGGGAAAAAAGTCCCCCCACCCCGGGCGCGCGTTGTCTATAAACAGGCCGTAAATTGCTACGAAACTTCATCAAATCAGAACCCCGACAATGAAGCAAAGACTCAAAATAGACAATAAACCCGCCATCAGAGCGGCGGCGCGATGGTGGTGGTTAAACTGGAGCGTCTGTCCCAGGGCGTCAAGGATGTGTGTGTGTGTGTGTGTGGGAAGGGGATAGGAGAGCAAAAAGGGCAGCAGCTTGGAATAACATGCGCGGAGTGTGCTCTCTGCGGGGAGACGATTTACGATTGTTTATAATCTGCGGTTACCATTTCCAAAAAACCTGCGCTTAGTGCCGCGCGAGATAAACGAGCCGTTTGGGCAGTTTACGGCATGCCGAGGGCCCCATTGCCATTGATCCTGGCCGGCGTCGAAAGATGCGTTGGAGCGTGGAGCGTCGACATAAGACGACCTGGGGTCTCGGCGATCTTCCCCCCACGCTAGAGAGATGGGGTTGAAGAAGCGACAGGTTGAACAGGTTGGAGTGCTCTTTCTCTTTCTCTTTGTGTGTAGCTCTCTTTGAAGAGAATTCTGATATCTACGGCATCCGTCTGCATGCGTGGGGGATGAACTGCCTGTTGCTATATCTCTGTGACATGCAGCCCGGTATGAGTTACAGCTGCTTCCGAACGTGATTCCGGATGCCACGGAGGGGCTTACCTGGTGCTGGTCAAACGTTGTAGACATCACCCTCAAACGTCAGTGTCTCCGTAGTAGTCACTCTTCCCGGTTCGGCTCGAAACATACACACTGCAGCCGATCTGGGACTAAGATAACGGGGTTACGCGTTTGTGATGCCTTTTTTTGTACTTCTTCTTTCAGCTGCTCAGAGGTTATGCCGATGTCTATCAGTCGATATGGTGCGGCTGACATGATAGAGGCGGCACTTCTGGTGTGTGTGTGTGTGTTTCAGTTGGTGACAGTTGCTGGGTGTAAAATACTGCGACCAGCTTACTAGTCCACCTAGCCAGTGGCGCAAGTAGTTGGAAGGGTATAAGTCCCGGCGTTGTAATTTATCGTCCCAATCAATCATTCTGATTGGCGCCTGGAAAATCGTTTTATGATACACACGCACACACACACACACACACACACACACATAGTGGTAGTGGTAGTGCCTTTTTTGCTGATCCTCCATATGCAGTACACATACGGTTCATCTCGTACAACCCGAAACCCATCGTCTACACCTGTGTCGTTTCTCTACGATGCTCCAGGTTTGCTGAATCTGCTGGAGAGCATGAGAGAATGAGATATGTGGGAATCAAAAGAGAGCGAAAGAGGAAGCGATAGAGAGAGATATATATACATAGAAAGAGCTAGAGAGGAGATGCAGGATCGAGCGAGTTGTTAATGTACTTAATACCTCTGTAAATAGCTACTCAATCAAACGTACAAATGGGGCTGGGGTCCCCGTTTCTGCCCCGTAAGTGACTTGCCGGAAGCGCTGCAGGCAGATGGCGCTGCCCGGTGCTTGGTGAAGGCGGGAACGGGGGCGATTGTTGTCTTAATTAAATGCGAAATCAGGGTACGAAATTTAATTACAACCACTTCTGCCGACGGGGTTTTTGGGCGCGCGTGAGCGTTCCAGCGCTCCGGAGGCGTCGGTTTCGGCTACAATCGGCGCCGAGTATTTGTACAGCAAAGTGGGGCACCAGCAAACAACCAGCATGACAACAATGGTGCTGGTTTAATTACGCCATTTTTTGTTTTGGCCTTCTTACGCCGTCAAGATCCTGGAGAGGTGACAGTGAAGAAATTTTGAAGCTTTAGCCTACCCGTCCGCTCCCGCCGAGGACAGAAATGGTTGCAGATGGCGCTTAGGATGGCATGATTGTGCCCTCTCCCCGTCCCTACCACGATGTTGCCATTTGCCAGCCGGTTTTCGTGCGTTGAGTTTTGATCGGATAAATAATTCACCCTCGCCAATCTCGCTCTTCGATCCGGTCGCTCCATTTGGTTTTTTTTGTTGTTGTTTTGAACCGTTTGAACCGTCCGGGCAAATCCAAGACTCCAAAGGCTCGAAAGGATTGGGACATTCGAGGCACGTCCGACGGGGAGCTGGGTGGGCGCCAGCATCGGCAGTTCGCTTCCGGTGAGCCACCTCCAGTAGCTGCGAGCAGCCTGAAAGCGAAACCTCTCCCCATCCCTGCCCCGCTGCTGCTAAAAGCACGCGGGAAAGCGGCAGATGAAAGCGGTACCGCTTGCCGAGCGAAGATAAATAAACTCGATCAGATATAATCAGAAATACAGATAAAATATAATGACATTGCAGGGAAAACAATTTGCGAGAAGTTATAACCCTGTTTTCCACCGCGCTGCGGACGGGGCTTTTGTGCCTGTGTATGTGTTACTGCGCCACGTTGGAAAAGCGCAAAACAACATCGACCAACCGGGGGCCAACACGGTCCCTTTTCGGAGGAGAGGGAGTATGTGAGGCGAGAGGAAGAGGTGGAAAAAGGGAAAGATTGTTGATATCGAAGTTTCGTGTCTGGCACTGGGGTTTTCCGCCCGTGCGACCGAGGCTAACCAAGGATGGTGGTCCGAAAAAGTGATGAGCTTCACTTCACCACGACGCTTTATCCCTGGTTTTTTTTTCGGTCATGGTGGCGATCCCAGAGCGAATGGGGCAACGAGACCAAGGGTTTTTCCAATTTTCCGACAGCTGCCATGGTCGGGTCGCGCGCGATTTGAAGGCACCGGGCTGTGCTTAGGTCGAGTGCCGGGGGTATAGGTTCTTGTTGCTGACTTGACACGATTACGGGCACGGGTGGGGCCGGTCGAGAAGCCGATGATTCAGCAGCCCAGCAGAAGTTGCTCGTTTTGGGGCGGTTGCCGTGGAGCTGTATAGATTTGTGCTACGGCGTTGCAATCACTTTCTGCAGCGTCTGGTGAATTTCAGGCAAGATCTCGTGTCAGCCGGACACGATTGGGGATATGTCAATAGAGTGCAGTTGCAATCACCGACCGTATCGTTGGGTTGTACAAGTGTACAAGATGTTTTGGTTTTTTTTTCCTGTCTTTACTCATAGTTTTTCTAGATGAACTTTTTGATGTCACTCCCTTTCCAAATCATAAATCATCCCTGCCACGACCTCGCCAAAAGCTGACGTGAAGCGGTTGCAAGATGCGCCAAGCACGCCGACATCTTTCAGCGAATGGCTGCGCAACGACTGCACGAAAATCCGGCTCGAAGGACCATGCGAAGGGTGGTGCAACGGGAGGGGGGGGGGGGGGGGTTACGGACAAGATTATTAAATGCAATTTTGGAATAGAATTATTTGTCGGATGTTGTTTTGGAGCATTCAGTGCACTCTGCTCACCAGCTAATGCTACGGCAAGTCAGATATTGCAATGCACTTCAAGTACCA
Source organism: Anopheles gambiae (assembly GCF_943734735.2). Taxonomy (NCBI): domain Eukaryota; kingdom Metazoa; phylum Arthropoda; class Insecta; order Diptera; family Culicidae; genus Anopheles; species Anopheles gambiae. The sequence continues at coordinate 2,721,264 of NC_064600.1, read as the reverse complement.
CTACGAGTTATGAATTCCACCGTAATTGCTCTGATAAATCATTGCTACAAAGAAAAAGAAAGGCAGCGAGCTGGGGAGCTCTAGAATACCTGTCTGACCGAGCACTCGGGCAGACTTTTCGGAGGGTGGATTCATTTTGCTACAACAGTATTAATCGACCTCCGAAGCAAAAAAAAAAAGGAAAGGTTCAACACACTTGCTCGTCACGACATCTTCGTGTCCTCCTTGTCCCGTCTTGCCTTGTCTCGCGCGATGCAACTTCACGGCCCAACCAGAACGCGGCACCGGTCCATTTTCTCAGGCTTCTTCTGGATTACGATCTTGATAAGTGCGTACCGTATATCTGGCCACTCGTCGCAGCCACAAACACAAGGGTGGAGAAGGGGGAGGGGGAGATATCAGAGTGCGGGTTTTAGACATCGTTCGTACCCGGCTACCACGAAGAGCGTGTTGAAGTCGCGCCATAATTTATGATACCTTTGCCCGAATGCGGCCTTTACGTATCGACATCTTCACCGATTCCGCCTCCAAAGCCTCCCGCCAGTAGCAACAGACGAAAGAAATCACACACACACACGCACACACACACACACACACACAAACAAACACAAGTAGATACATAAAAAAATCCGAATCCGAAGCAGTTGAAAAGATTTCGATCTTTTCTCTCCCCTCGCCCTCGCCCGTGTTTGCTGGGGGCAGATGCAAGCGTACTGCGCGCTACCGCGGCAGCAGATCTTTCGATCGGATATTTCTCATCGATGAAAACGGAACACGCAAACCGCTCCGTGCGTCACCCGCCCGCCTTGAGGTTTTGGTTTCGGTGCTTATCTTCCGATTCTACGGGGGTTGCCCCCAGGAGGGGATGTGTTACCGGTGAGTGCGAGCAACAGCAATCACAGGTGAGTAGAACGCCAAACGCCTAGATCAGCAGGCAAGACATTCTTCCTAGTGCTTCCTGCGCGATGCTCTTCCTTCGTGCTGCTGAACCATGAGCGGATCCAGTGCTCAAAGGAGAAATCATTCAACGTGCAGAAGAGCGATGAATTGACTTCATCTGCATACATTTAAATTGAAATGACAATCAATTTGCCTGCGATGATGCAGTTTTTCTCTGACCACTGAGCTGCCTGGCTGCGGCTCAGGCATCAAGTACGGGCAGGTGGTACGAAGGAATATGTAATTTCGCTTGGAGGACAGTGGGTTTTGTGTTTTTTTTTTGCGCTGGTCCTATTGTTTCTCGAGGGCGCATTTCCCGAGCCCTTACCCACAGACCTGCACTTGGGGAGAAATTAAGCTTCTCGTTTTTCTTTTTGCGATGCAGAGCGCCCCGGTATGGGAAAACTCCTCGACTCAACTCGGCTGGCTCGGAGAGAAGCAAAAAAGGGCCGCACAAACCCGCTAGCGTGTTAGGTTAGGATGGATGGATGGCGCAAAGGGACAGACACGCCGGAATGATGCACGACCGGCCGATGACAATGGAAATAAAACTCAATTTGTCAAACCGTGAAAGCTGACCTGTCCTGGGTGCCGGTGCATAAATGAATCATTTTACGGATGAATTGGCAGCCCCGGGCTGGCCCCCGCGTAAACGATCGATGGATGGGTTCGAACTTGGTGGCGGCCTAGTGTCTTTGCGACACCTTGTACACCTTGATCGGCTTGGCGTCGTGATTTGTCTGCCGCTGTGCTGTGTCTTTCGGTGAAGAGGTGTTTTGAATGCATTGAACGCAAATCCGGCTCGAAGGACCAATCGTGGAATAATGTTAGTTATCGAGATAGTTTCGGTGATGTCGGAAATCGTACTCAGAAGCACTCTTGTGCTTCATCGTTTCATACACTTGCTGAAATTTATTGGTTTATTGGTTAAGCAAGTCCTTATATGCTTTACAGTTCAATATTCCCGAGATTAGATTTTAAAAAGATTTTCAGAATGATTGAAAATACTACACTTGGATTATAGCCCGTAGTAAAAATTAATATGTTGTTCAGGTAAGCAACTCTATATCCTTCATATCTTCAGGATTCCAGCTAAAGGACATATCTATCTTACATGTTTGTTTTTTTTTATATCTTGTGAGGCGCAATACATTTTGCAGGAGTCTCTTGAAGTTAATTTTTCGGTTGAGCCTTAGGACAACGATGAACACAGGGGTCTTCGTATGACTTTTTTACTATATGTTCAGTGTTTCTATGAATTTATTAGCTCATACTGTGAACTACCGAGGTCCTGAAACATGTTTACAGAATAAATGTATCCGAAGTATGAAAAGACAGAACTTGTTTTCTGAAGATTGAAGAAGGTCCTGATCCAAAAGGCAACACCATTATTTGAATGATAGGTATGTAAATAGTATTTTCGGTTGAAGACATTCAATAGCTATTAGCTTGAAGATATGTCAAACAAGCTTATCGAAGAAGAAGCATTCCTTATATCCAAGAACATCAATAAAATCCAAATAATCTATTTGTCATCACATGTTTTGCCATGTCGCCATTACCCGGAATACCTCGAATAGCATTTGTTTTGGGGTTTGCACAAACTCTAACCTTTTGTTTAGATGTATATTTTATATTTGTATCTCAATGACGTCGGCCTAACATGCCGGCTGTCCAAAGACCCTTGGGCTTTGAACTAAGCTAGTTCCAACATTAGCTTGATTTCTGTGCCAATTCGATACCATTCGAACAGCATCAGAACGCAATCGCTTTCAAAGATCCCGTTCGTTTGAATAGAAGAACAAAAACAAAACAAAAGCAGACACACCAAAAAACAACGTGCCGCTCACGCGTACCGGCAAAGGGCGTAGGCTGGCGAAAATGAAAATGCAAATAAATAAATAACGAGGATGTTAGTCTTGAGCATTTTATTGAACGCGCGGGAAATGCTGGGGCACGGGGCAGCCGATCCGCACAGCGTCGTCTCGTCGTGAAACGTGTCACTTACCGAGTCCAACTGGGTCGTCCTCTGGGCAACGGTACCTGGGAGAGAGAGAGAGAGAGAGAGAGGACACCGCAGCAAGACGCTAGCCATACAATGGAGCCAAACAAAGACAAGATGACCGGCGTGAAGGCGCGCGGCCGTCACAACCGCTGCAACCTGCAAGAGTGCGGTGTGGCGATGGCTCATTGTTTTCCCTCCGAACATCACCACTCACAGATACGCATCCAATACGCCGCCCCTTGCCTACCCCACCCAGTACGACAATGATATATTACCGATGGGGAATCGCACACCGGGCCCGTACCAGGATGTCGCAGTGTCGTTTTGGGGCGCGATGCGGGCGACTCCCGGCACGCAAAAAAAAGGCGACGAGCGAAACCAATGCAACCCTTGTCATGGGGGGGGAGGAAGCGGTGGAAGGCCAAAGCGCAAACAAAACCGCGCAAGAGGACGACTATTCGGCATTCGGCATTATTGGTTTTATTTCGCCGTGTCGTTTTAACATTGTCAGCTTTATTATTTTCCTCCTGGCTGGGTCGCGCACCGTCCCAGCTCATGGGGCGTCCATTTTTCGCGACGCGTTTACCTTGTTGTTGCGCCATCTTCACCATATTATTTTTGGCTTGAGACACTCTGTGTGTGTGTGTATGTGTCTGTACCCGGGGTTTCGTTTAATGAACCTTTGCCGGGTTACATGGTCGTCGCGCGTCCCCGCGCTATTGATACACGAGCTCGATATCTTCTCGTCTGTCGGCGGCTATGGAGGGATTTTTTGTGTGTTTGTTTCGTTTTGGTGCCTTTCCTTCCACTCCTGCAGCCCAAGAAGTTATGGCCCCGCGCACGGGAATTGTGGGTGGGTGAGCATCACACCAGCATAAGGGGGGGATTGGGGTGGGTTCGAAATCGCGGTACGAAATTCTCGGCGACAATGTGAGCGAATCGGGACCGCGGCGCAACCAACTTCAATCGAAACGGGCCTGCCCGTTGACAGATCGGGTGATTAGTAGCCCGCGCGGGTGGATGTTCCTTTTCGTACCTTGTTACCGCTTTCGTTCGATGTGTGTGTCTGTGTGTGTGTGTTTGTATGTGTATTGTCTTGATTGGAAGTGCAGTTTTGCTCAGAGAAGTTCTAAAACATTAACTTCTTGGCAGCGAGGCACTGCAGTACAGAGGCATTACAACTTGCTTCGGATACCAACGGTGTTGAGACACTTTCTCTCAACAACACGCCGGGAAATACATATGCTTCCCCATTGACGTTCACTTATTGATTTTTCTGTTATCCATTTTAATTGACATTCGGCACGATTGGAACGTCGGCGGGTGACACACCCTGGTGAACTTCAATCTACCTCGAATGCACACACCCGGGGGCCGAAATCTGGACATTGATTAGATTAAGTAATCAAATGAAAACTTCAATATCCGGGTGCAGCTCTAGGTGTACCTTTGTGCCGAGCTACACGAGCGTTCCAATTAGTTTGTTTGGAAAGCAGCCCAGATAGATGTAATGCACTGGCGAGCCCCTAATGGCACTCGGCAAATCCCGACTTCCCCAGGCATCCGTGGACACTGGGAGCACTGGAATTGGTAAAACATCACGTTTTATTATCCTTCCATTGTTATGATTAGGATCCCGGTGGATGGGAACGGTGACCAGGCATTCGCCAGCAGACAGCCCAGCAAAACACGCTCCGGAGCAACACGCAGGAGCAGTCATATACTTTGAGTTCCGATATTAACTGGTACTCTTCGCCGACCTCTGATTCAGCTCGTCTGCCCGGGACCTCCACCAACGACCGGTACTGCGGCAATGCGGTACCGACAGAGACCTGTGCCTGTCGACGCATCCCCTTGGCTCTGTTGGGGCAGTGAGCATGGGCAGTGTCGACCTTTCCCGCCAAAAGGTAAACTTATGGTAATAACAATATCTGTAATCTTTATTGGTGATAGCCAGCGGCAAAAGGCGAAAATTTATGGACGATTCTTTTCATCCCCAGACCCGGGCAGTAACGAAGGACGAAAGCGTCGTGCGTGTGTGTGTGTGTTTGGCGATGATTTATGTAGCCCCACTGAGAAGCACACCGAAGAGCATGCAGGCGGATGAGCCGAAACCTGCTCAAGTCCGGAAGCCAGCAGCCCAGAGGTGGCCGCAATAGATCGGTATCCGGGTTTTTGGGGGAAAGCATCATCGTACCTCGTCACATTCGTTCTTGCTTGCAGAGCGCTGGGAAAAGCCTTACCAGGTGGCAAGCGCAGTGTAAGTAGCGCTATATCTTATCATCATCGTCATCATCGGGTGCAAGACTGTTGACATGGGCCGTTTTCGGGTTGACCAACGGAAAGGCGAACACCATCACAGCATCATGGTTTGGTACATTGCTGTTGGTGGAGTAGTGTTGAAGGACTGCACACGTTGAGCGGATGAGATATTGTGCGGAGAATGTCGACTCTTTCGGGAAGTTATTCTGAGTGGCATGATATCGAGTGGGGATGGGATAGGATCATGTAAAGCCTGACTTCCAGCAGCAGATATGCTGAACATGGGTAGGACGCGCATCTGGAACCATCCGGCAAAAGCCATTTCAAGATTTGATGGAAAATAATGATTTCCTCAACCTCTTGTTTGAGCCATCCTCAATGTCCCGGTGTAACGCACTGCTCTTTCGAAGGCGAATATCTTCTGAAATGTAGAATCATACGTCCAAGCTATCAGTTCTCGGTGCTCCACTCTTCCCCATCTTCAGCTTCCTCTCCTCGGCTGGTGCATCTGCCTTGCCAGTAGCAACACGGTCGGTTTCGTTTCCGCCCTGCCGGATGGTGTGGAAGGAGCGCGTTTGGAAACCGGCGTCTTCGCCTTGTGCGAAGTGCGCGAACAAACACGAAATGAAAACAAACTCCAGATTGAAATCGAAGCTCACGGTGCGAAATTGGGTGCGAGAGAAACGGTTTTGCGGGGTGCACTGTAAATAAAATAAATAACATTGAAATAAAATCCTCAAGCGTGGCGCGATACAGCGCGCGCGTATCGATATCGGGGCAGGGCCGGCGTCCGCATCACGTGCCCGTGGCAAAGCGGGACGAGCGAGCGGGAAGGATATCGGCAGAACAAAAGCGGAGGACTCCCCGGGTCCACAGAGAGTCCTGCCACCCGCCGATGCTTAATGGCTGGCTGGCGGTGCGATAACGAATGAATTGTTTCGCAGATTACAACACCTTCCGGAGTAGCGCGCGCCTCGTGCCCTCTCCCCATGCCCAAAGATATTCGACTATCTTCCTACCATCTCGCTATCAATGGTTTCTTTTGCGCTATTTTTAACACACACACACACAGCTGGCTGATTGTGTGTGTGTGTGAGTGTCGCGCTCTCCCGCTCGAAAACGTCCCGTGTCGTTCTTTTGGTGCCCTAACTCGGTGACGCCGGGCCAAAAGGGATCACTAATCGGATTGTCTTCGGTTTCGCGAGCGCTTCTCTCGCACCAGATATTGTGCTGGAGGCGTCCTTTGCACACAAAAAAAACACACACACACACACAACGGCATCAGCAGCAGCTGCTGCTGCTGCTGTTTGGCAAGTGATAGCGTTCAATGGGAAAAATCAACTTACCGGGAACCCCCTCGCAGTATCGGGCGGAGTATGGGGTTCTCTATTTATCTTGCAACAAAGCACGAAAACGATTGGAAAAGCTCCGACAACCAAGGCCAAGGGGGGAGGGGGGGGGGGGGGGTGAGCAAAATACAAAAAAAGGAGAGGAAGCAGATTTGAAATCGAGTTTACGTGCAGGGAAATAAATCAAGCGGTTGGTTGATTTTCCTGGAAGCTGTTTGCGCATTGTGGCGCTATTTGTTATCTTTAAAAGCATTCTTTGCCAAATTTAAGTACACAAAACCAAACCGCCATTGCTGTTAAGTAATTTTTCCAACCGTTTTCAGGCGATGGGTGGGAATGGGATGGGCAACATGAAGGGGTTGTCGATCAACAAGTTCGTGCCGGCTAACGAGTGGAGTGAAAATCTCAACAAAAGGCCCGTTGCAATTTCCAAGGACCTGTGACATAATTTAGGCAAATTGGGGCCTCCGGGTCGACTGCCCCATTGAATCATTCCATTCGGCGAACACGTTGTGACAAATTGCACAAATCGTTACATACATTAGCTAAAAATAGTAACTTGAATAATCTACTAAGAGCTATTGCAGCACAGATTAAATTTCCTAGACGATTGCGAGTAGTTTTTTGTATTAGTCATGTATGCAAATAAGGTACTGTTAAGCAGTGAATTGCGTTTTTTCCGTTGGTTAGAAGCTTGCCCATTGCTTTAGAGTGGCAGTGGTTGGAACATCTGTGACAAATTGAAAACACAAGTTTCATTTGCAAAACAGATTGACTGGAACAATCGTAAGGATTTGCTGAGAAAGGAAACAATTCTTGCTAATCCTTCAACTTCGCGTTATAGTTTGAAGTTAGAAAGCAAGTAATGGGGCCCTTCACGATTCTAGTTAGTTTTTTGTATGGAGTTTGACAGTTGGAGACTTAATTCATGTAAACACTCCACACAAAACCACACACAAAACTAGCCTGCAATTTTTTAGTCTACATTATTCTAGCCTCATAGCTAGAGTTAGATTCGAGTACCTGGTCGAAAACACGGTGTTGTTTACATTTACCCCAAGGTGCATTAAAGAGATCACGTGGTGGAATCTAGAGTCAAAGTGTATGTAGTCCAGGTGGTCTCATAGCATGTTTTTTATAACCAATTTTGAACATCACTTTTGACAGGACGGGTGAAAACTTTTGTTCAAACAAGCTTTCTGGAGGCTTGACGAATACTCAAAACACTCTTAAAATCTTCATTCAGAAACAGAAGCGATAAACATCAGCCTTCTAAATTCATACACCTTGGGATATGCCCACCTGTATATTATACCCACTTAGATAGCTGCTCGAAAACTGCTATACAATGCAAACAGCTGACAGGCTGAAATTTCAGCCTACCAACTTAAAACGGAAAGGATCCCAATGTCGGTGCTCATAAAACTCGATCTTTTTAGCAAAGAAAGGACTTATTAAACGATTTAAGTGACAGTATAACACAACCCTCAATCCATTTAGTTACTCAATAAATCGTTGTATTCAGTGTGAATTTGTAGAAAATTTGTGGAGAATTTGTGTTTATTTTACAAATATTTTTGGTTACGGTCCAATATCCAATAGCCCTTTTGTTCTATTTTTACCATTTCATTATTACTTCCTTTTATTTCGACTTAGTCATCCCATTCATATGCTTTCCTTAAAAAAAATACCCTTTTACATGTTTATTTACTGTGGTCCTTGTCGAATAAATATTACGTTGGCCCTGATTCTCGTTTAGAACTATTAATTACCTTGCTATAGATGTTATTAAATTAATTCTTCAAGCTTCTTGTTCACGCTCTTAGTATGACACCAGACAACCAGCTCTTGAAAGAAAGAACTTATAAATAATAAAACACCATTCAATACATCGAGAAAAAAAAACAAACAATTTAAACTGAACAAACTGTTACTACTTACCACCAGTACGGAGCATGCTGTACAAGAAGTTTGGGACTCTTGTCCCACCCACCCACCGACAGCGTGCTCGGTCGCGCACTTGCCTTGTATCGCCCTCCGATACCATCAATCAAACTCACCTCGCCTCAAACGATAACGGTTGACATTTTCGCGCTCTTTAAACCGGCAACAAAACAAAACAAAAACTCCGATTACGCGCTCTGGTGGGACTTTTCGCGTTCGCGTTTGCTCCAGTGCCTGTCCCAGGACGTTCCGCTGTTTGTTCGGTTTTGTTAGTACACATATCCTTCCCGCAGCCCCTACCCCACCCCTCGCTGGAATGTTTACCGGTGGGCAATTAATTTGTTGCAACAGCACCGGAAGGTATCGCCCGAAAAGCTTGAAATTAATTCGCTCGCGATTGGCTGGTCCGGCAGGGGCAGCTATCTGCCAACCCCCGGGGGCAGATGCGTCCTCTGGGTGGAAGGTAAGCGGTGGGCAGCTCGTGTGTGTGTGTGTGTGTGTGTGTGTGTGTGTGTGTGTGTGTGTGTGTGTGTGTGTGTGGTTGTGGAGTAAGGTATCGGTGTTTAAAATAAGCTCGCACACAGCACCACCATAACTCTTCCGTTGCAGGCGGTTGCGCGCAACTGACAGGGCCGGGCCCTGGGTCCGGGGGACCGTCACGACTGTCAACGGGGGTGCGTATGCCCAGCGGAAGGGGGTACAGTGTCGTGCTGCAGTTCGTCGTGGCCACTTGGATTGATTTTTGCCCGTTGCTGTTGTCGTTCTTTGTCTCGGGCGATATCTTCACCCGGAGCAGCCTTCAAGTGTCCCGAAAACGGTCACCCCCTCCGCTGCCTTGCCCAACATCGTGCGAAATTGTCAACCGATCCACAAAGAACAAAGAAAGGGGAAGGGGGAGGGAGGAGGGGGGGGGGGTGAGGGGTGGAAAATGAAACCGGGACGATAAATCTGGGGTGCGTTTTGCTCGTAGTTGAAGATTGATTAACACCATGGGGTATCTTCCGGGGTGGACGCAAAAAAAATGCTGACACACACACACACACACACACACTGTTGAGACAATCTTGCGAGCTGCCGCTACGGGCGCAGTTCGGGCGCAGTTCTGGACGCGGTGCTGACTATATCTTTTAATTAGTTCGCAGTCGCAGACACCTTTTCCAGTCCATGGGGACGGTTCTGGACGGCAAAGAGCTATCGCCACAAGAGCACAAGGGGCGCACGGTTCGAGCTGGTTGGGAGCGGGAAACACAAACAAACGCACACACACACACGCATCCACAAACGCTGCCTCACAAAACAAACCAAAGACCTAAAGGTGGGAATTGAATTACGAGTACCAAGCACGAGAGCGAGAGGGCCGTTTTCCTGCGTCACAATCAGCAAGATTTATAGCACATTCATCGAAATATCTTTTTGCTTTTTGCGACCCTCGTGCCTGCGTCCGTCTGGGGCGTAGTTTCGGTCTTTGGCAACGCGTCTCCCCCCCCCCCCCCACCCTCCCCCTCTCGAATGCTGCGTGCACCGGGCACTGGCACGTCCGACCATTGGCGACACACACTTTTAATCCACGAGCTTCAGCGAGCTGCGGCAGAGCAGGTTTTCGTGATAAGGCGCAGGATAACGGTGGTGAGCGGCGTGGGCGCCGAATTTTTATTTTTGCTGTTGGGTTGTTGGACGCTAGTGAACAGTGAACCCTTTTCCGGGGCGTCCCGTCGTTGCTCGCCCTTATCGCATCGCTAACCGGAACAGCGCGTTTCATTAAGTGCTCTCCGCTCGAATGCATTGAGAGGGGTATTTTTTTTATTTTCGCATGCCCAATGCCCCCAAAATGGAGAAAAGTAAAATAAAAAAAAAACGTAAAATTGCATCGAAAATACACAGCACCGAAATACAACGGTGTACAGCTGACAGTGAGCAAAGGTTGGAGCGTTGGTTTGTTTGTTTGCTTGTGGAGCGCCAACGCACAACGGCCAGAGCGTGGCCGAAGGAGACGGCACGACGCGGTGGGGTAACGCCTAGCGAATTTTCGTCCATTTTTTATTTATTCACGCTTGGCGCGATTTCCTTACCTTGCCCTAGGCCCGGTTCGTCTTCGTTCGTTGCGCCGTTCTAGAAACCCCCCCGTTTGGATGCATCAATCCTCCTCCCATTGCCCTTCCCCCTCTCCCATCCCATCCGACATCCCTTGGGAGAACGAACGAGGGACGAACGATGGCAGGTATCCGTGCGCGAGAAAATGCTTTATTTATGTTCGTATTTAAATTTAAATGTGCCAATCGATAAATAAATAAAATCTGTTCGCGCCGCGTCCGCGCGAGCCGGACAAGCATGCTCGCTGAACGATTCTGCGATACCCCGGGCCTGTCTGGGATTTATGCAGCCTCCTCTTCCCCCCCCCCCCCCCCTCCCGGTGCATTCTGCGCGGCAAGATGCGATCTAATGGGGAAGCAGCGGGAGGGGAGAAGAAAGACGTCGGAGATGCCGTCAGGGTAGGATAGGATCAAAGGATAATGTGTTTGTTGTTTCGGGGTTGTTTGGGGTTGTTGAATTTTGCACCCTCTCCCTCACCCAGCACGCAAACACAGACACAGGCACACACATGTGTACGGAACGGTTCGCTCTCTGTCTCTCTCTCTCTCTCTCTCTCGGTCGCTTCGTCCCGTGGAGTAGCTCCAATTGAAATTAAATAATTGCAATCGTTTAAGAGGTGTCGAAGATTAATGGATCACTGCCATCGGGCAGCCGGGGAGGCACCGTCCGAACCGAGTCCGGGGGGGGGACGAACCTAAAGTCAATGGTGGGGGTGCGGCCGGCGAAACGACGGTAGGTTTAGAGTGTGTACGCTTGCCGAGGTTTCCCCCCCCCCCCCTCTCCGCCTGACTGTTATTTCTCGTGCCCCATGAGAGTTTCCCCTTTTGGGTAAATGCTTCGGCCGGGGGAAACGATAATCTTCTGCCCAGGCCCGGTTCGCGATCGTATCGGACGATTCGGCATTCCGTGCTAGATTCGCACGCTCGATATGTTTGCGTAGCGCTGTGTTTGCCCTGTGGTTCCTGGAGCGTTCTATTGCTCCGGTTAGGGAGGGGAAGAGCGTCACTGGAATGCATTATGCACTGTTAGTTTAAAATAGCGTCCAGCGATAGCGACGCTTTATTTACTCGGCAGCGGGCGAGGGCGCAGAGGGTGTTAATGAAACGATTTTTTAATGGAAAGCAATTAAAGGGCGAAGGAAAATTTAGAAACTGCGCGTTCGCCTTTTCCAACCTGGTTGCGTCATTCCAGCGTCCGCGCGATGCGTGTTTAAGTTGGCATCGTGCGAGTGGTGCTGCGAGCGAGCTTAATGGTCTTATCGGCTGGAGCGCACGGGCGTCAAGAGTGGGGAGTGGCGCGCGGCGGCACATCCTGAGTTCGAGTCCCCGCAGCAGCTTTCGTTATATTGCAACTTTGTTGCAAACGCTTAATTACTATCGGCGTTTCTACTGTGTTATTTTCTAACTCAATAAAAGTCTATACCGTTACACTTCACTGCTGTTGTACATACTCCCAATAGCATAGTTGATATCACAAAGGACAAAAAAGAAATGGGAACAAAGAAGAGAGACAGAGAGAAATAGAGAAAACAGACCCAAGCGCTGCAATCAAATTTCTAATATCAGACCATTACTTACGAAAATCAATTAGAAGTTGTTTTCCCTGAAACTGGACAAAACTTGTCACAACTTTAGCAATATCAAAGTAAACAACTGTAAAGAGGATTTGATTAAGTATGTTTTGCTCGACTGATCTTACTACAAAGCATTCATTATCGTTAAGAGAAGCCATGATCACTGTTATCGCATGAACCGTGCCATGATGCATCTTCAAATTAGGTGTGCCTGTACGCGTGTGCGCTTGGCTAAAGTTTTGCCAAATTGCAGAACAATCACTCGTCGTGTGCAGCCTAGTGCATAACAAGGGCACTAATTTCGTTAGTGCTTGATTTATGCAAACTCCCGCGCGAACAAATGGGGCAAATTTATTTCACACCGTGAGAGAAACTTTGACTATTTGTTACCGATGCGACAGGACGGGCCGGTCAGCTGCACTTTGGCACTTTGGTGGAGCAGGCAGCAAAACCAAGTAAAATAAAAGATGGCTCTCCTGCTGCTCCACCGAAGCGTCACATCTTGCTCGAGGGCAATTAGAGCAAATGGGTGTTGTTAATCACTTTATCGCAGCGGCTTGCCGGAGGGCCTCTCCGGCTCTTGATGCAGGCTGCCCTGATTGCTGGCTCATATTTGGCTGTATTTTTTCTTACCAATACGAGGCATACGATTTGGAAGGGAATTGAAAGTATGGCCAAAAGGGAGATTGAAGAAAAATTGCTACCAAGCCACTGCCTGTCTGGAAAGAGGTGACAACGCATTCGATTGGGATTTTGTTTCTCTCCTGGAGTGATTAATGCAATTGCAGAATTTGATTTTCCGTGCATCATCTAGCACACCCGTGTCTGCGGCACTACTATTTCATTTCACTGCCCAGGGTTTTCAGGATACGTTTCGTGAGCAGGTGACCTGGGTCGGAGCTGCGAAGTGACGCTTTGACACTTTGACGCTCCAGGCCGGAGAATCGGAGAGACTGTGGCACTTACCGAGCACGCCCTGTAGGTTTCAATCAAGCTAATAGCACTAATGAACTGGACTGTGACTTCAAAAGGCAAGCGATAAGAGGTCAGTCGGAACGGTTTCCGAGCAGAATTTCTGCAGAATTAATACCGATCGTAAGCGGAACAAAGTGCCAAACCGAGTAAACGATATGATAACACAAAAGCAAAAAAGAAGACCCTCCCGACTGGCAAGAAACAGGCCCGCTGTATCAAACTTCCATCAGACGGTCGACCGAAGAGAGAAGCGTCATCTCCCCGTCCTCCCATTGCAAACGAAGTCAACTACATCGAAAGGGATGGTCCATGGGTTCGCAAAAAGTGTCCGCCTATAGAATTACGGGGCCGAAAGCTTGGTCGGCGAATCTATCGACTGTGCGATGCTCGCTTTCTGCGGTGGAGCGGGAATATTCGACCGTGTTCAATACGGACGTCGATATAGCTCGAACCGAAAGGACCCAAAACCCCGTGCCCAAATGACAAGAAGGGACAGATTACATTTCCCTGCGTGTTTGTGGGGTTGACATGCATTTACACAGATATTTGTGTGTGTGTGTGTGTGTGTGTGTGTGTGTGTGTGTGTGTGTGTGTGTGTTGTTGTTGCTGTTCTTCCCGGTGGCCAGTTTAATCGACGACGCAGCAGCCCTGGCAACACCACCCAGCTGTTCCAATCGGTGCACTGGATCAACGCAGACTACACTTCCACCACACCTGTCAGATCGATACGACACCGGTCGCACTGTCTCGCTCTCTCCCCATTGTACACGTAAATGATTGTGACCATCGTTCACCGACCGCAGCGCCATCCGTATCGGCAGCCGGCAGCATGAGCAGCAGCAGAAGTGGTGAAGTTATCCGACCCGAGAATCTAATGAGCGAAAATCTGTAAAGCGAAAGCAGTATGCCCGTGTGCGAACGACCTGGACGTACGGGTCGAGCACAGTGGGCTTGGTGCAGACAGATAGGTGGACATTTTAAACCTTTGCACATTTTGGTGATGTTGGAACCTCAAGCTGGTCCTAGCCGAATGAAGGTGAACGTTTGAATTTCAACACTGCCAACTATTGGTGCACTCCAAAGCAATGTCCATCTGCCTTCCCAGCGTGCCATGTGTCAAAGATGACCTGGGTAGCTTTTTTATGGTGGTGTAGTACCCGACGTTTTCTCGTTAGGAGGAAAACATACCCCAAAAACAAACAAACAACACACAACTAAAAACAACAACAACAAAAAAACCAAAGCAGTTCCCAATTGCCACTTGCAGCGAGATACGTACGTACGGTAGTGGAAGCAACCTTGATAAACGGCCACTGACATGCGAAGATGAATGGCAAGTGCTTGTGGCGTGAGTCTCCGGCGAGCGCACCTGAAGCGAGGTGGTGTCGTACCGACACGGTGGCCGAATACAGCTGTACTCAATCGTTTGTCGGTTTTTGCTTCCTTTCGGGAGTTGAGTTTTTGGATGGAGTTTTTTTCTGTTTGTATGTTTCGCATGGCCTTTTTCCACTTAGAACGATACAAAAGAGGTTAAAACACCCACCCATGTGCAGGAGATTACCTGCTCACATCGGAGGTTGATAGTTTCGCTTTTAGTTGGTGTTTGTTGGGGATGTTGCGTTGTTCGGTGCTGTCATCCACCGGCTAGATTGACATACGTAAAAGCAAAACCTAAAGGCAAGGGGCGGGGCTTTTCGGATGCCTTAGATTTTGCACATGTTGCAGCGAGAACATGGTGTTTTGGAGTGGCAAGAACAAGACACGTACGGCTAGGTAGGACAGGAAAGGGAGAAGAAACAAAAAATGCAACAAGAATAAATGAATGCAACATTCCTATTCCTTTCCGTATGCGATGTGACAACGGCTACCGGTGACCGATACGGACCAGAATGCCGAAAATGTCTCCCCCCCCCCCCGACACGCAATATCTCTTCAAATGGGATTGATTTCGAACCTCGGCGCTGCGGTTTGTTTAGAGCGTGCGGCTTCTTTTTCGGATGAAGCTCCCAACCTCCTACCGCGTACAGGACACCGGACTAATCCACACGCAGGTTAAATGGGGTAGAAACGACAAGATTGATATCGGCGTATCGCTTCACATCCATCACCTTGCCGGCCTGGTGGCCTGGAGCTGGTCTGGTTCGGGATCAAAGCGAAACCCGTTTGCGGTTTTGCTGAACTTCTTCCGCAGTAGACCGGTGCCGTACGGCTTCTGCAGCCTGGCTGGCGGGCCTCGACATCAGTTTACGAGTGTTTTCTCCGGAACTATGACCACGAAACCTCCCTCCCCGCTTCGTTGCAGCTTGTGCCGGCTCCTTGATTGTTGGTTTTGAGGTTAGATTTGTCAGTACAGCTTTTATTACTCATTTCCGAGGGCAATGCGGACGACTCCTCGAAGAAGCGGACGTAGCGAAGGCGGTTAATTACTGTGCTCCAGCGCAACTCACCAGCTCCTAGCTGTACTGGGGGAAGTGTCCGTGTGTGTGGGTTGCTCTCGATCGGTCTCCCCCCCCCCCCCTCCCCCTGGTGGATGTCCAATAGGTACATCGATTTAATTAAAACCGTATGTTTGCACACGAGCACACGACGCTGCACGGGTAGCCTTCTCCAGGTGTACCAGCGCTCCGGCGGGCCGCAGAGATCTCCTCGTGTGACGCGCCTGACTCGACCAGCTTGTACGGCTTGCTTTAATTATTTATTATTTCATGTCCTTGCAAAAACACAGTGCTCCTCCGGCCGTCCGGCTGTTTTCGTGTTTCTTTCTCCCACCCCCCCCCCCCCCCCCTGTAGTTGCCGTTGCTGTTGGTAGTAGTACCTGTACCGTCACGTCACGTACTCCCGGGGCGCCTTAGAACGAAGGGGCACCGCCATGGTGGCGGCGCTGTTCGTGCCCGCTGCTGGAACATCGCGTAACATCTTCATTTGCCCTAATTTAACTGCCAACGGCAAACAAGTTTAACCGCGCCTGAGCACACACACACACACACACTCACAGACGTACACGACCAGTCGCACCGAGAGATACGCGAGTTCTTCGGCGGGCGCTGCAACCTCGCAAGCCATATAATCAGGTGCTGTTAGATTGGATCTCGTCCCATCGCGGTCCGGACCCTTGCTGGCCGCCGGTAAATGTTTGTGTGTGTGTGTGCAAGCAATTGAAAACAAGGTCGGGCAGGGTAGGGCAGAAGGGAGCAGAAAAAAGTGCGGCAAAACACCAACGACAGCGAGCGGAAAACCACAGGAACGAAACAAAAAAGTATCACCAACATGCAAAACATGGCACGACACGATGTTTGATGCCATAAACGATATCAAAATATGAGATCCCCGACCTCGCGCCGCCGTGTGTCACCGTGGGGCTATGCCGTGTATGTGTGTGTGTGTGCAGTTCGACAGTCCAGACGCCTTTATAGACGCCCTTTATATCTCCCAGGCGTCAGGCGTCACACCGTACACACTCGCTGCACTCCGTTTCAAATGGCACTGCAGTTTCGCGACGGCGGCGCTGGTAGACCAACCGCCGGCAGGGGGCTGGTGGAGCGCACTACAACAAAATAACATCGACTGGAACATCGACCGAGCGCGGCGGGACTGCGTTTTGCAAAAGGTTGAAAAAAAAAAAAGTTTCACGACGCTGGTGCCGGGAGTACACGATGATGACCTTCGGCGGTTTGCCGGCCACTGGCTCGAGCCGGTCTAATGAGGTGGCGAGGAGGACAGCGGAGTTTGTTTCTTTCGCTATCCCTCAAAACCTCAACACTCCGGTGAGTGCTGCAGCTATAAAATTATATCATAATAAAACGGACCATTTCAAGCAAAATAAATATTACTTTCCCTTTTCGGTCCACGGCCACGGCCCCAGGTCCATTCCAGGCATCCCCCAGGTAGCTAGGGACTGCTGGACGCAAACATTCGGAGCACTGGGCGCCATATAAAGTTCTAGCTGGTGGTGGTGGTGGTGGTGGTGGGACGACCAAACCGCGTCTTGTTCGGTGGTTTTTAAAAACAAATAAAAAAAAAAACAAGTCTGCACTACAGCAGCATGAAGAGCCAAAGGAACGTCCCGGGGGTCGACCACACGCAAGTATGTGCCGGACGGCCGGAGGTTGTAGAGTCGTAAAAACGGACACAGCAGACATGCAACACACTGCTGGAGATTGGATTTGGGGTACCGTTGACCATCATTGTGATCTAATTAGGGGCCCGATCATACGCGGCGCCGGATGTTCCGGCGGGATGTCCATGTCCGGCGGCGTACAAGCGCACATAAAAAAAACCAACCCTCGACGCGCTATCGTAAACGCCCGTCCGGTTCTTCTCAGCGTTCCGTTTGGGAAGGTACCGGTGCCTGTAGGGTATCGAATAGAATTCGTTCGAAGGACAGAAAGCACAAGCCGCACCAATTGGTGATGTGTTTACATTTCTGTTTCTGAGATGAGTCGCTCCAATAGGTTTTTTTTCCAATAGGCTCAAGCTAGAATTGCAGTGTTAGCAGGATGACATCTTAAAAGTAGGCCCGAGGAGAGGAACGTTGGAATTGTAAGGGTTCAATACTTAACTTCTAGAGATGGGCAGCTCAAAAAACACACACACATACATAAAACGCCAGCTTCAGCCATTCACACATCGACCACATTGCGCAGAACGTCCGCGAGGCCCCGCGCGGGGTCGTAAATTCGGAAACACGGCACCATAAACAATGAAGTTTGTTAGACTGATTGTTTGTTTGTTCAACTCCAACACCCCCCCCCCCCCCCCCCCCGGGGTGTTCGACCTATGCCGGGTATCCGGGCGCGTATGGCGGCACGATCCGGTGATCTCTTTGTTTCGCAAAGAGACGTCAATCCGGACGACTCCCCATGCGCGCTGGATGCCATCTTTTCCCTGTGCGCTAGGCGGCCTCCATGTGGAGGTGCGTGGTTTCTTTGGCCTGTTCTCGTGCGTTTAAGTTTTTGTTTTGCTTCAGCTTAAGCTCGTGATCGGTTAGTTGCTCTGGTCGTTGTACTGCGAGATATAATAACCGTGCCGTTGCTTCCTGTTCCTGTCCAAGGCGTGTGGGTTCCAGGCTGCACTGCTGCCTCGGTGAAGCAGGTGAGGAGAGGTATTTGGTTGGCTATTTTTTGCCTGATCCCCTTCGGTCCCGCACTTTACCGCACTGTGGGATGAAACTGTACATCCATCAACCGGCAATGCCTGCCGCTGGGTTGCGACTTTTCTGTGCATCGGGATCACGGGAACACGGGCAGAACCCTCATTAGGTGTCGCCACCACACTCAGGAACGCTCCCAGAAATGCCAGTAAGAGTCGACGGGCAGTGAAAAAGAGAGAGAGAGAGAAAGAGAGAGGAAGAGAGAGAGAGAGAGAGAGAGAGAGGGAGAGAGAGAGAGAGAACAATATCTTGAATGAGGCAGAAAAGCGTGGGGATGAAAAGGAAACAAAAAAAACAGAACGATGAACCCCTTTTTTACCTCTCCAGATTGCGAAGGAGCAAAGGAAGCCGCACGTAGAATAAATTGAATCAGATAAGTGACACGAGGTTGAATTAAATTGTCACTCAATAAAAGTACTCACCTTGGGCCCGCCGGTTCACCCGGAGTTGCTCCCGGTGCGTGTAGATTGGTTCGCGCGGTTGCGCTTTCGGAAAAAAACACCCACCTCCTCCCCCGTTCGGGCTTGAATTATGTTGCTTATGTCGCGATTACGTACGGCGCGTTGTTGCCTCGCGCTGTTGCAACCTTTTTCGGATCGAGCAGCAGCCGATGCCGATTGTCTGCCCGGGTTTTTTTTTGCTGCCCTTGGTGTGTGGATGGTTCTGTGTGTGTGTGTGTGTGTGTGTGTGTGTGTGTGTGTGTGTGTGTGTGTGTGTGTGTGTGTGTGTGTGTGTGTGTGTGTGTGTGTGTGTGTGTGTGTGTGTGTGTGTGTGTGTGTGTGTGTGTGTGTGTGTGTGTGTGTGTGTGGACCATATTTTATCGGGCAACAGGGCTACAAGCTTACCGAACGGAACGCTGTTAATCGATGGACTGACACCAAAAGATAGTGGGGTTTTTTGTTCAACGGAGTGCAAACAACAGAAAAAAGCATTTTGCTTTCTTCCTTGCATTAAGTTGGAGCCCAGAGTGTGAGAGTGAGAGAGAGAAAGATAGAGAGAGAGAGAGAGAGAGAGGGAGAGAGAGAGAGAGAAAGGCAGGGGGGAAGTATCAACCAAAAATAATCTTAATCTCCGTTGCACCAGGATCCGGTAGGGCATGAACAGGGATTGTTTATTTTCTTTCCTTTTTGTACTTCAAATAACTTGGGAAGGGATGGGAAGGGAGCTCAGGGGATACGAGGGGATAGGTTGGAGAAAAATTTTGAGAAAATCGTAAGTACAGTTTTCGCGAACGGTTTCTGTCCGGATTCGCCCCGGCGGATGCGGGCGAGCTTGCTTCTCTATTTGATGAGCTGCCGCCACATACCACGGGTGCCACGGCAATATTCGCCCGCTCGTCCGGCGACGTGAAGTGATGCACAAAATGAAAATATTGTGTCTGTGTTTATCTTGCTACTTTCCATCCGAAAATGGGATGGTAATGGGGTGCCCGCAGGGGCAATGTTTTCCCATGGCCGCTTGCCGAAAAGCTTCCCTCCGAACGCACTGGCTTGCTGGATGGATACTTGTTGTTGGGACAGTAAGTCTCCGCCCGAGACTGCGTCACTAGGCTCCCGTCGATGGCGTTTTCGTTGCGATGGGCAGCAGGTGTTTTTTTATGAGAAAATTTGTACTATTGAAACCGATGTTGTCAACAGGCTTCAGCAATACAACAGGATTAGTAGGGTCGGTACTTATTTAGCAGGTTGTGAGTAGAACTCTACGAGAGAGAGGTTTGGAGGAGGTTTGGGCAATGGTTGATGAATGTTTCGATTAGGCTTTGGAGAGTGAGGGACGCTTTGCCAACTCCGGTAGAAGTTGGGAAGATCTTCGGTAGGATATCAATGTCGGCAAGGTGATTCCTGATTCCTCTGTACACCAGAATTATGTTCAGGCATTAAAGCTACTTTACATGCAAATTGTTACGTGCTATAGAGGCGTTACATTAATAATAGCGTCCTAGTCGAAGATGATGGATATGGTCCCAATGCTCTATTACCTTCGCAAAGTTTTGCGACATTGACAATCGTTCACTGTACATCTTTGATATGTGTTGATATTAAGGTATTCTTGGTTATTCTTGAGTATTATGCGAGTGTATTACGAGTGTAGTACAATAGCATCTTTTCAACTCCAACCGAATCAAACCTCTAACCTGCACTCTGAAACAGGACATTGGATACATCCGCCAGCTTACGGCTCACAACGCTGACAGTGACAGCGTTTATTAGTGATTGAGTTACCCGTTCCGCACCAAACCCATTTTAATATCATCTTTACAGTGCTTTTCATGAGTGTTCCGATCGCAGGGCTAATCTCGACACTTGTCAACGCGCAGTCACGCCATAATAGCGGCTTCCTTAGGTGATTCGGGTCACTCTCTGTCGCCCCCCCCCCCCAAAGGAGTGCCTTAGATTTATGGAACGCGTCGGTTTTCTTCCGAGGAGCTAATGTCGATAAATTCAACACGATTTATTGCTAATCATATGGCGACCACCGCCACGAATGTCGCTAAGGATACTCGTAAAACACGTAGCGGGAGCGGGAAAGTCGGTCCGCTCGAAACCGACCCAAGGTTGCGAAGGTCATCAGGTTGCTTTGACACCGGGGGAAACAAGAGACGGAGGACGGGGACGAGGCGTTTCCGATAGAACGGAGGCAGAAGAAATGGCCGCACCAAGAGCAGAAGGGAACTGGCAAACGATATGGACGTTGCCATGCCATGCCGTTAAAACAATGCGCCACCATCGCCGGTGAACGATGGCGAGAGTGTAATAAACTATACGTGAAGCACCTTCAAGTGTCTCGGCAATGGACGGGTATATGCAGAAGAAAGGGGATGAAAAAAAAACAAAAGACACACACGAAACAAAATGCCATTCTGTGGAGGGTTGAGGCGAAGCAAAAGACAGCAACAGCAACAAACAAAAAAAAAAAAAAAAACATGAAGGAAATTAAGCACATTGTGGGAGTTTGTCAGCGACGGTTTCGGTAACGTTGTGAGGGAAATAAAAGGGAATTAAAACAACAACAACTACAAAAAACGGTCCGGCTTCGAGACAACGATCGATCGCACCGAGTCACATACACACACATACAGAGACGGAGAGATGCAAACGGGAAATGGATACTTTTATTTACAGCGAAACAATAAAAGGAGAAAATCGAGACCTGATGCAAAAAAAAAGTCAGTCAATTCTTTGTGCGAGGTGTATCGCTCGAGAGGAGCCAAGACAACGGCAACAGTAATGCTGAAAAAAACCGCCCTCCCTTCCTTGCTCTCTTATACGAAACGAAAAACTTATACGTTAAGATACACATTGGCCACCCAACAAAAAAAAAAAAAACACCAAAACGGCAACACACTCAACCGAACCCGTCAGCGACCACGGAAAGGAAACGGAGCACACGCTGTCACGTGGGGTCGCATTTTATTGTCGCTCTAAAAATGAAATACGATCGATATTTTTCGGGGTGGAGTTGTTTGGGGAGGATAACATTTTGTTGTAATGCGTGGGTCTAATGTGTCCGGCGTATGTGTGTGTGTGTGTTTGAATGTGCCAAAACCCCCGATGCGACCCTTACGCATGGGGGTGGGGCGCGGATGGCTCGGGAGACAGAACAAACCCCATTTGAGATGAAAGATCTTGTTTATGAAAAAATAAATAAAGCTTCCCCCGTACACTTTATGGTTCGGCGTGATTTAATGGGGCTTGCTGGGGGTTGAAGGTGGTGTAGGCTGGAGAGGGAAGAGGAGAAAGCATGTAGGTGGCGGTGTAAGTGAAACAGGCACTTGGTCGGTTTTGTTGTTTTTTAAACTCGATTAAGCCCAATTGGCTGTCCTTAAGTACGGAGTGATAGTTCGGAAAATTCCTTACAAACTGTAGTGAACTGATTATTGAGAACGGTTGAGAAGAATCGTGGTACAGTGAATCTTGTGAAAGAGCGAACGCTAGGAATGTGATGAATATTCTTGTCCATTTTTCTGATCAAAATCCACAGTAGCTAGAATATTCAGCCGATTGTAAAATTTCTTATTTACAAGAACTTATTGAGCTCAGTGAGTACCATTGGATCATCCAGTACCTCAGACCATCTGTCAGAAGTCATTATTGACCATTTTAACCAAGAATGTCCGGGATAAGATAAATGCACTGCGGAAATGTTTTGCAAATAAGGAAAGCGACATACCTGAAGCAAGGATTTGCCAGGTAGGTTCGAGCTTGGAGGGAAAACAACTAAAGCTAGCTAGACAGAAAAGTAGAGCTAGCAAACCTGGGCATTAATTTTGACAATCTACTGAAATTATATGTACAACGAAACAAACAACAGGCTAATTTATTGATTGTCATAACTATTTACAGTATCAACTGTCAGAATTATGAAAATAGCTCATGAATGTCAAAGACAGACTGAATCGTATTCGTTGGATTTTAGATTGTTGTCAGAGACTATCGGATGCAGAACTCACATGAATCTTGCATACCTCATTCATCTTTAATCTTATCCAGTTGTGTCCCTCTTAATAAGGAGTATTTCTTATCCAGAATTCATTCTGTCATTCTTCAGAATCGGTCAATAGTTGACTCATCTTTCCTTTTGCAGTCTTATCTTCAACGATCAAGCAAACAATCGTTGAGAAGAATCGAGAGGTTCCCAAATTCCCAGTCGACCCCAACAAGACTTCTGATGCAGATTCTGATTGAACACCTTCCTCTTATGCACAGCCACACACGCTCAGGGGACCCTTCATGGGACATTAAGTCTTTAGGACGTAACCTCGGCGTAAATTCCAAACTCTGCAAATAACGTCTGGAACCGTTGCGACATTGCAAGACACCGTTGTCTGTGGGAGTCCACGGGGCAGAGGAGTGCTTGGGTTCTTATTTACAGCGTAATAAATCTCAATCACGCTCGGCCACGTTTCGGTACCAAACGTAGGGTCGTCCTCGGATTGTGTGTGTTTTTGTTGTTGTTAATTTTTACGCCACCTCAATGTACTTTATAGCCCCCAAACCCCTCACATTACCGTTGATGAGTTTCTTGTTTCAGCACACATTACGCTTCACTTTGACGGCCACAATTCGCCACAAGTCCTTTCTCTTTGGGTTCTTTGGCACGATAGAGGCTTATTTTTCCGCCGTTTTATTATCGCGTTGGATGAGTGGGATGGAGTCGAGTGCAGTTTAACGTTTTGGCTGGGCTTTGACCGATGACTTTTGGCACCTGATTGCTTGCGCCCATTCGGGCTGGGTGCATTTACAGCCCCCTGGATTGGATTGGATTGGATCCGGCTCAGACTCGTAATGGCAATGAAGATTTCAGCTAGAAATCAAATGTCCCGAAGGCACTCACAGCGCAGTGCTTTGAAGTCTAAATCCGCTCGGCACAGAAGCGCCAGCCAGAAGGCTGCCCTTTGCTGCTGGCTCGGGCTCCGGAGAAACACGGGAAGAAGATAAATGCGCCCCAGATCGCGACTTCCGATTACGGTTGGGGACCGCTTGTTAGCCTGCACCGAGGCCCACGCCCTTATCCCCTCCCAGCTGAAGCGCGTCTTGCGACACAGAAGGAAGGCTGTTAATTACGCGTGATTGGTGACGACAAAATCGCTCTAATCCAATAATCTTCCTTCTTCGCCCTCCTCCAACCTTCCCCTTGCCCTGTGCAGGGCACTGCTTCTAATCATGAAATATGGCTTTCGCCGTCGGTCAGCATAAATCAGCTGGTCGCAGAGTCGCGCGAACACCGAGGCCTTCGGACCGGGCATGCTTGGAAGCTGCCCGGCTGGCACATAATTTCCTTCTGGTTCGAGGTTCGGGGGCAACGCGCTCGAAATCTCAAGTGATGATTTATCGCTCATTAGTATGCGCATCGCAATGCCAAGACGCGAAATCGGGAACCCCTGCCAAGGTTGAGCTTTCTTTCCTTTTTTCAACTCTCTACCTCTCCTTCGCTCGTTCTTTCTGTCGTTGGTTTGCCCACTCCTACCCAATGCTCGATCCACATCCCGTTTCGCAGGAACTGGATCATTCTTGGGTGTTTTGTTGTTGTTGTTGCTCCAAGTTGCTCTCTTTCTCTGTTGCTCCTGAATATCTGATTCTTTCCTGCAGCACTTTTCTGTCCTGGTTGAACAGCTTTGGTTGAAGGTGGATAGCCGTTACGGGGTTTTGTTCATCTTTTTTCATCGTGTTTCTTGTTGAACGGGATGATAACATTAGAAAACAAAGCCAAAAAACAGTGTGAAAAAGATGCTCTCCCCTGTTGGCACGGTGGATTCAGAAATTGGAGCAACAATGTCGTTGATAGCGTGCGTAGGCAGACAACGAGGAGGAACTGTAGAGGCGAGTCGGGATGGGATATACAGCCATGCATAACTTAAACGCTAACGGGGCCGATGAAAATTACAACAAACAGCCAAACAAATGGAAAAACAAACCAACGCGCCAATAACGCAGCGGGTTTCCACACGGATCAAGCAGTTACCGAAACCGAATCATGGGACGCAGTTGACCATGATTTATCTGCCAGTGCGGAACGCACTAAACAACAGGAACAGCGGGGGAGAACAAAACAGCAATAAAAAACACACACACATACATTCGCTTGCTTAGAAGCGACTTGCTTGCCTCACAGGTGTGCTTACGGGGAAATTTATGGATGCAGCCGCGGCGAAGGAAATTGGAGCTGTTTGCCGAAACGGTACGGAACGGTCGCGAGAGCAGATTGGTGCCGTGACCGGGAGCAGAACAGTGCGGACCGGTGACGCGCGGCGCTCGCGATCGTGGTTGCGCGGAATCTAAACCGGTAATGGCTGTCTGTAATAAAATGCTCGTTGAAGGATGTCCCTTCTTTCCTGCCTGGATGGTGGCCATGGCACAAGGAGCTAGCGGGATGTCTTGCCGCGGCAAAACAAGTGCAAAGCTCTTACATCGCGCTGAATACGTACAACCCCGCGGGGATGGGAAACAGTACAAACACAAAAAAACAAACACAACAACACTTTTGCTTGCTGGATCATTTGGACAGGCTTGGTCAATCTGGGCCAGGCCCGGGACGGCTCAAGAGAGTGATGATAAATAACACATCCATCCGTAGCGCTACAGCGTTTGCAAACTGTCCGGACGTTTTGTTCCGGAACCGGCGAGCCGGCGATGAGGCTGGCGAATGTCGTGCTTTCATTAATTAAGCGTCTGGGTAACATTTATCACTGAGCTTGCCCTGCTCCCCCTGGCCCGCTCACGGGATGGTCCGATGCAGCGCTGAGCTGGCTAATTATTCACAACAATTGAAACGAATGTCTGGAAATCTCGGAAGGGCTCGTATTGCTCGTGAAATGTATACTTTTAAAATTATTCTTCCAGAACCAAGCGGCGAACGTTGGGCGTCAGGTCAAGTAAAAGAAGGTTGTCTGTCTGTGTGTGTGTGTGTGTGTGTGTGTGTGTGTGTGTGTGTGTGTGTGTGTGTGTGTGTGTGTGTGTGTGTGTGTGTGTGTGTGTGTGTGTGTGTGTGTTTTGTTCTTCTACCTATCACAAGTCGTGGTAATACGAGTCAGAATGGATGTCACAGTACACAAGGTGTATTTTTTTGCTGATAAACCTTCCGAGTCGAAGAGTATTGTTTAGTATTTCTTCGAGCTGAAAGTAATGGTTTCATGACCTTTGCATTCAATTGTGGCAGGAAAAACTACAACATTTTCTGCAGTTCTTCAAGAGATTTACATATTCAATTGCATTCAGTGGGATGCCTGTCTGGCTCTGCCAGATGCATGCAAGTCTTCTTCGATACTTTAAAGTCTCTGTTATCTGCATCTTTAAAGAATAATTGTTTCATTAGAACTAAAGTTGCTTAGAAACAAAGAACTTCAAGATTCAAATTACAAACGTTATCTACAGTTCGTTTGCCATTTCTGCCAAGTGGTTTAAACACTTTCAATCGTTAGCCATTAAAGGGCAGATCTTAATGTTTCATCGTTGATTGGTGCTCCCAAGCGACGAAACTCCACCGCCGTAGCTCTACTTTTACACTAGCAGCACACAGGGCCACAAGCCAGCAAATAGCAGAGTGCGAAAAAAAAACCGAATAACAACCAGCGATCATGTAAACGGAACCGCTTTCACCATCAAACACATACCGTGCCTGCCCGCCATGCTTAAGCAGCTCCGGACGCGCGCGCCGAGCAATAAAGATAGCTCCAATCGGGAAAACGTTGACCGCATGCGGAAACAGTGATGTGCAAAATCGAAGCGTCGCCACTCTCTGCAGTCGCGCCGCAAGAACGAACACGTAGCACGCGAAAGAACAAAAACGGGCGCACACGGACACAGCCACAGACACACAATGAGTAGTCGCACACGGCACGAAACCATTAGGACCGGTAATTCCCGTGATAATTGAGGCGAACGGCAGGGCATACACACGAGCGCCCGCAACGAGCGCGCGGGAAGGTACCCAACACGGGTACTAAGGGGGGGGGGGGGGGGGGGCGGTGTACACTGTTCAGGTCCGGCAGTAGTACTCGTAAATTCATTTATCGGCTGTACGTGAGCCGAATATGCGTATCGATTGCCTTTGGTATTGGTCGTTTGGGGAAGAAAATCTTGTTCCCGCTTATGGGAGAGGAGAGGTGCGCGTGTGGTGCGAAGCGACATCATGTTTCGTGTTCTGTGTCACCCTCACCGATTGCTCACCGGCGATTGTGCTAGCAGTCGTTTGCGGAGATTCGGGGAGTGTAAGTGCTGGTACCAACAACACGGCCACTACCTGTGGCAGCTGGCAGTAGTGGTCGGAAGCCTCCATGCCGGTGCTATTGCGTCCGGTGCAATTAGTTGAGGTTATTTCCTTGCATGGAAGGCGCGCGGGAGAGTTTCGGGGATCCTACCCTCTTAATGAATTGTAAGTTAAGGCGAGTCAGAACGATAAGTAGTTTATTGTAGCATTAGACCAGTCTGGACAAGCATTGAAGTTGATTTTTGCTTGATTCTGAAATTACGTTGGAATTTACAACTGTATCTGAGCTGAAGGATATCTGTAGAAAAGGATAATCAGGCAGCATATAATAATAGCCTGGACAGTAAGTGAAGCTCTATAATGTCTGAGGCTATCAAAGTGTTAGCCGGCTCTAACAGCTCTGGGAAATGGTTGATGAGTTTTATTATACTTTGTGCTTGTTCTTACGAGTCGTATGAAAGAACTACGTCCCTCCAGGAATGCTAATAGCTTCCTTCCGTCTTTCAGCTTAAGCCGCCATTTCTGGGAAGAACCCGACCTAGCGCTCTATAAAAGTATCATCTCCTAGAAAGGTGTGAATCCCTACTGACTGGTACGCCTGACCATCGTGTACGTAAAAAATATATATATTGACAAAAACGTTTAGTCTACTCAATCGACCGATTACCTTCCCGAACGACGCGCGGAACAATACCGTACACACGGCGGTCCGTCTCCGGCTACCTGGCTACCATACTCGCTTTCCTCTCGCTGTAATCCCCACGACGTGACGAACCGTCGATAAAATCCGGAGACAAACTGTCTACGGGGTGCAAATCATTGCTGCGCACTGTCCCGCTGGGTGCCATTGTTTGGTGCGTCGGTCCCTCTGCACGATTTGTCACTCGGGGTTTTAGGTGCGTTGGTATTTCCTTGTATGTGTGTATTTTTTTTTTGTTTCCTCTCATTCAACACACACACACAACCCGGAGTCATCCCATGGTGGTTGGAATTAGAAGCACAAGCACAAAACAAAGCAGCAGCAAAGCAGAGTCTTCCGTCTGCTACGTCACTGGACAATGGAGGTACTGTGCTAGGCGCTGGAATTGAAACTAGTTGCGCTGGTATGGTATTTCATTCATTCCCGGGGCCAGAAGTACGCTTTGACCGGGTTGCCGAAACTGTCTCGATTAGATTCGTCTTTTGGTGCGTACTACGGACAGATTGATGTGGACATGGTGTAAGTGTCTTGAGTATTCCCGAGCGATTTGCACAAAGGATCCCTCACTCCATTGCCAGCTATTGGGATGTGTATGACAAAGCCGACGCAGAATAGGAATGTTTGATGTTGGAATGTTTTGTTGGATAGTGTGAGGGTCTTTCAAAGATATTGGACGCAACAAAAAAGAATCTGGATGCAACCAGTACCCCACAGACTGAATTATCTACGATCCTACAATAAGGCTTTGATAAATTGGTTATGTTATTGTAGCCTGTCTTAGGCGTACTTGAATTTCTGAACACACAGCGGTATCTTCGTGTGATATAATGCAGGCTGCCTCCGTATGGACCTAGACACTGTCTACATATATTTTGATGTCAAGACCTACCGCAAACACGGTGACTTTCATCTGTTGGCGTTCCCAGAGTCACGCTGTACACGACGCGAGATCTTCTGGATAGGTTCCGTGCACGTGCCGTGTAGCAGAAATCCTCCTTTGTCTTAAGCTGATTCACGACTATCGTTTCATCTAGTCATCCCGTTGCCGTCGAGTTACGCTGGCACCTGCCGGGTGAAAGAATCAGCACCTATCAGCCACGGTTTCGGGCACTGAAGACGATATTTTGAACGGGTCACGGTCAGGGTCGTGCTAGATGAGGGCAGATTTTCCGCACCATTAGCGATCGCACCAGGGGCACGGTCGGGCAGCTCAGGCACGTTAAAACCCTTATTACATTCCGGGGATAGGGGGGAAGGATAACATAGGACGTTGGTTGCCGTTGTTAGTCGCTGCCGGATCGAAAAGCGGATCAAGCATTCCTTGCAACAAGGAGCGCTTGTCTACGATGTCCTCGTGCAGCTGCACTGTTAGGGTGAGCGTTGTATTCTAGCTTTGCTACTTTTGTTGTTTACTGTGTGCTTACAGGGACGCGTTCCGATGCTTTGTAAGCGCTTCGTTCAAATTGTCCGCACCCAGAGGATTTGCCACTACATAATAGCATTTTTTTTATTACTTTCGGGATCGGGATCGTACACAATGCGCCGGCACAGACACTGTGACAAATGAGTTTGCCGATGAAAGCAGACGGACGGAAAACGAAACCGTGCTGTTTATCCGGGCGCGTTCAGCTTTCTTCACGCACCGAAATGGTCACCAGGCACAGCAGATACGCGCTCCTCGCTTGCAGCTTTGCTTGCAGTTCGTTTGACAAAGCTGAAAGCCATCCGAAAGGCGCACAAAGTGTGATGAGGGCAATAATTGTAAGGTTCTTTTAGGGGCGATCTAGCAACCAGCACCGCCAGCGTTAGAATGCTTGCGAGCGGTAACGAGCCGGAAAAATAAGGCCCAAAGCGGGAAGCCGAGGGAGCGCCCGCCGGTCGCGGTCGGCCAGACCGGCAATTTCCAAGCCGGGAGGTGTTGACTATTCGCGCAACATATCATTTTCACGCCTTGAAAACCCGGGATAATCTCGGTATGCGTTTCAGCGCTGCGGTGGTATGCTCCAGCAAAGGGAGCGGGGACGCGAGAGGCTCCGCTAATGGATAGGAATCATATTTCCACTCCGTCCCCGCGTCCTGCGTTGTGTTGTGTGTGTGTGTGTGTTTTCTCGCGTCTTTTCTCTCACAGTTACCATTTTGTTGCCATTTTCAAATGAAAGAATGAAAATAACAATAACAACCCCTACTTTTTCCCCCTTTTGTGTTAACCTCAACCGACGGGCGCCGTGCAAGGGAGAATGAAAGAATGGCTCACACGCTAATAGCTCGGATCGGCACAAGGCGGCCCCGGTGGTGTGAAATGCCGACACAGCGCTGCACTGATGGGAGTTCGAAGGTCACGCGGTCCGTTTTCCCGATCGACGAACGATTAATGCAACTTTCCGGAGACGCACGGTAACATTTTCACCAACTGGGTACACAACCCGATTTGCGAAGGGTGCTAATGGGAAGGTGTTTGCCGAAGCGGGCCCTTCTGGGTTAAGCCGCTTAGAGCTAGATCAAGCGGGTACGATCGAGACGGGCTGGACCCGACGGGACGGGCAAATTTCTCGGATGACAAATATTCTAAGGCGACGATATTGCACTGCCATTGTGTGGTTGAAACGCACTCCGCTGGATAGAACGTGGGATAATGTGAAAAACGCTTAATCCGGGTGGATAAGACAAATTCTAGGATTTCATTTTGCAGGGCTTCAAAGTGCATCGTCTGGTTTTTTGGGAGAAGAATGCATCAATTAGAGATGTTGGAAACAAAACTGTACCATTTTTGGAATTTGTTCTTGGTAGTTGCTTATAGGTTCTGGGAATGGATGACATTTTTTGGGATTATATTTTGACGGGACAGTGCTCATTGTTGTCGTGTTTTGGTTTGATCTGTACTGCAGTGCGTAATAAATTCTTTCTCGTGAATGATTCTTATGAATGTTTCTTATGAATTGTGATTTCTTTTTAACGCGAACATTTCAGACTTATCATCAAAAATATATGCTTTGGAGGCAAACATGAATGCACATTGTAAGAATTGTCAGAACCAAAGATTTAAGGACAGTTGCAAAGCTGTGCATCAGAGTCCGAATTTAGCGGTTGACTGTACGACTGTAAAATTTAGAAATCTCGAAATAATCTTGATTTATCCAAGATTTTAGATACACTGAAAGAGGTGGGCGATTAATCCAGATTCTTGAGCCTTTATCAGATACACTCAACAAGAATTTGGAAACTATTTGACCTCCAAAAAGATATCCCAGATAAGATATTTCGCCTAGAAGATATCCCGATGGGTTCGGATCGTTCAAGTGCTCTACTACCTTGAGTAGCTCAGAGTTGGATTCTGTGATGTATTCTTCCAGAGTTTAGATTCTAACGTAATTTTCGTCAAGTGCACCGTCCACTTATTATCTCAGGCGTAGTTTATGGACTAGATAGATTTACCCATCGACCTTTAAATCTCCCTGGATTCTTAAAGCTCATCCAGCTCGTTAGATCTCTTTCCATCCCGTCCCCATAGTAGGCAAGCATGCTGTTGAAGCACTTTGTGATATTTACATAATCTACCAGGTGTCTGTCTCCTTGGGGACCGAGCTCATCATATTCGGCAACAGTTTTCTTTTTGTTTTATTTTATTCTCTCAGACCAGAGCATCATCCTCAGCCACGTGCTTCTGTAGCTCGGCTTCTCCGAAAGACGTTTCGCAGCTATTTAGCTGAAAGCTTTCTTGCGTCAGACAGATCCTCCCCCACCATGCCATCTGGTAAGGAGCGGGTGTAGTGTTTTTTTCAGCTGGTGGTCGTGGCGTACCTGTCGGTTGGAATTCCTTTGCCGAAAATTGTTCCCGTACCCCAGACCGTCAACCAGAGCGCGCGCGCGCGCGCTCAATCCCCGCGGCAAACTGTCTAAAACCTGGCGCTCCGGTAGGGAAAAATAATTTTCCCATCCTGCCTTGTTCCTCGGAGTAGGAACCAATTTCCACGCCGGTAGCGATGGTGGCAACACACACACACACTCGCGCAATCGTTTTAATGTTGGCGCTTTTACCACGCGGGGGCTTCGTTTTCGGGGCGTTCTGTTTGATCTTCGGCATGCCCGCCAGGTAGCCGGCCTGGCAATCGCGTGCAGGAGAGTGTATTGTGCCGCGATTGAAGTCACACGTGCGTGCGTGCTTGCGTGTGTGTGTGTGTGTGTGTGGCTGCTCACGAATCAAATCGCGCCCCCGGGACGAGCTTTTCGGCTCCGTTGCGCGGTGCTCCGCTTACCATTTTAGCGGAGTCGATTAACGTTTGACGGTGGGTCGGCGTGCTCGCCGGGGAGGATTTGTGTAGACTTAATCTAGAAGCCACCATTCCCACCAGCCTGCGACTGTCTGCCTGCGGGACGATTAAACTTTATTTGGCATCCGAATGGCTTCCGAAGGCTCCCGCGCGCATTCAATTTGCGACCAATCACGCGTACCCATGCACAGGCACGTGTGATGGCGAATCGATGCCGATGTATTTCTTGACTCCCCGGTGAAGCCAGTGTGGACCCATGCAGGCGCGGAGCGAGGGGATGGGGCATTCAAAATTTCCCAGTCAGTGTGAAAATTAGTATCCTCCCCCGGCTTCGCTGCGGTCGTTCCATTAATCTAACGAACTTATTAGCTTGAGTGCATGTCCTGTGGGTCCCGTCCCTTCCCCTCCCCCTCCCCCCCTCTCCCAAATCTAGCTCAGGCCGGTCGGTAACCCGTTGACTTCAAAGCTTAGTGCGCCCCGAAACAGTACGGCAGCACGGCCCAACAGAGCCCGGCAAACGGAAGGAGAAGCAGCACGGGGTGTGTATGCTACCGTGTTGTGTCGTCCATACCGCCTCCCCCCTTCCCGTAACTATGTGCGAAGGGAAGGGAAGAGATTTAAATTAAACGCTCCAGGCGGTGGCGGTGGCCTTAGCATTCCCAGCTGCCTAATCAGCTACTGCCATATGGTACGATACGGGGGCCGCGCGGCATCGATAGCGTAGCGTCGGACGAAATCGATTAGTGATTGAATGAGCTTTCCTTTTCAAGACAGCTGCCCCCGGAGGGGCGGGAGAGGGGGAGAGAGAGAGAGGAAATCTACCCCTAACAAACAGCCCGAACCTCACAAAAAAGCAGCCTTTTGTGCAGCGCGTTCCTGAGTCTCTATCTCTAACGCGCCGGTTCACACGTACAGTCTGTTGGCTAGCCCAAAAAGCAGAAGAAAAAACGAGCTCGGCAATAGATTCGACGACCGTGACTTTGGGAAAAAAAGCACAAGAAACAAGAACACGGTTCGAGCGAGTTTGTTCACTTCGATCAGGCGGCCAGCAGGAAGTAGCTAAAGTCATAGGGACGCACACACACACACATACACACACACACACACACACACACACACATGATACGGCTCGCTTGTCATGCTTTGCTAATCAGAATGTTTTAATTACTTTTTTAGACATCAAGTGACCAAACAGTTTGGTTAATCGCAAAAAAGCAGGCCACCCGAAGAAACTCATTTCATGTCCGCCGGCTGCCCGGTGCTTGGGGAGATTTGAGGGTCAGAGGAGGTTTTAATTTTGGCTCCGGCCAATGCAGCTGTCAAGTTGTGCCTGCGTTGCGCTTTGGCTAATGTGTGTAAACGGGACCGAGCGGGTAGTTTAAAGTTGGAAGATTTCATATAATTTTGAATGATCTGGAATGAGGAACGAAATCAGAACTGATGCTTATTGTCAAACAAAAAGGCATCAATAAACGTGAAACTGACTATATTCACCTTCACATCCGATAAGATGTAAAGAGGTTCGTAGTATCGGGCAGTTGCATAGGCAAATCCTTACCACGAAGAGATTGGACCGGTAGAGAATCACTTTGTCCGGTCTAGGTAGGAGTCAACACATCATCGAGCATGGTAAAACTAGCGACCTTCCACGGCCAAAAGTATTTTCGAAGATTCATTGCTTGGCAGTGTACTATTACAGTGATGAAGTCTGTGTAGTTCAAGCCTGCCAAGAGATATCGAGCAGGTAGGACATTGTCATAAGTCTCGAAAGACTGTATAGGCCGGCATGGCCAAATAGTTGGAGAAGAAGAAGAAGAAGAAGAAGAAGAAGAAGAAGAAGAAGAAGAAGAAGAAGGACATTGAGCAGTTATTGATGTTTTACAAAAGATTATCCAAGTTATGTGGCGTTGATGATGCCCTGATGATCTCCCACAACTCAAGAATCAGTTGAAATGGTTACAATATTCAATCTTTATAAGGTGTTTCTGTACTAAAATTTGTTTTTGCATACTTCTCCACTACTGTCAGTAACAGTTCGTTATCTATTAACAGTTTACCCAGAACCCAGCACACTAGTTGCATCATGTTCGGGGCAAACTGTCACTGGCAAACTCGACACACTCCACGGCCTCCGCAGAAAGACAAACAGTATCGCTCGTGCAACACGTACCCGCGGGCCACACCAGGCTCTAAATCGTAACGGATAAAGCTGTTGCTTGTGAAGCAACGAAACAGTCGGAAGGAAAGGTAGGATAAAAAAAAAAAATAGCTACCAAAAACTCAGCATCATCGCTCGGAGCGTTCAAAGCTACCAGAAAAGAGGATGTAATTGCTCAGTAGTACCCAGGCCAGGTGTGAATAGGTAGTGCGGGAATAAAAAAAAACGTTTTTTTTTGCACCGTGAAACTAGGACAGGCATTCGTAGCCGAAGGAATGCGCATTCCGGACAGAGGTACGAAGAGCGAAGGTTAGGGCGAACAGACGAATCGGATGTATCGGTAGCCGAAAGGGAAGATTTTCATTAGCCTGAGAGGACACACTGTTTCTGGCCTATGTTTGGCCTACGGGCATGGAACGAGAGGAGAGGAGGATTATATTTGAGTTCATTTCCGTCATTTCCGGTGCGGGTTTTTTACAGCTTATTTTTTGTTACAAGATTACGGAAAAATCTGCGTGTGTGTGCGTGACATTGCATTGAAATGCTGGAGATTTAGTGAGAGCACATTTGAAAGATTTTAGATGGTTTACGAGGAGGCCAGGGGAAAATGGATAACCAAAAATCATTAAATTGTCAAGCCTGACCCTTGACATCATCATCCGAACAGTTTATGAATGCTGAAGGCACATAAGCTCTTCCTTGTCCAGTGTGTTTGGATTGCAGAATTGCAGTATAGTTTATTGGCCGATAGTTGATGTTCACAGTAATTACCAACGCAATAAGTCTTTAATTAAACTTCCCCCATAATGTGTGCATGTTTTCCCCATCATCTGCATCTCAAATACAGCCTCCCCGGCGCCTTCTTCAAAGGCAGGCTGGCTGGAAACCATTTTATGCCTGCGAACTCTACATGCGCTCGATCGTTCGCTAGCGCTGGTCCGATCTCTTGGCGCGAAACTATTAAGAATTCAGAACGTGCGTAAACACGTCAGCACCAGACAACTTGTACCGGTCCGCTAGAGCGTACGTAGAGTGAGCGCGTGCGACGCGGGCCGCTGACTGGCGGGTGTTTTAACGTAAACTCAATAAAATGTTAATTGCACTCGAGTGAGCGGGCGCGCGCGCGCGCGCTCGCTCATGTACGCGATCTCAACCCCCCGGATTAACGACCTGTACGGTAAATCTAGCGGGGGGAAACGACAGGGCGATGGCAGGTGGTGGTAAAAACGCGGCAAATTAAACTATAAACTACCCGAGAAATCAAAGGCAAACGATGCCGATGCTGATGCGCCACCATTACCGCGCGCGCGGTGGGACCTGCCGTCTTGCCGGTGGACGTCTGCTGGGAGGATGAGCGAGTGCAGAAGGGCACTTAGACAACGGGTGGACAGATTTGGTGATTGTCGCCATGTCGCGTTGACAGAGTTCTTTTTTTTTTTGCTTCATTTGCAGAGGTTAAAGGTGATTGTCTGTGGGGCGGCAAGATTTACAAGCCATGAAATGGATATTCAAGTTTGTGGGATAATTACGAGGGTGAGCGAGGACCTGTTCGGCCGGGAAGACTGGCCAAGTGAAGGGACCTGACCGGAGACCCGTTTTTGGGAGGTATTTATTCGCAAGAGTTTATTGCGGTGAACAACTGTCATGTACCTTCTTGCCAGCGATTCGTGGGGAACGCATGTCGTAGTTAATGAGCCGTCATTTAGTATTTTTATTTGCAAATCTGTCAAAAGTGTATAGGATCTGCGTTGGGTGTTGTGCGGTTTATTGCCCCGTTTCAATTGGCATCTCTTTCCTGTCGTGACTGTTTGTGACCCCTTGTTGGTATGCGGATTTATGGCGCACTGGCGGGATAACTGCTTGAGTGTTTTCAGGCTCTTGGTCGTCTTCAACTTCACTTCAAATTATTGCAGACGTTCAATGCTACCCAAACACACGCCACATGGAGCGGAATAAAATCGGAAGATGCACCAAACGCCGTTGAGTTGGAAACCCCCACTCATTAACACCCTTTATCATTTGTGCTCTCGTGTCCACAAAAAAAAACAAACCAAAACAAACAAACACTAACCTCATACGGTACGGGGTTTCAATCACCCACCGGAAGGTCGAGCTGCTCCCGGGAAAAGAAGCGTCGATGAAAGACGCGAGCAATTAACGACAGACCAAGATGATTGGCTTTGCGGTAAGCCGATAATCAACTGTACGCCAGCAGAAAGCATGCAGGCTGGGACTGGGCACGGTTGAAAAGACGACGGCGTTTGAGATGCTCGGGAAGCACCGTGAGGGTGAGTCATTATCCGCGGATTAGGGTCTGCTCGATGGCGCGGCACTCAGCCACTGGGGTGAGAGATGCTGCCCATGTGGCTGATGGCTAATCGATAATGGGACGCACGCCCGGTGGTGGTCGGCGGCAATCGCGCGACAGCAAACCGTGGTCATCGATATGCACACGCCAGGCATGCAAGTGGTGCAGCTGGCGCCACCATGTCTCGGTGGGAGGTGTCGGTGGTGCCGCTGCACACGCGCGCTCGCTCGTGTCATAAAGCGGAGGCTTAAAAATTGAATTAATTATTTGTCTCTTTTTCTGCACGCGCGCTCGGATCGCCTTTGGGATGGTGGCGACCGTCCTACACACCACGCTAAAAGTGGAACGGTTTTCAAATATCGTACGGTTTCCGTGCTGCTGCTGTTGTTTAGAGGCAGTACAGTGCCGTGGTTTTGTTGCCAATCGGTTAATTAACGGCTGTTGAGCGGTGGGCAAGAAGCAATCCTTCGCCAGGGACTGATTGACCGTGCCTACAGATGGTGCTAGAAATGGTAAGGGCTTGATTGGCTGGCCGGGATTACGGGCACCGCTAGCCGCTCACGATCCGCTACTGGGTGCGAGAGGATGTACCAGCATCATCATCATTTCCGCGTCCGCCACGATTGCCGAGAATGAAGCGGAGAACCAATTTACGGGCTGAGGATAATCACTATTCCCCGTTCTTGCTTTTACCGCTGGGCGGGCGAAGGCAACCATTCCTTGGGGAGTGTTTGCCTTTTAAAAGAGTTTAGTGAAGCGATGATGTTAATCTTGACATTTACAATCTCTGCTGGGCGCCAGCAGACGCTACGGAATTTCTGTGTCGGTCGGTTTTGTTGCTAAACAACGCCTTCTGCTTGCTGCCACCGCTATAGCCGTGCGGTGTAATGGCCGTAACCGGTTCACCAAGTGTTGAGTTCGAATCTTGTTTACCACCGAGTAAGGTTGTGTCTGATTTTTCAATTTCCTTGAACACAATGGTGAAAGACATGAAAATAAAAACCAAATCCGGAGCCGGTTGCGTGTGTTGTGTGTTGTGTATGTTTTGTATATAAGGTTATGTTGTTGAGGGACAGCGCGTTTTTTTATTTCCATATCGATGACACCTTTCCTTCTCACGGGGATGGGGGTGCTTCGTGAGGCCGGTGATTTGATTTGACAAATATCTTTACCAACTGTCGTGCGAAAGAAGGGACAAGTTGGCGGTTGCAAGCTGGAACTCTTCTCTACTTAACACCCTTGCCCGCCCTACCTACTGCCGCCTCCCTCGGTGACCTAAAGTGGGGTGATAAAAGTGTAGGCTGGGTGCGTTTTTCCCCCCCCCTGTCCCTCTTGGGAGGCATAAAACACACGCTGTTCCTTCGCCCTTCCGACCCACCGTCGTTTGACATATTTATAGCTGACAATTCGTAACAGCTGCAAAATATGACTGCAGAGTGCGGGTAAACTTTTTGCTCATCGCTTTCATCAATTTTTATATCCAACCACGTTGTTGTGTGTGTGTGTTACACTGCTGTGTCGTTACCATGCCAGGCGCTTGATATTAACGAATGCTTGGCAGTTGTTTTTGTCGCGTGATTAAAAACACGTTACAAGCAGATTTGGCATGCGGTGCCGTGATGCCACTCTTATCACTCTTCTGTAGTTTGTATCAGCTCTTGGATACTCAAAATGAATCCAATGATGGTTAGCAAACAGCAAAATGTCGTGCAAAAGAAAAGAAAATCGTTTTAACTAACTTCAAATTGAAATACACTGTGCGATAAGCTCTTAAAGCTCATGGAGAACGGACCCAAACTCAAAGGAAGAAGCGCTTTTAACCAATCAGATTCGTTATCTGCTCAATCGGAACCTACTGAACAAACACCGATTCCAATGAAAGGACCTGAAGCAGACTGAAACGAACGGATCGAGTTTTTAGTGGCCAATCTTAAGAGCTATAGCATTCTCTCTCTCTCTCTCTTTCTCTCTCTCTCTCTCTTTCTCTCTCTCTCTCTCTCTCTCTCTCTCTCTCTCTTGCCAATAGTCCCCCCCCCCCTGACACACCGTTCCAGGCAGGGTTTTGTAAATTAATCTAACGGCTCTCAGGGCACCGGGATCGTCCCAGCGATGTCCTTGCGGCTTTTGCTGCTCAATCCTTCCCCGGACCTACGCTCACCGCACGCCACTAATAGATTCGCTTTAATAATACATTTCGAATGCGTACGGTAACGGTGCCGGTGGATGAATCCGGCCGACCGGGTGGGAAACTGGGGGCTAAGCGACCCCTCTCTTCCAGCGTTGCAACGAGCGGGTGGAAATGCATTGTTGCAGCTAGCAGCCAGAGCGATGGCAGTGTGCACGAGCGAAGCGGAGCTTCTGGGTATGCTTCTGGAAAATAATTTATTTCTAATCCCAAAGCAATCGAGCCCCGAGCCCGGCTGGCACCGATCCCGGGGGCGCGCGAGGGAGTAGAGGCAAAAAGGCTCAACAGGGAAGGCTGGCAGCGCACGGAAATTGCACCGGCTTACATTGCCCAGCGCTCGATTCGATTTTATTTGCGCACTGATATTATTATCCGTTTGGCAGCAGGATTTTGATTGGTTGCCGAGGAGCTGATTAGGCCCGGGGTTTCGGGACCCCCCCCCCCTCCCCCGACTGCCGGCTTGCATCAAGCAGGGCAGCTCTTTTAATGCTTTCGCTTTTGGTGCGGCGCTTAATGCGGCACGATACAAAGCACTGACAGGCAGGCACCGTCCGGTTGAATCGAAAGTTTAATTTAATTAAGCCTCGGCATGGGTTTAGAATGTTGTGTGTTGTGATTCTTTCGCTGTGCACACCACTGTATTGTTTTATAATGAAATCTATGATTTTCGTTTCCTTCGGCTGTGTTCGGTTGCATTGTTCTATTGGCCTTATGTTGCAAGTTTTATCCATTTATTGCGGTACCATTTTATTTATTGTTATAGTTTTATTCCACCATTTTCTTTTTCGGGGAAGGGCATGCTCTAGCCGAAGCACTGCAAGGCTACGGCAAGACCGTTTTATAGCAAAGAAAAATGTAGATCAGTACTCCCTTTCTCACTCTCTCTCAATTTCTCTTTCTTTCTCTCACACACACTCGTTCTCAGCATCCTTTGCGATTCCCTTCTCGTCGATCGGCCAGAGCCGACAAAGGCATTTGAATTTAATTACTGGCAAACAAAATGAATTTTAATGAGTCTTCGGTGCACCGTTTTTTTCTTCTTCTTCTCCTCTACTTCACTTTCTTTGTTCTATTGCTTTCTCCTTGCGTTGGTTGTTGCTTTTTCTTTGCTGCCTTTCTTATTTGTTCTTTTCTTTTGCTTTACTTTCGAGACTGAATGGAAAAGCTTCTTCAAGGACGGCCGAGGACAAGGTTTTCCTTTTTTTTATATTCCATTTGTTTTTTGTTCCCTTCCGTTCGTTCGGCACTTTTCTTGAGCGCTGAAAGCGGCGCTGAAATGCGCGAAATGGGGTAGCGGAGGGAGCGCTGAACAGGGGAAAAGTTCACCATATTCCATAAACACTTCATTTAAGAAGCCAAAACAAAAAAAAAACAAATAAGGTTCACTACATGAAAATGCATTGTTCTTTCCTTTTTATAGCGCTATTTTTTTTTTTGCTCGTTGCTCCATTGCGTACCCGGCGAGCACTCAAGCTTCGACTTTTCGCCGTCGGGCGGTTGAGGCTTTCTTTTTTTGCATTCCCTTACCTCCTTATCGCTTAACTGCTGCCCCATAACATGCGTGCTTTTTACAGCTGTGAGGGGAGGGGAGTTTTTCCAGATTTTCGGTGCGTCTTTTGAGCCCGAAAAGCGGACACCGTCCGGACTGGTCGGCGTACCGTACCGGTGATGGATTGCTGATGGATGTTTAATTAAACTTCAACCGATTGGATCCCTCCCCGGTGCTGTGGTGCCTTTTTCGATCCGTTCCCTTTTCCTTTCTTTTTGTTGTTTTTGCCTGCTGCTGGTGGGAGGAAAAGATGGGAGCCTTTTCCCCATTACCAGAAGGGGTGTTTGGAGCTCAGTTTTGCATTTCCATCTCAGGTTTGCTCTGGCTGTGGACAAGGGAAAGCATTTTTCCCATCCAAAGTTTTTAGTGTGGGGCAAGCATTGGGCCGGCTCGTTCCAACTGCTTAATGATGGCTGGCCCGGCCCAGTTCGATGTTTGAACAGTTTGCAAATAAACAATCTCCTAGGAGACAAAGGAAAAAAAGGAAAAAAAAAAAAAGGTTTGAGATCCGGTCGGAAATCGACCTTCAAGTTCAGCAAATGGTCTTACGTTGGGACGACGGGTTAAATGGAAGTTTACAGGGTTTCCCACGATTTTTTGGTCAGTTCCCATGATTTTTTGGTGAGTTCCCACGAATTTTTGGTCGTATCCCATGGATTTTTAGTTCGTTCCCATAATTTATTGGTAATTTCCGAATGGATATCAATGCAATTGGACCAAAAAAAATCTGGGAAACGGCCAAAAAATCGAGGGAACGCACTAAAAAAATATGGGAACCAACCAAAAATTGATGAGATCCAACCAATAAATCGTGGGAAACCCTGTATCAAACATTTACTAGCTGTAGGGTTTCTTACTTTGTATTATCTAAATAACAACAACAACAACAAATTGTAGCCAAAAATGGAATGGATTCTTTGTTTGCTACATTCACCGTAAACAGTTTAATGACAATTTTTTAAGCAAAAATTCACACGCCCCGTTCTCACGACTCTGCTGCTCTAGTAGTGTGTGGGTTGACATAACGAGAGTCCTTTTCGGAACAAAAGAAGCAAGCGATTGTCATCAATGAGTTCTGTGGGATTTATCCGGCGATTTTTGTGTGTTTTCCTTTCCCAAACCGAACATGACCGGGTTCGCTGTCTGTTTGCAATTTGCAAAATCTTTGAAACCAACCTAGCCTAGAGTTGCAAAACGTAGGTGCCTACCTGTCCGACTGCGCTGGGTGTTGTCATTGTTCTTAAAACATTTTCTTTCCCGTTAAAAACAGAAACAACAACAAAAAAATACATCGAAACAAACGCATCACAAGGCAACGAACGATTGCCGCCACCGGAGACACGCTGTCTGGTGCAGGACAGTCGCACCCGATAATCGCACGTTGTGTTGGGCTGTGCATAACGAGATGTGCATGATGGGTTCGTTCGGGATCGGCGCATTGTTCGGTGCGGGTGCACACCTTCCCGGGAATGTCCTTTTTTTGTTGCTTCTTCTGCTGCTCCCCGGGCCTTCCGCAAGGTGTGAAAGTTTTGGGAAAGACTTCCTTACCCAAAAGAAAAGCCGCTAGATGTGCATACACACGTACTGTTTTTCGGCGATAGGTAAAGCAGAATAGATGAAGCATCGGTTCTCGATGCTTTTGGTTCTCCCCGGTACTACCTGAACCCAGTTGGAGGTTGTATTTGTTTGATTTTGCATCAGAATAACGGTGAGATATCTTTTATTTTTTGGTGCCCCTTCGATGCGGCAGCCCACTGCTCGATCTGCTGCCTGGACCGACCCTTGGTAACGGCCAGCTTCTTTGCGGGGATGTGCCAGTGTTTATTTGTTCCGCCAAGAAAGACTTCGGAGCGAGCGCATGATTACGTGTG
The DNA here is from genome assembly GCF_943734735.2 of Anopheles gambiae. NCBI lineage: Eukaryota > Metazoa > Arthropoda > Insecta > Diptera > Culicidae > Anopheles > Anopheles gambiae. The sequence continues at coordinate 2,679,232 of NC_064600.1, read as the reverse complement.
AAACTGGGAACTGGAGTCGGGGAGGTTTTTTTTTTTATTATTATTTGAGCGTGAGAAATTCACCTTTTTTCAACATAGAAAGCATTGTCTAGTTGCAAGCGTATGATGGAATGGTTTTGCGATCCTTTTTTTTTCTGTGTACACAACTGTTATGATTGTTTGCGTTTGGGGCCCCTGAGGGTCGAAATGCATTTATTTTCACTCCGGTAGTGACTTTTCTGGAATCTGCTGATCAGCATACACAACTTCTGGCCAACAATTGTGACATACAAGTAAATTCTCTGGAAGTTATCAGTAAACCTTCCCCAATCGAACCTTTTAGATCCAACTGTTTCTTTTTCAAACTGTCAATACGCACGTTAAGATGTTATTTGTACCTGAAAACCTAGACTTGGGCTTAATTTGAAACGAATTTTTAACAGCATATTCTGATTCATAAGGAATCTAACATGAATTTAGAATGAAATCCAAATCCAATCCAATGATGCTGGATTGAAGATTTTATTATTTTTAAAAGATAGGAACTCTTAATATACGTCCATGAGTGAAATGACTCAGAAAATGACATGTTACGACCTACTTCAGGTTTCAAGAAGAGCTCTCCAACAGTTCAGGTCCCAATGATGCACCGCCTACCGTACCTATATGGACGCGTCTTCCTCGTCTTATCAATGCGTTGCTTATGGGAGAGTTTCAAATTGGTATTTTCCCAAAGTTCAAAAACTCGGTAAAAGTCCTCTACAAACTCTCTTCAGGTTCTAGGAATTCTGTTGGAATTGGCGTTTCACCAAGAGTTTGCTCAGGTTTTCAATGTTATAAAGTATGGTAGAACATACAAGAATTCAACGAATCATTTAACCTTTCTTAAAAATCTGTGTACACTCAGATACGATTGGCTCTGGTCTGGAATGCTGGGACCTCAGCTATAATCAAGAATACACAATCAACCAAAGAAAAGTTGTATAAAACTACTGAATTTGAGGAAACTGTCTGGAATTAATATCGAACAAAAACAAAAATCAAACCAAGAAAATAATTCCCCTATTATTCGCGTATAAAACAACTTCACTAGATGCTTGACATTTGGAGCCCTCCAGCGGTTTAGCTTAACAGGCCGTCTTGCCGGAGAGTGAGGGCTGTGGGAGGAGTGCAAAGTATGCAAAACACCGACTCCCGCCGTCACATTCGCCGAGCAAGGCAACACGCTTCGCGAGTGAAAATTGTGTAATTCAATCTGTGCCCGGGAAGGACACAAATGGGCAAGCGAGCGTGGAGGGTCGAAAACACACTCGCCACGACGGTCGCACTGCGGGTTGGAAAATTCTGCACGGCAAGCAACAAAACCTAAAACGCAAAACGAAACAAAAAAAAACATCCACCCAACACAAGGATCGGACGGGGCGGACGGGATGGCGGCCGATGCTAAGGTGCGACGAATGGAAAACACGCTCGAAAACGTCTATTTTCATGTCACAAAATCTGTTGCCAGTCGTCTTCCACCACGGTTCCCTCCGTCCCTCTGTCCGCCCGTTTTGTCTCGAACATGACGAGAAATATGAAAAGTGCACACAGCCCACAAGAAGATGGCCGAGCGATACACGGGGGGGAGGAGGCGCGTTAAAAATGCTCGACGGTTGAGCGGGCTGGCACACCGGATGGCACTTTTGCGAGCTGCAGATCGCGGCTAACGCCCGCCCGGCATTTGTGCACCTTTTGCCCCGCGCCGTGCCCCAGCCGTATGCAGTGTGCGAGTTTTTCACGCAACACATTCAAATCGTCACTTTTTCGGAACGATTTTATTTCACTTTGTCGTTTCGCACCTCGTTACCGGCAGACGAGGGGGAGGGGGGGGGGGGGTGCGCAAGAACGCGCCTGCTTTGTCTAATATGTTCCACCCGCACCATGCTCCCTTCCGCCCGGACGGTGAACGATTTTCCGTGGCGACGCACACGGTAACATCTTGGAACATGGTACACCGGGGTGGGTGGAAAACTTTGCCCTGCACGTCTTGGTGTTTCCGTGTTTTTTTTTTTCGTCATCTTGTTCGTTACACATCGGGTGCCTCTGTTTTAGAGAGATTACATCGGAAGTTTGCCACCTCTTGCTGGCAGATACTCTCACGAGAGGTGGTGAAAATAGGGTTTTGAGCTAAACGGCAGCGAACCCAACGACGGTGGACAGGAAATATGATGCGACATGTGCGAAAGCAAAGATAAATTAAAAATAAGAAAAAATAACATTGATTTATCAGCAACATAATTGAAAAAAAAAAACAACAACAACAGAGCGGAACGAGCAGCGCAGTAACAGCACGGTGAATGTGTTGCATGCGTTGAATTAACTGCTTACAAGACGAATAGTATGTTTTTGCTTTTTCTATGGAGATCCTTTTGCATTAAGAAAAAGCATTTATCAACAATCAATTACGCATTGTTGGTAAAGTTATTGGTTTCAATGATTGAAAATGTTTGTACTACGAGTACTAAACTTGAATAAAATAAGACTTTAAAAAAGAAAACAATTGTCAATGTGTTAAATGTTATAAAAAATCAGGATCATCCATCAATAAAGTAACGCTTATAGGAGAAACATAGGGATTGTCAAATGTTACGAAACTAATAGAAATCTAAGTATGAATAAGTGTATAATTTATTGAAAATCTGTGACATCAATCATTTTACTTTCAAAATTACTTTTTGTTTGCAATACGGCAAAATCGTCCCTCCTGAAATAAAAAAAAAAAAATTACTTCTTGGTCCAATAGGGGAGAAGTTGGCTGGAAAATTGCAATGCTTGCGTTGCGTAACTGATGGATGAACCCTCGTACGATACTGATCCTTCCCCAAAAGCGTGTATGACGCTGTGCTCTAACTTCATTTATGCTACAATTTTCCTCTTTCCAATTAGCTCCCGTTGCAAACCCTCCCAACGAGACGAATAAAGTTCCAAACTATTTTCCTTCTATTTCATGACGCCCCTGCCGCGTGACAAGCTCAATTAATCAGCTCCACTACTCCCGAGCGCCCTGGCAAAGATTTATGGCGACCAATTCATCGTGCAGAAACAAATCCCGCCCCCCCCCTGCGACCATATTGCAGCGTAGCACACCTTCCCTTATCAATCTCACCACCAGCACCAGGCGGGTTCATCGTTTCGATCACTCAACTACGAACTGCAGCAGTAAATCGATGTGGTGTGATTAAAGATGCCATCCCAGCGCAACGCCCGGATGTCACCGAGCAGTAAAACTGAGCTTACAAAACAAAAAAAAAAAAACAATCCTAATCATCGTACCACCCCGGGAAATGGGATGTGGCACCAAAATTGGACATCGCGCACATCCGAGACCACACCGAGATGAAAGATCCGATGAAGAATGGAGGGAAATATTTTAAGTTTTCCTCCCTCGCTTCCCCAAGGCGGGAGGAAAAAGAGGAAAGGCAGCGAGTAAGAAAAAAAAAACTACCCGCGCACGTTGGTGGTCGCTGGCACAGACCCCAGAATGTGGAAATGCAACTCCCGGCGTTGGAATTGGAATTTATTTTCGGTACGGGCTGCAGCAGCGAGCGGCGTGGATCATAAAACTGTCGAAACGTGAAACAAGTGAAACGATTCACATTTCCCACTGCGGCTGTTTTTTGCTCCTTCGCCTCATTCTGAGGAGGGGGGAAAATGCAAGGTGTGTGTGTGTGTGGGAGGTATTTTCCTTGCTTTTCCCAAGAAAAACTCACCGTCGTTTGATGCATCGTAACGTCCGGCGTAACGTTAAACGAAACATGAAAGTAAGATGAATTGTTGGTGTGGCGGCAGAGGTGGCGAGAGTATGGGAGGGTGCAAAATAAAGAACAGAAACAATAAAGTAAAAACGGTGGAAAGGCGCAGAGGGAAAACCGCCGGCACCGAGAGCAATCCGATATCCGGGTGCCATAAATATGAAACGAGCGCAGGAGCCCATCATCACCAGGGGCCACCAAAAATTCGTAGAATACGAGGAGCGGAAGTATGCGCGCGGACCTAAACGTGGGGGGGCCACACAGAAGCAGAGAAAGAAAGAAGCAAACCTCCGTGCGCCTGGTAGGCGTGCAATAAAACGGTGCAGAGCAACTGTGAAAATGGGCAGGACGGAAGAGTAGAAAGGAGCATTATTATTTTCATTTATATCCATGCAAGGAACGCGAGAATCGGGCTTTAGGAAGATATTTACGAACGATTGCTGGAACTCGGGAGAAAGAGGTGTTCTTGGGCAAGTGTTTTGCAAGGAAACGGTGCAAAGTTCAAGGGTGTACAACCTCAACTTTGAGTGATATCAGGCTTACAATCTGATCCATCAGTACTTATTTATTGGTATCAGATAACTGACGGGATCCAATAGACTGAAAAATCACATTATACATGACGTGATCATGACCACAAAAATAACCTGGACAAATGTCTAGATTCAGGACATGAATCTTGAACTGATGTGGTCATATTTTAAACTAGAATTTTGAGATATTGAGACACTGGATAAGATCCACAAACTAAGACTTATACAAGTAAATGTTCTAAAACTGTAAATGAATAGGATATGTGGTCGAAATCGATGCTATGTAAAGATGAAATCTCACACAGGCACACGGTTTGATGTTTGGGAGTTCCATAGGTCTGTGTTCATTTGGGCTAGGCATCTAGCTCGCCTCTGCGTCAAATGCTAGACTACTTTTTCCCCCACCAATACCTGTATGAAGGTCTTCCATCCTCTGAACGTCCAGTTCATCGGATATGATAATCCTAAGCAATGTTCCTGAGGATTTTCACTGCTGATATCGTTGTATGAAGTTTCAACGGTTTCAAGATAGCCGAACTCGTCACTCACTATGAGGATGTCTCTCTACTTCCCAATCCGAGTCATCACTAACAGAACCTTTGTCGAGAAGATAGTTTGTTTTTGTCTTCTTGATCATCAAACCAATTCTTGCTGCATTTCGTCTTAATAGGGAGTAGATATTGGGAAGATGTTGAGACAGTTAGTCAATGTATGTCTAGATATTGGCATAGATATAATAATAAAACAAGGAAAAGATCTGCTATTAAACACGAGTTTAGGTACAGTGATAACTTCATGAATGATAATCATAAGTTGGACCATCTCTCACCCGGAAGTCTATTGAAGGTTTTTTTATCCGGGTAGGTATCCTTAAAGATCTATTTCGCAACCAATTAAGCGACATAAAATCTCATCTCTGCAACAGGACATCTCTTAATGATAGGAGCAATCGTTGATACTTTAGAACACCAATGATTTCAGAACATCTGTAGGTTCTGGCGTATGTTATACCACGCAGATGCTTATCTCTTATTGAGATATAAGCTTTTGTATGCCTCAAACCATAATTTGTCACATTTTGTATTTTTTTCCTGAAAACAACGTAATTATGTATATAATTCCTTGCTCGCGTTTCACACATAACCCGGGTTCGACACGCTTGACACATCCTTATCGCATCATCCGACGGGAATTTCCTTTGTTTCATCACCTACCAAAAAGGTTAATAAATAAACACTTTCCCAACCGCCCGGCGAGACGAGGTCAATAAAGCTCACACCCGTTTTGCGGGGTAGGGTGTGAGAAGCATTCTTGCCAGCGAAAAGACCGAGAAGCCTGATGCTTGTTTGATGTACGTCCCGAGAGTGGGTGATAAACGCCGAAAACAGTGACGCAAGGCCCGCTAGCCAGCAGATCTCGCCGGACGGTGCGGGCAAAAGTTTACGAGCCGGCATCTCGGACGAAAACTGGGATTCGGATGGACAGGTATCGTTAAAAGCTGGTTGTGAGAAAGGCTACTGCGGCTGCTAGAGAGAATAAACCCAGTTACACCCGCGTGTGATGGTCGCCCTGGGAACGGTCACACTGCGTGACGTCCGTTGCAGTCCCTTGCCGTAGCATCCGGTGAGCGGGCTGCGATGATGCCGGGCTGGATGGTTTTATGGCGCGTGCATTTGTCCGCCATAAACGAACGAACCCGCCCGAGGACTAGGACTCATTCAGCAAATTTCGAAGTGCCTTGGTACCATATACCTTGGTTCGGAGCTCTAAATGAATGATGAAGAGTCGTCCATTACGAGGCGGCACTAATTAGCGATGTTTTACGAGTGTTGCGATGTCGCGCTCTGAGTGAGTGGAGATTTTTGGAGCTATCGAACCAAGGTCATTGTAACGAATCCAGCATAACCCGGTAGTACGTCCGGTACTCCTTTCGGAGTGCAAATGAAGCATCCGCATAGTCCGCGAACAATAAATTTAGTATCGCAATGAATCACAAAACGGCAAGAATGTAGGAGGCTTCGCCAGTTTTTTTTTCCAGAATTGCTCGAAACATGATCAAACAGCTGTGTTTAATTACCGATAACATCCTGCCAGTAGCGCCATTTGTTTTTTTTTCTCTCGTCGGCATAATCCCTGTACAGTTTGTCTATGAGTGCGTGTACATGTGTATGGTTTATTCTTTACCTCGCTAGGAAGGGGATAAAATCGGGTTTCACAATTAAGTCCTCTCGACTTACGCGGTTTACCAACGCGGACCCTGAGGAGGCTGCAAGTGATGTCCCTTTGGCCAGAGACAAATTTAATTTACATAAATACACATACACACACGCGCGCTCGCATAGGCTCATACATAGACGCGTGTGAGTGAGACAATGTGTGCCTGCCTGCAGCAAATCGGCAGCACGGTGTCTTTTTTCTGGCGTGTCCCTCCTCGACCCCGACGGTGACAGATGACATGTTTTACCGAGCGTTCGATTGTTTCAAGGCTATTCTACCGACTAGATCCCTAGGCTTACCATCCCTAGGGCAATTTAAGCTGGGAATCGGTGAACAACAATGGCGAACAACCGAGCGAAAGGGAAGCATAAATGATGGCTGGATCCAGCCGTTTCGGGCGAGGAGAAATCGGTGCAAAGATATGGATGAAAGATGGATGGGGGAATTAGATGTAAGAGTGGAAGGATTAGAATGAATCACCGAAATTAGCTTCAGATCCCCCCTCTCGAAACATTGGTACATTCATAGTAACTTGAGCAAATTTGTCATTCAGAACAATAGTTTGTTTTGTTTTGTTTAATGTTCTTTTGAAACGAGTTTCCACAGTTGCTAGAAATAAAAAAATCCGGTTCGAAGGACCAAATATAAGTTTCTATGGCACTTGTTTATTTTCTGTCTCTATTTTCTCAATTTTGTTCATTCGAAGTCTTTCAGCATCCAATCAATGTCTTTACCCTCCCTGCTCTGCGGATTCTGCCCTCCGATCGCTCAACAAAGCATCGTTTAGCTCGGTTCCTTTGTAGTTTTGTAGCGTTCTTGCGCAAACGTGTATACACTACAACGAGCGGCGTACAGTTTCCCATCAACTCTGGCAACATTTCTGCGTACGGTTGTGTATGATCCCGTCTCGAGAAGATGTGCGGCTTATGCGTCCCACAAACACGCGCGATTCGCGTTTGAAGCGTTTTGCAAAAGAAAAAGCTTATAAACACACAAATCCTACACGGAAAACCCAGACTCGAGGTTAACACTCGTTGCAGTGGCACAAAGGCGGGCGGAGACACAGCGGAGACACGGCGGAGACAAAGTATTAAACAACAACAACCAGCCATTCTCGTCCTCGCTCGTGATTCGTGCATCCTTTTTGCCAATAACAAATTTTGCTTCGAGCAATTTGCAAAACAATCTGTTGACGAGCCGGCGCACACCCCACCTACATCCTGTGCCTTGCCGAGCGCACGGGGCTTTCGTGTGCGTTAGTTTGGACCGAGTTTTTGTTGGTGGTTCCCTCTTTCCTTTTTATTTTTTTCTTTGTTTTCGCTGTCGTGTACCTCGTGTGTACCTCATGCGCTGGCGTTACGTTTTGGATTATCCTTCCAATTTTGCAGTTTCCCCTGTTCCATGTCGCAGGGGGATCAATGCTCGTACCACACGGCCACACGCTACGTGAGCAGATTGCCATCGTCATCTCTCGTTACATGTGTGCGTATGTGTGTGTGTGCTTAGGGCATTACTTGCACATAGTTGGCGGGGGGGTGGGGGGGTGGGGGTTCTATTGCGGAATCTTTCTCGTTTTACTCGCTCAACACACACGCACGCACGCACAGGAAACTACATTGTCAACCCGTTGTGGCGGCAGTTCCTTTGAAGGATGCTGCAAGGGGATGAAGATTACCCGGAAGCGGCCCTCCACGAATCGAATGTACGGCAAAGTGTTCCCCTTACAGAAAGACGACACTGTGCAGCGTGTCCTTGAGGCTAAGGTGGTCGTGAATCGTGACCATACTTTTGATTATGCTTCACGCTAGCTGCGAAGAGCGCTGCAGCATGGTTTATTAGTAAGCAATTGCTCAACCTTTTTCCGTATAGCAGGGCAAACAGGAGTTCATATTTAGGAATGTTATGGAAGGTTGCTTTAGATTTTTTTTTCAGAATGGAACGAATTTACACCCATCATTGTGTTATTGTACTGCAACTCACCTGTACCGCTGTATGATCTGTCAGAACGCGTTCGATCGTTACGTAAACTTGTAAGCTATTTTCAAACATTTATGAAAGCGATACGAACACTAGTTGATGTTTAAAGATATCATCCAATGCTGGATAGGATTCGCATCCTTCGATGTGTAACTTTAGTGTAACTCAGTCGTACCGCTGTATGGTCCGCTGGAATGCTTTCGCTGTTTCCAGAATTAACAACACATTTTTACGGCGCACAAACAGGAGTTGACGCTGTCAAACATTGCCCAAGGTTGCTTAGGATATTTTGGAGAAGAAAGCAGAATCCATTTGTGTGTTATTTTAATGCAGCTCATCCGTACCGCTGTATCTGTCTGTCAGAATCCGCTGTTCGCCGTTACGACCAAACCAACACCGACAGATATGCACAGGCAATCCCAGCTCCCAGGAGATGTTTCCCAGAATTCCAGCAATGAGGGTGCGAGATTATTCTAATTCCTTCCCTTCTACCCCAGTACGGGTCCACTGGGTTCGGTCCTTGGATTCCGTGCACCGAACCTGGATGCCTCTGTATCCTGTCAGAATGAGTTAGCATCCATGTTGGGCACCACCGCCCGGGTTTAACCGTTGCGGTGCATTTCACTCTGCGCTTCGGCTGTGTTGGCACGTTGGCAAACGTCAGTGCCCACACACACACACACACACACACACACACACACAGGACAGCTGCTGCCGAGACGGCGACGGCGGTTTGGTTCGCTCCCGCAACGCCCGGGCGCATCAACCAGCGTTGTTCGGGTTCGCTCGGGCAGATCGTTGGAATGTGTCCAAACGGTTGGGGTTGCCCGCGGGAACCCATTCGGTCTCGCGCGACACGCACTCCTGCACGCACCATGGCCCATGGTCAGCCGGAGGGAATTTACCACCCTGTTCAAACCAACCCCCCCCCCCCCCCCCCAGCCGAAACCCAACCGAAAATCTGGCCGTGACGGACGACGGTGGCTTTTTGTGGCACCGGTGCAAAACCCATTGTTACCGCCGGCTGTGACTGTCCGCGGCGTCCTGGCGGGCGCGTCAGGTTGGGTTGGTGTTCACGCACTGATAAGCATCCTGGCAGCGGGCAGCAGCGTCGGCCCGTGCTGGCACAAAGCACTGCACCACGGGCTCTAATCGAGCGTGACAGCGGGCCCCGACTGCTGGACGCTCCCAGGCACGCTCCCAATCGATCGCGCGCGCTGTTCTTTTTGCGCTCGGGTCACACTGGTCACACCCGGGGCCACCCGTGCTGGGGCCAGCAGATGGAGTTGGGCCACCAAAACTGAGCAGAAGCCGGCCGGTGGGTTAAAGAACATTACAAATGCAACATTGGGCGAGGGGAGCCTACCTTTCCAGCAATTCCGGTTAGCAAAGATGGCCTTCGAAAGGATGTTTTGCACCACTCAAAACACACACAGACGCACACACACACACACACACACACACGCGCGAATTCGTTGCGTTGCGGAGGACTTTCTTTTTGTTTTCGATTAATTTGGAATTTTTAATGGAAGAATAATAGCTGGCGCAGTGTCGCCGGGCGGCAGTGTTTACATTCCATTTCATCGGATCCCCAGACCCGCTGTTTTCTCTCTCTCTCTCTCTCTCTCTCTCTCTCTCTCTCTCTCTACTTCTACTTACCTTCTTCTCAGTTTTTCCGCAACGGAGTTGGATTAAGTTGGGATTGGTATTTGCTTCCGTTCCGATGGCTGCGTTTTCGGGTTGGGAGATTGTTTGGGTGTTTGGGTATGTAAATGGCAAACGGGGGATGGGCATCAAGGCGCGCGGCAGGCGCCGACCGGTTTTGTTTCTGTGCAGTTTTGCAATGTTTACCAAAGCGAGCACAAAAACAAACAAACAACGCTCAGACTGAATGCTATCTGTCTGCCAACGCCCTTAACTGGACGCTGCGACAAGTGTATCCGGTTCGAAGGACCAAAAGAAGATTTGCTGGTGTTAATCTTTCAATAAATGGAACGTGCTATGCAGTGAGAAAAACAAAAACCTGCAAAGATTTAAAAGACAAGCATGTGCCACCTCATCCACTGTAGTCAGTATGGCAATACTAAGTAGCTCAAATGTGTAGCACTTACTGCAAAGGTATCGCATTTCAAAGGCCTCCGCATGGAGAACAATTAGAAATGCTTAGTCTCGGCCCGTTCGAGCTGGAAGTAAATCGGTTTAAAAATTGCACGACTCCAATATTAGTCCCTCCAACACTCTCCTCTCCCACCCCTCCCACTTCAAAAACAGTTTAGAGCGCCGGTCAGTCACGGGTTAGCGGATTAGCCGCCGAGCCGAAACATTGCAACTCTTTGCCACGTGCCGGTCATTATGTGCAGCAATCGCAAATTAACTTTTATTCACACTTTTAACGCACTCATACACACACACACATGCACGCTCCTGTTTCCTTAAAATACACTCTCACGCCCTCGTGCTTTAGTTGCTGTCTAGAAGGCAAGCTTGGATCACAGGAATTGCCTTAAAACATTGGCAATGGACCGAACCCGCGCAAACAGGACGCACAGGATGTGCTGTCGGAAGACTGGTGTCCCGTACCGGGACGCGAAGGAGGGCGAGAGAGCCTCCGGGGCCCGGGGTAATGCGCATCCCTTGTTGTTTATTGCATTTTATTGTAATTTGGTTCATAAATTACGTTCCCTTGGCCAGCCGGGAGGGGTCGAGTAAGCAAAGCGGTTGCCTGATTTTATCACAAGAAGGGAGCCATCGTTTGTGTGAGTGTGTGTGTGTGTGTGTGTTGAGGAGTAGGAGAAAAATGTGTGGAATGGTGCAGAGGAGGCAGGGATGCTGGCTGTGTATTCTCGCTCCCTATTCTGCACTCGTGGTTTGCGCCCTGTGCATAAAGCGAAAGTGACATCAACTCAACTCACACAGCCACACGCATACTCTCTGCAACATTGTCTCGGGGGGAATTGATCAGCTTGTTCGCTTGTTTCGCTGCCTCTTGCCCCTGCAGCCTCGCGCACACTTTCTATCACCCCCTCGAAAACGGATATAAACGGTGAAGTGTGCGATAATCATAAAAATAGCAATTATCCACCCGGAAAAGCCGGCTTTCCACGGGCGGTGAGTGATCCCGCAAGCAGGAAGGACACGGGCATGCCATTTGGCAGCATGCGAGGGCTCCGTGCGTGTGTGCATGTGTATCTGTGTGCTGTCACAAGTGCTGCCTAATGTCAGCGATGGCACGCGGTGGCGTTTATTTGATTTTCCAACGCCAAAATCGAACCTTCAATCGTGTGTGTGTGTGTGGTAAGTGAGGGAGAAAAGCAGACAAGGTTGGCGAGCGGGGGGGGGGGGGGGGGGATAGAATTTTTAATTTTATCGAAAAACACGAAAAACGTCGCTTCCGATCTAAAGCAAAAGACGGGAGGAGGGAAAAGGGAAGATTAAAAGGCGCAGCGGTGAAAAAGTTTCTTGTCAGTAAATATGCCGCAAATAGGTTTAAGCATACAATGTTTTAATACTGTAAAAATAGTTTCTGTTTATTAACAAAGAAGAACTTTTTGATATTGTTTGTTAGAAGGCGTTGCAATACGTTAAAGGGGAAGAAAAAAAAACAAACAAAATATGAATAAAGCTCCGTAAATAGTACAATTTGTATAGATATAGAAATCCTATTATATTAAATAGATATATTTTCATATGGTGTTTGAAAGATTGAAAAAGAAAAGACAAGTCCTTAGCTACAGAAAAAAGAACAGCCAGTGCTGCAAAGTGTCACTGTCAATGGTATAAAAAAATCTGACTGAAAATCCATATCAGCGTCACGTACTCAATTGTGATAATCAGAGGTGACACTCAGAACGATTGGTGTGACCAATACATGCTCAAGACATGTTTGCGACCATCGCTTGGTCAGTCACTATGTCACGACCTTTTCGCTGTGATCAGTTTTGCAAAAAGTCACTGACATAGTCATGACAAATTCCGGCTGAAACAAAATCAGCGTCACGAGCTCTACTTTGATGATCAGAGGCGCTCAAACAGTTGGTGCGACCATCACATGCTTTGTGACATTTTGTGCAACCAACTCATGGCAAGTCATTTGGTCGCGACATTTTCTGTCGGTGATCATCACGGTAGTCATGATATGCAGTGCTTGCGGGTGGTTCCAATAAACAAAATGAGCATGGTTTCTCACTCTGTTTGACCCGCCAGACAATCAAACCAGACAGAGAGAGAGAAAGCATACACATTTTCCAAGAATGTCGTGATTATCACCGACAGAAAATGTCGTGACCAAGTGAGTGACCAAGAGTTGGGTGCTAAACAAAATGTCACCAAGCATGCGATTGATCCATTATCTGTTTGAGTATCACCTCTGATCATCTCAGTTGTGTACGTGAGCTGATTTGAGCTTCGTTTCAGTCATGAGTGGTAGTGACTAGAAAACAGTGACATTTCGCAGCACTGTTCACAGCCAGAAAAGTGCATTGGTGCTTTTTACTGTCATGATGACGACGTTAAGCTTATCTTGTGAGTCAGAGTTTCGCGTTTGACTCAAGCACTCGTATGTCTTTTGCAGCATGTCATGACGCACTTTCATTGAGTATCAGCAATGACCATCAAGCTACCACGGATATGTTCATTGTTTTCGTTGGTGAAAATCTCGTGATACTCATGACATTTGCAGCATTAAGCACAGCTACTAAAAGAGAGCAAATAAAGAGCAATCTGAAAAGGCAAATGTTCAGAACAATACTACAAAAAATAAAATATCAAAACCTAACCTCAAACGAGTGAAAATGATTTAAGTTTTGCAACCTTTCATCATAACGATGATGGTAGCATTTTATGCTGTGTTTGATGTTTTAATTGTTTGATGATTTGTTTGAGTTCTTGATATCAAACTGTTGCAATTGTGTTTATATTACTTTTTGAAAGATTTATGGACTTTTCATTACTTAATCGCCTTTCATAGCAATTGTTTTTTTTTCTATTCCTTTCAAAAATCGCTCTAGCTCGTTTGTACGTCTTAGAGAGAAATAAAGAAAGAAAACATCCAAGCTTCAAATTGAATCTTCACCAAGCTGTCGCTAACCATAAGAACCAGATAGCGGCCATTGTCTGCTCCGGATCCCGCTCGCTTCATTCGATGTCACTTGCATTACAATCCGTTTCGTTCGTCTCCTAGCTCGACGATAGCGCTGCAGTTCGAGCGTTACCCTGGTGTGCGAATAATCATTGCAGCAAAATATCACTCAAGCGTGCCCAGCTGAAGCACTTACACTTTGCTGAAAAGCAGAAGAAGTAGAAGTAAAAGCTGTTTGCATTCGGCATCAATATTGATTGGCTTCCGACTGCGCTTGACGTGGGCGGGTTGGGCGGAAAATAGTGCAAAAGTCGGCAAAGAAAAGGTCCTACTTTCAGGGACTGCACAGCTTTGCAGCCTTTGTAGAATGTGTGAGTGTGTGTGAGTGTTTAATAAGAAAGAAAGCAGATTCCATTGCATCATTACGCGAATCGTTTGCCATTGCGCGAGCGAATTGTATGGCAGGATTAAAAAAAAAAAAAAGCAAACGGTCGCCCCTATCATCAACGAGAGCTCAGAACACACACACTCTCTAATGCATTTGAATCCATTTGAATATCTAATAGAACACCATAATTATGTTTTCAAAATTGCAAGTCATCTGTCGGTGCCGGTGCCGTGCATTACAATATCTCTTTCGGGCAGGAACTTCGGGCTAGGAAAACTCTCGCTCGCTTTTTCTTCCAGCGGGCGAGGGAGTTTGAGTGATGAAATGAGGTTATGGTTTGCAGTTTTTAGGCCTTTTCCGCCGCCGGGCGATTGAGCTACCCATTGCTCTATCTCTCTCTCTCCCCTCCCGGGGGAAATGTCGTAAATTTCGGGCATCGCAGCGTCCTCCCCCGGGAGAGCAAAGAGTGAAATACGAAAACAGACAGAGAAGGTGTCGCCGGTAGAAGATAGAATTCCAACTTTTCCCTGCTTGCACAGCATCCCTCGGGAAGGAGCGTTGAGGGTAGAGCGGCGACCAAAACCAAATGCACGATGTAAGGTTTCGGCACGGTCAAGAACCCTTCGGGCAAATGGAGGAGAGCAAACCGGGGAAGGGCGAAGCCGGGGGAAAAGAAAAAGAAAGGAAAGCGCCGGACGTTATTGTGAGAGTTTGTGATTGCTGATTTAATAAATGTCATGGTCGGCACAGCGAAAGTGTGCCCCTTCTCCCCTTCCCCCCCTCTCAGGCCGGAAGCTGTGCAATCGGGCACGGTTGAGTCGCATCGAAAATTGCCGATGACGAGGCTAATAATGTGAGATGCGTTTTGCTGCTGCTGATGTTTTTTTCTTCTTTTATTTTTTTTTTTGTGCTGTCCCTTCTGTGTTTCACCCCAGGGGCTGCTTTCGTTTCATTTGTTCTGATGTTTTTCCACCGCCGTCCGTTTTTCGCTGCCACCCGTTTGCCACGGAGAGGGGGTAATAAAAACGGGATGTCCAGCACGGGGCGGCCCCTTTGTTCTGGGAAAATACACCCAACCATACAGGCTGTAATTGCCACACGTTGCCTGCCGGGAGAGAAAGCGGCAACATAACCTTTACTAAAAGTGGGCAAAAAGAACATCACTTTATGGCAAAACATCCTGTTACTGATTCCCCCTTTTTTGTTGTTGTTGTTGGTACCATTTCCTCCGCCTGTGTGGAAAACTCGCCAACACGCCAAGCAAAAATAAAATAAGAGAGAAATGCGTGTGTTTGTGGGGATAGTTTGTAGAAGAAAGTCGTCCCCTCAAAATCGGCGCAGTTTAACATCGAAGTCCTGGCACGGCCACGGACCTGGCTGGACACTAGATCACGCTCTCTGGCGTCCGGTCAGTGACCGCGGCAGTACGGCACGAGCCGACCGGGGCGAAAGGCAAGCAAAGGCCCAAGTCAAACCCATGCCAAGGACGCACGCACGCTTCCGGACGCTCCTGGTGGAATTCGATTTACGTTCCCTTATTGGCCAACCTCTCGGGAGCGTGCGCTTCCCCGGGCCCTTTTCCGGACATCAGTCAGGAGCGGCTCGGTGCTGCACGCCCCAAAGATGCGCACACACACACACACGAGTGTAGCGCAAACTTTGCGCGCGCCCGGGTACCTCGGCACGGCAAGTCAAGAGGCGGAAAAAGATACCCGAGATCACGGTGATGTAAGGTAAGTGTTTTTTTTTGTTTGCTGCTGCTGCTGTTGTTGTTGCCTGTGTGCGCCTCCCGCTTACACAAACTCATATCAGCCATCTCGAGCACGTGTTGGCAGCGGAAGTGGGACGCCGGGGACGAGAGTTTCGCGAAATTCGAGATTGAAGGGTAAATATTCATGAGAGCAATATCTGGCCGGAGCTGAAGCACCGATTGCCGACGACTCCGCACGGATCGAGAAACTATTGGATTTGATGATTGTGGGCTTTATTGGTTTTTTCCCCTCTATGTGTGTGTGTGTGTGTGACTCCCTTCCACTTTTTACAGAAACTTTCCTCGCAGAACAGGGGGAGGGGGGGGAAAGGGGAAGCTTCAAGTGGACAGATTGGATGTGGTCGATGATGGTGGTGTTTTTTTTATCTTCTTTTATTTTCCGTTGTACTTTCTCCCTTGCTGTTTTGTGTCTAAGCAGCGGGGCGGGGTGTGCCTTCTAAAAGTTGGGAAATGTTTTGAGTGAAAGCATTACTCATCGATCGATGTCAAAACTGTTTGCTTCTGTTTTCTTGTCTACGGGGCTTGTTTTTGATACGGTGCCCGACATCAAACGGGAGGAGGGCACAGTTTCGTTGAAGTGTTGAAAACCTTTCGACAGGCTTTTGACGTTTTACGCTCAACCAGAGTGCTGTTTAAACAGTTTCCGTGCGTAATTGTGGTAAGATTTTTGCTGGCTTTGAGTGGCATTGTTCGTCCAATGATTTTAATCAACAGTTGCTCAGCCCAAGTGCAACGGGTACGAAGAATTCAAAGTTCTTTTGTTTTAGCGATCTAATTCGTTCGGGACATGATTTTCTTACAACGCGTATGTATGGTAGCAAGTAAAGAAAGTGTAAAGCAGATGTATCTGCTGTTTTAAATTAGACAAATTGTATTTTAAAGAGTTTTGCAACAATATTAGCTGTCAAATGTTAAACTCCGCACACACAAAAACACTACTTGGAATTGAAAAACCTTCCAGTAACCACCTTTTGCAGGGAGCATTCAGTTATTTGATATTTAAACGAAGAATTCACTCCTTCGCACTGTTTGTTAACGAAGTGCACGCTCGGAGACGTGCTGGCAGTGACGTCTGTGAACTCCAAAAACGGAACTACACTCTGTAGGGTCTTCAGCGTCCCCGTCACTACCCTTTCGTGCCCCTGGCTTCCTTGAAAAAGGCCTGGACGTAATCGAGCGTAGCTCAGTTCTTTTTACACACACACACCGACACACTGTAGAGCACGTATTCCAGCACGATACCACATGCGGGATGCCACCGGCTCGCTTTCCTCCGGGACGCTGGACGTCATTTGAATGTCTTTGGGTAAAGGCTGCCTGCTACTCCTGCTGCTGCTGTCGCGCGAACCGGTTGCTGGGAAGCCGGCGTGGTGGATTGAATGCAAAAATTAGACCGTGCGCACTCCCAAAACCTCCCTCGGCCCGGTCGCAGCGCTGTGCTGTGCGAGAATTGCAACAAATTGCACCGAACCCCGTTTGTGCTCTAGCTTGGCACTGGCACTGTTCCCGCCCGCTGGCCTTAATCCCCGCGTGCGGCGCGGCTTGCCGAGCAGCAAGAATGCCGGACGGTTGCTGGACTTTATCCTCGGGTTTCGCAGAATTGCTGCCCCCCCCCCCGTGCCCTGCACGTACGCTCGGGCTTGGTCGGTTGGCTGGACCGTATCGAATTGAAATTTATATACATGCTCCGGGGCGTTCTAGTCCGGCGCTGGGGGATCCGGGAGCATAGATTCTTCGGAGCGGAAGCGAACCGTTGTGGAGAGGCGCAGCAGTGGCAGCAGTCTCGTCTAGTACGTCTCACGCTTACCGCGCTCATTTGCAAACCGAGCCGGCCCCATCGGGTGCATCGGGCGCAGAGTAGCTTTTATTTGATTTGCGCTCTTTTTTCCACTGCGCTCGCCTTCTCTTTCTCGCTTTTCTATATACATACACATTTGCTTCTTTACAGCTCGACAGTCCATTACATTCCAGTGCTTGCAGTGCCATCGGCGTGCTACGAGGGAGTGTGTGTGTGTGCGAGATGCGGGTGTCTTCGCCAGTGCCGCTCAGTGTCCAAGTGATTAGAGACCGGAACGAACGGTTACCGTACGGGTACGGGTTCGCTGTACCGGATAGAGAAAATAGACAACGGTGTAAAATATTTCAAACCATACCGCCCCACACCTTCCGACTATTGTCCGTGCTGCAACTGTTGCAACAGCGGGCACGGTGGCAAACTCTCCGAACCGATCGAAAGAGCATCGAGCACCGGACGGATTCGGTACGGTCGGCAACTAACCTCTGCCCGCACGGTTTTCTGAAGCTTCTCCAGTCTCGATGTCTCGTTTGTCACTACCTCGGGCAGGATCTCTGGACAGAATGCCGGCATCGCCGGGTCCTCACGGACAACCCGAACGCTGGGACAGTAATGTACGCGGATCAGCGTTGGTGGGTGTGTTGGTGTGTGAGCGTGCGCGTGTGCACGTCATTAGATAGTTGCAATAAATCTAAATAAATGAAGTGAGTACTGGAACTAAATGATAAATAACACACCGGTCGTTAGATGCTGCTCCAAGTCGCGCGAGGCAAACCAGTGTGTCTGGCGGGATTTCAACTTATTAATGGGGTTGGTTGATTATCTGCACAGGTGGCATCGTGGCTGGAGGACACCGTGCCGTGAAGACAAAACATACGAAACGAAACGAAAAAATAAAAAAAAAACGCAGAACCATTGCTCGATTGTGTGACTGTCGCCATGCCAGAAGGGAGTAATGCGACGGTGTAAGCGATTCTGAACCGGAAACGAACTGAACGGGAGTTGCGAACGGAACTGGCTGGGGCAAGCTGTTGTGCTGAAAAATTGCACATTCATTCGAAGTCGCGTGGCAGCGTGTGAGGGCGTCGTCAGGGGGGCCGACGTAAAAGGACTGAGTCGTTTGCGCTGCAAGCATTGCAGGCACAGTGTCTCGGTCGGAAAACGAGATTGGAATGCGGTATACTGGACCAACAATAGAGTTGGATCTGAATGAAAATGGAGAAGCGCTTGGAACTCTTTAGCTGACATTCTTAAAAAAAAATCAAGATTTGGGGAGATATTGCCAAAAGTTTGGAAGAGTCCTTGAGATCAGCCGAGATGTACGAAATTATCCAAATGGCTCCAGAAGTTAGGAACAAAAAAGTATCGATCATCTTGATAGAAACTTACACAGTGACGTATCTGAAAGCAATCGCTATGCCTCCTTCAAGGCTTAGGGTCTCATAGTTTTCAAAATTTTAGTACTCTAGTTGAGGTCTCTGGATTTAAAGCCAACTCAATCCTAGCAATCATATTTGTGATTACTACTACTTACTACAGCTTCTGAACATAATTGCAGAAAATCTGGAGATCTACAGATTTGGTTGCAATAAATATTCCAAATACTTAATTACTTAAGCAAAAGCCAAATGATATCTGATGTCACAATTAAATCGCTGCCTTGTTAAGCACAGGTGCGTTGTCATACATCTTGTTGAAGTCAGCAAAGTCCTCGCTTTTAGGAGTTTCTGAGGAACTCGCTGTGCGCATCATTGGACAAACAAGAAATCTCAAAACACAAGTTCCGTTTACAAAACCCAGATTCCAGATTGATTTTAAGTTATCCTTTATCTTCCATGCTCGAGCGCTCTTCAATCATTAAGCTGGTCCTGCCAAACTCTCCAAAACGGTCTATCATACGGATACTCACTCAGCTCGGCAACATTTCAACCGAAAAGCACTTAATCTAGGTGAATCCGCATGATTTATAGCTTTCGCAGAAAGGCAAGCAGCCAGATGGCGTTGGGAATTTCGGTCCCTGCGCATTTATCGGCGCAAAGTTTGGAGGGTTCGCTGAAAGGAGCGGCACTCTATTGAAGCCGATAATGGAAAGCAGTGAAAGTACGCGAAGGTGCCTTCGCTGGTACGGCTTGTACGTGGGGTTGAAGTAGCTGGCGAAATTTAATTGAAGGATTCGAGGAAGTGTTGCTAAACATCTAGAATAGTAAGAGTTTGTCTTTATCCGGCATTATCTCTGCACCGTGCATCTGGACACCCTTCCAGCATTGCCATTTCGCTGCTACTAGTGGTAGCAAACGTTTGTCATATCAGGTCCGTAGGTTCGTTAAACTTTCCCCATAGCCCATGCCCAGAATCAGGTCCGATCGTCCAAGAAGCCCATTCATCTTGGGAAACGCATCATTATAGGTGTGACGGCGCTCTCGTTTTACTTCGTAAGTGAGCCGCGACATCCAAAAGCGAAAATGTCTCACTTCCCGATAACGAGCGGTACGTGTCGGTTTTATAGAAGCATAGAATAAAATATATACGAAGGGAAGAGGAAAATGAAACCCTCTGGTCCGCTCCCGCAAGGACACCCAAAGGACACGCGGCGCTATCGCGCAAGGACATTCGCAGGCGTCCCCTGTTGCAAAGCGTGCGAACGCGTGGTACTGCAAGGAGCATGATTTATCGTACTGGCATTTGATTAGCTGGTGGTGGTTTTTCAGCGTTCAGCAGCTCGCACCGGGACTCGATTTACTACTCCCGCAACCCTCTGGGAATTAGTTTCGGTTTGGGAAGGGTCGCGTGAAGATGAAATGAGCTCACATTTGTCACGGGTTTGCACGTCGTGTCCGCGTCCCTGGGTGTGTGTGTGTGTGTTGTCGAGAACGAATATCCGAGAGGCTGAGATTCCACCGAAGAACGGAAGGTGTTAATGGAGCTCGTGTTTTGACAAATTGAGTTCGGCTCCCTTTTCTACCGAGCGCGCTAAAAGTGACTTATGACGGGGGTTTTTGGGCAAAGGATTTTTTTTTCCTGGCGTGTGTGTGTGTGACTGCTGTTTGTATCAAATAAAAAAGCATGACACCCGATCAAACCTTCCATATCAGAGCACACAGGCATTTATTTATGAAGCGTGCAGCCCTTCATCTCTGAGCGTATATTCCCCTTCGCCCGATTCTAGCTGCAGTTGTTAATATTTCATTCCACATCCCATATCTAAACTTATTATTAGCTCACATACCCTTCCCTACCTCCCCTCTCATGTGTGCCGCACTTTAAATGAGCCTAGATTTATGTTGTACCGCTCGCTTCCGCCCGGCATCAACTGGCCCCGGCAACTGGCTGCAGTTCTAAGCAAAAAACCCAACCCATTACCGTTACGGAACGCTGGCGCCGCAGCGAATAAATACGAAAGTGATATTATTGATAGGGGACCCAAGTTGCGATGCACGCGCGGCACAAGTGCAATTCGGATGCAACTGCAACCCGGGAACCATGGGAAGGAAATGGCGCTAATGGAGTGCGAGAGTGTTTTCGGGGCTGTCTTTGTTATTGCCTTTTTTTTTTGTTCTGGTACGTGATTTATGGCGGACATCTTTCAGTACGGCAACAGTGGTTCCCCGCGGGAGTTTTGGTAGCGTTTTCTCTTACGTAATGCATGGATAACCCCTGATGAAATGGATGTTTCAAAATACGTTTTAAACGACACTTTTAAGAGCTTGAAAACTCCTGATTTTTTTCTTTAGGAGGAAACTTCAGATGTTTTCTAATGTTTTTCTAATGTTTTTTTTTATTCCGGAGGAACGGTCCGATAATATTTTATTTTTAATTTAAAAGTAAATTTTTCATAATATCATTTACATAAAAATTACACCCCTATCTCGTCCTTATTTTGCACTAGAAGTTAAAAATAATGTAAGGAAGAAAATAAAGTTACATAATCAACAGCATCACGACGTCATACGTTCAGATAACGAATCAAATCACCCCCAGTACCCTCGAATCTGACCTGCAAAGTACTCCAGAACCCGTTTTCCCTTTTGCCCGGAATTCATTAGTCTACTGTTGCTCGAAATCCCGGTAGCGTAGCTTGAGTCCTCTTTACACACACACACACACACACACACACATACACAACATACAGGAAGCCGCGTATATCCGAGCCTGGGTCGTTTCCGGGCAGTACAAGTTCCGCTGTTCCGCTTGCCCGTGGGTTGGCGAAATTCCACCAGTGAAATCTGAAATTTTAATGATGCTACAAAATTACGAACAAGAAGTGGGGTTACTTACTGCCCCGGTATCTTCCAACCGGGCGGAATCTGACGCATGCGAGAGGGCCTCATCCCACCGGGGACGGAATGCGTTGCACCTTAAGTGCTTTCGAGCAAACGGAACATCGGTGCACGGACGATCGGACGTTTTGAGCCTTCCGCCCACTTGGGGGTGGTGTGGAAGTAAGCCCAGTCTGCATCGGTTGTGCCTGTGGGTACGGATGAACAGTGCTGCCTCACTGGGTAGCTGCCTCAGAATTTGTCGAACATGTGTGCCGCTTCGCCAAGCGAGCCTGTACACATCCGTGGCGTCCTTGAGCCAGCGTGGTAGAATTTTTTTCTTGTTTTCCACCAGGGCCTTGGGATTGGGAGATGCAATAGTTGAGAGATACTATGGGTAGCCTTGTGGGTTGTGATTGGATGTAAGAAAGTTTTTGAGGAACATCGGGAATAATCTTTCAGGTAATAGCGCAACATCTTTCACCGAGAGCGCGACTAGTGCGGAGGTCCTCGCCAGAACACAAAGATGTCAATATCTTTGTCAATTCTTTAATAATGATTACCAAACGGTGAATTAAGCTCAAGATCCAATGATTCGGAGCTAAAAAAAAAAGCGCAACAAGTGACAGATATTCCTAGAAGTAATATGGACATTGACTATCCTTTGCAGAAGTTAAGTTGCAACGAATGTAATCAGGGTTTCTTTGGACTATCTCAAACCCATACTATACATTTCCATCATTTCAATCGCAGTTCGAAAGATATTTAAAAGAACATTTCGATGACATGAAACGGATAATTAGTAAAGTTGAAATCAGATTACTTGGATTCAAGATGAGGCTTGCGGAGTGTGGCAGCTAGAAAACGCCTGTATTACATTGAAATTTCTCTCGTATTCTTGCTTCAACCCATTTTACAATAAAATCAAAAATGTCTCAACCACTTTACGGCATATTGTAAAAAGTGTTACCGAGAACACTACATTCTACATTTACACAACACCTCAATTCTCCGTAAAAAAAATCCCAAAGCTAGACATTCGAATCTAAACAAAAGTTGAGTGTCACTATTTAAACATGCATAAATAAAAGAAGATGCTGTTTGCATCGAGTTACACATCCGAACAGATACATATCAGTGATCATCCAGGTGAGAGGGAAGAAGGTCCTTTACAACGGCGCTGGAGTCCTTTGCCAAACCCGGAAGACTTTTGTTTAGAAGGAGCAGCAGCAGCAGCAGCAGTCTGTTGAAATTAATTTACCGCATCGTATGTGTGTTTGCGCTTCGAGTTAGGTGGAAAGTTGTTGATTTTTTTTTTCTATCCCTCTCTCTCTCTCTCCCTTCCTTTTTGTCTACCAGAATCTGGCCGATGTCGTTCGGCACAAGTATACTGGACGCACCCAGTAACGGTGCGCTCGTAAACAAGTGTCCAGCAGGCGCACTGGAGCATAAATATTGATAAGCTGTAACGAGCCCGGGGGAAGCTGCCGCTCGGTACATTTGCTAGTCTTTCTCTCTCTCTCTCTCTCTCTCTCTCTCTCTCTCTCTATTTCACTGCGTGTGTGTGTGCTTTAAATGGAGCCGTTTCATGGGCTGCACAGTTGGAACAATGCGTTTCGGGCGCCTCGGCACAAACGGGCCAGAGTCCGGGATGGATCTGGTTCGGAGGCGGCTCATTAGTGTTGAGTTAAAAACTGCTCACCTTCCCTTCCGTTGGTCCGAATTTCGGCTTCCGCCATCTGTCGGCTTCACATCAAACCCCCCTTCTGACACACACACACACACACAAACGCGCAGAACCGCAGTCGGGGCGATTTGAAGTTGAAGAAGTCTCGGACGTACGCGCGCTCCGAATAAAGACCCCGTGGCAAAGAGACGCCCGCTCAAGCGGGAAGGAAACGGTCCCGGTTGCCTGCGCTGCCGAAAAGGATGCCTGTGCCAAACGGGTGCGGGATAGGAAAACGAGAACTGCACTGCATCCACCGAAGCTGGCATGGGAGGAGCGAGGATCCGTTCTCGCTGCTGCGGTGCAGCATTCTCGGTGCAGCCTGTGCCACCGCTGCGGGACGGGAAGCGCGCCCGGCCAGCAAACGTCTGCCCGCAAACGCAACGAATCGTGGCCGCGGCAACCGCAACCGGGCTGAATTATAATTATATGCATATTGAGAATGATTGACGCATGAATGGCTAGCATCTTGTGCAAACAAATAAATAAATCTCATATCAATTGAATAGTTTCGCCCACGGTCCCCATCGTGCCGTCGTCGTCGTCGTTGCCCGCGCAGGCCGGCTTCGTTTTCGCATCCTTACCGGAGGCCGGAGTTTCCTTTGACTTTCCGCTGCGATCCCATTCTTCAGCAGCTGGTTTCTGTTTTGTTTTTGCTTTGCGCGCGGCGGTAAGACAGCGGCCCGCCCGGGCCAATGTGCGTTGTCCGCCTTGCGCTGCCGGTCACCTTCTGCGCTCGCGTCACTTGATTAAGCGCAATAATCGCAATGCGTATGCACGCGATGCAGGAGGACGGCCCGTGCGGACCGGAGGGATTGACCGGTTTCGGCCCTTTCGGCTTCTAAGGGCAGTTTGCCGACTGACAGCCGACCCCGGGGCCGGTTAAAATAGATCCCAGCACAGGAGTGGGCGAAGGGATGACGGGGGGCTTGGTGGAATGGCCGGAGTTCTACGCACGCGGTACATCTTTGGAGTAGAGCAATGGACGTGAAGAGGTAGGGTGGAGTGGTTTCGCGTACAGTGGAGGGAGGGGCAGGGGGCAATTACTTTACCAAACGACTCATCGAGCGCAATCGATTGCAGTAGAGGCGAGAGGGCTGGCGGAATGAAGCTCAGGGAGGGTTTTGCTTTACAGGGGCATTGTTTTCTAAGCAAAAGAAAAGAAATACAACAACAACCAAACTGTCAATACATTTAAAAGTAATCCAAACCAACGGTTTAAGAAGAAAATTATACATAGGATGGAACAGTTTTAAACAAAATTCAAACCAAACAGAACGGAAACAGAACATATACATCAAACGAAAGAAAATGATGCTCCAAAGGTAATGGAAAAGGAAAGAAAAACATAAAGAAACTGAATGAATATAGTAAAAGTAAAGAAAACATAAAAATGAACTAAATGAACACTGCAACAAAACTTATAAATATAATCTTTTTTGCAATCACTCGTAAATGAAAAGTGACCAATTCTGATTGTAACGGTCATCTAGTAAATCGAGCTTCAATTTGATAATAATGGTTTTGGATATCAATGCTCTTGGGAGATATTTTTTTATTTATTTATTATAAACTTAATATTTTTTGGGTATAGTTTTAATATTTCATTCTGACTATGCTATTACTTCTTTTTTATTTTGCATTTCTAATGTATGTGTTATCTTATCTGTAGAAACCGTTTTGTATTCCTACAACATACAATATTTGATAGATTTTCGCTTTCGTATCGTTTAATCGTTTAACATTTTTTGGTGTTTGAAATTGAACGTCAAGTTTACTTTTCGCAAAATTATATTTTGTGTTTAAGTACTTTGTGATAAGTTTTACAATATCAAGTTAAAAATAATGGTAAGGATCAAAGCATGAAAATACTTTTTGCTTACTCCTTTGGCAAAATTTCAAATTATCAAAGTAAACAGCTTATCATGCAATATCATGCAATATCATTGCACAGAAACATAACGAAGAATCCACCAAACCATCAAACACCGTACAATGCAACGGATGACATTCAGGAAGTAAAGAACGGGGGCAATGTTTTCGCGCCGATCCCTTTGCAATAGAAGAGACAGTTCCTTTTTTTTAAGTAACTCGAAACAAATCTATCAGCACAGACCGTACGGCGCGGGGTTAAAATTGCTTTAGTTTACAGTTCCGGCAGTTCGGGATGGTTCAACTTTGCGGCTAATTAGACCTTTTCAACACGTTCCTCTAGCAGAGCCGAGCCAGAGCAGCAGCAGCAGAAAACGGAAGCACTGGAAGGCGGAAGTCGGATTTCGTGCGTCGCGGAACTGAGTTCCGCTTGTCGCTTCGACCTGCCCGTGCTCGACGCCTTCAGTGTTTCGATCCGCATGAGCATGTGTTTGCGGCACCTCGCCGGTGAAATTAGTGCACATACAATTGGGGCAAAATTTCAGCTCAGATAAGCACTGTTCTTTTGTGGTGGTTTGCAGAAGCGAATAAGAAAATGTTGAAAATTAACAAATAGACTGAGCAAACATTGGGTAAAAATGTGCATGAGCAATGACGCGATGCAATGGGAAAGTTTTTGTATTTATTTGAAACAGTTAGCTGAAGCCGTTAGAAAGTGCTTGCCAGCTCGTTTCAAATTAAAACCGATTTTTTTTACTGCATTTTTACCTCATCCGCAGCGAAGCCGCAATTTGTTCTCGTCTGTGGGAAAACGAAAGAAGGTAGCAATGGGAGCGTAGATTGCCCCTTAAAAAAAGCCTCATCCATCGTCCGTGACGAAAGCAAATGACAACTCAAACCGTCGTTAAAAAGAGGACATGCATTAAGCACAATTAAGCGTACATTATTTATCTGCTTACGCATCATTCCGGTCGCGATCTAAAAAAAAGAGTCCCCGAGTACAAACAGTTCCATCTATTGTCCTTTTTTATTTCAAAATTTTCAAACCCGGCCCCAATCGTTAGCGCCAAGACGCATGATGATTGAATTTAATTTCCCAAGCGCAATCGTCAACGAACCGCAAGGTAGATGTGCACAAAAAAGGAACCCGCCCATCCTTATCCTTACCGCTAATGGGCATTTGATCGAGCTGTTTTCTTTTTCCCTTTTGTGTGTGGCTCATCGCCGACCCTCCCGTGCAAACTCATTTGCTTGCACAGCTGGCCACCCTTGCAAAGCGCAACTGGGGAAAAAAACACATCCCTACAATAACATGCTACGGGATTGGATTATGGCGGGAAAAGCTCGCTCGTTGCTAGCTCCGTGTGCAATCCAACCTTACATCCAACGAGTTCCACCCACCAGCTGCCACAGGGTTGCAAACGCTCCCGCTGGCTGCAGCAATCACCCATGAAATTGTGTCCTCAAACCCGCTCGGCAGGTCATTGCCTTATTAGCGTTTAAATCGTAAGCAACATTCCGGGGCTGTGCCGGCCTGTTTTTGGGGAAGTTGTTTTTCCACTCTCCCCCAACACCGAGACTCACGCAGTGCAAGGAAAAACTAAGATTGAACAGAACACGCTCTCTCTCTCTCTCGACCCTTTTTTTGTGAACCGAGTACACCACCCGCAGGTTAAAAGGTCAGTGCCATGGTGCGTGAAATAGCTTAGCGATGATTCCATTTAAATCGTTGGGTGGTTTGATTGCTGCCATGTAAATGGTTGGGGTGGGGGGGGGGGGGGAGGGGGCGGGTGTTTATTTTGCCACTGCAATCGTAGCGCACACTTGAAACACAGCCAATACTTCAAAAGGCAATATTGGGCTGCCGTCGCCCGAGCGTAGTTCCTGCGGGGGGTTAGGCTAAATGTTATTAGTGTGTGCAAGGGGTGTGCTCACTTTTCTGCGAGTGTAGAAAAAAAGTGATGCACAAGGATTGAAACTAAATACGAAATTTGTTTCAAGAGAGGCACCGAAAGAATAATAATTGCGATCGCACGGATTTGTCCGGTTCGTCGCTTAAAGTTTTTTGTTTCTTGTTTTTTTTTTGTTACTCAATAGTAACACTTTTATTTTTCAACAAAAAGAAACTCTTCAAACACATTAAGTAATTCACCGGTTTTCTATCAAAGCGTAATATAATTACTAAACTCTCTCTCTCTCGCTCTCTTTCTCTCTCACGCACACACACTGAGCGAAAAGGGAGAATAAATCATTTACTTGCCTGCTGCATCCCGCGGAGCTTGGTGCTGGAGGTGCCGTAAAGTGACAACCCCGGTAATGATGGACGTTCCGAGTCCGCACAGCACAGCAAATTCGCCCGGCTTTGACAGCTGGTTCGGGCCGATTTGCATAAATTTGTCCCACGCCCGTGCTGCCCGGGAAAGGGTGCAGGCAAGGGTGCATTAGCCGGGCGCAGAACGACCGTCCGCAGGCACACTCTCCGCTCTCCGAGCGGTTTACTTCTTCGCTCCGACGCCGTTCCCTTCCAGTCCGAACCGTGCCGATGCCGATGAGCGATTGAGCGGAGCAATCTGTCGAACTGAACAAATATGCCGTGCGGTGAAGGATTTTATTCAACCCCCCCCCCCCCCCCCCTCCAAACGAGAGCATATGCAAATTTTGAAGGATGCATCAAACCACTGCCGGGCACTGTGTGAGTTTCTTTTGGAGTGTTTTTTTTCTTATTGTTGTTGTTTGGCTTTGTGCTGCGAAGAAATGCGATCGAAAGTATAGCACAGGGGAAGAGAACATATTCCCAAAAACGGTTACTGCAAGTCAAGTTCAAATGCAGTGCGTTTAAAAACAAAGCAAAAGCAGTAGCAGTGCAGCAAAACCGACCCACAGCAACCGTTGGGTGATCAAACAGAGTCAACACAATTTATTAATCGCGGCCCGCTTGCCCGGTCCCTTCTGGAACTATTTTTGCGCCACCGGAAAAAAAGAATAAAGCTACAAAAGCGCCAACCCAGGCACACACACACACACACACACACACACTCCAAGCGATCAAGGACCGAGGACTGAGGAACGCTACCAGAAATGTCGCTTGCGTGGCTGCGTACGAAAACACGGGCGGCATTCTTAATCAAGCCCTCTGTTTCCCGGGGTCCTACCCCCCTCCCCCCCCCCGTTTTCCACCTGTGTACACTCCTGTCACAACTCTGTGCATACGTACGCGTGTGTTTCTGTTCCGAGTGCCAAGAAGGGCAGCAGAGATAATGTATTGAGGCATAAATACTGCCTGCTATATTTTATATTAATGAATATTTAATCACATTTGCATGCATAATGGTGCATCGCGCGAAATGATAGCACTGCTGCTGCTGCTGCACTCTTTCTGTGTGTTCGTCTTTGGAGTTTCCCCTGCCAGGGCAAACCGGAGAAAGGGTGGTTCCGGAGAGTCGCGATTTTATTTTTGTTGCGTTGAGTTTTTTTTTGTTCCCTTTCCGCGTGTACGCTACACACACACACACACACAAAATACAAACACCCAAACAGACACTTCCACACACACACACACACATGCTTTTGTTGTTGCTGGTGCTGCTGCTGCGTTGCCCTTCGTACGGTGTGGAAAAGTGTAGCAAACGGAAAACCCCTTACGGGTGGTGCGGGCAGTGGCGAGCGGGGGGAGTGCAATACAAATTGCGGGACACGCCGGGACGTGCAGCGCGGTTTCGCAATCAAACAACGGGAGGATGAAAAATAAAATACAGCTACAAAACTCATAAGCGGTTTTGCTCACATCCCTCAGCTCCCTTCAACCTCCATTAAACGATTCCTCCCATCGGTGGCTGTGGGGGGTGGAGCTGCGCTGGGTGAAAAGGTGTCTGGCTGGAATGCATGGCGAACTGTGCCCATGGTCGGCGCGCGTTTGCCAGCGTGCACGCGGAACGAGCGGCGAAACGCGCGGCCACCGCGAGCGGCCCCGATTTCGGCCTGCATTCCGGGCGCATTTTACGCTCCCTTTTATGGATGTGTCGGTTGCTGCGGACGAAGAAGCAGAGGTGTACGCGAGCGAGAGAGAGAGTGGCAAGGCTGGTGCAGCAGGTGGATCTTTTATGTTTATTGTTATGCGCGTAATTGCAGGGAGCAGTGCTGCAGCGACCGGGTCCCGTGCGAAATGATGGATGGATGACTGCAGCAGCCCGGTCCGTGGACGGCCCGCGCCAATGATGACGATGGGGCAGCGGCTGATGCGGAAAGGCAAAAAAAAAAAATGAGGCACGGGAAAGAAGGAGATAAAGAGAGAGAGAGAGAGAGAGAGAGAGAGAGAGAGGTAGGAAAAAAGAACACAAGAAAATCAAAGCGGCAAAACAGTTCACATGTGGAAATTGAATGAAGAATGGGGCGGCTACTCAATGAGGCAGCGAGCAGATTGCGAAGCAAATAGGCATGCCAAACGGGGAGGGAATGTGGAGCAAGACACTCTCTCCTTACAGAGTGCGGTGCGATTAGATAGTAGGTGCCGGGTAGAAAAGGGTGCTAAAGGCAGCGCCAAGGCGAAGAATTTGGTCGGCAGTGTGGTGTTGTTTTTGTGCAGTGCTTGAATGCAACGATCGAATCGGTTGATCCGGATGAGCTACCAGCAAAACCAATTACATAAATTGTGACGACAAGTGCTTCGGATCTTGGGTTCAAATTTGATTGTACGAATCCGGGATTAACTAAAGCATTGTTTATACTTGTGAATGTAACAATGAATCAACAATCCTTACTAAATTGTCTTCTTTGTCGCTAACTGATCAAATGAGCCATAATTGAATTTCAAATTAATTTGTTCTCATCGGCTACGTACAGCAGTTTCCTGTTCAACATACTTCAAGCAAACAAATCAATATACTGAACTACCTTCTACAACAAATGAATGAAAGGATAAACATGAGCTCAGTTTTTGAGTTAGATTAGTTTCGTGTACTTTCTTCCAGAAGCATAGTTTTCCGATGACTTAGATCCGATGACTTAAATCAGTGTTCTATCTACCGTACGCTAAGTCTATCTAAGTCTAAGCCTAAGTCTAAGTCTGTGAGATCATTTATCGAGATATAGTTCTACAGTGCGATCTCACTGATGACTTGGTAACTATTGCCTGCCAACAGGTGGATTTACACTCGACAGTAGGCTTGCTTGTCAGACCGCGGATGTGATGAGTGGTCTTGGTTGCTGCACGCTAAGTCATAACATAACGATGTAGTAGGTTCTTCATCGCACCACTTCTGCAAATTTTTAAAGTATCTTTGGACTCTGGCACTTTTCCTGACGTATGGAAATCGTCAACTATGTTCCCAGTGCATAAGAAAGGTGACAAGTGTATCATTGAAATCTATCGTGACATCACATCCATGTGTGCTGGAGCAAAAAAAAAATCGAAATTGCTGTTCATAAAGCTCTACTAGAAAAATGCAGATCGGTTATTTCATTTCACCAACATGGTTTTGTTCCCCAGCGCTCTACTACTACAAACCTGTTAAATTTTGTATCATCATGTGTGCGCTCCTTTGACTGACGGCTTCAAGTTGATACGCTGTATACCGATCTTAAGGCGGCCTTTGATAGTGTTAACCACACACTACTTGCCTTGAAGCTTCTACACATTGGGTTTTCTCAGCATACAGTATCATGGATAAGTTCGCATCTCGAAAATAGGCGTTATAAAGTCAAAATTAAGAACAGAATTTATTAGCTCTTCCGGTGTCCCGCAAGGCAGTAATTTAGGACATCTTATATTTATTACATTTATTGATGATTTAACTTATTGTGTGCCGCCTGATTCTTGTTTAATGTCTGCTGACGACGTCAAACTCTTTTTACCGGTTAGGAGTCCTGACGATTGCATCATCCTTCAAAATATTATAAATGGGTTTGATACTTGGTGTCTAAAAAATGATCTAGAGTTAGCCCTTGATACATGTTTCATTATTACGTTTCATAGAAAAAAAAACGATCAAGTATAATTATTCGTTGTTAGGCAGTGTGTTTAGATCGTCGTCAGGAAGTCTATTATCTAGGGGTTACACTAGACGCTAGTTTAAATTTCCGTTTACATATTGACAACACTGTTAACAAGGCATACAATATGCTAGGTTTTAGCTTTAGACAATTCCGTGAATGTAATGATGTCTTATGTCGTAAGTTCTTGTTTACTGGTCTTGTGCGCTCGTGCGTGGAGTATTGCTCAATTCTTTGGTTCCCGAATTGCACTACGATGATTAACAGAATAGAGGTAATACAACGGAAGTTTACAAGACTTGCTTTAAACTGCGCTCGCGTTGCCTTCTGCTAGGCTGACAGACGCTCGAACACCGTTTTAAGGTTAACCAATGTGTATTTGTAGCCAAAATATTAAAAAACGAATTAGACGTCCCTTATTTACTGGAGAAGAGCAATCAATATCTCTTCAAGGGATATCAAGGGAGATGTTAGGGGAATAATTTAGGATTTAGGTGTAGGATAGGTTTTAAGTACTTAATTTATCACAGCCTCAAGAGTGCAAGACACATATGTTGGTAAATAAAAAAATAAATAAATAAATAACATTTTTTGACAAAAAATGATTTCTATGGAGGTAACTTTCAACAACTAGAATGACCATATGAACGGAGCATGTCTTCGTGACATTGTCTAATGATATCTAAATGCATCATCTGAGTTGGTTTGGGAAACTAAACAAGAAATATGATTGGCAACATGTGAGCAAAAGCCATTTGAAGCCTTGCGCTAAACTACTTTTTGAAGAACATATGTTTTTGCTGTCAGCTTCAGTCCTTAAGATTTCAATCGTTCAGGAATGGCGTATCGCGAAATTGCCTTATTTCATCCGCTCATCTGAATGCGTCCGAAGCGTCTCCAGATTTCAAGCCAATTGACTTCAGGATTTTGAGATGTTGTGCTAAGGCAGTTCGAAGACGTCAAGCAATTCAGTTAGAACGAATTCAAGAATCGTTTTGTGTAAATTTGGAACCGATTGACGAATTAAGCTGAATTGACGAATGAGTTTTGAATGAATTGAAGTGTCTTTCGGGTCTGATGCCAACGCTAAACTCGCTCCATGTGCTGTAACAGTCTATCGATAGCAGATTGTTGAGGCTGCTCGAAATCTTGGACTCTCTGGAAATCAGTAGAAAAATAAAACTTTGAACAGTATCCTCAAACACGCAATCCGATTTGATCGCTGACAGTGCTCGCTGACCCTCGGACCCGTTCCGTCCAACTTCCAGCGTCACCATTCGGTCGATCGTTATCGTTGCGTGGATTTCTAGCCGCGAATCGCACTCACTCAATCGTACTCCTTTCTGCCATTCCCCAAACCAAGCAGCAACTAGAAGAGTTTCAAAAATCGTGCACTGATGCCGAAATAAGCCGGCAGCTAGAGAGCCAGCTCCTCCTCGCCATCAAAAGCTCAGATTGGTATAAGCTGCTTACCGAGGAAACCCCACAAACGACTTTCGCACCAACTGGGGAGGGAGTAAAACAAAAAAAAAAGCAGCTAACAATTGTTTTCTCGAGCTAGCCCCAAACGTCAACCCACAACAACAGAGCCGATACTCGGACTTCGCGCGTCACCTTCGACCCTGCCGGAAGGGTGAGAAAAATATCATAAACGTTAAAAAAAAAACACAACACAAAAAACTGTCGAAACAAGGAACCCTCACGTACATTGGCATTGACCATTTTACGGGAACTCACCCTCCCGGGCAAAACCCACCGTCCCGGGCTGCAGAAGTTTTCTCTCATTTTCATCTTCAATTTAATTTTATGACCAATTTAATAAGATTATCTCTACGGAGCCGGTGCTCTCGTTCGTCCGTTCGCTGCCCCTTTCTTTCGCTCCGGTTGTGATGTTTGTGCTGTCTGTGTGTGTGTGTGTGTTTCTGCTTCTCGTCCGTCCCTCTCCCATGCCCGTCTGCGTATCTTATCTGCTAGCACTCCGTAGCCTTTGCCCTTCCTTGCGCTTCTGCTACGTTTTGCGCTACTGGGAAGATTGTTGTCTTGTGTGCTTGGTTTTTCTGTGTTTTTTTTTTTTTGTAGTTTTCACACCATCTCTCCTCCACGAGCGGGTGGCGAAAGAACGCAGCGCATTGCACGAGTGACCGTTTGGTGGGTAGTGGACGCTTGTGGACGTGCTTGACCCTTTTCGATGGCTTTGTGCATGTCGAGGTCAGCTGAAATTGAAAGCAAAAAAAAGAGAATCGTTTGAAAGCACAAAAACAATTATTCGGGTCGAGGGAAAAGGAGGACGAAAGGAAAAGGATCGATATAGAAGTCATGTGAACATATTTTACATTTTGAAATGAATAAATGAGGCGAAACGTATCGGACAGAACAAGGGTTAGCTCAATCGGGGCTTTCGATGTTTCTTGGCGTATACATTGAGTTGTAGTTTTATATATATCTTTGATCCTTGTTTTTCTTGATCCTTGTGTTGTATGTAATTGATTGCTTTGATGAATTATTGTTTATTTTATACATTTAAATATAACTTCATGTACATTAGACACACTTGAAAGCTCAGTAAATATCAAATTTGTTCCTCAAAGGATCCGCTTAAATCCTTTCCTTACCTCATAATCACTCACAAACGGTTCTACGGCTATTCCAGCGGCTGTCGCAGCTGACTCGGCACGGAAAATCGTTGCCGTAAGCATCGTCTCAGTAAAGCATTTTCCATCCAATTTCCCACAACCGAAGGCGCGGTGCTGCCGTGTTGCTGCACGACCGCAAACGACACCAAGGCGCACGGCGGGTTTATCGTCCGTGTTCGTTTCGATAAAATATTTGCAACAACTCCGAAACACCGTACAGTGGTAGCTCACAATAGACTGTCGGGCCAACGCTTTTCCTCGCTCCCAAGCCACCCTTCTCATTGTCGATTCGAGGCGCATTTGTCAAATTATTGGCCGCTTCAACCCGCCATCGCCAACCCCGGGCTCGGGGCTTTGGATGCGTGAGTTTTGCTGATAAAAACGTCCTCACTCGGAAATTGATTACTCGTCTCCAACCCGAGACGACCCACCGCACCCGCTGGGGTGGGCAGAAATCGTGAAGCGTAAATAAGCGACACTCGGGCGACCGGGGGACACCTCGGTACCATCTTTCCGGTGCGCCATTTGGTGCCAAGTCAAATGCTATCGGCAGGAGTGAGCCGGCACAGTTTCAC
Organism: Anopheles gambiae; assembly: GCF_943734735.2. NCBI lineage: Eukaryota > Metazoa > Arthropoda > Insecta > Diptera > Culicidae > Anopheles > Anopheles gambiae. Next base: position 2,644,651 of record NC_064600.1, on the reverse strand, counting down.
AGTCGTCCAGAGTGACACAAGTTTACAGTCAATTTGAGAACAATAATGCCGAACCGAAATGCGGTCGATTGCCGCACGGCAGGTTGGAAGTGCGGGAAGAGTGGGACGCTTCCGAGTGCGGTTGCGGACAGCAAGAAAATCGGAACATCAACTTCAACCAGTGTGTAGTGTCCTTGCCATTCGTGCCAATTGGAGGGATAGGTGGGAGGACCGTTTACAATTCGAGAGGGTTTTGTAGTTGAGAATTAAGTTTTTACGGCGTTTGCTAGCTACAATAATTGAGCAATCTACAGCAATATGAAGAATGCATGATGTTTCAGAAGAATTAAGTATAATCAATTTTTTATAAGATTGATGCTATGTCTATCCAAGAAGTTTGTCTAGAGCCTAGAAATGTAGAGCAAAAATCCTGAAATAGCCTTCACTGTTCTTCAAATGGTATCCAAAGACAGTTGATACCGATCTTGGAACTGTTTCTGAACCAATACCGATTATGGAGCTGACAATGAACCTGTAACCAGGAATTCATTCTTAACCCATATTGGATCTGGAATTGATCCTAACCTCGTGCCAGTCCTTGGAACGTGGTTGAACTCGTACTGCTCCAGGAATGGATATCGAACTCATCATGGACCAGGAACTGTTCCCGAATTCATACCAATTCTGGAACTGATGTTGAATCCATGGTGGTCTAGGGATAGATCCTGAGCTCTTCATGGTCCTAGAACTGGCCCAACTGGTCTAAGAGTTGGTTCCAAAGCAAAATCGGTCCTTACCAGTCTTTAAGCTTACCAAGGACCCATGCCGATCCTGGAGCTGATTCCGACTCCGTATCAGAACAGGAACTGATTCCTGATTTATACCTGTCCTTGAATTTATTCCGAATATAAATCGGTTCATGGAACTGGTTCCGAATCTACATCGGTACAGGTACCTATCTAGGAACCATATCGATCCTGGAACTGAATCCTACCCCATACCAGTTTTGTGACTATTGCTGGTTCTATACTAGATACGGAACAGATCCAGAATCCAAACTACTCCTGGAATAGATCCTGAATCCATACCAGCCCGAAAACTAACAAATGATTCTTACTGCTTCTGGAACTCATTGCGAATCCGAAATGGTTTGGAATTAAGTTTTGGAATTGATCCAGGAGACATGCTACTACTAGAAAAAAATTTCTGCTATTGCCTTTGGAACTGATTTTAAAAACAATACCCGCACCGATCCTGGAACTGATCCTCTTTTTGTTACATCGAAGTGTCTACACTATACCCCCAGCCTACCCTTGCAATGCTGGGCCGGTCTCATGGTACAGTCGTCACTCACACGAATTAAAAACATACCCGCCACGAAGACCAAACGCCGTACGGACCGTGCCTTCACAAAATGGTTTACAGTTGGTTGGCAAGTTTGCTCAACGATGCTTATAAAAGTACATTTTATCGAAGCAAAAATCCTGCAAAAGATAAAATCAAACAATGCACCAGCTCTCCCTTTTCGCTCTGCGCTGGTTCAACCTCATCCCGCGAGGCGCTGTTAGTTCTGGCTTGATTGGTAGGCGCTGAACGCGCCATCGGAATTTCGGCATTTTGCCATCGCCGCCATCAAGCACATCCACTGCTCATTGATCTATCCTTCATACCGGCCCGTATGTACATAAATGCCTTCTTATGTGTGTGTGTGTGCTTGTGTGTGTGGGCGTATTTATGCTCGGTTCATTGAAGTTGTGCTGCTTTGATTAGCCCGTGCAGCGCTCATTGTTCGCACTCCGAGCCTGAAAGGCTTTCCGGCGTGGCCATCGTTTGATCTTACCGGGCGCGCACAGGTTTTGCAACACCAGCTTCCACATCCGGTCTGCGTGTATGTGTGCGTGTGTGTGCGTGTGTGTGAATGTGGGAATCGCAAATCACGGTGGCAAACTTTGGATGCCAAGGGTAGTTTCCGCCCACAGCCCTCTTGCCGTCTGCTGCTGCTGTGTGTCTATTTTTCTACCGTTGTTGTTTTTTTTTATGCGCTGTTTCCTCCGGCTTCGGGCTCTCTTTTGTGACGGCTAATGCTTCCGATTCAGCCCCGTGAAATGGTGAAAGGTTTTGTATCCCACCTGAAAATGTGTGTGTGTGTGTGCGTATTTTTTTGTTTGTTAAATGGATCAAGAGCAACATTCAGATCCTTCCGGCAAGCTTTATAAGCTTACCATCCTTTTCCAGGGCTAGCAGGGAGGGCAGAGAGATACAGAGCACATCCCGTTGGCTGAATGGTTGAAGATTCTAGCAGCTCAACAAAACACTAACCCAAGTACATGCCAGCAAACACAGCAAACAACAAAAACGGTGAAGAAAATAGGAAAGCAAAAAAAGGTGGAACGTCCGTTTTACCATCATATCGATCACAATGCGCGTGGAAGAGCTGTGACAGCGGGACGAGCGGGACCAACGCAAAAGGTTGCCGGTACCTGGACATCTCGTTACCCGAGCCAGGTCGCGGAATAGGTAATGTGTAACCAGCCAACCCTGAAGCAGCAAACAAAAAACAGGCGAAAAGGACCAAAAAAAGCTAATTTTGCTAATTGAATAGTGACGAAATACAACACAAAAAAAAATCCAGTCTTTCTAGCACGAAGAATGGTTTCTGCAAGGGTCCGGGAACACACGCTGAGCCTACGGAATCAGCACGCCACGCAGTACACAGTATCCTCGGAACCGACCGAGCCGAAGGACTATCAAGCTCACAAAAAATCTAGATTGATTGAACCAACAAAACGAACCGAAAAAAAAGACTGATATTAAGCCCTGCAAAATCCTTTGCCCGCTCGATGGATTTCATTCTTTTCCGGGCTAAGACATCGTTCGCCGTTCGTTGCCGTGTGTTGTTCGCCCTTCCGGATGCGGAGACGCGGTAGTTTCGAGCGGCTAATCCCCTTGGCCCGGTGGGCAGGTGGATCACGGCGATCGCCGGCTTCGAGAGTGTGTAATTGATTGTAATTTTAGCCCGCAAGGAGCTGCTGTTTGTTCGAGCGCCTTGCGACATGGTTAAGCTCCGAGCGGGAGTCTTCGCAGAGCCGCAGCCAGCTCCAGGGCGGAGCATTGAGCCTTAAGCCATTGCACGGACGCTAAGAAGCGACCAGTTGTTACTTTTCTAGCCAGATCAGCAACGTTTAACCTGTAAGTGGGAGCAGCAGTAGCGTCAGTGGAAGCAGCAGTACCGGCCTAAGGTCAAATATCAAGTCGCTTTGGAGGATCTTTTTTAAGTTATTCTTAAAAGAATCTTCAAAGTAATGGAAATGTTAAACACTATTGTGTGTACACAAAAAAGTGAAGCCCCAAAAAGACGTTTCTTGAGACATTTCCACACCTCGAAAAAACCCCTCAATATTCCGATGGGCGTAGCTCGCAGACGACGAACCCACCCAGACGAAACTTTTTAATAAACTCCAGTCATTTACATTTTAATAAGCAAAGTGTGAAAATGCTCATTAATGTCACCTTTTTTTCATATACATGTTGTGGTGTACGAACGAAAGATGAAGCAAGATACACTAGCACACACACACACACACACTGCAAAAAAGAAGACGATGAAAGGACCTTCCCGGAGAAACTTCACGTAGCCGAATGTGACAAAAAGGGTTGTACGCACGGTGACACACTTTTCTGCTGACGTTTTTGATGTTCTTCCTTTTGGGTGGTCAGGTTGAGGGAAATTTCGCTCGGACTGTGGCCCCTTTGATCTCCCCAAACGGGCACAGTGCTGTCATCATCAAAATGACTCACGCCTCTGGCCGGCGGTACGAAAGGTATTGGCAGTGAAAGTGACCTGGAGTTTGGCGCTAGCGACTCGGGACTTGCCAGGAGGCTGGAGTCATGTCTTGCCAGGAGTGTCCCAGAGGGTTGGCAGGAATTGTAATTAACCTACGAAAGGAATTATTATTACATTCGGCGGAAAGTTTGATGTGCTGCTGAGTACACTTTGAAGTTGCATTCAGAGCATGTAACGATGGGGAAGTAAGTTTTGTTTCTCCAGGATACTTGGCGGATGTGACATTGCTAAAGCCTAACAGCTCAGTGCTGGAAACTGCGCCACAGAAATGTTCTTTGACTTGCTCCAATAATAATGGAATGATGTGTGACTGTAGATCGTCGTGGAAACTTGCAGCACCCACTGTTCGATTCCGGATTGCTCAAGAATTTTGGTAAGACCCAAGGGGTAAGACAGGGTTCGGGGTCGATGTGGAATTGGGTCAAACCAAGCCCAACTCCTTTCCAGGCCGCGGTCCAGCGAAGCGCAACGGAAGCGACGGACTCCTTTCGACCGGATCATCCTCGGACAAGGGGCAACCGACCGCCCGAGACCATGCGAGGCCAATATCCAATTACTTCACGTTCCGCTGCGCCCGCGTGAACACCGGCCGTACTCGAAACTGGACACCCTCGGTGTCAGACCATAACCGGTGCGCTCCGTGCGCTCCCGTGTGCATGCCTGCACGAACGTAACCTTTTTCTCTTTGGCCCGCGTCCCTGGCCGCCGAGAACGTGACAGGCGGACGTGGATCGATTTCGCGGACGGCGGGGGCCAGATGCAATCACACCGTGTACCTGACCCAACATCGATCGATTTCGAGGGGCGAAACCTGTTGACGGGTTTCTATCCCTTGCCGGCCCGTCCCGGCAACATGAGCAACGAGTCTGGAAGCAATATTTTGACAGGTGATAACAAGTGTCTAGGCAAGGCGAGCATTTGTTCGGGGCATCCCGGAATAGTAACACGAAACCTTGAGCTGGAATGTGATGTTCCGGGGTACAGTTTAGGTGGAAAAATAGGACCAATCAGAAGCTCCACCGAGGGTAAAGTGGGTAAAGTTCCCAAGAAATGCTTCCCGATCAGGCTTCACGAACTCCCAAACGAAGAATTCCAAATGTTCGCCTTGCAGTGGGTTTAAATCAATTGGAATGTTTTCTTGCGTCCTCCAGCAACTGTAGACGACATCTCCAACGGATACGCTACCATTCCGGTATCGATCGAGCATGTGGCCCATAGATTCCCGAGTCCAGCAATATTTCTTCCCAACCGTTGCCTCGGGGGCGCGCGCGCGCGCTCGAGCGCGTTTGCTGATCGGATCAGTTACCCCTTTACAAAAAAAAAAAAAAAAAAAAAAACACACGCATCCAAACCGGGCCCATTTATGCCATCATTTAGTCTAATTTCCTCCAATCTCGCTCTGATGCCAGGGTGAGATACCTGCCGAGGTGAAATACCGAGCGCAGCTCTAAATACACCGAAATCCCACCGGGCGTGCGTTCTGGCTTGCCAGTAACACACTGCCTGCTGCGGAATTCATTGGGAGTGTTTTTTTAAAATTTGATACTCTCCTCATTCCTTCTCCTGCGACTCCCCATCACGTCCCCGCCAAAAAGCAGTGTGGATCGTGCACACAGATCGGCATTAAAAACTCGTCATCGACGTTTTTGGACAAGCTAGCCATATTTTACTCCCGCCGGGCCGGGGTGTTTGGTGCTGTTTTGGGTTTCTTCCTGTCCTGTCCTACCACAAAAAAGGGGGAAAGAGGGGGCGAAGGAGAGCATTCCATCACTCACGGTGCGATAAAGATCACGTAACCGTCCAGTCGCGGCCATGATTTAATCTGAAGAAACCTTTTGGGTCGGCGCAACCAGCAGGAGCAGCAGGAGCAATGGCATCTCTGGCAGCTTCTTCCCGGTTTCCCGCGGGCCGCCCATTACCACCGGATGGATGACGATTGTAACGATACAAACACACACACACAGAGCCATACGAAGGTAATAAAATAAAAATAAATGCAATAAAACTGTCTCACTGTGGGGACCATCGCTCTCCGTTGCTCCGTGTGGTGTTTGGGGGGGGGGGGTTTGTGTTTTTTGTTTTGTTTTGTTTTGTTTCTTCTCACTGCATTGTCTCTTGTACGTCTTAGGTTTGCTTCGTTTCTAAAATTCAAAATCTGTTCGCCCGCTGTTGCTGCAGCCTGGAAAACCATAGTGCACCATGCAAACCCCTTCTTTTTTTTTCGGGAGTTGCTTGCACCACCCGCGCACTCTTGTTGATCCGTGCAGCGGCGGGGACCAGAATGGGTAGAAAAATGGCGTCATAAAACTCCAAATCAAACCGTACACCGGAGCAAAACAACACCATTTCACCCGCTGCGCCGTCCTACCGCCCAGGGAAAAGGGGGGGGGGGGGGGGAAACAGGGGAATTGTCCATAACTCATGCATCGATTACGGGCGGGAAGGGAGGGGGAGGATGGAGCCACCACGGCGCGATGTCACCGATGGTCACCGAGAAAACCAAACCCCAGCAGAGGGAACCGCACCGAAAAAAGTGATTGACTGGCGATTAAAATGCGCGCGCGCGCCTCCCCATGGCCACACGATCGTGGCGGCGGCGGCGGCGGTGATGTCTTGCTGGGTTTTATGTTCGTTTTATTTTATCGTAAGTATTCGCCTATCGTCTTTCCCGAACTTACGAATCGAACGCCTTTGGGCGAACCGGAAGGGTGATGGGGCAGCGTGATAAAAATCTAGAAAATAACAGCACAACAGCATGTAGAAACAAACGCACATAAACCGCCCCAGAAACAGCGGTGACAATGTCGGAGGAAAGTGAAACAAGAGGAAGGCCAAAAATATTCACACACACACACGCACACACACACACACACACACACACACTAACAGGGCTCGGTTTTAGTAACTGCAGATTGATGAACGTAAAGACGGCTGCGGGCGCCCACGAACCGGCCGCAGGCTGATTAGCTCGGAGCAATGAAAGAGAGAGAGAGAGAGAGAAAAGGATAAATACAGAGAGAGAGAGAGAGAGAGAGAGAGAGAGAGAGAGAGAGAGAGAGAGAGAGAGAGAGTACACACACTCGCGATTTAATTCGATCCCGGTCGGGACAAATTGACTCAGCGGGCGATCGGACGAGGGCCCGGGCTGCGCCAGCAAGTCTCACGGCCGGGCCTTCGGCGCACCGTGTTGTGGGAGGAAGCAGGAACTCATAAAACTACATCACTCTGGCACTAATATTCACTTGGTGTGGTATCTTTTTATGATTTGTTATAAATAATTTGGAGGTTTTTACGAAGGTTGTTTGGTAACCATTTCGACAAATCTGCTTGAAATTAAACTTTACTTTCATTTTTTATTTTTCTTTTTTTTTTGGTTGGCTTGTGGTTGTTTTTTTTTCTCTCGTTTTATTTCTTGTTGCAGTTTTATCAGCCTACAACACACGTTTTACAGGTTTGTAATTTTCTAACGTCATTTTTTCAGTAGTTTCTGACATGGGAAATTGTTTTAAGCACTCTTTTCGGGTTTTTGAATAATGCTGAAGCTTACTTACTTACTTTGGTTGCTTCCAAATAATGAATTTTGTATTCCTTTTGTTGTGGATGGTGTGGATTTTTTTTTAAACAATTTAAACTTAATCTAATAAGTTAGCTGCTTTCACTTATCATCAGTTATATTTATTGTAATTGTGATTTATTTGACAATTTTCAGCAGTTTAGAGACTTCCTTAGAGACAACACATTCTCCAAGCATTCTCCTACATCACCCCACTCTAGCAGTTGCAACTGAACCAGCTCCTTCTCTCCCGATCTTTTGGCCTGGGAAATAGGAGCGGCAAGCACATCGGGGCCGGGTATGAACATCCGCTACCGGATGCAAGAACCACACAATTTCCCTTCTCGCATGGCCTAGACGAGCAAAGACGGGCGCCCAATATCCGATTGATGAATTAGCAATGAGAAATACGGCCGGGCCGGTACACCCACTCGGTCGGCCGCTCACTTGCCCAGGCAAAGCCCCGTCGGACCCAGGGGCGGTGGCTCGAACCGGGACTAATTTATGCTAATTAATATTTCACCTGCACGAGCGAAGGAGCAGCGGCGGACCCCGGATGCTGGGACTGAAGCGGAAATTGTACACACACACACACACACACTGTACACATTCGCCCGTTACACCGGCAACCGATTCTTCCATTCGCAAGCGAGGAGCGAACTGCAGCACTCCCGGGAGAGAATGGGGATCCGGAATGGCTAGAATTATAATCCTTTACTGCGTTACTGTACCGGTGCCGTATTTTCCTTTCGACAAAAACTTATCTTCCAACGATGGCCAAACAGAGCGAAGGTACGTGCGAAAACGGAAGCAACGGCTATAGTTACAGCTTTTTTTTTTTTTTGATAAGCAGTCTAAAAATCGCTTTCCCATCATCCACGCTATCGCAATCGAGCCAAGCGTGGCGTCCCGTTACCTTGGCACTACTCGCCCCCAAAATGTTCGTCACAGGACGCATCAATGTTGGACGCCCCTCGGGGGACTGCCTACTTACAGCGTCTAGCGCCGTGACGACCCCGTGGCGTACGGGGCAGCACAGGAAGTTGAAATCCGAACATATTGAACCTCTTTGCCACAATCTCTGCTCTGCGCCGGGGAGAAAGACAAATCTATGAAATCGAAGTAGCTCCAGCCGGTCGGCTTGAGGTTGTCAAGTAGGTTCTGTGCTGGATGAACGAATCGTAGTAAGTTGGATTGAAATAATAACTGGGATGAAAATCGTACGCATTGTGCTTATTAGTTGAGTTTTTGGTGTGTTTATTGTAAATTACTTTTAAAGCAACATTTTAATACCGTCTTTGAGGAAATCGCTTCCATTTTTCTGCCAACCTACTAAAAATCTTCTCGCCAAGCTGGTGTCACAACACGATCTGCCCGGAAGAAAGTGAGTCAGACTGTGCGCAATTGAAAATTTAATTTATTTCCCCAGCGCATCCAGCCAGTGATGGCCGGTGACGGGCCGGTACGGTTAGCAAGGAGGTTCCATCCAGTTGAAACCCCGCCATCGGAAGGGAAACCCGATCGAAAAGACAAAAACTATTTCCCCCAGTGTGTAACGAACAAAGGAAAGGGAGAGGAAGAAGAAGAAGAAAAAAGCTCCGCACTGGAACCGATAACAGTCAAGATGAGGCGTGGTTCTGCAGTGCTCTGTTCCATTTTTTTGTTATTTTTATTAATTTTCATTTCACAGATGCTCCACCGGTGAGGATATCTATTACAGACAGCTTGTCAAATGAAGGGAAAAGGTCCGCCGCGCTAGCCTCCCGTCTGATTCGGTGCGAGTACCTAGCTGTAACAATCGAGAGCGTTGTACAGATCAACTTTGGTTGCGCTTGTCGGAGAAGATTTTTTCGTGGACAATTACAATTCTGAGATCTTAAAACATATTATTTTGAACTTTGCTTTGATGAACGAAACTACTAAAACACAATGCTGTCCTGCATCACCAAACTCGAGCCGCCCAGACAAGACTACCCCGAAAAGCCCTGCCGCAGTTCCTTCACTGCCCGATGCAGCATCGTCGCTTCCCGACGCGTAATCGCATTTGCTACGCGGTTCTGGTGAGACCTCCGCCGAGGCCGCATTATGGATGAGAGATTCGCAGACGATGACGGTGAACGCCGACCGCCGGCGACGGTGCCCCGTGGGAGCAGTGCGACTAAACGTGCAAACTCCATCGGGTGCAAACCGATCCTTGCGCAAAACCTCGCGCAGCAGTGCAATCGGACCGACTTCGCTGGTGGGCTTCGACCCACTCCCAGCGGACAATTATCTAAGTGGACGTCGTCGGTGTGGCAAGACGTTCTCGTCTCGGCACTTAAGCCGAATTCGCAAAGCGGCAACCAGTCAGCCGCCTGCCTGCACTGAGCGCGCTGGTAAATGATTATTAATGCATTCCAAACCTGGGGAAGCCTTGCAGTGTTGTGCGGGTGCGTACTGGTGTGGCGGCGAGAGGAGGTTTATAATAAATTCCATCCCTTTCATGGACATCATTATTAGATCAGGGGGTCCCTGCTACCTGCTTGCTACTCGGGTGACCCAGCACGGTGTGCAACGCTTGATTCCGATACGCACCGTTGCTGAATTATTCAAATGATGTCCGGCTGCAAGCGAGCATGGGCAGGAATTATCTTTGGGGAGTAGCATTTGAACGGCATGCCCGATGACTTGGCTGTGAGATGAATCATGAGCCTGGCTTTGAAAGATCAAATACAGTTTTGATTTTGGAGCAATAATGTCAATGCTCTTCGCAGTAACGAGTACATCAATATCTTATGCGTTTGGCAGAATCTTCCCAGGTTTGCACCAAACGTAAGAATAATGTTAATGCTCGTCTTAGAGCCATGTATCATTGATATCTCAAGGTTTTGATGAGACCGTTCCAGTTAGAATCTGCATTTAGACGACTCAAACTCTGTGGAAGTTCGTTTGGTAATTCTAGTATGATCTCCAAGATTCCTAAGATCGTTGGGATTTTAATAGTCTATAAGAATAATTCACTTCCAGCTATACTTTCATGCTCTGCTTACAGGGGCACACTGTCTTAAAAAGTTAGTGTAGATCCAGTATGTGTAAATAAGCGTGTAAGTTGTACAGTCAATCTTTTCACGACTTCGCATACATCATCATATCATACATGATTAACATTAATTTGAAAGCCTTTGAGAGCTGTAATCACTTTGAGCTTTAAATGAAGGGAATATAACGCGTCACACTGTACCCATTACGAATGTCGATATTCATCTGCAAACCGTCAGATTCAGGCCGTTTCCGATAAGTCCGCAACCGACGCTATTAATATCCTGCTGCAACAAACCGACACATTCTCTCCCCCAGGCGCACCAAAACCCGTCTCAACTAATCCCCTGGTCATGGTCGCGATGTTGCCCACAACGGAAAACGAGTGGGAGCGATTGAAACCGCAAATTACCTACCCTCCGATCGATCCATCCATCCGATCCGTCCGACGTGTCACTCGGTCGCTGCTCGCGTCGCGTCGTAATTGGATAAATGGCGCATCATGACGAACCTGGCGGCAGCGGCGGTGGCGGCAACTGACCACCGATCGGCACACAAACAAATAGATGTAAATTAATTACAAGCTTAAGTTCAAATTATTTCAACTATCAAATCAATCACGGTGCGATGTTAATCAATTATCGGGCGGGACGGGGCGGCGTTCGCTTCGGAGCGCCGCAAGCGTCTAGAGGGGTGGAGTGGGCTTTCACCCTAGTGACATCCCGCGCCAAACGGAAGGGAACCAGCGAACTGACAGTTCATAATTTCAAATCTTCGTGTTGAGAAAGCCCGCGGACTTGTTTCCATGCTCCATGCTGGGACCGGCCGAGACTCGTACCTCGGGAGGATCCCGCGAGCTGGAATGTACCGCTTGTGACGGGGAGGGAGGGAATGGGGGGGGGGGGGGCGTCTCACCGTTTACTGTGCGAAGGTTTTCGAGGGCACATTGCGATACAGAGCAGAACGGAATCGGATCGAGTTTGCGCCAGCTCTGGAACTCCCGCAGTTTCCGTGTCCCGGTTTGTTTGGATTTCTGGGCTGCTTTGCAGAGGGCAGAGAGCACCCCATCGGGGAAGGAGGAAGGTGAAAAATATAAGTTGTGATGCCCAGGGTTTGCCGCTGCGCTGGTGGTACAACTTCGGGAGTGGCGGTTTCCCATGATCGTGCGATAAGATGAAATCATCATTATCAAGCTTCACAATCTGGTCCAGGTTGGGAACCTAGTGCGTGTGTTTAGAATGATTTATCGATTTAAGGTAGTGGATGGAAACGAGACGAGTCTTAGATAGAACTGGACAGTGACAGTCTTTTAATACCTATCAGTTTCAGGAAAATTGGAACAATTAAAGCGCTCAGGTTTAAAAATTTTGATTCTCATTCAGTTTTTGATGTTTTGAGGATTTAGAACTTCACGCTATTAACACATCTTCAGGAGACAACTTCAACTAGTGAAGATTCTAAAAAAAAAGTCCAAGAATTCAGTTTTCTGAATTCTGAAGATCTCACAAAATACTTCAACAGTCTTTAGACATTTCCACTTCATTTCAATCGTTCATTTCAATTAGAATTGAACAAAGGTTTTGCAATAGAGCTTACGTCTACAATTAATGTTTAACTTTAACATCTTCTTTCAAACCGATTCACAAAGCATTAAGAAAGGAACTTGACTGACCATACCACCCGCATCTGACATCACGTAAAGCCTGACCCGCCAGCAGGACAACGACCGTGTGGTCTGCTAATTGCCTCAATTACTTCGCTCGCTCACACTTTCGCCCGAACCTCCGCCATTATCGGGCTCGATTGAAACTTTTGCAAACTCCTGCGGTCCAGCTCGACCAGCCCGCAGCATCGTCCCGGCTGCAGCTGAATGTGACTTTTAACCTACTTAGCGCCGCTTGGGTTCTTAGCGCATCCACATGCTCTAAATCATAGTGCAGGACGCTACCACCATCCGCCCCCCCCCCCCCCCCAAAAAAGCTGCCCAAGAAAAGGTCGAACCGAGGCCTCGATTATCGTTCGCACATCCTTCATTTTTATTGCCTGACCGCGGGCCTCGTACGCCACGCCAAGTGCTAACCGGTGGGGCACATAACTCATGCCAAAAACCGGAGTGCCCCCATTTATAATCGCCATTGGGAGCGTGCGTGCGTGTGTGCAAGCGAGAGGACACCTCGGTGTGTCAAACCAGCCAAGTTCCCAGTGTCGCAAAACGTTGCGAGGATGCTCGATTGGCTGCAGTGATCGAATTTATTGTACCCCGGCGAAGTGTGTGTTGCCGGTGGATTCGATGACAGGCGTGCGGTGGGGAAACATGGTGACTCTCCCTGCCCTCTTGCACAGGAACATGAAACCAATCAAACAGGACAAAACGTACCGGAAGAAGACGCTCCCCAAATGTGTACATCCGGAAAGGCGCAGTGCTTCGCCATCTCCCGGTGGCAAAAAATAGAGGTTAGTCGCTTCTGTCATTTATTACCCAACCCGCAGGCTGCCAGATTTATGCGTCCGATTTTTATCGGCTAGCTGCGAGTTTGCTGCGGTACGGGCTGCTGGACATGGAAATAGGGTTGCAGTTTGGGGGCGTGAAAAACAAATTTTCATATGAGCTCTGTACTTGCCCCTTTCTCCACCGGGGACATATATTTGCGGCGAGAAACCGACTGCGGTGATTTATTGCGTGAGTAATTGTTAGCGTCTTCTGCTTGCTCCTGCAGGGCGTACTTCAGCACACTCCAGCAGCAGCAGCAGCAAAGAGGCAAAAGCCCCTTTAACCGTCTATTAAGCGCTAATCGGTACTCGAGCGGTACTGCGCTCAGTGAAGTGCGTCCATCAAAGCCTACGCGCGAACCTGCGAGCGCTGCTCCAAGCTGTTGACTTAAGCCTGCCCATTTGGAAATGGAAAGACGCGGTCGAGGGAGGGAGCAACACCGAACGACCCACTCCAGTAGTCTGTGGCTTCCAGCGCCGTTTTGCGGTAAATCGACTTTCTTCGGCCTTTTGGGTTTCTCTTCAACCTGAAGTGGGTGCGGAGAGGGGGTAGGGGCAATTCCTGTCCCGGACTAGCGACGTGAAGCACCCTCGACAGCCGAACGGCCGATTGCCAGCGGCCGATAAAAAAAAAAAACGGTCGGCACCACTACTTCATCCCACTTCGGCTAGTTCTAGCTGATCGCTATCTGGCCGCGCGCCCTCGGTACGCTTGGAATTAAGATTACAAACTACAACGGTGCGAGCAGCCTAGAAACACCCATTCCAATCTCACCCAGGGGGAAAAAGCTTTTTCCCGGCCTGGCAGCTGCCAACGATTTGACGGCCCGTAAACCCGCCCGGAGACGTCAGCCGTTTTGGACAGCGGGCATTTACTAGTTTGTTTCCTGGGGAAACCGCGAAATGGAACTGGAACACCGCCCGTGTTCTTCGATGTCGGTTGTGCCGTTGGGGATAGACAGTGTGTGTGTGAGAGAGAGAGAGAGAGAGAGAGGAAGAGAGACAGGGAGAGAGACTCACTAAAACAGAAGGCTGGAGGCTCACTATGTTTACTGCCAAAGGACTGCCAAACCGGCCCCAAAGAACCATATTGTGTCCAGCGAGCCAACAAGATGCTTGACGGTTGCTCTTATGGACAAAACACACTCGAGAACTCCTGAGCATCTTCAGCTCGGTGTTCGTCAACGCGGCCCTAAGAACTACCGGACACGCCAAACACGCCGAAATCCACAACTTCAAGTACACAACGTAGCAATGCTAAACACACGCGCGCTGGGAAAGATTGATTTTTATCTCGAGCGCGCAGCGCACATCACACTTCACAACACGCCCTCGGTGCTGGAGGGAACCTACGGCGCGCAGTTCGCGGCTTACGATAAGATAATCTCCCACAAATGGACACCCCATCCCAGCCGAGCGCGTGTTGGTGTGTCCACGGTGGCAGCGCGGGTTCGTGACTGGTAACTTTAAACATTTATCACTCCCCTCGCATCGCATCCAGCAAGTTCAGCTTCCTGGGGGCCAGTGTTTCTTGCCGCGGCGGCGGTGGGCAGCCATGATTTCCACTCATAATGGAATAATCGGGCTGTAGGTTTTACTTTCTTCGTCATGTTCTTGCCTCAGCTCCTGTTTCTCCTTCCTCCTTGCTATCGATATTTGCGTCGATGACGACGGCGGTGGCGACGGCGCTGTGGTTGATGTACGACTTTAGGAAGCGAACGAAGAGGGGGCTTAATGTTGAGACTTTAATTCTTTGTGTTTGTTCGAAATGGGAAAGATTAAGTGCGTAACAGATGATCTACGGGAGATCTAGGTCCGTTGGCAAACAACAGCGGACTCTAGGCTAGACAATCGATTCTTGGAGCTTCATACAACAGTCAGTGTGTATGAAGGGATTTTGCAGAAGCAGGGAAGACATCAGCTTTTGTAGAAGCATATAAGACATCAGCTAAACAAGAGGAAGAATGTTGAATTAAGAATTACTTAAGTAAATGATGGCTCTACAAAAGACAATTCTTAATGCCAATAAAAAAGGAATTTTACTGCGTAAAAATATATGAAAAGCATTAAATAAGAAATAAATTTGTAAGCTCGTAATAAGAAATAAGTTTCATAGACTCGTGAAAAAGAAAAGGGAAAAGAGTAGTATCAAAATCATTTTTAAGGATAAACAAAACGTGATTAATTAGGACATAAACAACTCATTCACACAACTCTAAAGTACACAAAAACTAAAGTATTAAAGAAATCAACAAAACAACGATAACAAACAACAAGTAAAGTAGAAACGAATGGCCACAAATTAAAACTCCAATAACTGGTCATAAGGAAAAAGTAGTGACAAAAATAATCTATGATCAAAGAAAACATGTGTGTAAACTAGTAAGAAAAGGTACAAAATGATAAAAAAATCTAATGAACTCAAACAAACCAAACAAAGACAACAGAGTAATGTTACAATAATTTCATTGAAAAAAGCTAAAAATCATTTCTGAAAAAAAAAAAACATTAACAAAGTAAATAATTTAACACTAATCCATGAAACCAGTCAACAAAACAACGAAAATAAACACCAACGTAATGGAGAACAACGAAACAACCACAAATAATGGTCGAAACAAGTGTACAGCACGAAAAATAAATGTAGAAAAAGAATCTGAAATTACATCACCTAAATGTGGGAGAGCGAAAAGAGACATGTGGCTTTTGAAACTAATCCGCGAAAAACACACACACACAACCAAAACAAAGCATAACATTGACGGGCTTTTTAAGACATTTCGCCAACGAAGTTTGGATCTTGTAAGCCGTGTAGTTTACTTTTTGTTTATACCTCATTCCCGCTCCGTTTTGCTTCCCTGTGTTGGCATTGTTTTGGCGTGGTAATTTGCCGCTCGTTTCCCCCCTTACCGGGCGCTGGAGGATTACGTCTTTTACGCGTTTTTAGTCTGGTGAGGATGACCCCCAAAAACCACACCAAAACATTCTTCACTCAGCGCTTTCCGGTGGGCGCGGGACGCGGCCCAGCCAAACACTGTGATGGTGAGATATTTTTGTCAGGATTACGACTTCCGGCTTTTGCTCTTCTGGGGCGGGGTTGTCTGGGGGTAGTGGACCACTCTGGCTAAAGCCGTTGATAATGATGCAGATTACAGCAAGGCGAAGACGTCTTTCTTATCCGCGGCGCGGTCCCTAGCACAAAGCTGATTAGCGAAGGACAGATCCAGAGCAATACATCCACACACACACACACACATACACTTTCAATCTTGATCTCGGAACTCCAGTGACAGCCAGCCGTTGCTGCTGGATTTAATTAAAGGCCCATCCGTGACAGGTCCTCGTCATCGGCGGGATTACCGGAACGCTTGCGATGGGTTGTTGCCTCGCTGCCTGACACGTGTTGCACGTCGTCAAGTGGCACCACTCGTCCGCCACGGTGGTGAAGTGTGTCGGAAAGGAAGCTTGAGGTACTGCAGTAAACTTGGACCAGGCACACATTTCTTAAACAAAAAAAAAACGACTGCCTGAACACACTTGTGAGTGTGTGTTTTTCTAGCTTCCATCCGGTAAAGCTCCAAGTGTCATCGTGTGTTTAGAGGTTTGTCGTTATTTCTCGTCAGATTTAATCTCGTCACTTTTGCTTGTTTTTTTTTTTCTGTTGAGCTTAAACAATGCTTTGGCTTTATGTGTGATTTGGGGTATGTAAAAAGGGTATCCACAGTCCAAGCAAGAAGAACCATATTCGTATACTTGTTCGAGAACATTTACTATTAATATTCAGTACGGGCAGGCCGTATTGCTTACAAGTAATGAACTCTAGGTAAACTAAAAAATATATCTTCAAATCCTCCTTCACACAAAAAAAGAAATCATTAAATGTATTCATCCGTTCAATTAAAGCTTAAAAACTGACGCGAACAAAACCCGCCAGCGCCTCAGCAAACACGAACAATGCGCCCGCCCGGTGCAAAGGTTCCGTCCTCCAGCTCGCAAGCAAACTGCCAGCACCTGATCCTGCACGGTAAACAAGACGCCGAACGAAGGCGCACCGTTAGCATTGGTGAAATTTAAAACCCTCCAGGCGTTACGATCCGCCAAACGGCGTGGGGAGTGCACTTGGGCGAGCCTGGAACTGGAACGTATTCCTGCCAGTGGCAGGTCCTTCTCGGCGAGAGCGAGAGAGAGAGACCTTTCCCATTTCCCAGCAATGCACGCGTTACTTATCTGTTGGCTTCCCAATTTCCCCCTGCGTCTTCGGCTTCTGCGACTGCAAAGAATGTACTTGATATTCAATTATTTTCATTTCAATCAATCGCCCCAGCTAAGGTTGCCAGATAAAGAGCCTGAGTGGGTGCTTCTGGTAGGTGTACGCGCGTGTGTGTGTGTGTGTGTCTGTGGGTGTGTATAAGTCCTAAGCTTCCTTCGTCCTTTTGGTTAAGCAAGTCACTGAAAATTGAAAGTGGAAACCTCCGAATCGAATTCGTGCGGTGTGCTGCTCGCAGTATCACTTTCACGCGAGGATTACGAATTGGAATGGCAGCGTTTTTTTTTTTTTTTTTTGGGGGGTGAGTGAGGGAAGGGGACGTGATCTTTCGATTCTTGAAAAATCAAACGCCACGGTCAAGGGTGAGGTTCGCTCGTTCGCGCGAGGGCAAACAACAGGCGCGAAGTAAGCAGCGGGGTAGAGCGAAATAGCGGCGGAATAAAAATACTGTCGAGTGTTTGAGTATCGTGATTTTATCTTTTGCCCGAACCGAGCGCCCTTTGGGCCCAGCAGAAAGCACACACACACACACACACACACACACACACACACACACACACACACACACACACACACACACACACACACACACACACACACACACACACACACACACACACACACACACACACACACACACACACACACACACACACACACACACACACACACACACACACACACACACACACACACACACACACACACACACACACACACACACACACACACACACACACACACACACACACACACACACACACACACACACACACTCACACACACACACACACACACACACACACACACACACACACACACACACACACACACACACACACACACACACACACACACACACAGACACAAGGATGCATCATTCGGGCGAGTAAATTGAAGATTCGGTCGGAAGACGTGAACATAAAGCCGGTGAGATGTCGTTTCGCGGGGGCGTTGGGTTGAGCGAGGCAGCGAGCGAAGCAAAGGGACATCCGCCGACCAACTTCGATAACGAAATTATCTCGACCCCGTGGAGAGGAGGCGCTCGAGCGAGACTGGCGGGGAAATAAAATAGGATCGAAATTCGGCGTACTGTTGCCGGTTGTGAGATGGTTTGCCTGGAGTTGATTGAACTATTAGAGTGTAAAGGGAGGGGGAGAGATTGGGTATGGGCGCGATTCGTTTGTTGGAATTGATAGATACTGGCGAGGCAGTAAGAGGATTGCAGTCGTTTGATGCCTTCAATCTTTCGAAATAATTCACTGTGTGCACAGAACTGGCGAAAAAGCCGCATGGGATTGTTGGGAATACGAATGTTGATAGTTTGGCATGATCGAATGACGTAAAGATCCTGAAAAATATTAAATACTGTGAAGTCTGTAGTGCCTAAAGCATTTCTGATGTATCATCTTCAGAATAATGTTTTTTGTTTTTATTTATCAGTATAAGATTATGGATGTTCCAAAATAAACAGTGGACTTTAGCATTCGCCGCCTGTTCTTCCAGCAACTGTCTCCAGCAAAACATATAAAAAAACCAACCCTTTCTCCAGTATGAAGTTTCGTTTCAGTTCATCGGTTCATCCCACTCAACCGAACGGTCACACGTCTCGGAAAGCGCCCGGCAATAACGCAATCCGGCGGTAGAAAGGTTCCCCATTTCCAGCCCGGGAGTGTGGACAACTTTTACGCTCGTAAAAACGAAACGTAAAAACTCCGTAAAACGCATCCGAGAACGCATCGCCCGGGAGGTCACCCGGGATATCCCTCCCCCCTACCCCCGCGCCTGCTTCCCCTCCACATCAAGGTGATTCCGTTTTCGGACGGTGCAAACGGTGCATGGAACTCATAAACCGACCCATAAAACAAGTGACGCATAACGAGCGTCATACGCGTTTTCGGAGTTGTTTCGGCCGTTTTGGGCAGAATGTGTTGGCGCGGGTGGCAAACCATGAAGGTGGAAACCGTAGCGGTGTGTATGGAGTCATCGACAATCGTAAAAACACGCACACACACACACGCACACCAGGCCACAAAACCACGGATAGATGAACAATCGCAGCGGTTCTGGCCGGCGACACTGTGCGTCGCTTTCTTTCCGGTGCTCGATGTGCGGCATCGAACCTTCCTAGGATATTAAGGGCACACACAAGGAAGGCCATTAAACAGTTTATCTGCTTTCGTAGGTTCGGTTTGGTACAATTAAAGTTCACAATTTGATTGCGATAGACGCTGCAAGGCCAAAGAAATAAGCGCAACACTGCACATTATAGCAAGCAAGTAAAGACAAGCTCAGCTCATGCATTGCCATTGCATACATAAATGAGTATTGAGCCAGATCTGGCGTATGATCAAGAAGAACGAGATTGTTGAATTAAATAAAGCCATCGGAATCCCGCACACCACATCAGCCATCAGTCTTAGCGTGCACCCTTCTGCCGTACAGTGTGTTTACAAGAGGACTTCATTATTGATGTCTTTATCGTTTTGTTTTCATCGCCGTTCATAAGCAAGGCCGAGGTAATCTCACGCGAAAGGCGATTAGCATCGCTTCATGTGCTCGTTTCCATTTTTTCCCCCGGGGGAGTGAGAGGGCTTCGTTCGGGGTTTATGGCTTTCTAACAGCGTAGAAATCAGTCCCCTTTCGGGACCGCATTCGGCAAGAACCACAATCGCAGCGCAAAGAGCATAACAAACTCATAAATCCCGTATCCTTTCGTGCGCCTGCCTCGTTCCCCGGCAGGCAGGCGGATTAGAGACAGCAAACCCCCGCGGCTGTCGGTTTCGGAGGAAGCGGGTACTAATTAAAAAATAACATTCCCCTGTTCCCCAAAACTGCTCACGAAGCTAGGATGGAACTACAGTACGAACGACGGCAAACAGATCATAATCGGGCGCTCACTTGGTACTTCTTGGAGTGTATGGTGTCGGTGGCATTTCTGTTCCTGTTTTCCCCCGCCTAACTCTTGTTTATTGCTCCCCAATTCCAGGGAGACGTTTGAATTGTGGCAATAAAACTGAAGGGTGACAATTTCGAATGCGATGGCAGTAGAACGAACGATGGGCGGCTAGACGGCACTAGACCAGCTGCGGTCCGAGGTCCGAATCTGATGGATCTTTCGGATCTCATTATTAGCTATTCTATATGCGTTCCCCGCTGCCATGATCTATTATAGCTCCCACTGACAGACGGATGAAGTCATCCGGCGAAGAAGTTTTCGTTTTTATAGATTCATTAAGTTGAGGAATCAGCCCCAAGAGCGTTCGGCTGCGGTCGGCGAGTTTTCGATTGATGCTCCGGTGCATCCAATTTTTCGGCTGCTCGCATTCCAATAAAATCTTCCCAAAACTTAACCCCCACCGTTAAACGTCAAACTGCATCACAAACATTAGCCCCTGTTTTATGATGCCGAATGCGATCGTAAAAATCCCGGAACGGGTGAAACGATACTTCTCTTTTTGTGAATTATTTCAAACAATCATACACACACACACACATGCTGGTGCATCTCGTTTACCGAGAACTTCGGACGAAACGGAACGTACGAGATGCAGCATTTTAATTTATTCCATTTGGCGCAAAGTCCCATAAATCAATGGCCGGTCGCGGTCGTCAGTAATCCGGACCGAGGGCCACTATTTTCGAGGGAGCTGCAGGCGGAACCCCGGACGGTGACTCAGATTCTTTATTTGCGATTTAAGATTTCTGATTTTAAATGCAACCTTCCGCCCCTGGGGCTTTGCATCTGATACAGTGGGTTGGAATTAGCTCTTGCAAAGTTTGGGAAAAACTTTCCTACGCTTTGCTGAGGATCAATTCTTTGAGGTACTTTACCCTTCGCAAGTCAGTAATACTTCGTAACTATCTACTTAAAACCATCTGCAATGATGAAAAAATATCTGCAAGTACTTTAGATTATGTTGCTTATTAAAACAAATAATATTATACATAAATAAAACCTCAAAAACCGAAGCTGCAGCTGCCACGAATATTTATTGGACTTGTTTTTTTGGACAGTCTTTTGCAAGCAACCGAAAAAAAAAATAATTACACTCAAGCGGTGGTCAATTATGTAGAACAAGCGTACTCCATAGAGTACTTCCGTGGACCTAAAACTCAACTTGCAACAAACGAACTCCCAGTACGGTTGAACGAACGCTTTAATTCGTACACCATAATTCGCACCCTTCTTTTGCTACACCTTTCTTGTCTTCGTTTTCCTTTTTCGAAACCTCGGAAAGACAATGTATGACCTCGTCACCGTCAGGGCGAGGTTAGACTTTTGTCTTTCGAAAACCACAATCACCTCCGCCAAGAACATCTTGCCGATTGGAGCAAGGGAAGGACAGCAAGATAGAAGCATAAGTCAGGCACCAGCAAAAACTATTGGACCCGGAATGCGGGAAACGGCGGACCGTGCCCTCGCTCTCTCTCTCTCTTTCTCTCTCTCTCTCTCTCTCACACACACACACACACACACTCTCTCGCACTCTCGCTGTGTGTTCCACAGGGAAGGTAAGGGCAAAACCCACGCCACCACACCCACACGAGGGCACACAATCGCGCTACACGCATCGAATGCTTCATATCCGCGGGTCCGATGTTGCACCGCCCGCTGGGTTGTATCAAACTCACCCTCCCATATTGCCTCCCTTCGTTTCCCCGTTTCTTCCCGCAAACCCGCGTCCCGCGTCATGCCCTGGAGCGTTTCCGGCAAAAGTTTCTTGGAGCAAAAGTGAGTGTGCGCGCGCGCGCGCGCAACCGGCTTGAATATTGTTTACACGATGTTTCTGCGAGGTCCTAGAGCGCTTATTTTGATGCTCAGCTTCTCACTCCGGAGCAGGCGTAAAACTCCAATGACCCGATCCAGTTTGGTTCTATCGCGCCACCTTCCCCTGCTCCAAGCTTGAGCCCGTGCGACCGTCTGGGGTGAGAGTGTCCTAGTTCGGGTGAGTTCGATGCGAGCCCCACCCAAGCGCGGCGAGCTTTCGACCCCTCTGTGAGCGGAACACTCAACAATCAAAATCAAATAATAATTTATAGTACATTGTTACGTACGCCGGGGCACAAGCGTGGAGTGGCGGCGGCGGCGGCGGCCGCACACAGCAAAACATGTGCCCGACCTCTCACCGGCACTGGCTTTTAACCGGATACAATGCCAGCCGTTTGGGAAGGCCGGGGAAGGGGTTGGGAGGTGGAGGGAGGGTTGGCGGACGGAACAACCCAACCCAGCCGGTGCGCGGGTTTTCCGCGTACTGTCAGCGTGGGGTCGGCCACCTCCGGGCCGGGAAGCGGGAAATAATGTATCCGTAAGGTCGCCGGGCAAGATGCTGTGATATGAGACAAGGAGAAGTAGGAGGGGGAGATGGGGGAGAGGGAGAGGGGATACGGGAAAGGGTTAGAGGTTGGTTTTATGGGGAGAGAAAAACAACGGAACGCAACAAGTCAGAAGAAAACAAGCAAATGTGCTCATTGAATTGTGTTGCGCTGAACGGAACGGGCTACAGGCTGGGGGAGAGCATTAAAAAGAAAGGTTGTTTTGGCGTTGTTGTTTTCTTTCGCCGAGGATACAGCACTACATCCCAGGTTGGGAAAGCAGGGACCGACAACTCCAACGATCTTCACCGAAATCGAACCCCCCCCCCCCCCCCCCCCCCAAAACGTAAAACCAGCCGCAACGGATCCAACACAGAAGAGGCGATCAAGGGCACACCAATTGTTAGGGTTAGGTTCTTTGGCGCAATTACGGGAGGGCGTGTCGCCGCCGGCAGATAAACGCTTGCTAATATGCTGGCGACGACTTGGCATCTTTGTATCGTCTTGCTGGTCGGGGCCTGTAAATGTCAAGGAGTGTCTTCAAACTCGGATGTCTGTTTGATGATGGTAACTTCAGCCAGGCTCTATTGGAATTTGGAGTTGCAAAAAAAAAAAAAAAATTGTAAAAAGCCTGAGTAATAAAGCGGAATCAGTGGAGTCATCCTAACAGTTGAGTTCTCGTGTGCAAATGTTTCCTCCAGTCTCGTGTCCAGAGAGTTCCCGAAATATCTTCCACAGCATAGTGCTCTCGGACCTCGCAAACCTTCAGAATTCCTAAGGTCACTGCTCCAAACTTCCAGCAAATCTTATTTCCTGAAATTCGCTCACTCAAACTTTTACTGCATACTTTAAGATAGCTCATTAGGCTTATGTCATAAATGGCATTTTGAAAGGTCGCAGACAGCTCAGCACCTGAACCGCTGCGGAAGCTTCAGAGTCTCCGCCCAAGAGAGCCTCACCTCAGCCAGAGATTCCTAAATTAAGCTCCTTCAAGCATGTTTTATGACCGTGCGCGCACACTGCTTAGACTGCTCCAGTCCTCCAAAATCGTGCTGCTAGCGAGCTTCAAACACATGGAGGAGTGGGGGAGGCGGGGTGTAGTCATCAGCCCCCATAAAACACGCTTAGAATTGGATCCCGCACACCCACCTTCCGCGTGCGTGTGCAGTGTTTTCCCCCTTATTGACAGGTTGGCGTTTAGCGGAGTTGATGGAATTGACTCGCTTCACGGACTTCACGCTTCGTGCGCTTATCATTCGTCCGAACCGTGTACCGCACCGTCCGCACACGATCACCTGGGATCCCAGTATGGTCACCAACCTCTCCGCCGTTGGTTCTCCGCACAGCTTTGATAATTGCGTTTTTTTTCTTCTCTGCATCTCGCTATTCGTGGGCGGTTGCTATAAGCTAATCGAAATTTATGAAACACTAAAAAACACGGTACAGATGCGGCTAGTCCCCCCCTCCCAGCCCTCCCCTTCTTTCGTCCCGATAGATGGGAATTGGAAATGGGCAAACCGGCAAATAGTCGGCAACAGCGACCCAAGAAGCTGTTTGCTGCCGCAGCGTTGTCGTCATTCCGGGACGGGCTCTTTATGTCACGTTTTTTCGCTACGGTGGTGCCTCATTTTCACCCTCCCCACCCGTTCCCTCGCTATTTCACGACAATTAACACCTCGCGCATTATAAAAGCGCAGCACCGAAAGCGCAGCGACAGCGATCTTCTGCCTTGGAATGTCTGCCCAAATGGGATGAAATTAAATAGCTCGCGAAGCGACTGCGCGATTTCCCTACCCCGTTTTGTCATGACCTGCACTACTGCTCCCCTACCCCCCACCAGTCCAGTGTGCATTGGTGCCGTTTAAAGGTAGGTGCGCGAAACAACCAACCCGACCGACCGACCGAGACCGAGTCTCCCAGGACTCCCCATCGTTCCCTTGAACGCGAGCGTGCAAGTCTCCGTTTTCCCATAACGTTGTTTTATTTTAATGCTTCCCCCCCCCCCCCCCAACTCCTTTCTCCTCAACACAGCCCTACCTCTACACACACACATAGGCACTGATTTTGCATTAATGCATCAAGTGGTGGAGCCCCCCGTTCTGCCCTCCCTGCTTCGCTCAAAGAGCGCTGGGGCCGGGCCGCCGGGTGTGTACGAATCTTTAGCAGGCACAATTAAATTAACACTCAAACGATTTGTTGCGCACGGCAAAGGGCAACAGTATTGAAGCAGTGGGAGTGGGGGGGGGGGGGGAGGAGGTGGGAGGGGCGTGAAGTGGGGTATTGCATGACGGGAATCGGGATGCATTGATGCATCAATTTTTGCCGGGGCTTTTGGTGCCGGCCGTTCGTGCATCGTGTTGCCTTCGCACGCCCTGCTTCGCGCGGAGGACCGCGCGAATAACAAAGCACCGCACAAAGCCTTGAAAGGTAATTTGGTGTTTTTAATTGAAACTCCTACACCAACGGCAACAGCATCAACACATTCCCACTGCATTCTCACCCATCTGCTTCCGCCTGGCGGTGCAGCAGCACTGCAGCAGTTTCGAAAGCAGTTAAACTGTCCCATTCCCATCCCAGTCCCTGTTGGGGTAGCAGCATAAAGCTGAAGAAATAATACAACACCACAAAAAAACCGTCACACTCAGCCCACCCCCACCACCCCCGTAGCTCGGCCGGCGTGCTGTGCAGCAGGCAAATCGAGCGCTCTGTGGCAACAATGGCGGCAACAAACCGTGCCCGAGCGATAATGAGGAAAGCGAGTGGGCGAACGCGCGCGCGCGCGCTCTCGCGCCCTCGCCCTTGCTGGAGGCTGGCGAGGGCAAGCAGAAGTGTTGAGAAAAATTTAAATCTCGATAACTACGATGCAATTCATTTGCAACAACGCGCCCGGCCCAGCTCCCTGCTCGCCCGCTTACACACACACGCGCGCGCAGGACGATCCTGGCAAGAGCGCGCGGAGCCCCATTCCTTTCCGTGTGCTTGGTTCCGTCTCTCATGCATTTTGCTAGAGGTTTAAGCTAGAAATAATGAGTTCAATTTATGCGAGAGGGTTTTACTGTTGTTTTGTTTTTTTTTTTGTTTTTTTGCGAGGAATGCCGGGGAAGAGCTTTTCATAATTGAACACTTTTGGTTTTAAAAAGCATGCTTTGCTTACAGCCTCAAGAGCCACATCCGTACTTACTGTTGAACAAAAACGAAACAAAGCATCAGGTTAAAGGTAAAGCACATTAAACGATGCCCATTGATTCCCTTATTCGGCGACACCCGCGTTCCATGCCGCATGTGTAATGCAAAAAAAAAAACAAAAAAAAAAAACAAGCCGAACCACACACTCACGAATGCACAACAGCTTAAATGTGCAACAGCGACGAACGTGCGGGTGATGATCAAGATCATGGTGAACAAACACACGATTGTGAGGAGTGGAAAGGATTAGGAGGGGCACGGGTGGAATGGAGAAGAACGAAAAAAAAAACACTCAAATTTGTACATAATTAAAGTAAACAGGGTGTGGGAGCGAAACGGGAGTGAGATTTACATTTCGCAGTGGTTGTGCATTAAAATAGACACACACACACATACAAACGCAAAGCAAACAAACGTAATGCAGCGGTGAAGCTGGGAAGGAAAATGGGAAATCTCGCGATCCCTCACCTTCCGTGCGCGGTTTTGTTTCCCTCTCCTTTCGTACAATTGACGACGGAGAAGGGTTTTAGAAAAGTGGGGCGTGGAGAGTGTAAAGGTAAAGAACAAAAGTTGCTTCCTTTTCCCAGTGGCCGGTGTGTGCGAGGTGAAGTTATTTTGCCCATTTCGGACACGCGACTCCCGGGTGACTTCTTCCCATTAAATCGATCGAGTCGATACCTGCCTGCATGGCAATCCTGTGTGGACATGAGAGGGGCCCACCTGGGGTAGGACAGGGAAGCTTGTACCGTGGCACTTACGCCGACCGTTGCAATTTCCCTTGCGGCCGTGCGGTTACTTAAATGCACATTAAAATAAATATTCCTTCCCGGGCCGTGTTTGGTTTGGGGTAGAGCCTTGCATGCGCTACCAACATTAGCACAGCAACACACAGTGTGAGGGGGATGGAGAGGGGGGGGGGAAGGGTGAAGATAATGCGGCACTGCACTCACACGCGACTACATGATCACACGAATTAGTAGGCTTTCGGTTGAGCGGTTCGCGCTGCCTTCACTATCCGAGGGCAGGATCAATCGGGCTTCGGTTGGGCTGGGCTCGTCGCTGGGCTGCGCTTTGGGAGCCTGTTTTGCCAACGAAATTCTTCGCGGCGTGGTTTGGTAATGAAGCCCGTGGAAGTCGAGCTGCTCTGGAGCATGTAAATTAATTCCAAGGAAGCAGAACTTTGGCACGATCAGTGACCCTTTGGTTTCTGCGTGGAATGTCACTGGAGGGTGCACGGCATGGTGCTGTGGAATGCTATGGGAAGTGCGTTGTTGGAGTTTCAGGTGATCAATATGAGGATTTAATACACAACTGGTAATGTTCAAACGGCTCAACGAGGTTGGAAATAAACCCGTTCAGATGGTTTGAAAGCGTCAAAGCAATTGAACAACAACTTAGGTCTAGTCCCTAGGAAACTGCTAAGATATTCGCGATCGATGTAACAGTCTGTATTGAACATCGGATGTTGAGGCTAGAATTATGGATAGATGTACATGAATGATATCTAGACATGTGTAAGCGATAGATCCTGCGTGGGACAAGAACATTTAGTAAGACTTAACCTGGACCTGGACCTCCAGCTTCTATGGCAGCTTCAGAGCGCAAGATCCAGAACAGTGAGGCTAAAACAACTTAAACACGTTGTACAGGTACAGCTTCATAAAGTTGTTATGTAATCTTCCAATGGCTCTTTTTGCGACTATTAATAGTGCCTTAGAAAGGCATCCTTTAATATCTACAACAACTCACTGTAAGGTATAGTATTAGCAGACCAAAGATGTGGGAAGTGGGTGTGTTGAAGCAGTTTGAAGTCATCAATATCAGTATTTTCGAGACAACTTGTGATCTTCAAACGGCTCATCGCAAGTCCGGAATGATCAAATTCAGACGTTTTTGCAAACTTCAAACTAAAAGAATCGAAACTTTGGACTCAAAATAAACCTACCAACAAGGATATGGGCTTGAAACAAAGGCAGATATTAGGATTTAGCCCTCAGAAATAGCTAGAATATTCGCGATGTAAGGATATGTTTGGAGTATTGGATATTGTTACCAGAGTTATGGATAGATGTCCTAGCATGATATCTGGACAAGGGCAACTGCTGTAGCTTATGCGGGACGAATTCAGATTTTAAAGCTACTTCTACTACCGACATCAATTTTTAGCGCTACATTAGGAAAAAGTTCAGGATTCAGAACGGTAAGAAAACAAAAACTCTTTTTAGCATGCACACCTCATCTTCGCAGAGTCGTTGTATAACCTTTTAACGGAACTTTTTTGTTGCTCTTGTTTGTGCAAGTCCTTCAAAAAGGCATCCTTTAAAATCTCCAAGCTCCATTCCTGTCAGCATGTTGGCTCCAATGCCTGAGCGATGGCAGTTACAGTAACCCTTTGCGAAAAGAAAACAGCGACGCTTACCTAATCATTCCGTTCCCACGATCCTTTTTCTTGGGACGCAACTTTTCACCCTAAAAAAAAAAACACACACACACACACACACACAAAATCTGCATAGCAAACAAAGCAAAGAATCGAGCACCGATACACACGCACGCACAGACAAAAAAAAAGCTTCATCGCAACTGTCAGCACCGTGACACAGTGTCCCGCACCGGTTCCGGGCCTAATTAAGCGGAAGTTTGCTGCTTTCTTTTCCGTCTGCATTGTGCTCCGACGCGGCCTTCCGGCGCTTTCGATTTTCTGCCCGAGCCGCAGCCTGGAACCAATGTCCGCCCGGCGCGAACAAGCTTCGACAGCTCTTGTCTGCGCGCAAAAAAAACAAAAAGGAATATAAATCCCCAAAGCGCGGGAAGGCGATATGATGAAGGATACCCGAGAAGCAAACTCGGGGAAAAAAAACGCCCTCCCTTAACCCTTATCATAAACTAGTCACGGGAAGGCCCCCACAGCCACAGTCACTCCAAGCCGAGGAAGGTCAAGTTGGGTTGCATCCTTTTTTCGTCTGAGCCGGCTGGCCGCCGGTGTGAGTGCGTGATTCATCCGTCCTAAAGCTGAAGGACAGGTTGTGCTTCTTTTTTTGTGGTGCGAACCGTTTGTCTGGGTTCCATTTTTTTTTGGTGGGCAAATGGAACGATTTGCTGATTCTTACTTCCGAAGGACCTGGGATGAAAGCGGCGTGACACTGTGCAGTAGATTCTGGGAAGGAGTAGGACAAACGTGTGCAAAGCTGCAGCAGTAAAAAAAGCTCCCGCTCAGAATGGTAACGCTCCGAGCGACGGAAGGGCCAAACACGAAGGAAAGTTAAGGCGGCTCGCATGCAAATACAATCCGATCCTGAAGGACACCGGCCGCCTCAGTGAGTGAAGGTCCTTTTTGAATAAATAATCCAATCCACTGGGGCAGGGAGCGGATCGTTCGAAGCAGCTCGAAACGCAGACACAAATCGGTTCGTGACCCCTGGACCCACAACTAATGATGGCACTCCAACACTCAACACCCGACGCCCGATCCATCCATCATCGGGGCAAGCGTGGAGTTCGAGTCGCGAATGAACCGGTCACGGAACATTACTTATAGGGCGAGCGGAAAATAGCTCGCGGACGGGCGTACTTCCCTCCGTGCCACACATCGAGAACCACAGGGACTGGTGGACGGGGGTTGAGCGAAACAATCGCCTCGATCGCTAATGAATCACGACCGGAGGAAGCACGCAAATTGAACCTACATGCCTGGTCGGTCGGTTGGTTCTACGCATCCACCAGACGCAAGCACTGAAGAGCTTCATTAGAATTTAAATGATTGTTGCATGCGGAGCAGCAGGGAGGGACAGAGAGAGAGAGAGAGAGAGAGGACGTGGAAAAGGTTAGTCTTTCGTGTGGTCAAACATATTTTGGAAGGAATCAATCATCTCTGTCTTTGGAGTGTTTGAGACGATGAGCTTGAGTACACGATCTAGCCGTTAGCTGGCGTTCAGTGTTTTTAAGCCTTTCGTTAATATTTTGTATTATGACCGCTTTAGCTATTCGCTTGGACTATTCTGTGTTTTTTTTTTTATTTCTTGCTGAAATTATCTATTCAATCGTTCGCTGATTTGTTTCTCATTTTTATACGTTTTGTTTACTTTTCTCAAGTTTTTTCAGCTTATGCTTTTTTGTGCATGCTTTTCTTGTAGCTTGAATAGTTTCAAGATGCTATTCGAGTAATTGGTACTTCCGCAAACAAAACATTTGTAATATTTAAATCTTTCATCGTAAAATTTACTCATTACCGGAACTAATAAACCTCGTCCTTAAAATAATAAATTATGAATAACATGCCACTAAAAAAAAGCCTTTTTGAAGTATTAATTAGTAGTAAATAACACATTTTTAGGTGATCAAAATAATTCCTAATTGGCTCTTGGTATGCTACTTGTACTGTTTTATTAAAAAAGGAAAATAAATGTACATTAAATCTAGGAGTGTATAGTCCTCTCTTTCTGTAAACTACACACCTCAAGCCGTATTACAGTTGCCCAATTGCAGGGCTTATACGGACTCCCACACCGGCTCACCCTTAACTAGACTCCGCTCATCATCTGCCACGATGTACAGGTTGCTCGGCCGCCCTTGGTTGGTGGTGTCAAATCGAAACCGAGTACCGAGCATACCGCTCTGCCCGGAGCCGGCAGAGCACCGTCCCGAACGGTTGCTGTCTTCTGTCCAGTCCAGGGAGTCTGGGGTTAAAAATCGGCAATGCTCACCCGAAAACCTTCACCAGACATTGGAACCGGCTCAGCAAAGCAGCAGCAGGGCCGTTCGGGCATTAGCTATGCTAATGTGCAGCCATCCTCCCACCTTCCCTTCCCCCGGACCCCGAAAGGGGATAAAGTTTGCTCCGAGCCGGGCTCGTCCGTACACTCTGGCCTGGCGTGGCAACAAGATTAGGTTTTAGGTGCGATGAAAGAGAATATTTGATCACAAGCGAACCCCCAAATGTGTGTATATGCGCATGTGGAGTTGAGTTGGGTACACTCCCGGACATTCGATATGAGTCACGCCGGACATGGCGGTTGCCCATTTTCGATTGCAGCTCGGCTGCACCAGTCCAAAGACCGTCCGATGCGCTGCAAGTTTGCCGTAGTGCAGGGACCTGTCCCGACGCTGTATGAGATGGCAATCAGCCGGCAGGAGTTGTTCTTGAAACGAAATCTTGATGCCCTCCGGAGTGGCGCAGGATGGAAGCAAAGCAACTCCTCCCATTCGATGCGAATTGTGGCATTTCGGGACATTTCGGGACGGTGGCTACAGGAGCGCAAAAAGTAAACGCGCGCTGATCCTGTCGACTCCAGTTGATGTGTGCAATGTGTGCAATCGCTCATAAACTATCTATTGCACCGGGAGCTTGCTGCAGATGATGGTTGCTGATGATGGTGCTACCCCTAGCAACCTTGTTTCTCCGTGGCCTGCCTCCTGCAAAGCTCGCCGGTTCCACGCCATTTTTGACGACAACCCGGCACCGAAATCATAGAGGCCCTAGTGCTCCCGGTGCTGGCGGAACGATTTATATGCACCGTGGTCTGCTGCAATGTCCGCTCCCGAGCGCGGCGGGCTGGCTTAAAAGACTCGGATCGGCTCGCGCTCGTAAGTGGAGCGTCTGCTATGCAACAAGCTCAGCATTCCTTCCGCGCACCCATCACTGCCTACCAAAGCAAAGCCATCGGTGGAAGGTAATTCTCACCAAACAGCTTCCGAAGGGGGGAGGGCGATCGCGGAAGAGAAACATGGTTTCCGTCGCCATCTCGATTGTTTCGCGTGCCGTGCAGAAGGGGGTTGCCGCGAACGAAACCGCCCTTGCACAGTGGCCAAGAGCGTCGGAGAGAAATTCCAGCAAACGAAAGTCTTCTAATGCAAAGCACCAAGATGGGGTGGTTCTAAGATGTTGTTGGGGTGGCCTGGGACGTGAAGTACAGAAACGCGCAAGTGCTAAGCACAAGCTGGAACAATGAAATCTACTTATTGTTAATTTATTTTTTCTGTCCATGCAGGAGAGTTTCATTCGGTGGCTCGCGCGGGGTAGCAGAAGGTCGTTCGTTTCGCTCTATTCGTGTTCCCTGTCAAGTTTCTAAGGTTTCTTCCATTTCAAAACATTATTTTTGAGCCAAGCTTAGCAACAAAAAATTTAATTTATGATAAAATAATACTCAAACCTTCAACATTGCAAAAATCTCACTGAAGCCCTTTCTTGCCATAATGCTTTTAATAAGGAACCACAGCATTGCATTCGAGCAGCAACAGCTCGAATATTTCTGAGTGAGTTCCTCCCTTCCGTACCTTGCACACTCCACTAGTGATGGGTAAATTCAACAAAAATCCGGAATCGCTTCCGAATGACTCCGCCAAAATTGGAAGCGGTTCCGGAAGGTAGGTGCAAAACTCCGACCTCGGAGCCGTCTGGAGCCGTTCGGAGCCGTTCGGAGCCGTCCGGAGCCGTCGGAGCCGTCCGGAGCCGCTAGTCGGCAGCCGGAGCCGTCCGGAGCCGTTGGAGCCGTCGGAGCCGTCCGGAGCCGTCGGAGCCGTCCGGAGCCGTCCGGAGCCGCTAGTCGGCAGCCGGAGCCGTCGGAGCCGTCCGGAGCCGTTGGAGCCGTTGGAGCCGTCCGGAGCCGTCGGAGCCGTCGGAGTAGTTGTAATAGTCGGAAGTATTCTGAAGCGCATTAATTTCCCGATATTAGTGATAATTTTATTGTAAAAAACAGCTTAAAAGAGCTTAAAAAACAGTAAAAAAAGAGTCTTCTTCATTTATTGGTATGAAGCTTTTTTGTGTGTTTTTTTTTTCAAAAATAAAGCCAAAAATAATTGTTTGCTCCGTATATATATAGGAAAAAAATGAATCAAATTAGGAGGTCAAGGAGCAATAGAACTATGACGGGAGGTGGGTTTGATAAAATACGAAACAATGAGGCAGACGAGTGTAATTATGGCAGTTTTGCACGGTTGTTTACAGCGACTAAAGTGTATGGTTTAGGCCGCACTTGCTTTTTACCGAATAACATGATGGCTCCAACGGCTCCGACGGCTCCGGACGGCTCCGACGGCTCCAGCTGCCGACTAGCGGCTCCGGACGGCTCCGACGGCTCCGGACGGCTCCGACGGCTCCGACGGCTCCAGACGGCTCCGACGGCTCCGGACGGCTCCGGACGGCTCCGACGGCTCCAACGGCTCCGACGGCTCCGACGGCTCCGGACGGCTCCGGGCGGAATCGACGATTTGAATTTTTCGGAATCGGAGCCGGAGTAGCAATGTTTGGAAGCGATTCCGAGCCGTGGGTGCGATTCCGGTTACCCATCACTACACTCCACAACAAAAAGCAAGAATAAAATCGGCAAGAAACGTAAAACACAAACCAGTGCGAGAGGGAGCGTGAGTGCCCTCAGCAGAGCGTGAGTTCCAAACACGTGCGAGAAAAGTGCAGCGCTCGCTCGCGTTCCCGTCGAACGTCTGCCCCAAGCGAGCTCACGTGGAAAGCGAGAGAGAAAGCGCAACCCGAAAGAGCGAGCGTGAGCGCCCGTTTTCGATAAAACAAAACAAAAAATTAAAATTCGCCCAGCATCCGCTGATGCGCCGTCTCGCTCATACTGCTCACAGTGAGCGGCCGAGCGACGGATTTGCTCTTCCCGACCCCTGCGGGAGCGGTCGTGAGTGAAGCGGTGTCGAGCCTGATTTTTGTTTTCGGCACTCCGGTTGTTGCTTTTCTGTGTCCTTCCCGCACCGCCGACAATTTTGCCCGCAGCATACAAGCTGCGTTCCGATAACATGCTCCACCAGGCGGGCTGGGCTGGAACGAGAAACACAGGCAAGTGGGCCCAGGAGAGAGGGGATGGCGAATGGGGGGGTTGGTGGGCAACGGTGGGTGGCCGAAAAACTTCGGGAGCACGGCTCGCGTACACGCCGAAACCGAACGCGCCGGAAGGTGTGCGCTCAGTTCCGACCGAAAGGTTTGTTGCTCCGGACGCGTTTTCGTAAAGCCCCGGTTCGTGCCCGCTGGTTGTTGCCGAGGAGCGTGGGGTGGGGTCTCGGGCAGGGTCAAAAGGCGACTTTTCTTTTGCTGCCGCGACCGAACGGCCTACGAGGCCACGCACGTGCGTGTGCTCTGGAGGGTGCATTCGATGGTTGTTTTGTTGTTTTGGTTTTTGTAGTGTACGACCATATTTGTCAGTGAGTTGTGTGGATGTGTGATAACTAAGCATAGTGAAATTTAAACTGCAGGTAAATATATGAATAAATAAATAAATCAAACAATAACCAGTTGACAAATCTCATTGACCATTATTCCATTAAGTACTCACGCCCAAACCATCCTACTCCGAGATAGATTCCCATGGTTAGTGTCGCTCGCGATGTTTGTGTGAAGAAGCGTTGTTTTTTTTTGCTTATACAGTTTGGTTTTGTTTTGGTTCGACCATCTCGTGGCTTTCCACGATATGAGAATAAGCGCGCGAGAGCGGGAGAGAGAGAGAGTGAGAAAAGGCGAAAGAGAGTACGCGCCGTAAACTTTACGGCCGTGCGATAGAGAGATCCGAGCCAGCTTCATTACGGCCCTCTCATCCCAGGATGCTCACTCACCATTCCGCCACCGCTCGTCACTCAGGCACCGGAATTGTTTCGCTCGCGTCCGCCCTCACAATCAACCCGCGTCACTCACTCGCTCGCTCGTTTTGGAACGTTTTGCGTTTGCGAGCGTCAAACAGGCGCAACGGGGATTGGAAATTCGGGGGATCGGGATTGGAGCCCAGCCCCGGGCGCCCGGGTGCGGTTCAGGACTTTTTCGCTGGCAGAAATGAACCTGCGCGCGTGTGTGTGTGTGCGAGTTGATGAGTGGCTGTAGGGATTTGGGAAGCGTCCGACACAGCTAACCAAAAAACGCAATTTTGGCAACTTTGAGGAGCAAGATGGACAGTTGCAGCAAGGAACTTGGAGGGAATAATAATGCTACGCCAAAGGATTCTTCCACTATTTGCCACACTTACACGCTCCAAACATCCTGTCTCCGAGTGTGCATCTCCACCTTTTTGGGGTTTGTTGTTGTTGTTGTTGTTGTTTTTTTTTGGGCTAAAAGCCTTCACAATCAACACTTGCCACGCTTCGCTTTTCTCTTTCATTTCATCTCTTCCCCTTCACGCACACACATACCCAGCCTCACTGCATTGCAATGCAGGCCCCGGGGACGAACTCCGATGAAAAATGATGCAATTAAATAATTAAGCAGCCTTTCAAAATATGTCCATTCCTTCTTCGCTCCGTCTCTCTCCCTCTCTCGCTCTCTATCTCTTTTTCGCTCTCTCTCACTCTCTCTTCATCCACCCTTTCAGGGTTTGGCGAATCTGTTTGTTTGTTGCCATGTGCTTTTGTGGTTTGTTTTTGTCGCATTACGGACATTCCGAAACCTTGCTGGTGACGGTGGCGGTGGGACCGCCCCCGACCTTCACCCAGCCACCAACCCAGCCACACTTTCTGACCGAGGATGTCGCGCTGCTCCCAGTTTTAAGGATGTTTTATTTTTATCCCCTGACATTGATGACACTGTCGCCGGAGTGCTCGTTTTGGGTTGCGTTTGGCTGTTCATTTCCTTGTTTGTTGGTTTTGTTTTTTTGCGCGCGCTTCATCGCGATGCGCAGTCAATTAAAATTTTCACATCACCCTTCTCACTACCTCCGTTATCTTTCTCCCCATTCCATCCTCCATTCCAGTGGAAAGAGGGCCGAATTTTCCCGGCGTTCAACGAAAAAAAAAAAAGCGAACAAACAACGAACCCCAGTGCAACTAATCGACAGCTGTCGAACGAGGCGAGGAACCCGGTGGAAATGTGATGTGAGCTCCAGCAAGTGGGCAAGAAGACGCACGGAACAAACAGGGGAACGAGGGAAGGCTAGAAAAGTTCAAGCATACCCAACACACCAACACACACACAGACACACACACACACGTTCCAGCGAAAGATATGGCGCCAGTCCGGGACACACGGTGGGCTGGGCGGCTGTTCGCGCTGACACTGCTCGCGGTGACGCTGGCCGCGGTCGGGGGGCGGGCGGTGGCGGCATCATCACTACCAGCTGACAGCTACCGATTGACAGGGAGCAGCGCAGCGACAGCGTCCACAAAGGAGACGGTGTCAGCCTCAACTTCATCAACCTCAACCGACGACGCTACTATCAACCGCTGTCGCGCGGCCTGCCTGGCGAAGGTAATTATAATCTCATTAAATAATAGGGCCCGGCTGTATAGGGCCTGGGCCGCGCGGGTTTGCGCGTCACCACGATAAAACAACGGGGGGGGGGGGGGGGGGGGTAACGATCGGTAGCGGGAGCCTGCTAGAGCACGTACACGGCCGTGTTTGGCCGCCCGGGAGGCTTGGGCCGTCCGGGCTGTTGCGCTGTCAGCTTCCTTCCTAGATCGCTCGCCCGATGCCTTCTCTCGCCGTGGGAGCACCGGGCGACCCGGTGGTACCCGAATTGGCTATCATTAGGATGGGGCGGCAGGCATCCATCAAGCGGCAGTTGATGTGTCCTCCCGCTCGACTGACGCAGCCGACCGTCCTTGTCGGGGACTTACTCGAAACTTCCCCGCAAGTATCGGCGAGCTAGCCCGACACAAGCCGTTCTGTCCGTCCGCTCATTCCGTCCGGAATGAAGCAAAGAAGAGGAAGCAAAAAAAGAAAAAAAGGCAAACCCAAAACCGCAAACCCAATTGGCAGCGCGGCTGATGCCTGTTTAAGGGGATCTTGGGCGATCGGGCTCGATGCTCCGGTTCGTGATGCGTCAGCGCTGTCCAGCCTTGTCCAGCAATCCCCGACGAATGCCCGACTGCCGGGGGAGGGACGACGAACCCAATGCCTCCGCGCGCCACCGGACATGAGTCGCCCCGTGATTAACTAGTTTTCTGATTCAATCAAGATGCTGTCTATCATTTCGATTGTTGTTTTATCTCGTGTCGTCGTGCAGTCTCTTTCCTGCCCGCTGCCGTGCTGCGGGGGGGGGGGGGGGGCCCACTTCTTCCCTTCACCCTTTAGGAAAGGGGCTCCGGCCCCGGCTATTAGGTCGCGTTTGTTTTTTTTTTGCTCCCGCGCGCGGCTGGACACTGGTTGGCGCGGCCGCCTTCCACATTCTTTCCGGTTCGGTCTCGCGGCCCTACGGTACACCCGGTCACAGCGGTACGCCTCTGGCATTGTTTTGATGAGTTTTCTCTGCTTTGTTGAGCCGCGGGAGGGAGCGAATAAAACACACACACACACACACAGCCACAGTAAACTTCGAAACAAACCGTCCTTCGGCAGCAGAGCAGCCGGGGGAACACCAAACCAAATCTCTGGAGAGTTGCACTTACTGGCTCGCTTAAAAAAAAAAAAAAACAACCATGCGAGAGAGGCTGCCGAAAGCCCTCACTAAACAAAGCAAAAACAACAACAACAACAACGAAAGAAAAGAAAAAAGAACAAAACAAAACCCCGCCAAGGGTAAGGCGAGCCAACGGCAAAACGGCTTCTCTGCACAGACGGCGAAACGGCAACCGCAAACCCGGAGACCTCGCGAAAGCCACTCGTGTAGACGCATGTAGTGTTGTGTGGAGAGGGGATGGGGGGGGAGGGGGGAGGTGAGCACATGCGGGATATCTCGGGCAAAAGGAGGAGGGCAACAACAAAAAAAGTATGAAAAGAAAAAGAGGTTCCTCTTGAGTTCCATTATTAAATTTTTCCTTCCCAACCGGTACATCATTACGATCAGATAATCAATTAAATCGCGACACTAGAAGCAATTAAGAACGCGAAGGAGATTGACAAAGCGCGCCGTCGTTGCCCCCCCCCCCCCCCACTTCCTCTCCCCTTTCTGTTTGCCCTGTCGGTTTGGTTTGGAGAACGTAAGACGCAGCAGAATGGCACGATGACGGGGGTCCATCACAGTGAGGACGTCGCTACACCGGGACGAAGGTTGGAATGACTTTACTTCCGTTTCGATCGCTCCAATTGAGTGGAGGAGAATTCCCTCCTGCAAATCATTCGTGGCTGTACCATACACAGTTGGAGGTTTTGGTTTTCAAAACGTGCCCTCTGGCAGTGGACGGGCCGGCAATTACGGCGAGAGCGCCACTGTCCCACGCGGTTTAACGAAAGGTGGAAGCAGATCAATCGCTCTGATCTTACCCCCCCCCCCCTTTCCGGGTTCCCGGGCTTACTATTATCTGCACTGTTTGTGTTGAACGTGCTGCTGGAAGGTACTTCCGATCGCTGGAGCCGTTAGATGATTCACTGCACGGCTGTCAAGGTTTGGGAAATAGGGCGGCCGCCCGTACCTGGAGATGTTGGTCGTGCGTCCAAGTCCCGCAACAGCGCAATTACTGCGGGAGTTACACAAAGCAATGCCCGTTGGACGGATGATGACATTAAACAATGAAGAGAAAAACAGAAAAACGCTCCGGAAGACTGTTGACGACTCCGTGCTACGCCAGCTACATGTTGATGCAATTAGCAGTAAATTTTAAGCCTCATATCCGTCAAAGATCTTCATTGTTAGAAGTGCTTCGCCTTTCTGCGCGAGAAGGCAAGCATACCTAACGCATTGACTCAGCAGTTCGGCACAGCTCTGCTCTGTGTTTGTACCGGAACGGTACCAGACTTCGATTTACATCCCATCAACAAATTTTATTTCCCCCCAAGTGTCAAGGGTTTTTTGGCCCTCGGAGTGCGTGCAAAAGCCGCGGCGGGACGGCAATGCGCCCATATTTTATCACCTCCAGATCCCGACACTAACGACTCCATATTGTCGTCATCGCCGCCGCTCATTGCGCGATGCTTATGCTGTCCGGCACCGAGCTGCAGAAAACAATCGCGTCCACTGTTTCGGCCGGGCGACGGGGCGAGTTCATCGGACCCTGCGCCGCTCCGAACCATCGGAACGACGACTCATCTCAGACGGATCGGGTAAACCGGATCACCGGATTGATTCAGAAATAAAAAAAAAAACGCCGAAGGATTGGGATGTAATTTATCATAAGCTCCAGTTACAGCCGTGGCAGACGTTCGCACGGGCCGGGGTACGATGCGTAATTGCCGGCTAGATCTTCGGGGGCCATGTTTGGTTGCGGCCAACGACACACACACACACACACACGCGCATGGTACGGAAGGTGCGAATTAGATATTGTTGCAGTAATTACAATGATTACACCCGTGTGCGACGTGTGCGGAATGTGGTTCGGACCGGCCTGGACGAGCCCGGAATGACGTCACGGTAGCGGTCAAGTGGAGCAGTTTTCCAGAGCACAGGGGAACTGCGCTGCTGGAATCTGTTTGTCATAAAAAAATGGCTAGAATACTTGATTGGTTTAGTTGTTACATTCTGTTGTTATGTATATCCTTTTGCACATTGTTAACATTCACATTATTTTTCATTTTATATTACGTTTTCTTATTGACTACTCCTTTACAATGCTTTTATTCTAGTGCAGTATTGTGTTTTTTTGGTTTATTTGTGGATTTCATCAATTTACTTAATTTGTGCTTTGAAGTGTTATCTTTTGTTCGTCTTACTTATATTATGTATTTATTAGCAGTGTTTCGCAAATTCTTCTCTTTTCTGTTTCTATCGTTTCTTTATTGTACATCTTTTGTTTTCTATTTCAACCTCAATTTATGTAGTTTTTGAATCTATTTTCACCTTTTTTCTTCTAAATGCTGCTTTTTTGTTTTCATTCCTGTTGCTATGATGCAAGCTACATCTTTTTTTTCTATTTCAACCTCAATTTATGTAGTTTTTGAATCTATTTTCACTTTTTTTCTTCTAAATGCTCCTTTTTTGTTTTCATTCCTGTTGCTATGATGCAAGCTACCTTCTCGCAGCAACTGCATCCTCACTTCACCAAGCCCAATGTCCACTGTTTCCATTGCCCTGTCGCTTGTGGTCGGGCCCGTTGAGCCTAATGGCAGACGACAGTACGATGCGCATCCTTGACTTAACGCCCGCCCAGTGAAAAAAAATAATAAGGGTGCGCCCACCGGGCGGCGGCGTCGCCTGGTGGCTGGATTAATGTTACCGTCGCCTGATGGATGGATGGGCCGCACTAATGTTTCGCGCACGGAACGCGCCCTGGACAATTCGCGGCTCGCACGCTTCTCGCACACCGCGCAGTCTATAATTCGTCACCCATCCCTTGGCCCCTTGTCGGCCGCAAAAGTACGCGCTGCACCGGGGGCTCACGTTTCGCTCTTCAACTTTACCGACGGGCTAGTAGCTTGACATCTTTTCCGGATGCGCGTCGTTAACGTTTTGCTGCGCTGAGAGCAAGCGCGGTGTGACAAGGGGAGCGGGGATTAGGGGGGGGGGGGGGGGGTGGAAAAAAAAACCCAAGAAAAAATGCTTCCACACTTCCACACATCTTCGGTGGAAGCAGCGAGCCGAGTACATACGAAAAGGGAGCACGCGAAGGAAAGCAAAGGGCAAGATCTCGTGTGTGTGTTTTTTTGCTGTGTTCTTTCGCTCCCGGAAAAGGGTTCGTGGGGGGGGGGGGGGGGGGGCAAGTTGCAACCGACCAGAAACAAACACACAAAGCGCGATATATATTAATAACCAGCTCGGGCGGGAGCTCATAAATCACTGCCGGCCCGGGCGGCTGGTCCCTGTCCACCGGTTCCGAGAGTGCGGGGTGACATCTTGCACACGTCGCTCGTTGGGGGTGGAGGTGGGTGTGTGCACTTGCGACCGAAACAGTAGTAATCCGAACGGACACGCCTAGGGCGCACGGTGTGTGTGTGTGTGTGCATAGGTACGCCGCCAGTCGGGCATTCCCGGTAGGAATTGTGCATCAAAAGAGATTATGCTCCTTTTGGAGAGACGGAGCATAAGACGGATCGGGGCCGGGACCGATGAGGGCAATTCCGGCAGGGTTAAAGAACGTTTAGTACTAGCGGTAAAGATGCGCAACCCAAGTAACATTTTAAATCTTATCATAGTTTTAACGTTGTTGTTACGATTATTCCATTAAGCCTCCCTTTTTCATTTGAATGGCTTGTATGACCTAGTAAGACTATTATAAAACTCACTTGAGACTGAAAGGGCCCACCTACAGAACTCTGTTAAGACTACTTGTTGAAACCATTTCTAGACCTTTAAGATGTGAGGCGTAAATAATTTATCAAAATTACAGCTTATTGCTATGGATATGTTCTTGAGACGGCAATGAAGTAATGATTATGAAGGATTATGATAATTATTTGAGAATTATGATGTCGTCTTAAATTTTTTTCTGAATCTGAAATAGCTCGCGTATGAGCAAAACTCCACGCCAAGAAAATTTCACTGTTGAAGTACATTATAATAATTTGAAAAAATATGAAAGCGCCTCAATAATAAACAACTTTTTAGTAAAAAAATAAATTATTTTAAACATATATTTTTCATTGAAACACCCTCAATTTGCACAAAAAGGGTTTTCAAGGCTGTGGCATAATAAACATGACGAGAAAAGCTTTTGGAAAATTTCCATTTTTCTATTTGCCTTGTAAATTATGAATTGATTTACATACACATCAACATGGCTGACACATTTTGCATACACAAATCAACAATCTTATGCATTAAAATGGATTCCATTGGCTTAAGATCAAGAGGACTTTCTTGACCACAAGTGCAGTCGCTATGTAGTGCTGTATGTGTGGCTATCTGTAAGATAGTGGTTGGCTGAAATGGCTGAAAACCGCTTCTTCACGATTTGCGTTAATAGCGTATCTCAGATGCAGCCTGTATAGTTTGTTCCAAGTTCCCTTCATTCAAGGCTTCATAAGCATTTAATAAGATCAGTTAATGTTGATGTTCCAGTCTCAAATAACGAGTCCTAAAACATGCTTAAGAATACGTTTACTGGATGGTTAAAGCCAGGCATCTTTTAAGTCTTATAAGACAGTCTTATAATCTCCTTCAGAACGGTTTTAACGGTTTAATAACTTTAAAGACTGTTAAGCATCTTTAAAATACATGTTAAAACTATAATGCATAGTACACTCATATTAAAGTATTCTTTAGACATGTTTTTGTGTAAAAGCTATAGGAAATGTTTCTTGGGAATGGAAGTCAGTTATGCAGTACGGGGTAAACCTAATGTACTTAATTGTTTTAGATATTTACTTGAGTGTTAATGAGCTCTTTTGTTCAACAACATATTTTCTATGTATGTATTTGCAAGACCGTCCTGGCTTTTTGACATGTTTGTGTTGCTCTCACCGGTATTACTGGTTTGTTCTACATTATGTTTTGTCGTTTTGCTTCTTTTTTATATTTGTTAGATTTTCTCATCATTTTTGCATTGACTTTCTTATGTATCATGTAGTTATTCGATTATACTTGTTCATTTGATTAGTTTATTATTTTCAAACTGCTATTGATCTTGTTTGAGTCCTTAATAAAATGTCTTCTTCTTCTTCTTTTGGCTCAACAACCGTTGTCGGTCAAGGCCTGCCTGTACCACTTGGGCTGGTTTTCAGTGACTTTTAGGATTACCCCCATAGCAGGATAGTCAGTCCTACGTATGGCAGCACGTAGTCTATTTGGGGCTTGAACCCATGACGGGCCTTAATAAAATGTATTGTATTGAATTCAGGCTTTGCTTCAAAGTACCAACACTTTATGGAATGTTGTGTTACATTCATCTTACAAAACACAGCTCTACGCTGTCTCTTAGCCTTTTCGTGGAGTGAAATGGTAGATCAAAACGACGGTGCGTGCCGTGTGTGCACACCCGTGCAACCGTGACTAAGCCGGATCACTTGCGCTCCCCGGCC
This sequence comes from Anopheles gambiae, assembly GCF_943734735.2. Classification (NCBI taxonomy): domain Eukaryota; kingdom Metazoa; phylum Arthropoda; class Insecta; order Diptera; family Culicidae; genus Anopheles; species Anopheles gambiae. Next base: position 2,602,236 of record NC_064600.1, on the reverse strand, counting down.
AGTATCGGATGAGGTGTCGCACGCCGCCACAGCCACACGCATCGGGCGACAGCTAAAGTGGCTGCGCGCGTGTCTGTAACCTGAAGCCTGAAGTGCAACGGGCTCTATAGCTTACGGAGAACCGTTCCGGCCGGCTAGATGCCCCCGGCCACCTTGAAGAGGCTCACACGCACTAAGTCCGGAAACTAGCAACGGCAACGAACCTAACCTCTGTCCCACACATGCACACATCAGTACAATGACCTCCCTGGTCGGTAAGGTAGATCCTTCCGTGGGCAGGGGTGCAAAATCGGTTCAAAAGATGCGTCGACGTGACGCGATGACACTGATTAGATTATGCGAGAAAATATTGCAGAACGGTCGCGCTGCTGCCTCCCGTTTCTCTCCACTCTCTCTCTCTCTCTCTCTCTCTCTTCTCTCTCTCCCTCTCTCTCTCTCTCTCTCTCTCTCTCTCTCTCTCTCTTGCCCTTCAAATGTCCCAAAATGCCGCAGCACGAACGCTTACATGAAAGAGCCCGACCCGACCCCGGCTGCTGGCAGAAGTCACCCGGGATGGGTGATGCTGCCTGCTCCATTCACCGTACTCCCCATCCGTGCACACAATTTCATGCTTCGGTACGGTTCAATGGTGCGGCTTAAGTCAAAGAAACGCTCACCCATCAGGCCCCGCCAAACAGTCCGCCGTCGGGAGCGGGAAAGGGGCACCAAACACGGGGGGGCGTTGAAAAATCAAAGCGAACGAAATCGAACAAAGCGCTTCCGGAAGAGGCGATTGAAATTGGTTTGTTTGAAGCATCGCAGCATGTAGCGGGGAATGCGAAATGGAAGCGCAGCTTAGCAGCGCCGAACCGTGCCGAGGCGGACGCAAACGCGAAAAGAATCCGGGGAAAGGATTTTCCCACCACTCCTGTGCACCAGGCGTGGGTGAAGGTAGGAGAGTGAAGCAATAAAATTATTATTTCAAATGAAATTAATTTTGAACTCGTTCCGCTTCCGCTTGCGTACGCCGATCCTCCTCAGCATTCAGATTTCCACCAATCAAAACACACAACCTGGTGTGTGTGTGTGTGTGTGCTTACTGTACAGGAAGGGCCAGCCACATGCCGTGCGGGAAATTCCGATGCACGCGCAGCGTACCTTCAAACCGTAACTTTAAACAGCAAAATAAAACAACAAAAAAAAAACGCACGCGATCGAACGGCTTCATTTGCCACGAAAATCGTTTTCCCGCCCCCTCCAAGATGTTGTTTGTTTCGTGCGTTTGTTTGTTTGTTTGGTTAGGATGCCCCTTGCTTTGCCGCTTCGCTTGCTTTGCCCTAGAATTTCCTTTTCCTTCCTGCCTGCCTGCCCGGTGGGGGGTGTTAGAACAAATCGCCCCGAACGGGTTGGGAACCTACGGGATACGGGTTGGTCCTGCCGCTTTCCACTAGCAGTTGCAGGAATTAAAAACAAAAAGGAAACCATCAACACAGACGCTAAATTGTCATCGCCAAAATTTGGTGCATGAAAATTTGGTTGGTTGCCTTTTCAAATGAAAGAGAGAGAGAGAGAGAGAAACAGAGCGAAAAAGGAAAAACAAACACAGCAGGCCAAAATGGACGAACGTAGCAGCGGGAAAGTATGCAAAAATTTTGCCACCGCGCGCGTAAACCGGTGGTTTTGGGTTCAGAATTGCTCTGTCAAAAGTTGGCGAATTAAAAAGGAATTTTGTTAAAGAGTGGTGGCGCAAAACACTTTACGCTTTAAAATGTTTAGAACCATTTTCCATTCGCTTCTGAGTGATGGAAAATCCCACCAAACAAAGTGAAATAACTATCGATTTCATTCATGGCAAGTGAATGTATCGCATCACAGATAATTTTTAAAATTCATTCCGGACTTGATACACTATCAAATGCTATTTTACTAATAAAGGGTCTTTCACACGCACTAGCTCATTAATATAAATCATAATTTTCGTTTGCACGGTTGTTTTTTTTTTTTGTTCGGTGCCTTTCATGCCCGCATTCATCAAACGAGGTAATGAAAATGGTGTTCAATTTTCCCACCACCCATCGTTGCTATTTTTAGTCGCCTAGTTCGACACTCATAAACTCATGGTGGTGGAAACAAAGTGATTTTAATGATCGAGCTTCCCCATGAAAAGCATCCCTTTTGCAATGCTATCTTTCGGGGGCGATTGCTGCATTATTTCGTTGTAGAGTTGCTGCTTTGTTGTGTTGTTTTGTGCATTGCGTATCGTAAAAGTTGTGAATGGATTGTAAATAAATATTGTGCTTTCATGTGGGTTCCGGTGTTGTTCTCGTGTACACATGGAAGTGGAAGATTTTTCATAAAATAATTATCATTGTATCGAGATTATCAATCATTCCATCGTGCTCCATTTGCTGACAGTAATGTGATATACACACAACATTATTATGGCAATACTTATGAGGATTACCAGTAATTAAAACGTGTCAGAATTATTGCGAAATTGCTAGCACCGTTCTCAAACTGTTTATTGCTTGGGAGGCATACGCCCGGGAAAATGGACCACAGAGAAGAGAGAAGCACGTCAAAACACGCTTGGCGGAACAAATCAGAAGCGTAAGGATGAATCGAGCCGAGGCTTGTGCAGCAGCAGGTGGCCAGTATTAAGATCTCAGGCGCTGGCCGAAAGAACCCACGGCGCGGTGGCTCCATTTCCTGCGCTCGTCATGCATGCCGATTTCTCACGCGATTAGCAGGGACCGATACATTCATTAACACTCCGGGCGCATCGGTGTTCCGGTGGCTGCAGCGCGTTGCGTCGATCGTTTCGTAAGGCCATTGTTTTTTTGTTCTTTTTTGCTTTCCGCTCTTCCGTTTTCCACTGTCACCGTAACGATTGAAACAGGGGTATGGCTTACATAGAAAAAAGCCAACCATCATCGGACATAATTGGAGCAAAAGGCTTAATAGTAATAGGATACGAACAAAATAAAAAAACAGACTCCAGACCAGCGAACGAAATAGAACGCGTCGCGTGGTAAAAGTGGTGAAGAAATAGAGAGAGAAAAAAATAATGGGAGCACAAACGGGGTCGCGAGACACGCTTAGCATTTGAAGCTCCCAAAGAAGAGGAAGAAGAAGCGACAAGGGCGCAACGCCTCTGGACGTCCCCGGGTGGCCCCGGGTTGGCTCTCCCGCGATCACGGGTCGCCCGGGCTGCGCAAAAGGGGAGCGAGTTTTATGATCAATTATAATTATCTGATTAAGCCTACTTACGCCCAGGGGCGTGATCTACGTGCCTTCGTGCCTTGGGCGGATTGGGCCCGCGAGATATCAGGGTTCGACAATCGCAGCGGGCCCTTGGTAGCGTTGAACGGAGCCAAGCGTGTTGGCGTGAGGAAGTTGTCAGTGAGCTCTCAGAAGTAAACACTTTGCAAAACTGTGTGGTGTGATATTGAGGAAAAGCGAAACCCCAGGGTCCAAGAATTTCTTCTCCACAATCGATTTTAGTGTGAAATTGGAATGTAGTTTAATGAAGGTAGAAGTGTCTAGGCAGTCTTTATAGGAGATGCAAAGTTTTTGCTTTTTGCGATAATTCCAAAGTAGAACTTTGATTCCTAAGCGAAATGCCTGGTTATATCGACAGTGAATGCTCCCGATACTTGAAAACCCCTGGATCACCCGGCAACACTCCCGCCCTCCGGGAGGGGAAGAGGCCCCAGACGTACACGACGATGACAATGGCGGGGATTCGAATTTGTTACGCTGTCGCGGCACGACGTGACCGACGGGCGTCGGTGCGCTTTCACTCGTACTCGCGCACACGATAATCCCCGCGGTCCCGGGAGCCGACTTCTTCATTACTCAAACAGCGTGAAGTTGTTAAGCCCGGCCGTCCCGTACCTCCACCGTCAGCTGCCAGCTTATCTAGCGGCAGCTCGGGCCAACGGGGACGGAATTCTTCTTCCACCCACGGGGGTTTTCCTGTTTTCTCCAGTGTTCCCGTTTGCACCAATTCCCCGTTTGTGGCGGCCGTTTCGAAGGGCTTAGAACATACCCTGGGGCTGCTCGTCCAGTCCGTTTCGGTATGTTTATTTTACTTGTTTCCGATTAAGTGTGAAAGCATGCTCACGACCATCGCCGGAATAGCTTCAGATTGTGGCGGAGCAGGAGGTGGAACGAAATTCGATAGCACTTTCCAACCTACTGCAACATAACTCTAACAAGAAAAAGTAGCAAAAATGTTTCATTATTTAATAGTTTTTTTTTTTTGGAAATTAGATTTAGAAACACTAACAAATGCATCTCCCATTACCTTCCCGTTATACTCTAAAGAGGTTCTGCAATATGATAGAGTCTTTAAAGCCTTCTGGATCCTAAATGCTGACATTTCGCCCTACGACATGTACATCCAAATATCTGCTGCAAATGACTGTACCACAACAGCCATAAACGATGCAGAGAAGGAGCGAATGATTGAAGCAAGAAAGCAGTTCCACACACCAACACCGGCAGAGCGCCCAAAGTCCCAATCCACTCGAGCCGAGTCAGCGAACCGGAAGCAGGCTGGAAGTTTTGCACCAACTGCCAGCTGCCTGTCTGTCGGTCGTTGTTGGAACTGTGGACGTGTTGGGAAATTGATTTCGAAAACGCTTGTCCGACTCGAGGTGCGGCTGAAGAGTGCCAAAACATGACCTATCAAGTGTGTTTGCATGTGTGTGTGTGTGTTGGTGCGTGGATGGACACCTCAGCGGGCATTTTGCCGTGCCCCTCTTCAGCTACGCGGCTGGAAGCTTCAGCACGTTGGGACGTCTACTGGTTTGAAGTTTGTTTGTTTTTTGAGCCTTGGGATGTGCATTCTGGGATACAGTCTCGAGGATAATTTCAAGAACTTTCCAGTTCTAGGTACTCTTGTTGAGCATTTTAGCTAAAGAGTTTTTCTAACTGAACAGTTTTTCGATGAATGATGAATATTGCGGCGTAGAAGTTCGAAACAAGTATTGAAGTCAAAATATATATTTATATATATTTCACCATGCTCTCTTCTGGGAATGCGAATTCTTCAGCATGTAGCAATCGTTCACCGAAATGTCATCATGAGTTAAATTTTTAAATTCGATTCGTATGACCGATTGCACTAAACTACTGAAAAAAAGGCCAGAACCTTCCTTCTCAACGTTTCTCGTACCGAACACAGGCAAGTGTTATTTTTAAGCACACATTTGCTCATACCATCGACGCAAATAAAACGCCACTCACGCGGGTATTTCGAAAGTGTTTGAGTCATGCGCAGCCGATACGAGAACACGGGCGCGTTAGAACGCAAACTGACTTGGAGGGTGCCGCTCGACGCAATCGGGACGGGTGTGCGAATGTGAACTCGCTGTACCCACCTACTTGAGCACGCACCTAAGCGACCAACCACGCCCTCGATTGGAAGGAACGCGCAAAACAAACACCACCCCGGGTACGAGCCGTGCAAACCAATAGGAGAATAGAAGAGGCGAAGTGCACTTTAGCGTGGACGCAACGCTAATTACGCAACGAAGCGCGCGGTGAAGATGGACGATCGCAAAGAAAAAAAGGTTGAAAGCGTTCCGTTGCAAGAGATCCGGCTCGAAGGACCATAATGGCGGTTGAGGAGATCTCGCCCGATTCTGTCAGGTAAAGGCGGATCGGTGGAGCGATGTGGTAGTTGGCTCAGATCAGGTATTATCAGCTTCCAGACTGTATGGAAGTGGTCGCCTTGATGATCGCCTGCGCCGTACAATTAATATAATCTCTAACAAAAACACACCTCCGACACATGTGAAGAGACCACCATCAGCGCTTGACTTGCGACAGCGTTCAGGCGATAGATCTTCTCCTCGCCTTCGCCCGTTTGCTTCTCCAATTAGCGACCCCGGGCCCGGGTTTTATGTGCACAGCTCCAAACGCAAACCTGCTGCACTGTTGACTCTTCTCACCTTGGGCAACCCGTCCGGCTGGTCCGGCATTATACCGACGGGTCTTACGCACCAGCTGCATCCAGGTTGCGTAGGCCACCCCATGCGCTGAAAACCAAACAGCCCATTTTCTAATTTCGCTGTCACCGATCGCCGGACGGCCGGAAACACACTGTCCCCCCGAAGGGCTGATTGTTGCTGGAATATGTCAATTGGAAGAACAGCGCGGCCCACTCGAAAACAACACCAACTCCAAGCACGATTAGCTTCGGCACCGAGTACGTGATAGTATGTCGTCTCGCTGCACCGGGGGCGAGGGTGGTTGGAACGCACTTTGGAGTCGTACAAATTGTGGGTGCAGATGTCAGACAGCGTTTCGGTGGCCGATTAGAGATGCGCGCGTTCGCACCAGATCGGACAGCGTGCCGCTGAACATGATCGCGCATTTCGTCGGAAAAGACGCGTAGCGGAAATGTAACAGACGACGAACGTGCACAATGCCCCGAGGTCCCGAAAGTGCCTATTCACGACGTGACGATGACGATGATGACTTTCACTTGACTGTCATTAATCTTTATTTCTGTTCTGTTCTGACCCAGCAAGCAGAAGCAGAGGAGGAAAAATTCTCAGGACAAAACCGTACATCGTTTCACGCTCTGGCGTGTCGTGAGTAATTGCTGGCGGATCAGAGAATGCGTAGGGGTTTTTTTTTTTTGGAGGGGAGGACGTAGAAAAAGACTTATTTGACAGTTGGCTATCGGGAGCTATTCGGCATGGCCGGTGACATATTGTGATCGCTTCAACACATGGCCTGCGCCAAACACTTCCAGAGACGCGCTGCTGTTGAGATATGCTCATTATGTGTGTGTGTGTGTGTGCGTGTTCGGGAGTCGTCGTTTCAATGCATTGGAACATAATTCTTACGTCGCAATGCTTCCTCACTTTCGTGCCCTGCACTCCCCCAAATGCAGTGAGGAGGGAGGATCTTTGGCTCAACGGAGTCACCATCATCGTACAACAGCATCAGCTTCAGGTGTGAGAGGCGCGCAGAGGTCCGGGAATGTGTTGAACCGGGCCGTTAAGATGCTCCCCGGTGCCTATGGAAGCCAACATTCCAGAATTGCATAATTATACAGCGATGAATGTTTATGGATATGTTTATGGATTGATTTAACGACATCTTTTAACGACTCACGGTTTGGCGCGGGTCTGAGGGAGCCGTGAATTTGTTCAGTCAATCGTTGCTTACTACCGCGTCCACCAAGATGGCGAGCGCGTCGGACGTAGACACGAAGCATCGGTCCCATGGGAAAAGGTGTCTGAAAGAGAGAAAGAGATAGATAGAGAGAGAGAGAAGATGGCGAAAGCAGCATCGTTTTGATGGAACAAATTCGCATTGTCGGAGCTCGCATCGGAGTTGCTATGAATTCGGAATATGTACTTCTTTCCTCCGCGCCTACCGACGCTCGGCGCATCATTCAACTTCGCCGCCCCGAAACGCTGGGCGCGTCCGATTTCGGGACGAAATAGTAGCAGAATTTATTACGTATTCAATTGAGCTAATGGGAAGCGATAGCTTCATTATAGAAATGAGCGTAATAATTTAGCGGCTAAACTGCCGCCGCGCTGCCGCTGTTGGTCGCACCAAAAGCAAAAAAAAAAAAAAAAAAAAAAGTAGAAGAAACCTACACCACCGGGTGGGAACGGGGAGCGTGGAACAGAGCTGCGGGGTGCATGGGTGGAGGCGTAAAAACGTTCAATCGCTACACGCTGCCAGCGCAACGAATTCAGTTTAGGGCATCAGGCTGGCAGCAGCAGTAGGAGAGGAAAGAGAGCGAGAAAAAAAAAGAAACACACAGAGATACGTCTCATTCGAGCCGAACACTAGACATTTCCAACTTCGGCGCTTCAGTTTTTGGTTTCATTATTAGTCTCCGCTTACTGGCCGCCGAGCAGTGAAGTAACAATCAGTGCGACGCGGCAGATGGAACGAAGGCCGATTCGGAGCCGTGGTGGCACTGGGAAGAGAGCAACGCCAGCGCAACGCAAACGTGGAATAATACATTTTCCGGTCGCTTCGTATATCTTGTCGGCTTTGTTTTTTTTTTTTCTTTAATTTTATTTTTATTTCCTCGCTTAGAGCTGTCAAACTGCCGACGCCATTTTTCTTTCCCAGCGAGACAGCCCGTCACAGGGCTTAAGTTACTGGCTGGCGAAGCGCTTCTATCATCTTGGGGCGGGTGTGACAGATTTGAAGAGCGCCCAGGGTGTAGGGTGGGCTGCTAGATTCCGTTTAGATGTTGCCCCATGCAACACCAGCAAACATCAGCTGTGTGTGGAGGAGTCAGATATTGAAGAGCAGCGCAATTGAAAGGGCAGCGAGGGTGTTGGTTGAGACACTGCGCACAGACAAATTGGTACAGTATGTTTTCCTGTTTGTTTTCCTTTTTTTTTTTGGAAAAGACCACTATTGCACTTGGAAATAACGAATAACGTACAACTTCCCACGAGGAGATTTTTTGGAGACTTCACACCTACAGTCCGCACGGAAGATATCATGCAAAGAGGCATTGCTCGGGACGACTCCACACATATGTTAGAGTCGTCTGCGCCTTTTCGGGCAACATCTTCATCCTCTCCCGACCACACAGATATGTCCACAATGTCAAATAGGGTGCTCACGTCTAAGCTTGCAACAATATCTTACCCCCTGTGCATCTCGGAAGGTTAAAAGGTGCCTCTTTGACAGCTCCACGAAGTGAAAGTACGTCTAGGGCTAGGCGTCTGAACCTTGTACCCTTCCCCAAAGGGCAAGTCTTCGCCGGGGGATGCAAAGGAGCACACACTCACACGAACTGGAACCCCTCATCCCCAGCGCCGATCCGATCCGAGGTGATAATTGGTCTCGCGGCTTCCGGCCACGCTTCCGATCGATCGATTGCCCGCGTGCGGGTCTCGGTTCTGCTTTTCGGCAGCTAATACGCTGCAACGTGTCACGATTCTGACCGTGAACTCCCGGGTGGCCTTTTCTTAAGCGCACAAGCGGCAGAGAAAGTTTGCTGATGCTAGATAGCGTCTTCGTGAGCGTTCTACTTACTGCCCTGGAGGGGCCGTAGCGAGCGTCACTCATGCAAATATTGCGCTGCAAAAGGAGCGTGCCGAGATGGTTGAAATATGTTTATACATTAGTTGAAGTAAAGCGGTTCCGCTCGGGAATTCCAGTTGCGCTTCTAGTGCACAGTATCTAACCTACACACTCTTACAAAAACGTCACTTTTGTCATATGAGTTTGTAGGTCTCAACATATCCCAAGCTGTTCCCAAGGTTATTCCAGAGGGAAACGGTGTCTTGCGTCTTGAAGCCTGTTTAAATTTATTGCTCCACAAGCGTTTCAAACGAAATATCTAGCTTGTGTGTATGTGTTCACAAGCCCCACTTGCGTATCAATTAGTCCGTTATATGAGTGGAATTCGGCATTGCCTACCACCCCCGGCTCAAGGCAAATTCCTTACCGGTTCAGGTTCGGAGCGAGTTGCACATTCTCCATTCGGCCTGGCTCGCCACCCGGTGCTGCGAAGCTGTGGGTACCGTCGCAGGTGGTCTGCCCTCTCGCATGGAATGTATCTGTATGGCAAGGTAGATGCTATCCTCCATGCAAAGGTGATGACTAACTGGTAGCAGTGGTGGTTAAGAACCGATCAGGGCGGCCTTCGACTCGGCAGGTGCGATAAGCTCGCTCACTTTATCGAGATTTTGACTCACACCGCACCATAGTTTGCCAGCGGTGGGAGGGATGAGGAAGAATCGTAAGGGAGTAGTTGGGATGCCATCGCACCGTGCCCTGCGCTCCAGTAATAATGCCTGACCGCCATAAATAACCGGAAGCTGCAATGCTGCGCGCCACAAAAGGATCGGCTGGATAATGGGATACAGTAACGATGGCTTCCCCTCTGCGTACAACGTTCTCCTGGCACAACGAAACAGGATGAAAGGTTTGAAACGTGCACAATGGGCAACATAATTAAATTACACCTTCCACTGTTTCGCGACGCCTTACGCTCGCACCCAGGACGCATAGCAGGACATGAACTCGGCGATGTTGCTGCACAACCCTATTATTGATGGCGTAACACTGTGCAATGCTGCTTCTTCTACATTCTACATCCCTATCACTCTTTCTCTCTCTTTCTCTCTTTCTCTCTATCTCTCTCTTTCACACACACACACACACATACACACACATAAACTGAGACACTTACCTTCGATGGTTCGGTGTGGCGTAAATCGAACAAAGTTTACACCGATTTCATGGGTGTTGTGTTTACAGAAGTGAATAATTAATCTAATTAATTAGCAAAACCCCTGCACACGAACACTCCCCTCTCTACATGTATGTGATTGTATGCCTCACTCTGCTTCCGCACGTGTCTGTGTGTGTGTTTAAGCATTTGTAAACTGAAAAGGATTGCAGGATAAAGGCAAATCATGGCACGTGGAAGGTGAAAGGGGCAGCACCAAACAATCGGATAGGAGATATCATTGCCGCATTTTTGGAATAGCCGTCCCTTGTAGCCTGGTCCAGGAATCTGACCGTGCGTTGGAGATTTAGTGTGGCGAGGGTTTGCTGGCTGCTGGGTTGCAAGGATGCCCCTCGGTTTTGAGCGTTTGTCAAACGTGAAGGGTGTTCTTGCCGCAGGTCAAATTTATGATTGGAGCTGCCGCATTTTTCCAAAGCCTCCAAGCGAATGTACCCTTTGGAGAGTGAGACAAAGAGAGAGAAAGTGAGAGAGAGAGAGAGAAAGATAGAGGGGTTAGGGGTAAGAAAGTTTCATGGGGAGAGGCATACCATTTGGACATCTGCTCACGAGTTTTGCATACGAGCTCGCATTTGATAAACATCATCCCTTACTGTTTTGGCTGGTGCTCGATGTCGCCAGGCCGGTTTGATAGATGTGCCGAATCAAAATTCGCCTCCTTTCGCCTTCCAGCTTTTGCTCTCGTGTTCCTGTTGTGCTTCCTGCCCAAAAATAACCTCCCCTTTTGCGATTTCAGGGAATCCTTGGCAAGGGGGATTTCCGGCACGGCATCGCTCCCTAGCGCTACTTTCACTCGTATCCTGGTCACGGCACCAGCGCTGTTACGGAGTATTTCCGATCCGGAATCCATAATCTAATTTATATGCATATTAAGCCCCATGCCGCCCGATCCCGCAAGCCGTGTGTGTGTGTGTGTGTGTGTGCGTGGGTTGAATATTTCATCGGAGAATGTGATTACGAGCGGATCTTTAGCACTAATCATCTCCATCTTTGAAGAGCCGCCCGGAAGTCTTCCTGCCGGATTTACACCATTTCGGCTGCGTCAGCCTCGTTCACTCCAAAGTGACAATATTTCAGATTTCTATTTTTTTGTTTTTTACTCTGGCTTGATAAACATTATGTTATATTGTTGGCTTTCTGGCTCCCAAAACCAACAGATTTGTGCAAATTAGTTATTGTTGCCATTTTTCACTAGTAATAAGCGGTGTTAGCGTAGCGCAACTACACAATACCTTCCTTGCTAACGAACGTTTCATACATGAAACGTTTTGCTACCATCGGTGCTACCCAAAGACACCCAACAAGAGAGGGAAAAGCAGAAGAAAATTGCGAGGAAAACGGTTTTGCTCATCGTTTCGTCAGCCAGCCAGTTGCTAGTCTGACTTCTTCTGATTTTCGGCAACCAGCACCACTAGCAAAGCCGGCTGATTGCGTATTCCGTTTGAGTCCGGTCCGGCACGGCTTGATTGACATGCCGCCCCACCCCATCCCGTCCCGGCAAAGAAAGCTAATTTCACCACATTTCGCCATTGTTTCTACCGTGCGCCACACACACACACACAGTGGCAAGGATAAAAGTCGGATCCCCTTTCAACCGCTCGGTCGGTACGCAATCGTGCACGTACGGATGTACTTTCGATTATTCATCCGTTTGCTGATTTCTTCGCCGAATCCTGCCAGACTTTACGCTTTCGGAAGGAAGCATACGTGCACACACACAAACAGAGAGCACCCACAGGGAAGTTTGGCCATTCGATGCTGGAAAGGAATCAGAAGAACGGCAAGAGCAAAACAACTCGCAGGAGCAAGAGCTCGAGTTTGCTGAAGCCGAAAGTGCGAGAAAGGTAGGAAGAGCGTTCCTGTTACCTTCTACACACACACACACACACACACACACACACACACACACACACACACACACACACACACACACACACACACACACACACACACACACAAGCGCGGGTTCGTCGTCCTGTTGGCTGGTGCTGGTCCTTGGTGCAAGAATTTTGGCACGTTTTACCATCGGAAAATAATGCTTTTACTGCCGAAAAGAAAAAATCTCCCCGAAGAAAGAATCCCGACAACTTGGCCAACAAAGCGAAAGTAGTATTTGTACGGCAGTACGTTTGTGTGTGTGTGTGTGTGTGTGTGGGTAGCTGTGCGTTAAGGATGATAAAAAGGGAAGCAAACAAGGGCGAAACTTTTTCGGGCATGGAGCGGAGCTCGCTCATTTCCATCCGATGCGCTCCAATACGCATCGCACAGGAGACCGGGGCCGTGGTGCGGAACTTCTTATCAGACGCTGTGTTTCGTGGCTGCCTGCTGTCCTTCTTTGGGTATAATTTTTCCTTTCCGCCTTTGTTCTGGCCAACGGGGTTTCCTTTTTTTTTCATGCGCTAGCGTAGGCTGCGCGCAAATGATTACGGGCGCGTAGTAGCGTTGCGGCGTGCATGATAAGTTGGTTAGGGCACGGCCGCACACAACGCGAAAGAAAGAAAGTTGCACACGCGGGCAGTACGTGCGCCGGGAGCAGGAAGCGCCTGCAGGCTTGTGGGATTAGCTTTGGGGACGAATGGAAGAACCGGAGTTTGCCGCTAACGACTTCATTATATTCCAAATCGAAACATTAGCAGCGAATAAATGACTTCGGGACGGGACTTCAGTAGCGACCTTTAAGGAACTGTCTGCTTAGAATCATGCTGAAGCTGTATGCTCCCGAAGACGCGCTGCCTCCAAAGAGGCTCGAAAGGTCGTGGTTGGCATGCATGTTAAGAATAATTTGCCAACACCTTTGCTAACACAACCGTTCACTTGATCGTTACTATCTACGCTGTACGGCGTGCAGTTTGCTGCCCAAAAATTACCAGCAAACGATGCCGTTTCCTTCATTCGCTTCCTGTCGCTTTGATGTAAACCATCTCGCTCCGCGCGCCACTAGCCGGACACTTTTCCAAGCCCTGCGAAAGGCACGAATTCCCGCCACCCGAGCTCACCTGTCCAGACGCCAACTGCCCAAACCCCGGGACACGAAATGAAACTGTTTTTCAGCAGCACATCAACATGAATAAAATATAAGCCGCTTTTCTTCTCGCTTCGGGGTTCGTTTGCTTTTCTTTTTTTGTTTCTGTTTTTCCCACCCTTACTCCGGGCATTCTTTCCCCTTGTGCTGTTGCCCCAAGCCTCTGTTTCGGTGTTGGGTGTGTGTGTGTGCGGTTTTGGGGGCGTTTTTATTTATTTATGGCACCGGAACTTCTCGCACAAACTCCCTGCCCGGGAAGTGGGGCCGGAGCGGGTCTGTTGTGCAACAGCTCGTACCCGGCTGGCAAGCAGGCTCGCCAGGGAGCAAGGTGCAAATCAAAGCGTGGACAGCGTGGCGTTGAAAGCAGTACGGCAACGTCTTGCCCAGGTTTCCTTGGCCGGAACGCTTTGGCGGCCCAGCGTTTGCTTTTGCCCCACTTTGCTGCTGCACGGTCAGCGAGCAAACGGGCGAACTTGCTGAGGCAAAGGATGTACTTTTTTTTTTATCCCATTTTCGGGTGTGATGTAGCGGTCCCTAGCAATGAAGGGATGATGGCAAATGTTCCGCACGAAACAAAACGATGCAAACATTCAATTCGGAGATTCATAACCTTCGCTTTCGTGCTTTGCATGCTTCGCCAGCACTTCATTAGGTATGCAACGGGAGATGAGATTCCGTTCAGTGAACAGTGTATGAGCGAAGATCATTTTAATTCACTTTTATTGTGGTCCATTCCATGGTTATGGAGATGCTTCTCGTCGCATTATTGTCATCGCATATAAAACTATTTATTTTCTACTTTTTGAGACATTGCGGATCAAAACGCTAGTAGAGTAAATGTATCAATAGTGGTGCAATTGCTAGCGGTACGGTTGGGTTAAAATGGGTAAATCTCAACACAGTATGACTGCCAGACCCCAGGTAGGACCGGAACCGCCAAAAGGAGTACTTAATTTGAAGTAGATTTTTCACTCTACATATGCGAATGTAGGTCTTTGTTTGGTATATTTCTTGATGTTATGACTATAACCACTATACGAACATAGCACTATTTAACTTTTAAACGCTTTGTAAAAGACCAGCGAATGTTTCAAACATAACATATTGTATGGAACGCGTACTTCGTGCAAAACCACTACTGGGGCCCTTCACGATTCTAGTCAGTTTTTTTGTATGGAGTTTGACAGTTGGAGGCTGAAATCATGTAAACACTCCATACAAAACCACACACACACACAAAACTAGCCTGCAATTTGTCAGCCTAGATTACCCAATTGACATTTTCGAGCACGAATAGTCGAGAATTCGAACAAATTCCCTTAAACTGGTGCCTTAAACTTCCCTTAAACTGCACCAGTTTGAGGGAATTCAGAAAAAAGTCCTTTTAAAATCAACAGTGATGTGGCTTTTTCGTCGCTTTATTCTAGATTCGCTCGGAAATGATGTTTCCTATCGTTATAGTTGGTCATGTACCCATTTTATACTTAAATAATACCATTTTTTCAAACCACAGCTATGAATGAAAAATGAGCTCGACGGCAACGTCCATCGATAGAGAAACGTCTAATTTACGAACACTCCAAGTCTTGGCGCTTGCAACACACTTTATCACACACAAATTCACAATTTCAAGCGTATCGACTACTAATCGAGCAGGTATGGGAAAACAATTTCGAGCAAATGTCACTTGAGTATTCTAGCCCAAGGTGGATTTAAAAATATCAGGTGGTGGAATCTAGAGCATTTTGACAATTCGTCATATGACGTAAGGTCCCCAGGATTCGAACTTTGTTTACATTTATTAAATTTGTTCATATAATTTATCTGCCCCATTTTTTAGATTAAATATTATTTAAAAGTTTATTTTGGACTTTTCGAGTTCTTATTTAACATTAAAACATGTATTAAAGTGTGTTATTTAGTGTTATTCCGTGAATTTATTCTATAATTCATTGTGTTTTCGACATTTTTGAAGATAAAAACAAAGAAATCATTTTTTTTTCAGTTTTCATATTAATTCCTCATTAACTACGAGTCGCATGGACTATTTATGTGAGATTAGAACTCTTACTCACATGATTTTAAATTTCATGCATAAACAAATCATCAAATCTTTTGTTAATATATCTCATTTTTTCGATAAAATCAATAGACACACAAAAATGCACATAATAACTAAGAAATCTGTTCTATTTGCTAAGCTTTGTGCGCGGAAACCAATGGTTAACGGTTTTAAAATGACGTAAAGTCCCTCAACTATGGCGACCCCCCAAAGGCCCTAATCCACCACCTGATATTTTTAATCCACCTTGTTCTAGCCTCAACGCTAGAATTAGATTCGAGTAGCTGCTCGAAAAATGGTAAAACAAGGTGGTGTTTACATTTATCCCGAGGTGCATTAAAGAGATCTGGTGATGTAATCCAGAATCAAAGTGTATGTGGTAAAGGTATATTACTTTTTGACAGAACGGGTGAAAACTTCTGTTCAAACAAGCTTTCTGGAGGCTTGACGAATACACAAAACACTCTTAAAATGTTCATTCAGAAGCAGAAGCGATAAAAATCAGCCTTCTAAATTCATACACCTTGGGATAAACCCACCTGTATATTACACCCACTTAGATAGCTGCTGGAAAACTGCTATACAATGCAAACAGCTGACAGGCTGAAATTTCAGCTTACCAACTTAAAACGGAAAGGACCCCACTAGTGGTACGTTTACATTAATTTATATTGTCCATTTTCTTGCATCTCAACGAATGCAACTCGTTGAAAAGCATGAAATGCATCCGAACCGTGTGCTACGTTTTCATATTAACTTTAAATGCCCAAGTGAAGATAAAAATATAGGCTACAAAAGCATTTCAACCACACAGTAACCACACAAGCTCCTAGAAAAGGTGAAACACTTCTTTCTTCAAAAAAAAGAAGCCCTTTTGCACTCGCTGCAGCAACCTGGTCAAAAAAAGTAAAAAAGAAAGTGAAGTAATTTATTATGCTTTATGGTTCAAACATATAAATGAATAAATTTATAATCCAGCCTGTTCCAGCTTTTCGGCGGTGTATGCTACACATTTTAAAACCCACACAAACACACACACCCACACACGCTTTCGCGGAACAATGGGCACAAAAGAGCGCGGGGACAAAACCTTACTACTAGCCCGCTATATACCAATTGATCCCGTTTCATACATTCCTGTGCACGATTTGCATACAGCGAGCAAAAAAGAAAGAAAGAAATGCATTGAAATGGCAACACACCACACACACGTACACACAGCCAAGGCAGGGAAAATCTTCATCGTTTTTCACGCGCTCGGGCGCAGTGACCTTCCTCCTCCTTCTGTCGCCCTTAGCACGGTAGCGGTAGCATGGATCATTCGCTCTTATACCGCGCGCCACATGCTGATAAGCGTGGTAACTTTTCTTCGGCCAGGATTTACGGGCCAGCAAACGGGTGGAAAAGCTAAAAACCGTTTACACCGGTTTGGCTTTTTTTCTCTCGTTTTTGCTCGGCGTTTTTGTTCATCAGCATTCGTTTCTGTATCGTACCGGCATGCGTTTATGCGTTTTTGGGGATCCATTTTTTTTTTTTTGCTGCTCCTGCTGCTGTTGCGTTCCTTTTGTCCGCAGCCGTTGCGGAAGGAGCGTGGGTTTGGTACCTCGCTCGCCCCGCGATCCACCGCAATGGTTGTAAATTTGTGCTGCAACCGAATGGGTCGGGTGCAAGCTCCCGCCCCAAAACAGAGAGCGAAGAACGGTTCGTTACACCAGTGTGGTCGTGCTTTTGCACTTGCTCTTTTAGCCGTTTTGTTGCGTTTTTATTTTTTATTTTTTGTCACGGATCATACCCGTTCATTGCAGTTCGTTTTTTTTTTGCCATTGCCATCGCCAAGCACGTGTTACGTGGTCGTTTAGTGAGGAGCCGAAAGGAGGATGCGAGAAAAGAAAAAGCAACCTCCAACCTGCCTCTGCTCGCAGAAAGATGGACGATGCTTTTGTCAGTGCTTTTGTCCTTTTTGTCGTTTTGTGTTTTGTTGCTGCTGTTTGCCCTCCAAACGCATTGGTGGTTTCCATACCCTTCCAGAAGTGTTTGTGTGTGTGTGTGTGTGTGTGTGTGTGTGTGTGTGTACCAATGCACATGAGGAGAGGAAAAAGTTTCGAAAATTCATACACCACTTTTCCGGCACGGCACCAGCGCCTGCAGCTCTCAGCAGGATGGAGTGTTTCGGTTTTCGCTTTTCTCCATTTCACTAAACGTTTTAACGCTGCAGCATTTAGCCATCCGCAACCGGCAAACAGCGGGTACGGCTGTGGGAGATTGCCTGCAAAGTTTCGCCCGCTCCCGTTGTTGACCGGTTGCACCGCCGAGGTAGCGGTTTTGAGTGTGTGGCGTGTGTAACGATGAGTTTGTTTTTGTTGCTTGTCACATTCACCTAATCCTTTAGTGCAACAGTTGAACATGTGGAAAGCTTGCTATGCATCCATGACGATCTTATCCATGATAATCACTGGAAGGTTTTAATATAAAAGTACCTCACTTCATGCGTCACAGCTAATGGCCAGTTTTATATGTTTTATATTACATTTTCCGTACTAGCTATTAAATGTTAAATAAATTATAGATAATACATAATAAATATTAGCCAATATTTAGCTAATACACAATAAAAAAGACTGCGGGTCACAGGTGAAAGTCAACTACTAAGAAAAATACAAAACAAAGTCTAGAGTGATATTACCTGTTTCTGAATTACTGTTTCTGCCACACTTATGAGTGTGTTTCACTTAATCGATCGTCTTTGCATCAATCTTCCCAGCATCGCTGAATGTTAATAGTATGAAATTAAACTACAATCACGAACCGTGCTGCCGTAAACGAGTTTGCAAACACAACGTGCAAATGGATGCGCCTTGCCGTCCGTACCTTACACCGTGCTGGGCGCCTCCATCCGCTGGCGCGTGGCGCTTCGCGAGTGATTTTATGCATCTTTAGCACCGCAATAACCATCTTCACTACCACTACCATCCTCTGTTTTGTTTGTGCAAGATATTTGGCTTTCCCGGTTTTGTTGGTTCGAAGCTCGAACTGGTGATCGATAATCATTCATGTGTGTGATGCACGGGGAAAGGAAAAACAATAAAAAAAGGCTACTAAAAAATGGGACTTGTCTGTGTATTCTTACCCCGACCCATGCAGCTCGATGGAAGGATGCTTTCAGCAGTGGCAGGTTTTGGGGTTTTGCGGGAAATTTGTTTTCCACCCACCTGCACGGATGAGTAGTTGTATGTGTGTGTGTGTGTGTGTGTGTGAGGCATACCGTTCGCCCACCTGGTGCGCACCTCGAACGGATTGCCATTGCTCCCTGGAATGGAAATGAACCGACGAGCGAAACGAGCAAATGGCACACAAAGCGACGAACCGGGCGTGCGGGTGGAAAACCCCGGCTCAGGTGCGGTAAGGTGAGCAGAAAGTTTCGAAATTCTTCTCCGGGAGTTTGCAGCTTGTCTTACTTTGGCCCGCTCCCTTCCCCGCCCTTTATGCTTTCTCCCGGTCAGTCAACTTTGCCACCGGCTAAACGAGTTTTCTCGACTGATTTTTCACCAGCTCCTCTGCCAGGCATTCCCGTACGCCCAGAGGCGCGTCACACCACCACCTTCTCTACTACATTGCACACACACACACACACACACACACACACATATACGAACTTCAGAACTTAAACTGTTTCAGCACCGGTTTTCTGTTCGGCGTTCCCTTTTGGAAACGCAAGATGTTGCCAGCGCCATCATCATCGTCCATCATCAGCGCGCTCCCTTTCTCCGGAGAATTGCCCTCGTTAGCCACGAACCCTGAAAGGCCAAGGACCTTTGCGGGGGGAGGGGGCGAGCGGTGCGGGCACGCGGTACGAAGGGGCTGGTAGCTGGGGTTTGCCGAAGCTTGCCACCTGCCGCCTCGAGACGGAGCTTATCGATAGCGAGTGTTGCAAACGTTGTTGTATTTCGGCGCAGCTTCCACAGCCGCCGCCGCCGCCGCTCAACGATGCGATGGAGATCGATTAAAATAAAGTGCCGCCTCTCCGCTCGCCACTCGAATGCCGCCCGTTTGCGCCCGGCAGGGACGTTTTGAATGTCTACGGTGGGGGGATAAACGTGATTTTAAATCTCAACCGAAATCAGGCTGGAAAGAGAGTGTTGAATTGATTTGAAAAAAAAAACGGAAAATACCAATCATTTTTGTCCTTTTTTTGCGTTTCCTTGACTTCAGCGATACTTATCCACTATTCATTGCACAAAAGCGTTATGAAGTGAAAGTTTTCACTAGCAAATTAAGATTGATAATCGAACGGAGTCTTCATCCTTACCCCTTAAAGCGTACGGCATGTGTCCGTTACCATAGCACGGTCTGAAGTTTACAGCTTCAAACGAATAGCAACCAACCAACCAGCTCCCAAAGCGTTTTTAAGTCACTAAATGAAGGCAAACAAACGAGAAATTTGAACCGAACAAAAAATGATTTGAAATGCAAGCCTTACTTAGTGAAAGTGCTTTCATACGTTTAATACAATTTCTTGTCACAGATGATGTCAAGCCCATAAGAGGCTTCAGCAATGCTTGGCTGACTGTCGATGCGACAGGAAGCTCAAAGTGCTGATGGAATATTTAAAACCCGCTGTCAAATAGCGAAACACTCCCAGTGCTCTGTCCATCCAACGAAACTTCACAGAAGGCGAAGAAGAAAATTAAAAAAAAAAAAATCTCAATGCAAAATAACTTCCCCACGGAACAACCTAAGCATACAATGTTCAATCAACACTGGTGGTTCAATTTTTGTGCCGCACCCAGCACAGCCCAACCGTGCCTTTCTCTGCACCAAGCGTGTTTCCCGCGCCTCGTCGCGCCAAACGTGCCAACGATGTGGGGAAGATCGATTTCAGCACACAGAAATTATGTTGCCTGAAGTGTAAATTAGTTTTCTCCAGCTCCGCCCGCTGGCGGGGGACCCGGGGGACAAACCGCAAGATAAACATCATCAGCGGCGCCAGCACCCGGGACGCACGTTTGCTATTTTTCGGCAAATTGAAATCGCCCCCTGCAGCCCACCACGGCCCACGGCGGCAAGAGTGATTTTATTTGCATTAACCGGTGGGCAGGCGACGAACGCCGTGCAGCGCTGTGCGTCCTGTGCAAACCCACCGTTGCCGAAAGCCGATCACTTCCGGCCAGTGGAAGGGACGAGGGGGTGGGAAGGGGGGGGGGGGTAGAATTTGGCTGTGTTGTGATAAGTTTTCTTTGCCTTCCCGGCGTGAGAGGGGCGGAGCGGAACTTGCTGTGGCAGTTTGTTGAATGTTTAAAGCTCCTTTTTGCTTTGCTTTTGATGGAAAATTGAACAATACTGCGGGTTCGACAGCTCCAGAACCCTGCTTCCGGTGTGTCATGCTGATCGTTCGTTCTTTCTGTTGCTGTGGTTGCTTTTTCAAATCTTCTTCATTGGCACATTAATAGGTATTAACATTTCGCGCCTCGCGCGAAACGCAGCTACCACGCTTCATTACACGTTTCGTGTTTGTTTTTTACACCTTTGTACCGTCCTTCTCACTGACTCTTTCTCTCTATTTCTCTCTCTCTCTCTCTCTCTCTGTTTGCTTGCAGCATTCTGTGCCCGATATGGCGTGCAGCCAAACGCGAGCCTGCTCAACGGTAAGTCCCCCCTCCCTTAGCGAGCCCGGGCTCCGCCCGCCAGATTCAAACTAGTGCGACTAGTGAGAAATAAAACGACCAAGAAAACGACAGCAACGAACAAACAGAGACTAAAAAGAAAACAACGCTCACCTCTCAGCAAACGCAATCAACGATTGCTAACGCATTGATGAGGAACCAAACGGACACACAGCCATAAACCCGGCCAAACATCAGGCGGCCATCGGCGAAGGTGTGATGGTGCGAACGAGCTGCGCAAACATTCGCGCCCCGCTCGCCGCATCGGTTAAAAGCATTCCAGCATTCCGCAGTGAGAATTCTATCGTACAGCAGGGGGGCATGAGGGGCATGCGGTGGAGTTGTGCGTGTGTGTGCGTGTGATTGGGTTGGTTTCTTTGCATATTTAAATCGAACAAAATACAAGCAGCTTTCGTCGAAATGAATTTTGTGCATTGTGATGGTTTTATGGACGAGGAACTAGAAATGGAAGTTGAAAAATTGTCTTTGCTGTACATTTTTCGATGCACACTAGTAATGGGAAGTAGTGATGTGCTCTCTGGAGCGCACCCACGACTCCGATCCGACTCTAACCATTGTTAGTTCGATTCCGACTCCGGCAAAATGGAACCACTAAATCCGCCCGGAGTCGGAGTCGTCCGGAGTCGTCGGAGTCGTTCGGAGTCGGAGTCGTTCGGAGTCGGAGTTGTCCAGAGTCGTCGGAGTCATTCGAAGTAGTTCGGAGTCGTTTGGAGTCGTTCGGAGTCGTCCGGAGTCGGAGTCGTCCGGAGTCGTTCGGAGTCGGAGTCGTCCGGAGTCTTTCGGAGCCGTCCGGAGTCGTTTGGAGTCGTTCGGAGTCATCCGGAGTCGTTCGGAGTCGTTCGGAGTCGGAGTTGTCCGGAATCGTTATGAGTCGTCCGGAGTCGTTCGGAGTCGGAGTCGTTTGGAATCGTTCGCTCCGGAGTCGGAGTCGTCCGGAGTCGTCCGGAGTCGTCCGGAGTCGTTCGCAGTCGGAGTCGTCCGGAGTCGTTCCAAGTCGTACGGAGTCGTTCGAAGTCGTCCGGAGTCATTCGGAGTCGACTGGAATCTGAATTGGTCGGAGTCAACAGGAACCTTTGTGCTTGTGATCAGACATTTCCTTTCATTGTGGGTTTTTGTCTTTCACTTTGCGCGTGCACTTCTTATACAGGCCTTAATTACAAAGGCCGACCTCGGCCGACTCCAGACGACTCCGGATGACTTCGAACGACTCCGAACGACACCGGACGACTCCGGACGACTCCGGACGACTCCGACTCCGAATGACTCCGGACGACTCCGACTCCGAAGGACTCCGACTCCGAACGACTCCGACGACTCCGGACGACTCCGACTCCGAGCGGATTTAGTGGTTCCATTTTGCCGGAGTCGAAATCGGACGACTTGGAACGTATCCGGACGACTCCGGACGACTCCGAACGACTCCAGACAACTCCGGACGACTCCGAACGACTCCGAACGTCTCCGGATGATGCAAAGCGGACCTACCTTCCGGAGTCGATTCCGAATTAATCGGAGTCGGATCGGAGTCGACTCCGGATTTTTGCCAACTTTACCCACCACTAATGGGAAGCTTTGAAGAACTTCCGAGGAGATCTTCCAAGTTCATTGATAGATATTTCTATGTCTTATAAGTAACCAAAACATTAGCTTATATTTAGTAAAAACATGTAGCTCTACACCTTGCAGTAATTTAAAGATTATCGTCTCAACATTCTAGCGCTACCGTGCACACAAATCGCTGCCATAGACACGCACACACGCACACACACACGCTTTGATTGCACAGTCTGATTTGCAAGCAGATATAAATGGCAACACTTAAGCTGTAAATTAACACCAGCGCCAGCTACTGTTTGATTGGCAGTCGCATAACGCATAACGCAAACTGCTCGCCCCGTCTCGACAATAAAACGAAATGCGA
The DNA here is from genome assembly GCF_943734735.2 of Anopheles gambiae. Lineage (NCBI taxonomy): Eukaryota > Metazoa > Arthropoda > Insecta > Diptera > Culicidae > Anopheles > Anopheles gambiae. The sequence goes on along the minus strand of NC_064600.1, from coordinate 2,579,316 downwards.
AATCTCTTCACCCAGCGTCCGAACCATCGTGACCTCTCGGGCAAACCCCAGCCCAGCCCTCCAGCGACCCGCCGTTGGCCGTTGGCGAGGTGGCAGAAGGCAAAGATATCAATTACTAGCGCAAACAGTATTTACGGGGCTTTCATTATTTAATTTGTGTCCTCGGCGACGCAGCGGCCCAGAGCGGTCACAGCGGGCGGCAGCGACACCTCCAGTGACCGGTCCCGAGGCGTCCCTCCAGGCAGCTGGGCAAGCATGAGAGCGAACCGTTCCGCAAGCACAGTGTAATATCTTAATGGAAACGGATCCGTGGAACACTTGGAAGGAAAGACGGCAACACGAAACGGCAGCGCATTTGTTTGCTTTTCTAAAAACACACACACACACAAACAACATGCACCGGAAAGGGTGAAAAGGGGGTTTTAAGAAGGACTGTGTGTGCTTTCTCAACAGCGCGCACTTTAGCTGGATGACAATCAACCCGAATGCGATCGTTTGTTTGCTGCATGTTTCTTCCTGGTTTTGCTTTCACCTTGCGCTCAAATTGGTCTTCGCCAGAACTATACTTTACACCGATTATAATAACAATTTTGGCCATTCTTTCACGTCTTGCATGCTACAAATACACCAAGCCTTCCATTTACACAATTGTACGTGCCTAGACGCGCCTTTTCCCAACTCTTTCCTTCCCTCTCAACACCATTTCTCTTCTTGTTCTCTTTTTTGTGTGTTTTTTTTTGCTGCTCTGATCTCCTCCCGTTGATTGTTTTTCTCAGCTTTGTCGCTAATATTTGTCCGACCAACTTGTTTTCTATTTACCTACAGTGTTTTTCTTCTCTCTCTCTCTTTCTCCCTGTGTGTGTTAAGTTCTCCACCAGCACATGAGCATGTGTGTAGCATACCTTTACCATCGAGACGCGGTAAAGAGCACACGATTTGTCCCCGATACCTTTGCGTTTTGGTTTCCATTCTGGCGTTTCGAATGCATACATATGCTCAAACTTTTAGAAAAAGAAGAGATGTAGAGGTGGGATCGAAACACAACAACAAAAACGTACCAAGAGCAAACAGAAATTGTAAGTGCGGACGATTGCTCAGCCAATGGTAGCGTGGACCGGAGGCTTGAAGTTGTTTCCAGCGGACTGTTTCGGTAATTATTGAAACTGATCGTTATGCACGCACGGGCACGGTTGTGTTGATGTTGACTTGTTTGGCAGGTACAATGGCAGACGTCTTGACATTTCCAGACAGCTTTCGTTTTTTTTAGTCTGCACGATTGTTATTCCATCGTTGCAAGAAACTCGCCATGTGGAGCTAGATCTAATGCTTACTTCAATTATTCCCTCGTGCACTATCAGTCATTTGTTAAGATATTTTTGTAGAAATGTTTTCTCAATTCTTGCAATATGCTGCAAACTTTAAGATACGTTTCATTCCAAACGTTCAACATCCAGTAGCTGCTTACTGAACGATGAAGCTTATTTGTCGCCATCATTCTGCCAACGTATTGACACATTAAATGACAAGTCAGTGTGCATGACCGTTTGCTCGTACAGCTATCGCGTCGTCTTTAATCGTGTTTGGGCTTGCAAATCCATGCTTTCCTGCTGCCCGCAGGAGTGCGTGTACCCCAAGTAAAATTACAGTTCGCACCACTTGAAGCTGAAGCTTTCGGACGCGGTGAACAAGTGGCCCCAGAAGCCGACCGTGGCTCGTGAGTTTCGGAATCATGTTTCGTCTTTCTGTGCGCCTTTTTTTCCCCCCATTGCCTGTTGCAGCAATCACTCTATCACTTGACTTCTTGAGTGCGCTCGCCACTCGGTACGGTATCGAACGGTGGGGGTTTTTTTCTCTTGGTTCTCTTCCTCCGAGCGGTTTTTTTTTGGCGAAACTGCTCGTGTTCAACGGGAGTTCAACGTCTTTGGAAAGGATATTTTCCAGCATCGCCAGCGTTGAGCCGCGCCAGTAATGGCGTGGCAGAGTGTGGAGAGCGTAAGTGCAATCGTTGTCGCCGTCTAGTGGCAGTGGTGTAGTTGGTGTTTTTGGTTTTTGTTGCGCTCTTACACTGGTAGCGCTCTTTCTGCCGCTTTTTTCTTTTGTACAAGCACCAGCTACCAACAAACCACCATCAACGAAAACCGATACACAGCAGGGCTAAGAATCGAAACACTCACACACGATCTGTAAGCGAAGGAAAAACAAACAACTTCATCCATGAAATGAGCATTCACGTCTGCACACCGTTCAAGTACCAAGCAGCAAGGCGGCTAGGTACGGTACTCCTAGCCTGACCTCCAATCGCTCGCAGCGCTCTGCTCTGCGATAGCTGGCGGACGATGGACGACGAACCGGACCCGGAATCCGCTAGGAGCGGCGACGGTGCCCTTGGTACGCCCGTGGTCCGTGTCTGTGTGCAGACCTTGGACGACCCCGGACGAGCCCTTGCTACAATACGGACCTCGGTGTAGTTCTGCTGCCGCATCTGCACCGTTTGGTTTGTTTTACAGACCGACCGCCATGCCGGTCGTTGGTGATGTTTTCCGAGGATGTCCTCCGATCGGTGCCTGTGAAGGGGCGCGCGAGCAAACAAAAACACGCAGCATAACAACAACGCCAGTGCCAGTGCAGCTGGCGGTCGGACGGTTCTATCCCGCACAGCCTAAACACGCAGGAGGACCACCCTTGTGCTGTACAGGGGGCTCTTGGAATGGAGCGTTTCGGGATACCACGGCTGGCGGCGATGGCACAGTCGTCGCTGTTTATGGATTGTAATATATCTTATTTGTTTACATCCTAGGGCTCCTGGAGGGGGAGGACTGGTGGAGAGGTGGTACTCGCAACACCCGGAGCCACTCGGAAGGAGCCGTCCGATGTTCGTCTGACTCCAGTGTGACAGTCGTGCACTGGTCGTCTGTCTTTCTAGTTTGTCTGGTGCTGTATATGTGTGACGGTGTGGCTCCTATTTCACTGGGGTCAGGTCATGCCGGGGATTGGGAACACCATTTGACCGACCTGGATATTGGATGACTTTGAATGACATCAACTCCGGAGCAGAATTAGAACCATACCGACCGCAAAGACTTGCTCAACAGCGCCAATAGAATTCATATCCAACCATTTCCACACACAAAAAACTGTCATACAAGTACATCTTTGCAGGTTACAACACATGTCGGAACACCTGTCCGCTGGAGCACAAGAAAGGCATCGCTAAGAAGTTCAACTCCCCGGAGATGCACAACTTCTTCGTGGTAAAATGCTTTCACCGTAACTCGGTGCAGAGATTGGGTCCGGAAGTACCGTCCGACAATGCGACAGTGCCTCGGAGCGGCACGGTCCTTGCAAATAAAGACCCTACCGGCGTGGCACACAAAAACTTCCAGGCAGGGACCTGGAATTCCAAGAACCCTAGCACGGGTCGGAAGGAACCGCTCGGGAATGCAATGGCCTGGTCGGCCTGAGCGAAGCGAAAACCGTTTGCCACCATCCGGTCACAATAAATCACGTGCAATTGGGAAGTGAAAAACACATCCTGCCCGGCCGGTGAAGTCAACGATCATCGGGGAAAAAAGGTGTCCCCGAGGGCACCAAGGGAAAGCTACCTCTCCGCGACGCAAGATAGGGTCGAGGGAGGGGGAAAAATAGGTGAGGAAATCAAACATTTGCCTTTGACGCTTCTGCTCTGGCTGGTGTACCCGTCTGTCGGTCCCGGCTCTCGGGGTCTTTGTCAATTCCTCCCCCGGCTTTAACCGCTACCCAGCAACGGAAGGACCAGCGCAAAAGGGAAGGTGGCGATAATTTACGATCTTTTATTGGTTTTTCCTAGCCGGAGTCGCCTGTCGGCTGTCCGGGTCCCGCAGCAGGCCGGATCTTTATTTTTATAAAACACACATACACACACACATGCACACCTACACACAGTGTTTCGACTCTATTGTCCGGATCTTGCCGGCTCTCTTGGCGGGCAGCACACGATTGCCATTTATGCTAAATGGTTGTTAAATGGCATAAAACCGTCACTTCCGTCTCCCGGCTCGTGCACATTTGTGAGCGGTGACCCCGTGCGGGGAAGTGGCCGACCTTTTTCGGCGATGCACCCAGCTGCTTGGTGTGACCTCAGAGAAGGAAGAGAGAGAGAGAGAGAGAAGAGACAAGATCCCAGGCGGCTGTGTCTTTTCCAGCAGCGAGACCGGCAACGTCACCAAGAACCGGAAGAAAGCTGTAAATATTTACGAGTCCTATTTCCCGACTCTGCCGGATGTGCCCGGGCCAGTTGTGTCAAGATATCTCTTTGGCCGCTCTGCTGATGATGTTTTCCTGTATTGCTCTGTTGGCTTTCGGGTGTCCCATGTCCCCTGCGGATGTCGCTGTCCCTCCCGCAAGGGATATCGCTTAATGTACGCTCCGGAGATCCTTCAATACCATCGTTTGCTCGCCCGGGGATTGGAACGATCTAATGAACAATTTTGAGCTTAATGAGGTTGCTACCTTTTTTTTGTTGGGTGGGATGTCATACACTCAAGGCTTTTGCTAGAACATTTGACAGCAAGAGGCAGAGGCGAAGAAGCAACTCAAAGTACCTTTTGACGTCCTTTAACGAGTGTCGCGTCTTGAAAGCACTTAGGCAGCTCGATGTTCCGCAGCGGAAACAAATCCTCACCAGAATCGCGCGCATGTAAACAGTGTCCTATTACGCCGGCAGCACACACATGGGTGTGTCCCCAACGAGACTATCCAGAGTTCGTCACTTAAGACCTGCAGCCGCACTAAGTGGCTAATGACAGGGCTAAGGAAGGGAGTTGCAAAGCAACAAAGATGAAATAACAAGCCGGGGTGTCATCTTACCCAGCAAACGTCAATTTGTAGTCGAAACAAGGGCGCTATCAGCTCGCACTCGTCCTAGGATTGATTTCAGAAGCCTACGCGCCTCACCGTATCTCCTGCAGCTCTCGCGCGTTCTGTGTTTTCATCGTCCGGCAGAGTGTTTTGTGCGCACGAAACCTCGGGCAACCTCCAGGCCAATACCGGGAGACCTTTTAATTCAATGCGGAGCGGTTGGATTTGCAAGCAGCCGCCTGGCTTTGGCCCGGTCGATTATGAATGCTAATTTTAACCGTCTGTGCGGTGTACTGCGGTGCGAGGTACGGGCTGGTGATGGTACCGATGACATCGCTTCATGGTTCAAGGAGGGCGAGCCGAGCAGGCGGGGTCGCGTTTTTGCAACAGCAACCGGCATGATTTATTGCTGGTGCGGAAAAGAGCAAAAATTTCGCATGCCTTGAGTGCGCGATCGACAGTAGAGAAGGAGCACGTGAGAAAGAAAGAGAGAGAGAGGACGAGAGACTTAGAGATAGACAGGGGTTTCGTAGCGAACGTTGTGCCGTCGCGCTACCGCAGTCATAATTTAGCGAAACGAAAAATGACGAGAACCATGAGAGTTGGCGGACTCGAAATGTTAGCACGGGAAGGAGACGGAGGAGAGACCAGCAGAAATACGCTCCCGTGGTACCCGTGTTTTTTGGTCGGTTGTAAACAAAAAGCGATATTATTAGCCCCGAGCAAACTAGCCGCAACTGAAGCGACGGGGTGCAAATGACAGACACTGCCGGGCAGCGCATGTCGAACCGGACCGCTAGCAGCAACTACACAGGCAAGTGCGCAACTGCGGTTCACTATCCAGTTCAATCCATCCAGCGTTTAATTTCGTGTTGCTTACTGCTATAGCACATCAGTAGTTTCAATGGAGAGTCGTATCGTTTCTCAGAACAACAAATTTGCGAAAAGGATTTCATTTAACCTTGTCCACGCAATAGACATTTCAGCTCAATTTTGTAACGACTTGGCTATTTCCGCGATGGCTCTACTGTCTGCCTACAGTTTTGAAAGGTTGCTGGGGTAGTTTGTTGAGGCAATCGTTTTTTGGAATTGGACTGCCAACTTTTGATCCTCATCGATACCTAACTTCGAGCGGCAAATACGAACGCCAACTCTCGGAAGAGTTGAAGTTACTACTGAGCTCTGTTATTGCAATCTACTCTCTGCGTATCAAGACTAACGGCCTCGCCTCCATCAGGTTTGTTCGGTCGAAGGTAGTCCTCCTAAGGTGAATTTCCTTATGCTTCGTATGGTATCGAACTTCTAAAAAAAATAGCTCTCACTAGCTTTACACAAGATTTGAATGTCTGGAATAGGGTAGGCCAGGATTTTGACCTGAAATTCGATTGGCACTGGAGGGCTCTTATGGTAATGGTTGTACATCGTTATTCTGTTGATGAGTAAGATGTTGTTGTTTTTGTTGTATTATAATAGAGGTATTGAGTCTCGTGGGTCTCTTTCGCCCCTAATAAGTAAGATGCTGAAGATTGATGTTGTTCGGGATAAGATACAAATCGATTTTCTGGAAATTGATTTTTCCTTCGACATATAGAAACAATCGTCAAAACACTCTATAAAATGATGACTTAATGCTCCTCATTTCAGTTCAAAACACCGCAAAATACGATAAAAACAAAAGCCCACTAAGCATTGGAACGCAGAGTCTTTTGTGGTAATTTGAAGTTCTCACATGCAAAAAGTGTGTATGAAGAGCTTCGTTTTAGCTATTCGCAAATTTTGATTTGTTTATACAATGTTCTTAAGATGTCAAAGCCATAACAACCAATCGAAGCTAATTATATCCCAAAAAGTAAGTTCGTCCTCAAACCCGTCTGAGCTCGGTCGAACCTAAGCTGCTGCTAATCCGTACCCATCGACACGCGATTGACATTTGATTTGTATTTATGCTGTGTCATTTACACAAGATCACAACTCGGGACCGCGTCTGGCCACCCCTTGTCGCTTCCATTTCACCCAAAACACCCATCGTGCACCTGCTGCAATGCCCCGAATGCCCCTCCCCGCTATGCCACTATGTGGCAGGACGTCGGGCCAGAAAGATTAGCCTAGCGTTACCAATTTGTGGAAAGCCGCTCGCACACACACACACAGACACACATAATGGAAGGAAGAGAAATGAGCGTGTCAACAAAAGGATAATCTTTCCCCCGCTTCCGGATGCCCTTCCCTTCCTAGATTTTTTCGCATTTTTTCCGCCGCTCAAGTGGGGCAGAATAGATTTTATTGCCATGGTTAGGGAAGGTAAGGCCGAATGGGCTTTATTTATTTATTTTGGCTTCTTGCTTTAAGCTGGGCGAAAGAGGAGCAACACAACAACAAAAAAACCGAGTAACCACCAAAGCGGATCTCTTTATGGTAATAATATTTTGCCCCGACTAATCCTCCATCATACTTCCTGGGCGAAATTGTCCTCCCGCCCCAGTCCAGCGTGAGCAAGGAAAATGAATGAGCGTGGATCATGGCAGAATGTCATTGGACAGGAAAGGAAAACAAAAAAGAAAAAAATCACACACACACACACACACACACACGAAAGGATGCTTTTCCTGGTGACGATAGCAGCATTGCCGGTCGGGGTATCCAAGACAAACGCCGCAGCCCAATAACACATGGGCATCCCCAGCACACACACGCAGCACGTGTACGCACACGGCACACACACACACACAAAGCACAATGGGGCTCGGGAAAATCCGTGAACGTGAAGAAAAACCTTCCCAACCGTTGAATCCTTAAGCAATTGTCTTCCATAAATCGTCTTCCATTATCGTAAAACCGTCCGCACCTGGGCACCGATGTGTGTCTGTGCGCTCTTTGGGCGGCCACCGCGGCAAGCGGATCCACCGAGCGGCCTTTGTCTTGCTGGGGGAGGCTCCTTTACCTTTTCTGCCAAAGCGTGTGCGTTTTTGTTCGAGTTCAGTTTTCTGGCGGATTCGTGGTTTTTGTGGTTGCGTGCGTTCCGTTCGCTATTTGTTGTGGCGTTTCTTGCGTACCTTGGGCCTCGAGGTCTTTTTTTTATTTGTAAATCTCGTTACCGTGCTACCCTTTGCCGCCCGCCACCTTCCTGTGCTTCTGCACTTCCAGTCCACGTACACTTTAATAGATTGGGTTGTTGAATTTCTTTTGGCCCCTTTGCTCCACCGCTCAGCGCAACCTACCCCCGAACAAGTTCCGCCAGCAATACACCTTAACATACTCTTTCCGCATTTCACGCGAGTTGTATGGACCTTCTTTCCCAATTCGGGACCATTCCCGTGGCCGTGGGCCAATTTCCAAAAGCGAGCACTCACACACACACACACACACATATAGAAAAACGTGTGGAAAGCCTCAGCATATCCCGATTATTTTGTTTTTGTTTTTTTTTTTTACTTTCTGGGGCAGCCAGCGGAATCTCCAGAGTGTGGCCGGCATTGCACATAGAAACGAAAACAAAAACCCCTTCGTGCTTCGCTTTTATTGCCTCGACGGTGGGTTGCGGGTACGGGGGCAGCAGCAGCAGCACCAGCAGCAGCACTACCCCCATCACCACCAAACTAACCTCAAATAACGGCAAACAATCTCCGTGTCCTTGTTTTGCTGTCGCTCGGATCGGAGCCGGATGATAAGGATGAGCTCGAGGCAGACGTTTAGAGAAAGGGTAGGAAGGCAGGGAGCTGATAGCTACCGCAGGTACGGTTCCACGCTTTATCTTTACCTCCTCACCCCTCTTGCTGGAGTCCCGTTTGAGCCTGGGCGAAAGGAATTTTCGAGTTTATTTATTTATGTTTATGCTCTAGCGGTTGTTTCTGCGCAATTTTTGGCATCCCCGCCCGGTTGCTCCAACGCTTTATTGTGTGTGTATGTGTGTGTGTGTGTTTGTGTTAGCCGTCGTTAATACTTGCTTGTCCTTCTACGAACACGTACACACACACACAGAAGCACAGAAGCACACGCAAGCAAAGGAAAATAGGAATAAAACCCAATCGCAAAGCATTTCCCATCCACGAAGCACATTTCATCTGTCGGCTTAATATTGTTTCATGTATTATTCTGCCACCATACCCAACCATATCTCCCGCTCATCTCATCACCTTCCTACACAAACGATACATTTCGTTTGTTTTCCCCACGCATCTTCCCCAGCCGTTCGAATTCCAAACCAAACTTCAACCCGCAACCGGCCAAGTGTTTTGCCGAAATGAAGGCACCGGGAAGAGCGTACCTTTCCCTATGCAAAGAAGGGTGCTGAGGAGGACGTGGCCCACGTGGTGGGCAGGAAGAGCGTGCGGGCATGTCAAATCCCCACGAACATCCGCAAACACTCGGTCGGTTCTCCACATCGCCCCCCCCCCCCACCCCCTTCTACACGGTTGTCAACGTGAGGCGTTTCCCACACTGCACGCACCGCATTTTCCACCGAAGCGAGACAGACAATGCTGTAAGCGGCTCGGCACGCGCACTGTGGTTGGTGCGATTCTCACGCTACCTGATAATCGCGGTGCGGGCCGCTGCTTTGGAGAATCTGTTTTTCGCGTTTCACTGGCGCGAGCTGAGTGGGGGGGGGGGGGAGGGGGTTGGACGGACGAAATTTTGGGCCGATTTTTCATCTCATTTTACTGTGTTTTTTTTTCTTTTTACGCGCGAATCCCTTTTTGCTTTCTCCACGGCTGCACCATTGAATCAAGGGGTGAGTGTGTGCGTGTGCGCACATTTTTTTATTTAATATTTAAAGTAGCGAAACAACTGTAACGCACTGCTGGAGCAGCTGATAAACTGAGGCAATGTTGCTTGAGATGACGTCATCGAATATTTGTTTTAAATTGTTTCTTTTTGTTCAGAGCAATACAATATTACTTTGAAAATAAAGAAAGTTTAGAGGAAGAAAGAATTGTAAACGCGTTTCATGATATTTTCAAAATGTCTGTAAAAAACTGTGACATATCCTTTTACAGTGTTTTTTTTTTTCATTCCAACTAACAACTGTTGGCAAGCTATGTCTATAATCACCTTTGCTCCAACTGATGTCACGGTTGCGGCACGCGGTTTGTTTTATCGATGACGTCATTTCATCGGCAAATGTCAAACTCCATAGAAAAAAAGAGATTCCTGAAACATCACAATCACAATTGCCTTATTGGTTGTGTCAATAGTGAAGATGGTGGTTATAGGAAGATCAAGAAGAGTTTGCTTGATTTGAAGTCGATTTTTCACTCACCCAAATAATCGAATTTTGGTCTTTGTTTGGTAAATTTCTTACAGAAAACTCATTTTTGTTGCTTATTTTAATGAAAGCAGTACAACATGTCAAAAATGTCGTCGAAAAAAAATCTAAAATTACCTGTTTTTATTGATTTTAGAACTAGGACCACTATAGGAACATGCCTGTTTGGTGTACCTATAATGGCACTATCGTAAAAAACGCTGAAAAATACGTAAATATGGTCAAAAGCCAATGAATTTGAATAAAACAATATCATTTGATAACAATTATGTTAAAAAAAACTAATAATTGCTTTGCTATGTGGTCATTTAGAACGTTAACAAATATATGAGTATAGTTATGAAATCCTCAGGAATTTGGAAAAAATGTTAATACCTTTCACAAAATAATGGATTTTTCGGTCACTAAGAAACGGAGTGGCCCCATTTCATTTTTAAATCCTTTGTAAAAGGCTAGAGAACATTTCACACTATCATAAATATCTTAAAAACTGTTAATTTATCGTATGAGACGCATTTTAGTGCAATACCACCAGTATTGGTACTAGCACCACTATAGGTACGTTTACCCTAATTGATTACTTTCACGGCGTCGCTAAGAGTCCATTAAACAAGGAATACATTAAAGATTTTACTTAACTTTTTATGTAAACCCGCAAATAGACTTCTCTAGCCACTCTCTAATCAGCTTTCGAAGATAAATGTCTGCATTTCGGCAATACTTCAACACTAAAACTCTTATCAAGGTTTAAGTTTCGTTTGGTTTGCACCCACTACTCGGTGAACCACTTGTATGTCGTTCAAGGCTACTAACACTGCTCTCGTGTTGTTACTAGATGCTTTTCATCCTTAGCAGCTCGTCCCTTTTTTATCAGCAAACGCCTCATCTGCTTGATTTATCATCTGTCGTTTGTAAATTCTTCTCGTCAGGCGGTGTACCGTCTACCGTTTTGCAGGCATCTTCAAGCTCCAATGGGGGATTGTGGCCGCGTCTACAGAACACTAAAGAAACCCGCAAGTTCAAGAAAAGAAAGAGGTACATTTTCAACATCTTTCTTGCTGCTGTTGTGGCTGTAGCTGTTGCGGCACCCCCCAAAACTCACCCATTCGCGGGGGCGCAGCAAAGAATGAAGTGTACCGTTGGGACTTAATCTTATCGTAGCATCGGAAAGAGTTTTTTTTCCGTTTTGCGGGACGGTTTATTTACCACCACCGCTCGCTGCTTCCTGCTCCGCGCTTTGCTCGACGTTGGTTCGAAGTTTGTTTTTTTTTTGTTTTGTTTTGCGACCAGCACTGCAAACACACCCCGGTACGGTGGAAAATTATGTATTCATGACCGAGCCGGGTTTACGGGGCCGGTGGGTGTTCGGATGGGGGGGGGGGGGGGTGGTTTTGTGCCAAACCCGCTCCTCCTGGGAGCGAAACAAGCGGCCAAACTCATCCAGGAAGGAAGCGCCGTTGTGCCACTTTCGCGCAAATAAAAGCGGAACAGCAATGAATGGAAGCTGCAAATGCATGAATAAGTCGCCACGGAGCAGCGGAGAATGGCAACAGTTATGAAATCATTTAGCTGGGAGGTCGGTGGCGCCCTCTGGTGAGGATCTAACCCGCTGTGGGGGTGGGGTGGGCACGGGATCGTTTGAATGCATTAACGAGACAAAGCGAGAGATGGAGAGACATTCGCAAGCCAAAAATATGATCCCAGCAAAGAGCAGCCAACCCCCGGAGGGAAGGGAAGGTCTCAAACGGACTATTTGCATAGACTTCAAATGCAAAACATCGTCTTGATTGTTTCTAAATGCAATACTCTGCCCCATTGTGTGGATCTGGATGGATGCGGCCCACCGGCTGCTCCTTGAACCAGCCCACGCGTTCGACGTTCGACTTCCCGCAGCAGCAATCCTAGGTTTCATGTCCGTATATCAGCGCGACTTGCAACAATGTTGCTAGCCCGTGTTGCATACCGACACGCAAGCCCATCTCATGTTCACCTGCGTTCCAGGAGCTGCTCCATTAGTGTAGGATTTCGCTTACAGGCACCTGCCAAGTGATTCTCCCGGAACGCGACGTTTGGTGACTTTCGGGCGGGACTCCCGCAGCGTCCCCTGGACGCTAACAAGTTGTTTGTCTCGCTGCTCGATTAATGGCCGCTGTCGAGCGTCGCTTTCGGGCGCGAATTTCTGGAGCACGATCACGCGCTACACCCTTGACCCTGGCGGGTGTCTTACAATGTTTCACCGGAGCGCAAAAAGGGCATGTTTTACAAAACGGGTAAACAACTGCACTGCCGCGCTGCAGCCCGCTGCGAGCAGTCCGAAAACGCGATATAATGACCGGACTGTGTACACCCGGTGGACACCGTCGGTTCAGCGGGTGGCACCGCAAGCGTTTGCTGCTGAGGATGCGCGGCTGCACGAAGCCGAACCGCGCCCGGATGACGAATCAATTACCCCAACGCGGGATGGGATTTTTGTCGTGTGCAAGGGATGTTTCGCCTGAAGGGCTAGGAGAGCGTAGCTCATAAATCATCTGTCAATGCTGTACCGGCCAACGCACTGACACCACCAACTTGGGCGAGCGCGCTAGGCAGTCGTGCGCTTCCAACTCCCCAACACAAGCACAATCGAAACTTTTCGCAAATTCGGGGTACGCCAATCGGGATCCTATTAAAAATGATTGATTGCTGGATGGTGGTCCGCCCGACCGTCCGGCCGGAAGTGGCTCGGGTCCTTGCTGTGGTGGTGCTTCCGCTCCCGACCGGTGTATGCGTGGCATATGATCTCGCCGAACAAATCAAGATGCCACCTGGACGCCCCCGGGGGCCGCCGAGAAGTTCGTCAGCTGCGAAAGCTCCGACGAGCTCCGGCCAGCGAAGTTGATTGATAGCGATATTTCTCTGCGTGGCTACTGCGAGACGATTTTGACGTCCTGGAACAATCCACGGAGCACACAAGTGCGGGGGAGGGGGGGCGTCTCTTGTCAACAGCACCACCAAAACCTGCCCGGCGGCCAACGCGGCCACAACCCGGCCGGACACGCGATAGCAATTTATCAGTCACTCCATTAATCACGTGCGTCAGGTCTCTCGCTCTCTCTCTTTTTCACGCACTGTCTCCGCAGCAACAATTGCCATCATCGTTCGATTGTGGCGGCCCCCAGGACGCCCTGGCGGTGCATTATCAGCTCGCGCGGTCGCGGTACATTCGCGGGATGTTACTGTCCAGCTCCAGCGACGGGAAAGGGCCAGCCAACTTTATCGGCCAGCCGCACACACACTGGCGAGCTTCAAGTTCAAGGTTGGTTGGCCAGCCCAGTGCGCTCATCTGTCAGAGGCTATCGCGCGATGCACAGTGTGACAAATTGTCTGCCGATAGTGATCGGCTAGAATGGAGACTGAAAAAAAAAAGAGAGCAGAGATCACGTTCCAGTCCAAAATTCCCGAAAGTGCGCAAGTGTTTACGCGCGGGAATGCGTGTCCTGTGCGCTCGATAATGGGTGCGGTTAATTTATGGAACGTGGGATAAGATTTTCACGCACCGCGTCTAATCTTTGTCGCTGCACTCTTGGACGAGCGTGTTTTGGAGTTTGTGGGGAGGGCCTGAAATTCCCATGATGGCATGGTAATTGCACGAAACCGACAAAAAAACGACAATCCAACAGCACACAGAACACACCGCAGCTGGACACAATGTTCCAGTGCATACTGGAGTTCGCGATTCTGCCAGCAGGACTCATTGGACAACATCAGACTTCTATCAGACTTCTTCAAAACTGAGAACCAAACCACGGTGCGCAAAAACCGCACATCCGTGACGGATTCGCAGGGCAGGGCAAAAGGACCATCAACAGCGGTGGAAAGCCCCTCGAGATCCTGGACCAATTTCATGCATCAAGACCTTTGGCAATTTGTCATCGTCCGCCCGTCAGCTTCGGTCGGGGAGAGTTTGGGATTCTCCAGCATACATTTTTCTTCTCTTTTGCTGCTGCTCTATTCCAACGACTCTTTATCGCCACGAGACCGTCGCTGCTCCGGTCTGCTGCGGGCATTATTAAACCGGCAACCTCTTCGCCGCTTCTCATTATCCAGACCTGTGCCCCGAAACCCGACATGTGTCGCACAAAAGAAACGCAAAATCCCGTCAGGCATCTTGGTTCCCTTTCGTCTCCTTTTTTTTGCCTGCTTGGGAAATGGATTGGCTGGTACGAAGCGCTACAGATGGCCTTCGGATGGTTTACCTTCAGGCTGGTGGGCCCGTTTCGGTGCACACACGTTCCAAATATTCCAATTCATCGCTCGCCATCTCTCTCTCTCTCTCTCTCTCTCTCTCTCTCTCTCTCTCTCTCTCTCTCTCTCTCTCTCTCTCTCTCTCTCTCTCTCGTTCGTTCGTTTGTCCCTGTGTCCCGCACCCATTGCTCGACGGGGAATGGGGGGGGTTCAAATCCATTTTGCAAAGCATAAATTTGTCAAACTGACTTTATCGTTCACCGTGGCCGTGCGTTTTTTTTTCTCTCTCTTCTCCCTTCGGTTTTGTTCACCATGCCTGTACTTCCTTTTGTCGTCTCTCCCGATCAGTTTAAATCCTGCAGAAACGTTCCCCGCTCATCATACCACGCGGACAATCGGGACCGCGTATCGGATGAAAAGAACATAGCGCACACGCACACATCTTGAGGAACAAAAAAAAAAAGGGCCATACATATCTATGGAAGCGTATTCTTGGGAGATTGTTTTCGCTTTTGTTCCGCCCGATTTTGCTCTATCAACCCCGAAACCCCGCGCTCCAGCAGTTCTTGCAGGACTGCTCGGATCACATCTTGTGCGATCTGGTACCTTCCGGGGGCCGCACTTGATGTCTCTCTTGCCGCTCCGGGACCGGGACCGGGTTTGGCTGGGGCGGTTTCGGAGGAAGTTTTTCGTTTTGTTCCCGTGTCTGTGTGTGTGTGTGTGTGTCGTACCCTGGGATCGCGTGCCTTGTCCTTCGGCCGGGTCCTTCATTTCCATGTCACTGCATTTATGCTTTTTTCCTCTTTCTTTTCGCATTGCAACTCTCTATACAGTTCTCTTGCTCCCTCGCTGGGTCTTGCTTCCTAACCGTACGTCACGGGAAAGAGTTTGTGGTCGCTGGGTCGCGGGAACTTCAGACAGAGCGAGAAGATGTTCTTATACGAATATGTGTCTACGTGTATGCGCGTGACTATGTATGAGCAAGAAGGAACCACGCAAGAGCACCTCAGAAACTCAGCAAACACTCCCGCGACGGTAGAAGAAGTAATGCCCGAGAGTGCAAATCAAAAAAACAAAAAAAAGGCCTAAAACCTGCAAAGTAATACCCAACCATCGCTGCACCTACTGCACCTACCCGCTTTCAATTCAAAGCGGGAGCTCCGAACAATGGCGGCGACCCAGACAGCGGCCAGCGGCCATTCCAGTGCTCCGATTGCACCGTGCAGCCGTGGCGCGTTTTGTAGCCGGCCAAACGCACGCCCGTTCCTCTCGGGTTGGGCTTTCGCGTGCTTCTTTCGATTTGCAACAACGTGTGTTCGCTTCTTCATTGCTTTTTAGTTTCAATTTTACCGGATCGGTTTTTGGGGAATTTTTGGTGCACACGAATGAAGATGCGAAGGTTCTCCCCAGCGCCCTGCCGACCCCGAAGGACGTTGGGCGGTGGTTATTGCGTCGACCGGTATCGCATTGTCGCCTGGTGTCCGCCGTTTCGCTCTCTGCCTCGCCACTGCGTGACTGTGTGTGTGTGGTCCGATACGGTCGTCGCGTGTGACTTTGGGGCAATGGGATGCAGAATATGTGCGTCTAAAGATCTCAAAAATCTTCTCGAGAAGGTGCATTAAAGATTTGGCCGTCCGAGATAAGCGTATCTTCCTTTTGCTTGGCGATGAAGGTTTCACAAGGAGAACTTTCTGTATTGCGCATCGTGAAACTGAGCGTATGCAGCCGTTGCTCCTGTGGAATTTATTGCCACATTATCCAAATGGCTTATCCATTCCAGGCGAAGATCTAACATATAGATCATTCCTCTGTTTGGTTAGCTTTGTCGCAAACAGTCGGTGAGCTGCAAAACGCATCGCCAATATCTTCAAGCTCCAGCTCACTGTTGCAGAGCTTTTGTAGAAGCCTGCACCAGAACATAGCCATCCAGACAGCTTTTGAGCTTCCTAAGACTTTCAGCTCCAAATTCTACACGCAGAGATATTATGGCACAATGCTGTCACCCCTTACGTAACCTCACAGAAACGGAAAAGGAAAAATCCCACAACACAAGTTAATAAATCAATTATACCGACAGCTAATGTGCCCGACGAAGCAGTGTAATCCGATTGTGGGTTTGCGGGTTGGGTCCAGTTCAGTTGGCGGCAAACGGAGGAGATGCCACCCCAAAAGTATCGGACCACAGCACCACAGCTAATGACATTTATCGATACGGTTACCCGAAAAAAAAATCGATGTTCGGTTCGGCCTTTGCGGGACCGGTTCTTTTCGGTTGGACAAAAGGCTCAATGTTACAACACCATCGACTTAGAGGCTCGTGCTGGGTTCCTGTTGCAGCGATGTCTTAAAGCCAAGATCTGATTAGAAGTGACAGGAGCGCTGTAAGGACGGAGCAGACATTCTTCATGCTTTATTTGCACATTGGAGTGACACGGTACAAGACAGGTCTAGGAGTTGGACATTTGGGTGATTCTAGCTGGAGTTTATGTCTCCCTTTAGAGCTGTCCCCAACTGTTGGGTGGTGAAGATCTAGCTCTTTCTCATACTGTGTTCATCAAATCGACACCCTCAATAGAACTCAATAAGGATGGATTGACGTGTTAAAGTAATAAAAATCAACCGTAAATAGCGTAGAATTTGCGACTTCTAGATTTCTCTGGTTGTATGTCTTGTCTCAACTATTTTTAAACACTATGAAAAACAACCCAAGCATCCAAAAGCGCAAAAGAACGTTCTGCCCAACTGCTCCACATGTACAAACGCTCATTAAAATGGGCCTTCCCGCACTGGCCAGGTCGTTTCACGATGGGCCGCGCGAAGCGCTACAATAATTAGCTGGGTCACGTGAAAAGCCGAACCACGGTCCGTACGCTTCCCCACACACACACACACACACACAATGTAGGCACATAATCGCGATCCAAAATGGCTCCTATTCCACCCGGGAGCTACAGCAACAGCACCACCACAAAATCAATCCATTTTTCCGGCGAACTGCAATCAGGGCGCGCTAATCAGCAGGAATTTGCTAATTTTCGCTAGTTCCCTTATGTTACCCGCGGAGTTAGCCGGGCCCCCAAACCCAGCGGACGAAGCCCGGTGTGTCTTTGCTCGCGTGCGATTTTATGAAGATTATTACCGAAACCGAACCGAAGCAAGCAGATCGAGCGGTGCGTGGCGTCGGCTGCGATAGGCTCGGCCGTTCTTCCTCACTGACAGTTGCACACGGGGAATGTAAACCACTGCAGAAACCCAAAACAAAGCAAAACACCAGTGCCAACGGCTGCAGCAAACGTTTTGTCTGGCCAGAGAGAGAGAGGGTATTATTTCGCATGCGGCCCTTTTTTGTGCGGAAAATTAAAAGCCATTTAACGCATCTGCATCGAGCGTGTGTGTGTGTGTGTGTGAGTGCGTATTTGTCCATGTTGTTTTCAGCCATCCGGTGTACGGAGTTGCGTTTGCGGGCCGAGCTCTGTCTCAATCTCTCCATCCCGGGGGGCATAAGCAGCGGGGAAGCGCTCCGAAAATTATGCGTTTACTCGCTGACACTGCGTCGCTGTTGCTGGCATTAGGGCGACATGCAACGATTTTGTCAAAACAGCAAAGAGCAAAAGACAAAAAGTAAAGCAAAGTAAGAATTAAAAAAAAAACACCACAACGTCTCGAGCGTCGGGTATGCCGTGGACCAGTTGTAACCTTCCATCTAGCTGCCCACCATTACGCGTGTTCAGTGCATGTTTCGATTGCGCTCTCGAGTTCCCAGGGGGGGGGGGGGGGTAAAGAACGGGCAGGAAAGAATCATTATCGACTGCTGCCCGAAAGTTCGAACTGCACAGTCGACTTACACTGCTGCCGAGCTCGGTTGCAGCAGACAACCCGGCTAATGAATTCACGATTACATACTCATGCGATCGTTTATTAGCCTAAAATGTATGCTTAAATTTAAATAATTAATTAAATTGCTTTCCCGCACTGCTCGGAGCGGGGTTCGTTCTTGCTGCAGGCTGCGACTTCGCTCTGGTACGTTCGCTCTGTGGAATTCCGTGCGATTTAACACGGTGGGTCAGGCAGGGGTCTTTGTAGCCATAAAATCATGCGGTAGGTTTGGCGTTTGGCGTAAGAGATATTGCAGGAACGTAGGAATAGAAGGAATAGCAGGGAATATAAGTAGTTGTTCATATCTGTTGAAAGGTCCGTTAAGTATCAAACTTTGATCACTGCATTAGGCAGAGCGTCAGCTTGGTACAATAACCTGAACAAAAGAAGCTAGAACCTGGATGATAACACAAAGATTTAAGTTGGAGTATATCAGTACGCGCGAAGATGCCTCGGACAACCAAGTTCTTAATGTCACAGGAAGAGTTTGACTTTTCTGGAGCACACACTAAGAATTTATCGAAGAATTCAAATCCCTTATCGACTTTACACCATTCTTGTGTGAACTTCAATGTTTGACACAAGAATCGTTGAATATCTTCAAGAAATCTTCATCTCGGAAGCGTTAATTTAAACAAACGTCCACTATGCGCACCACTGTGTCCATTTCTTCACTGTTACATTTTCATTCCTGCCAGCACCACACACAAACACACACTGTAATGAAACACATTTCGCAGCTTGCCGTATGTGTGTGTGTGTGTGTGTAAGCACTTTGGAAGGGAAGCATGTTGCGATTGCTACCGAAGAATCAGTGGAGCAACCGAAAGACGTAACATCAGCTCCACGAGCTCCAACATGGCTTTGCGAGGAGCTCCGGCGATCTCCTCTTACAAGTATGGTCGGTGTTTAGGGTTATGTTGTTGTTGTTTTTCTCCGTTGCGTTCCCCTTCTCTTTACCCAGCGCTGTTTTTTTTTTTCAATTACCCTTCGCTCACTCTCTAGACATCCACCGCGATGCTACGGCAGCCGAGAGCTGCAGTCGATCGTGACAGAATTGGCGATCGGTGCCGATTTCCACCTCCAGCAGGAAGGGCACACCGCACGGATGGGAACGATTCAAAGACGTTCAGATTTACACGATTGCAGCACCAGTTTCAGCGCTACGCGAACAGAAGGTGCAGGACACACCGTCATGTGTCAACCGACAGTGCAGCGGGCGAAGAATTGGCGAGGTGAACCTGAAGTGCACGGGACATTCGGTTTCGCTTGCTTATCTTGTCGATTTACGCATTCGATTATCGCACGGCCGGGATCTTGCCCTCGGGGGGGAGGGAAGGCAAACCTGGGAAGCTGGCCCGTGAGCTGGCAGTATTTGTCACTCCGGGCACTCCGGGAGCAACCCCGTGGGAGCCCCTTCCCCATCGTCCATCATCGGTTCCGTTCGATCGGGCTGCCTCGATATGTAAATCGCTTGCGCTCCGTCACCACATCGCCACCGGCAGCCGCCGCCGCACTCCAAAGCATGCACACATGCGACATCGGCAGGGAGGGGAGCCTGAACCCGAGCCCGATGCGTAAACTGTTTCGCATAATGCATAATAATACCGGGGGTGCTCGCATTGCCGGTCACGCCACGGTCGGAAATTGGCCCGACCGTGCACCGGCGTATCTCTATTAGCGCTCTGCTCCGAAACCCGCGCTCAGCCGGGCTCGTGTGTACACGAGGGTTGCCCGCACCCTGCAGGACCTCCAGCAGAGACGCAGTTTAGCGGCCCCGTGAGTGGCGGCGAGGCGGTGTTTATCTCCGGGCGCGCCATGTTTGCAGATACTTTGCCGTGTAATAGTGGATGATAATTTTATTATTGCATGCGGTGTGTGTTTCGTACCCCGGCAGATCTTGGGGCCCTGGGAGCGTGAGTGTATGGAGGCCCGATCGTAGCGCATGGACGACTAGCATGTGGGTCCCCTAGGTTCCTGGAACTTCTCCGCCGAGGACACATGTTCGAGCGTAGATCGAATTGCGTTGGCTTCTGGGAAGCGTACCGGTACCATAAGTGATGGCTAGCCGGAGGGTACGTTAGCCGACTGCTTCGTGGATGTCGGCAGAGCAAGACGAGTGCTTCCAAGGACAGTGGAAGGTACAAGCTGCACATGATGAATGACGAAAATTAGATCCATAATCGGAGGCTCGCTGCTCGCATTATTCTTCAACGCTTCACATTAGGCGAACATCATTAGCGAAAGGCTCAGCATGATACGCTAATATTTCGCTGGATGGTTTTGCCTGAGATAAGGGCCTGGCTTTGGCAGTTCCTGGCGTGCCTGCTCAGGTTGGCTTGCAGCTTCGAAGAAGCGATCTTCACCGCACTATATTAACTTGCAGCGCAAATCCCTTCGTTTTGAGGTGAATCATTAAGCCCGCACTGGTACACAGTTGCTCACCTTTAATTAATCATTCCAATGATTCAATCGGCCGGCCGTACACCGTGAAGACACAGGTTGGAAAAGGTCGCTTCTTGCGCTAGACAACACCGACTGCAGCGAGCGGCCAAAGCGAGCAACATAACAAAAAACACCAGGAAAAAAAACCACAAAAGTCAGAAGCCAGAACCAACCGACCCCAGACACCCCCTTAAACCCTCCCCCGGTGATCGGGAAGGGTCGGAAAAAATCAAAGGAATATTTTAGATACATCCTATCTAAATTGACTTAAATTATAATGCCTGGGCAAATGGTGAGGAGCGTTTCATTTTAATAATCTATTCCCGCCCGTCACTGTCCCTTCCTGAGCTAGCCCGGTGCCTTTACCCTTCTCTGCCTTACTCTTGCCTGCTCTCTCTCTCTCTCTCTCTTGCTCGCTCGAAAGAACTGAAGAGGAGGAAGAGTGCATGTGTGGAAGCTAAAACAAACGAACGTTTGCCGCTTAACTTATCGCAAACGTCCCGATGACAGCCAGTGCGTTCTCGGTTTGTATGTGTGTGTGTGTTTGTGTGTGTGTGTGTGTGTGTGTGTGGTTTTTATTTCTTTTTTTTTCATTCATCTTGCGGTTCCTTCATCGTTCAGCGTTTTCGTTCAACTTTGCTGCTGTTGCTGCTCTCAGGCGCATTTGATTTTGTGCTTCCCTTTTTTTTTGTCTTTCCCACCCCTTCCACCCCCCCCCCCCCCCCACCTCCCATCATCATTTGTACTTGTGCGCCGTGTGTATTAAGCATATTTAGAGCACTTTTCCCTCATTTCCCCGGGGCTACCAACCCCCAATAAAAGCCACTTGGGTCAATGCCGGCTACCTCTGCACTTCGGCAGCGCTGCGCACCGCAACGACTTTGCGCTTTGCCCTTGCTGTGCGCAGGCGGCCTTTGGCGGGCTGGCGGCGGCTTGCCGGATCAAACGCACCGATTTCGCCGCAAAAGGACGCATGCACACAAACGGGAGGGCATTGGATCGACGCCGGGGTTTGCTTCCGATTTTGTTTCGATTTTTTTTGTTGTTGTTGTTCTCCTCCTGCTTTGCTTTGTTTTGTAAATAATATTTTTTGTTTGTATGTTGGTTTGCGGACGTTTTTTTTTTTGGCTCGCTCAAACTTTTGATTGCTTTGCGCTACCACCACTGCGCCACCTCTCCACTTATCTGCACCGATCCCGCAAAGCTTCTGGAAGCAACCTGAGGAAAATGCTCTCACACATCAACGGCGCGGGACAAAGCAAAACAGCACCAGAAAAAAACGCTTCATTTCTTCATCCCGCGGCAAGCGTTGGCTGCTCATGCAATATTAATCTCATCATCTTATCCACCGGCACCGATGCGATGGAGCCCACGGCCACGGTTTCCGTCACCAATGGCGCGTTTCGAAGCGCGTTTCGTCATCCAATGGCCTCCGCGCGGCCCGAAACAAGCCCGAAACAAACAAACCGCTCCCCTTTTGCGAGCGAGGCAAAGACGGCAGCAATTGAAGATTTATTTACTTTTTCACCATCATCTTCACGGGAAGCGTCGTCCTCGTCGGGGATGATTAATGTTGGCGATTGGGTCGCCGCCGACTCGGCCAAAGGTCGCTCCTGCCAGGGGGGGAAAAGGAGTACGCTTCTGTATTTTTTAGGATTTTTTGTTGGCTTTTTTTTGTTTATTTTCACGTGACATCGCAGAACGAACGTGTCAATGCGTTCAAAGGAAGTAATCTTAAAAGTTTGCTATAGTTATTGTTGCTTCCCTTTTGGGAAACTAAAACAGATAAGGCAAGAACAATGTATGAAAGGTGTATCAAACTTTCCAGAAAAAAAAACGAAAAAACACAGAAAACATACAATTAATATAAATAGATAAACAAATGTAAACAAAAGGACAGGCGATTAAAAAAAGGAATGAACGGATAAATAACAATGAATAGAAAAGCAAAAAGTTGATAAATAAAAGTTAAAAAAGAGTAATTAATAATGAACAAACATGTTAAAACGAGTTTACACCAGAAGAATAAAGACGAAAAGATAATAAAGTAAAAGCTAGAACATAGAAAGGAAATTAAAAAAATCGTTGAAAAAAATTGAAATTTCTTAACAAATTAAATTTTAAAGCTTAATGAGAAAAACTGGAAAAGCTGAAATGAAAACATTAGTTCTAATTACTCGGATGGCTACAGCTCTTGAAAAGAAAATAAACGCCAACGGTTTTAAGACTCATTCAACATCGCTTCCTTCCCTAATAGCTGAACTTTCAAAACCGTTTTCCTAATCGCTCGCCCAAGAAGACATCATAAATGTCATTCTGCTCGGTAAGCTAAAGCTCCCATACATCTGCACGAGGCCTCCCAGATCGCTCGCAAGTCCCCGAGAGCCCCCAAGGGTCAACAGATAATCGCTTCTGGATGCGCTGGCACCTGGCAAACACGGCAAAGTCCAGCTCGACCAGCAGCACACGGCGAACAGGTTCCTGCTCAATAACGCCAGTCGCTGCTGCTGCTGCTGATGATGATGGGCCGAGGTCACCACTTTGAGGCTGACCGGCACACATTAGCAGCTTCTTTCTCCGCACCGGGCAGCCACAGATTCGACACACCCGCTGACGGGCGGCACCGTCCGCTTAGATCTCCCGGACACGCTCGGAATGTGTCTAATGTGTTCTCTCTATCTCTTCTTTTTCTCCCTCTCTCTCTCTCTTTCTCTTTTTCTTTTGATTAGAAGCTATAAAAATAGCTTAACACGCCACCGATTGGAGCTAACCCCAAACAACACCAGGGTCAGTAGCGTGGTTCTTCAACGATTATTTATTGCACACGCCCGGTCTCTCTCTTCTCTCCACCTTGCTCCACAGCGTCCCGACCGTTTGCTGCATTCGCCATCCCACTGGCACTGGCAAGCAAAACTAAAACGCTGTCATGTATTAATCGTTTCCGGAGCATGATTATAATCTGCATCTAATCAGCTCTCGCGCGCTCTCTCTCTCTCTCTCTCTCTCTCTCTCTCTCTCTCTCTCTCTCCCGTCATTTAAATGAAGTCCACGGCACGGTCAACGCCAAGTTTAGAAAAAAAAAAATGTCCGTGTGGGCCCGGGAAGCGGGAAGCCGGCCGCATCTTGGCGGCAGTTGATGGTGATGAGTTAATAAGCGGCTGCGAGAAGCTGCCTAGCGCCGTGGCCGAAAAACAGAAATAATACAACAACCGTGAAGCTACAATCATTCCACATTACCGCACCCAAAACCATGAAACGCTTAATCGATTTGCAATTCAAAACCCGCGCGAAACGATTCGCGGAGGCTCGCGCGCTCATTTAACGACTCTTTTTGAATCGTTCTTTTTTTTTTTTGTTAATCATTTCGAATCGGATGCCGGATGGATGTGTGTGATTATGACTTTTTATTTCTATGTTGAGTGTTTTTTTTTGCAGCGAAAGGAAAACCACTCTACCTCTGTCAGCCCGCTTGGAGTCTGCTAATCTGAAGCTCATTTTTTAAAGATCCCTCCTTCCCTGTGTTTCCTCCCTACCCTCTGTTCGCGTTCGAGCGGCTGCTAATAATCGAACCGCGGCGATCTCTTATCAGTCGCCAGCGATCGGAAGAAAAATTTAATCATTATTCATAATTATAATGCACGGCTCACTACCACGGGGCCACGGCACTTCGATTTATTGCCGCACCGTTACGCCATCATTTATCATCAGTTGGTTTTTTCGGTGCGGGGTTGCTATGGCTCTCTGGGGGCTTTTTTTGTGTGATTATTTCCCCCCCTCCGCTTCCCAGTGTGCAGGTTTGCCCGTTTTTCTCTTCCGTCGCCTGAGAACGAAGTCAAATGAAGTGCCCAAGAGTCCTTTGAATAAGAATTCCGTGAGTGTGTATGTGAGTGTGTGACAAGACATTCTTTTCTCTGTACGTACTTTGTTGTGTTTGGTGTGTGTGCTTATATGTGTGAAAGATTCTGTTTAAATCTGTTGTTTTTTCTTTCTTTTTTCACTTGTTTGTGTCTTTTATTTCATTTTTTTTCATTTCCTGTTAACCTGTTTATTTTTGTATTTTGTTCTTGCAAAACTAGTTAAGCGTTTACATAAGTAAATATTTGCTATAGTTGAACTAGTCTGTTACTTTCATCACCTGGTTGTTGGTTATTTTATTAATTTGGCATTTTCTGTCATTATTTCAGTTGTATGGCGCAACATATATGATTCAGTTTAATAATGTTTTCTAAGCGGTCTAATGTATTGACAATGGTACAATGGCTTCCCCATCAAGCCATGGGATGGATTAATGAAATCATAACATGCTTAGCTAAAAATACAAATGTTAAAATATTCAACAAAATAACGAACTCGACCGCGTCTGGTTCGCGTCGCTTGAACAACAACACACCAGCCAGGCCCCGCGGTCCGGAACGGCGCAAAATGATTAAACGCTGGAATGCAGAACCTCCCCCTCTGCACGGCGGACGCATCCCTAGCCAAGACGCTTTTATTTCGCAAGACTTGCGCACTTTTCTAAGCTCTTCATCGCATTGGCCGACTGGGGCGCCTTTCTACCCCGCCGTTGCCTGCCCACACCAACAGTCATATCGATTACGAAGTTCATCTTTCTGCCGCCCTCTCTCGCCGCCCTGTACTAAACCAGCGCGGCTTGCAAAACGGTCAACCTTTTCGCTTTTGCTCCATCCCTTTGTTTGCCAAGCCTTGTGTTTTTTTTTTCTTTCTATTGGTGCACAATTTGTGGAAACGGTCTCGTCCGAAGGTACGACCTGCACCAGACACAACTCACAACACTCCCAAAATCGTTTCTGTCTCACTGACTCCTTCGAACGGTGGGTAGAGTAAACTGTGTGTGTGTGTATGTTTTTGTTTTTTGTTCAGTGGGAGGAATGTTTCCTAAATGCTAAATTATTAACGTACGCAAGTGCAAAACTGCACAGTTCTAACAGCGAAGCAGACAATTTTGGCAAGGAGAGCCACCAAGTACGTTTGTGCTCTGCATTAGCTCTCTTACTTGCCTGGTTTGCTGGGGCTTTGAGAGCTCATATCGCTGGTCCTTCAATATTGTCAAAATAAGAGGATTCCTCATAAATTCAATATACACAAGTTTATAAAAAAAGATGAAATCATATTTGAGGTTCGTCGCTTTTGCTAAAGTCTTTTGTTTTAGATGATCGTATCTCGTTTGTAGGGGTTTCTCCTTGTAAAATACTGTGCATTTTTTGTCAAATTTAGCTGAAACGCCAAATATTATACTTCAATTCTCTTCCAGTGTTAGCCTAAACCTAACAATAAATGTAAAAAAACGATTAAACGATTGCATTTCTGCTTACTGTTACGTTCCCTTCGACAGTCACGTCCTGTGTCACCGTGTGTTTGCCAACCCACCCGAAGCGAAAGTCAATCCGTCCACCACCTAAACAGACAACCCAACGTCACAGTTGGAGCTAATAGTAATAATAATAAGAAGAAAAAACGTCCCACCCCTACCGGGAAGACCCTCAGTCAGTACGGGACCGCGGGAAACGGACGGGACCTGTGCGCCGTGTGTCTTGTGTGTGCAAAATAATAAAACGGAAAGCGGTAAACGCATTCAGCCAAACACGGCACACAGAACATGGCTGGCACCGTCCCCGTCTCGACTGCCATGCTCTATGCACCGTAGTGCACCACTACGCCGTGGCTTTCGATTTCTCGTGTGCCCGTGTTTCGCAGTGCTGTCCCGGGCGAACCTTCACCTGCGACCAGGCGTTGCGCAACAGCACTATGTGCATATGTGCGCGGCCACCGACTTATGCACATGTGCACTGTTGCACAATGATGTCCCAGCGTGGAGTTTGTCATTCACGAACACACACACACATACACACACTCTGCTCTCCATTGAACGCAGCGCATGGGGTGGTTTGAAATATCACCTCCCCGCCAATCGTGCACGCTTGCCATAACTCATAATGTTTATTTGGTCTAATTACGTGGGCTATTATTTACCACACATCATTACCGTGGTTGCGTCGCGGTTTTAGCGAAAGGGCCTAAACAGGGGCTGTGGCTCACCGAGCTGGCTGAGTTCGTTTTTGCGATCCTCTGGGGCCCTGAATGGATACAGCCACTCTTCGCAATAGCTCCGCTCGGTGAACGGTTTGATGAAGTCGATCAGCACAGCGGCCGACAGCAATCAGACAGCGGGGAGTGGGAACAGCACTCTGCAATTCGATGGATTAGGTAGGAAGCGACGGGAATGTACCCACTGGTACAAGGATTAAGGTCACGAGAAGCCTCGGTAATCCAGTGACCAAATGGTAGACGAGAAAGAAGCGCAAATAAACGCCCAAAAAAAACCTCAATACGATCATGCACTGCAAAGTGTGTTTTCGCTGGATAGTGATGTGGTTCGGTGATTATTGTTGCATCCCTCAAGTATGTACTTCAACAGCTAGAGCGAAATGAAATTTTAAAACAAAAGATTTAACCTCCACTCAAGCGACGAACCTTTTCTTCGCGATCAACTGGCACTGTTTACGATCGCAAAACATTTGGACGTTTCGTGTCAGTGCTGTGTCCTTTTAGCCATTGTGTACCCACCCGTGGGCGAACAAAAACTAAACAAAAAAAAAATTCGATTCGTCATGATCCAGTTGGAAAGAACCCGGGCAGGGGCTGCAACAGCAAAGCTAATAAGGCGACAGGCGACGCTCGCTGAAAGGTTCAATTGTTCCACCCCGAAGCGGGCTGCAATCAAACCTGTATCGTGAACGTGAACGGCGCGAAGCCCGCCCGAAACATCGATTCTGCCCCGCTCTGTAAACAATCAACCACCACCTCACCCACCCCCCCCCCCCCCCCCCCCCCGATGGCCCCGATCATAACAGCAGCGATGATGTTTGATGTTGATGTCGATGATGATGATGATGATGATGATGATGATAATGATTACGATAATAACAGTAATAAAGGGTGAGCTCCATGATAATGAGGATGACTCTTTATCTGAAACAATGGTCACATAAATTGCTCCAATCCGACGGGGTCTGCCGGGGCTCCAGGAACTTGTCGGGGATGCATTTTTTTTCGCACAATAAGCTTTAACATCTTGGAAGAAGCTGCACACACCAACATCATGACCAGCAGACGATCAAAAAAAAAAAATTGTTAGGATGGTGTTGAAGAAGCTTTCCAGCTAGCTTTACCTTCCCTTCGATGCACGATCGATGAGTCGAGCAGACATTTCCAGCACTTCAAGGAGTGGATGAGGCGAGGGGAATTTTGCAATGATTGCATCAGCTTACCTTACCCTGTCGGCGGCACGGTGAACAGATTCAACTTTGTTGGAGATGGCTTTCCGCGTGGTTGATACAGTATTAAGAATATTGACTTATATTTAGCGTAAATTGCAATCTTCCTTCAACTCTGTGGTTTTTTTTAGTCTTTGGGTTATCTTTCACGTTTTTTTTCATTTTTTTTTTTTGCAGTGCTGGATCAGCTGTACGAGTGCAGGAGCGCAGCAGCCAACACCGGGTTCGCGACGGTCTGCTCTGCCCCGCTGCCAGCTCCAGCTCACCGTCCAGCGGATGGTGCGCAACGAGTCACTGGTCACGGCCGACGTCAGCTGGACGGCAACGCAGCCGGACGTGTGCAACGGCACCAACTTCGAGGTGCCCGGCGCTAGCCAATGTCTCGTGACGTGGGAAGTGTCCGGCGGTGGACTGATGGGCAACCTGCTGACCGAGTCCCCCAGCGTGCAGCTTTCCCTCTGGTCGGACACCAACTATCGCGTGCAGGTTACCTGCCGCAGCAAGGTAAGCCGTCCCTGTTCGACCGTTCCTTCGCTTCGCTCAACGCGACGATCCTTTCGCCCACAGCGTTCGAGCGCACTGATCCGCTCGGCACCGCTCGTGCTGAGCACCTCGGGCGCGGTACTGCTCGAGACCGGCACCCGGAAGCCGCCGCAGGCGCAGACCACCACGGTCCGGCTGCTGGGCGAGGTCGCCGAGGGCGATGATGACGAGGCGCTGGCACGGGAGCTGGACTCGTTCGAGGAGGGCGACTCGTACCACCGGAGGCACTCGCCGAGCCAGCTGCATCCCTGGCCGATCGCGCGCGAAAGCAACGGCGAGATCGCCATCCTGGCCCTGTTCGTCGCCATGCTGCTGTTCCTGCTGGTGCTGCTGACGATCGTGATTCTGGTCAAGTGGCGCCCGGGCAGCCCCGCCGACCCCGGCCGGCTAGAGAAGGACGCACTGGTGGAGAACGAGGTTATGGTTGAGATCCTGCACGTCTAAAGACGCGGCGGGCGCCGCTGGGGAGAGTGTAAATATTCCACGATCGGAGCCACGGCACTGGTCCACGGGCTTCGATCGGCTTAGATAATGCAAAATGTGAACTTAATTGTAGGTAATGTTAAGAAGGTAACGAAGCTTACAACTGAAACCAACGAATAAATCTAGCTAGAGCTGTTCAAGAGCCCGCGGCGGATCTGCTATATTAAAATGTAACAAATAACAAATAACAAACTCGGAAAAGCCGCACGCCGATACGAAAATGAAATGAAACAACGGACGCCCGTGACGCCCCCCCGTCGATTTTCCGTGGCATTTAATTCTATTCGCCTCTTTCCCAAACAAATGACGCCCAATGGGCCACCGTGGGGCTCCAGCTTTCGGCTTCACCTCCCATTTTTTCTAATGTCATATTGTAAATGAATACCTTTCATTAGATTTTAAATGCAAACGTGCGTCTCTCCACGTTTCAAAACAAGCCTCGCTCCTGTCGAACAAAATAAACAAAACTCTCGGTCGCTCGGTCGGATGCGAGAGGGGTGTCGTGTTGCCATTCCGCTCCACCGAGCGCACTGAATATTAACCTGTATGTGTTTGTGTGTTGGGCGAGCAAAAGCAGAGCCACTGCCCGGCGTCTTACTTATTGCCCCTCTCGCTCTTATCGGGCCACTAACCGGCTGCTAATCGGCCGCTCACGCGGGCCCCGAAAGCTAATTGGAAATAATCGTTTCGAGAGCGGTGTACCGCGGTTGCAGGTGAATCGTCTAAACATTATGCCACAAATTGCTCACGTTGTGCAACACGCTCGCTCGGGTAGGTGGTGAAATGTGGTGTTAATTTAGCTACACACACACAGACACACACACACATGTGAACAGCATTATTGCACTGCTATGGTAAATTTCGACGAAATGATGAACTTTACTTCGATCGAAGTGGTCCGATTTGCTCAAAAACGCTTTAACAGGATAGTAAAGTTGTACCGTATTCTACCGCGCTTACGTTAACGCTTTGCCAGTGTGCGATTGTAAATATGTGCATTGAAACATTGTTGCCAAGCTGAGATAGCATTATAGCATTTTATTGTATAAGATCGTATCGCAAACCGAAACGAGATGGTTAGAATAATGGTTTAATTTTATCATGCAGTCCTAGTATATTGTGCCAAGCGGATGAAGTTGTAAATCTGCTCATTCTATTATCCAACACACTCCTTAGAACAAAGATAAGTGAACAACATCAACAAAAATTCGAAAGAAAGAGCCCAACTAGCCAGAATATAAACAAGCCCCACGCTCATCAACAAATACACCGCGAAAGAACTCCATAGAAGCAGCAGCAGCAAACAAAAACAAACACACCAAAACCTAATCAGTTCCTTTCCGCTCGGGCGTCTCCGGTACTGGGTTGGCCGGCAGAGCGGGCCGGTAATTCTATCGATGGATAGTGTTCCGGCGCTGCCCTTCCCAGCTGCCCCGGCAAACTAAATTAAACTAATAAAAACAGCAAACAAACCCCTTACCGAGCGCTCGCGCAAGAGAGAGAGAGATAGAGAGAGATAGAGAGAGAGAGAGAGAGAGAGTGATAACTCCGGCGAGCAGAAGAGAAATGGAAAGATAATTGTAGCAAGGCCAGGCATTAGCAGCATGGGGCTTCACCGGGCGAAATGAGTCAAGAATATAGCAGAGTGGCTTGGAGGAGAAGTAGTTGGAGGGGAGGGAGAAGAGAAACAATCAAATAATAATTGAATAAAATTGTAATAAATTATGTAAATGATTGAATCTCGATAAGTTTTTGTTTGCGTTCCCCGTTCGCCGTTGACTTTTAAGCGCTTTTCGATGGTGCTGCCCGTTCCGGTTCTGCACGGTTCATGCTGTTATTGGGACGCTTCGTTCTGGCTTCACCTCTGATAGTGGTAGTAGTAGTAGTTCTGCTCACTCTTGATTGCTCCCATGTTTTTTTTGTCTGTTTTACGCTGCAGTTCATTTGGGTCGTTTGTCTCGCTCTTCGCTCTTCATTTTCATTCATCCACCGTTGCTGCTCGTTGTATGTAGTTGATTTTCATTCTTCAGCTGTAGCGATGGCGAGCGGAACGACCTTGCTCGTTTTTTTTTTTCGGGCTACCCCGTGGCGAGTAGCGAGGTGAGTATGGCAAGAAATCGAGAAGCAAGCCAGCAAAAGGGCAACAAAACCGCGGACTCATTCGAATTGCAAAAGTGAAGAAGAAACTAATTTCGTTGAAGATGCTGAAGGAACGGTCCCGCTGCTCCCACCGTTGGCTACCAGATTGCCACTAATCCGATTCGATAATGCTATGTTGGTTATAATTAACCGAATTCATCTCAATCATTGCAGCAATCATTTGGGTGAAGAATTGAAAAGCAGATTGAAGAAGAAAAAAAACACACACACACACACACTAAAGAGTGAAATGAATAATCGAACTCGAAGCGGGCGAACAAGGTAAGTAAACAGATCAAACCGATTCGTTCGACACGCTCGCAATACTCATACACTCACATACGCACACAAGCGCTGATGGCGTGCGAAAGGAAGCGCAAGCACAGTTGGAAGCAGGCAGCAGCGAAGCGCACACACAAACACAACTCCCACAGGGTGAAAGTGATGGTATTAACGAAATTGCTGTACAGCCTTTTAGAGGCACAAATTACACAAATTACAAATTACGATTTGGCGTGCTCGGGAAGGAATTGTGTTCGTCGGGAGCGTCGTCGAGCAAACCCGAGTAAAGCGCTTCGCCGTGTGTCACATCGGGCAAAAGTGTCGTGTATGAGTGCGTTCCGTTTCGACAGCGGTAACAGTCACACAAGCTTTTTTTTTTTTTGAGGTCCTCTGTCAGTCAGCGTCGTCAACCGGTTCAGTGTAATCACTCTGCCAGTGCTTGCTTCTTTGCTGCAAAACGCCAGTGACATTAAACCAACCGCATTATGCGGCCACATTTGACGTCTATTTTGGGCGTTTTGGGTTGAATCCGTCTGCCAGGCTGCGTGGCGGAAGCGCCCAGGTACGAAGCAATAATTAGTGCTAATTGACTCTCCCTGACCACGCGCTGGGGCTGGCTTAATAGACTTGTAGAGTTGGCGTCGCTCTTTCTTTTTGCGTTTGTAGCTTTTGTAAAAAGAAAACAAATGGACCCTGCTTTCTGCACACACACACACACACCGCTGTAAGTTTTGCGAGCGTGTCCGTTGCCTTTGCAAAGTGGTAGCCTTTCAGCTGACACCAGACCGGACCTTTTGGAAGCTGCCGCAACTGGCCGTTCAATCAACATGCGCACCCGGAAAATGGTTCCTGGGTTGGAGTTGGACGCCTCAACATTAGTTGAAATTGACTGCAAACGCTGAGTGCAGTTGGCAGACTCTGGATGAGGTCGAGGAGTATTGGCCCGTACCTTCGAGACTGAATACCTGAGGACTTGCCGATCCCCTTGACAAATGGCACCATCATTAGCGCTTACAAATGGCTTCACCATATTTCAGCGGAACGAGATGAGTACCCATCTGCTGTGAGCTCCGATACGCCGACCGAGAAGGAACGCTTTTCATAAACGCCAAATGAATATTAATTAATGCTCTAGCTTCCCCCCGGATCCACTGACCGGGCGGAAGGATCTCCTCCGAGGAATTTGAATGTTTTTTCGTTGTTCTTGTTGGTGTTTGCATTCGGTGGCCGCAAGTAGTGCTGCTCTAATTCACTTGCCAGCCTGCTAGCTTTGTAGGTCAGCTCCTAACACATCCCTCCCTTTCCGGGTTGGACTGCACGGAACCCGTTCGCGTACAAGCAATTTACATACAATTGGCTTGACAGTTTTGTGACTTCCTGTCCCGGGGTTGGCGTGAACTTGGCAGTGGGTCGTCCGTCCCACAGTTCCGTGCATCCCCCCCCCACCCCTCTCATCCCCTCTCCACCATCTTGTATGCAAATGGCATGCGCCGTTGCGGCCACGTCGCCCGCGTTTGCAGTTTGATTTCCCGCGCACCCGATCGGGTTCAATGAGCCGTACGAAAACGCCGACCTCAAAATGCCGCTGTACTTTGCATTTTTCCGCGTGCCGTGCAAACCGTTTTCTCTGGTTGAGGGGCCGTAGGAGCATGGAGCACAGAATAAGCTATTGTTGCCGGATTCCAGGTCAAGCTCTGGGTTTTAGAAAGCAAAGCGAATAGAATGCATTTCCCAATGCTACAGGACCGAAACAAAAAAAAAACACACACAAGTACACCAGAGAGTGGACAGCGTACACGGGAAGGCGAATTTCTCGCTTATTCCGAGTAATTGAGTGCAAGTCAATCCACTGTATGCGAAGTCGTTGGAAGAACCAACTACCAAAACTCCAATACCACTCCAATTCTTCATCGCTACGACGGAGATTTAATCAACAAACGTTCAACATAACTTTAGTATTCGCTCACGCGAAACTAGGAATTCATTAAACTTTCCCCCGGTAGTCAAGCAGGAAGCTATCCCGGTCTGGGTTCTCCCGGCCCAGGCTCGGAACCGCCCGCTCGGAACGGGTTGTTTAATTTAAATTTCCAATTTATTTGCTCTCCTTCGAGGGTCACTTCCGATGGTGTGTCCTGCCGAAGTCATCCCGAGCTCCAATCAGGTGCAGAGGAACGTCAAGCGCAGTTTCCAAAGACATTCCACGGAAGACAATGGACCTAAGATGTCCTTCAAGTACACATACACACACACACACACACAGACTCATATTGAAGCACATTCTTGAGTGTCTTGAGAGGACACGCATCCGAGAGAGACCCGATGGATAGAGAATGCTTCACTTGACCTCGGGCCGGGCTTTTACACTTGACATACCGACCCAGCTGACAGGTGTCAACAGCCGGTGCTTCGTTTTTTTGTCTTACCTTTCCCCTCATTTACTCCAACACCTCCAGTTTCATACCAAGCAACTAAAAAAAGAGCAGACTTCAGGTGGAATTCTATTTTCATTTTAATAGCTCCAGATGCAATGGGCGAAGGCAACGCGGCTGACTACTAATTCTTCTTCTACCATTTCCGCTTTGTATATCTCTGTCTTTCTGTGTGCGTGCGTTTTGTGTTGGGACGTGTGGAAAAGGTAATAAAACACCATTTAAAAGCTTTCAACGTGTTGATTTCGGAGCTCCCGGGCAGGGGGCAAGGTGGTGGCGAGGGCTTGAATGTTTGCACCATAAATTACAATTATTAGACCGATAGCTTTTGGAGCTTCTCACGCAGTTTGTGCGGACCCACTCGACTCGAAAGGGGCAGGGCGATGGAAACGATTTTAAAGTTTGTGCGTATGTGTTTGTGTGTGTTCCGGTAGAATTCATCGACCAACGGTGGAGCGAAATTGGAGACAAATGGAGCATTAAAAGTTTGCTCACATTTAGACTCAATTAAACCGAAATTGAGGCGGTCCCGTGGTACAGTCGTCATCTCGAACCACTCAATAACATGCCCGTCTTGGGTTCAAGCCCAAAATAGACCGTCCCCCCGAAGCAAGGATTGACTATCCAGCTACATGGTAATGAATTAAGTCTCGAAAGCCTGTATAGACCGGCATGTTCGCGTAGGACATTAGGCAAAATAGAAGAAGAAGAAGAAACCGAAACCTTTTGCTCCACAATACATCGGGCTAGCTAGTGCATGCCCGTTAAAATTGAGCTGAGCTTATCTAAAAAAACATTTCTATTGTTTTCTGTGAAGACTTCACTTCAAGCTTTGGGACAAAAAAGCAAGGGAAAAAGCGCTCCATCCTTCAGAGACCGCGCATTCGGTGGGCCGGGAAATTGGCGGTTCACGATGCTTTAAAAATGGTTAGAACCCATTGGAGTAGCCTCTCGCAGGCAGAGTAACATCAACATCGGAAAGCAAAAAATGCTTAAAAAAAAAGGTAGCACCGTGGAACCTGAAGCTCACGACGCGAAACAACGCTCACACAATGGGATTACGACTCATTCGAATAAATTAGCATCAGTAATAGATCGTAAACGACCATATCGATGTGTGTATGTGAGTGTGGCTCAGTGACTGTGTGTGCATGATATGGTAGGCTGAGCTTTGACTTCTGCTTCATTTCTTTTGCCCAAACCCCTCCCCAAGATCAATTGGTTCCCAAAGACTGGTAGAAGCTTGCTCCAAAACGTGCACGAAAAACATTGGACCGTTCGGGCATGTACGATCCTAAGACTTATAAAGGTGGCGCTACTGCGTGTGTGTGGAGCACAGGTGGAGAAAATGAGAAATTAAAAGACCTCCTCGCATTTGGAATAGCACGTCTCTGCTCCACAAAAACAAAACAAAAAATGGTTCCTTCCATGTGTGTGCTTTTGCTTTTTTTTTCATTCTTGTCTTTCTACATTACACTCCTTCCTGTTGACGCAACAGCTCGCTAATGAACTCCACTATTTCAGCACTCCACGATCATCTCTTTGCGGCTAGAGCAACCGTAGCAAACGCGCCCAATATCATTAAAAAAACTAAACAACGCCAACGTTTGACGATTTACAATGATGAATTAAAAATTCAAATGCTCACACATAGATGGATGGCGCAGCAAGCAAAAAGAAAATGCGGAAAGGATACGAGTAAACACAACAGCAGAACAAAAAGAAGAAGAAGAGGAAGAAAACAGCAGCGCAGCATAAACAAAACGTTCTTCACAAATGTGAGCAAAAGGCGGAGTTTGCAATGCGTTCGCTCGAAGGGATAAGAACAGCGAGAGGGCACCACATTGGCAAAGGATGCAATTGGTAACCTTCCCCTCTTCACCATCCTTTTCACATCTGAAGAGATTTCCAGATGGCAGCATGGCGTCAATGGCCGGATGGTGAAGAAGAAGACGGAAAAGAGCACGCCAAACGGTAAGGATTTTTCGTCAGCGGATCCGTTTCGGTCGCCATTTCGTAACGCGACGGGGCGGCCTCCAAACAAACACAAAAACCCAACCTCACCCCAACGGGGCTTTCGTGCATGCACGGATCCCTCCGTTGCAAGCTAATGCACACTGCTCCTCCTCCTCCTTCTGAACAAAAGGGGCACGGTGTGCAAAAGCATGCAATAAAAAATCACTGAGTAGTATTGTATTACGATATCCTTGCCGGCGCCTTCCGACCGACACTGGGGAAAACGGCACCGAGGAACCTTTGTTTGGTTCTCCATTACAGTGGGCTGTGCACTCGGGAGTGCAGCATCGTACCCTGGATGCAACTGGAGCGCAGTGCAACACGTGCACTTACATCCTCACGTCCTTTCGGCGAACGGCCGTGTGGAAGTGTGTTTTTAACCCTTCCCACTCATGTACACGTACATACGTGCGAGGGTAAGTGGTTGGAAGATGGAAATAACAATCTTTTCACGAAACTGCGACAGAGTGAAAGCAAGAGAGAGAGAGGGACATGGCAACACATAATAGAGCGCCCCAGGACGAGATCCGTGTGCCGGTCCGGGGCCCGCACTTCAACAACAAGCCAATCAGCATAATGACGGCGACAATGCACGGGCGCCTGCATCCGTATGCGTCCACTTGCATTCTCGCGTCCCTGAAATCGTCTTCCCCGCCTGCTGGTAAGTGGTCGCAGTCGGAGGGTGGCCCGGAATTTTCCAGCCCTTCGTACCTCCGCGCACCTAGGGAAGCACGCGTGCGTAGCGCGGTGCGTGGTATCCCGTGATATATCCCCTGAAGAGCACTCTCAAGGCGGCGTCATGCCGTGCCGTTGTAATGTGATCCTGGTGTCATTGCTCGATGCTGTTGCTTCCATCTTTGTATGCATCAGTACGGTTGCAGCCATTACAAATTCCAGATTTTCATCGCAGGAATTGCGTATCAGCTCGAAAACAGTATAAATTGTTTGGCTTTGCTCATTTTTATTGGAAGATGTTTGATGTATTAGGTCCTTCTAGCCGCGATTTAGTAGGACACACAACATTGGAACTATTGCTGCACGTTTTTGTCTTGTGAGAAAGTTGGTTGATTGTGAGAATGTTGGGTTGGTCCCAAGCACATTCTCAGAATACTATGACGACTTAACAATCGGTCAGCTTGATTACGGTTCATCAGAAACCATTCTATCAAAATCTCTTTGCCTTTGGATGTTTTTACAGGAATCTATCACTCGAGAACATTCTTATGGAGTGGTGCAGCGTATGTGACGAGCAGATCTTCATGGAACAAGGCTACTACTATTTTAACAAGAAAACGATACACCGTTAGCGTATACTAAGCTTCTAGTAGAGGCGCATTTTCCCATAAGCGAACCGGTCTCAAGTAACGAATCAAGCAAACTTAAACTATCCCAAGGAACCAATAATTGCTGTAGACTTTGTAGAAACCAGAAAGCTCTAGACCGATTTGTAATGCTTTTTTACTCTCAAAATTGTTCGATGGTCTCGATATTGCCGATGAGGCTACACAAACACACTACTTCGACTTTGAGGCCCCTCTCAATATTCATCGAAATTATTTTTTGTGCTGGTCAAAGTCAAACTTTATCAGGAACAAGAGAAATAAACCCCATAACACTCAGTACTACACTTTGGTACACAAGGCTGCGAGATTGATAAATCTGATCTCTGAGCTCGTATACCTGAGATTAATATACTGTGAATCTTATGAAAATAACAATTAGAACAGTAACTATCACCTTATATATCCATCCCCATACAGCCTCACTCATTCCCGAATCGTTAAATGGAAATAGTAAGATAAAACACGATAACTCCAAAAAAAACTTCACGAATCTTCAAACTTGATGAGACAAGACAAGTCGTCTTGTCAAGTTTTCACTATAGATTCGTCTTTAAATGTACCAAGTTAAAATCTAGGAAGCAATCACTAAATCGCACCCTTGACGACTGCATGTAGTGACTGAGCGAGGGTTTTGAAACTGAAATCTAACCTAGGATACGTGGTTGTGCAGTTGTATCTTCATCTACGTAACGCATCTGCCTAACCAGATGTAGGTAAAATATAAACCATAACATTGAACAATAAGCGGCGAAAATGTATTTAATTTTAAAACAAAGTAAGATGTACAGTTCAACACTGTGTCAACCCTGTCCCAAAGGAACGGTTGCAACAAGGCCTAGACCGACGATCCTTAGCACAAAGCAAAATTTCTTCAATTTTCTTTTAAAATTATTAACATAAAACTCCGCTTTTTATCCATTCACAGCCTTCAAACAGTTACAAGTAGCGTAGAATAAGAAATTCTTCTCTTGGCGTGAATGCAGCTTTCGGACCCAACCTCGCCGAGAACGCCATGGTGCGCTCCCAATCAAGAAAGCTTCCGACCGCTCCCACGGGCGCCCTTAAACTCTCATCACCCAATCTGCCGCAACACTTCCGCCATGGGACGGAGGCAGCGCGGGTTAAGATGCTGCGGTTAATTTTCAAGATGAAATTGCGAAACCCCTCTCAGGCTTTCTCATCTGTTTCGCTTCCCTCCAGCGGAGCAAACCGAGAATAATCGCGGGATTGCTTCGAGTGCTTTCCCGGAGTGCTTGAACGAGATGCACCAAGCTTTCTTACTCCAGCTAGTCTCCCCCTTGCGGCAAAGGTAAATAGATAGCCGGGAAACAAACAAATACGCTTTTCCTTGCGGCGTTTTGTTGCTTTCCTCGCGCAAAAGGATGCTTGAAAGCGTGGGATGCGCTCCTGCGCCAGGTGGAGCAGCTCAACAATGCGACAAAAGTCCTCTTTTCGGCGCAGCTCTATATTCTTTGCCGCAAAACCGAGCACTACCATTGTTTTTTACTCCATTCTTTCTCCTCTGCACCGCTCGCTTGCACCGGAAAACTAATTCCGTAAATGCGATTCGGCGATGCATCAGTCAAATGAGATGTGCTGTGTGGTGCAAGTAGGGATGTTGTTTTTGTTATGTTTTTTGTTCATTCTCTACTTTGTACATTGTCGATTTCATCTTACATCCAACACATCTTGCGTTCGGCCATCTTTGCCTGAGACAACGACAACGCTACATCGTTTGCAATATCTTTCTGTCGCTCAGCATATTTGCTGCGGAAAACCACCTTACTTTCCCCGGCCATATGTCATCTTGCAGACGCTTTGGCTTTCGGGTCTCGCGGAGCTTCCGTTTCCTTCTCGAGTTGGCTTGCCGCCATGCGTGTACCTGTGGTTAGCGACAAGCGCACGCGTAATTGGAAAGCCCAAGCGCTCTCCAGACTAGACATCCTAATCTTGAGCCCCCGAGAACCCACTAATGAATCCCATCATTACCCGAAACACTTCGGCAGTTTGGGACCGGTGTTGGGAGTTCACATTAATTGGGCTATTATTCCTGCCCGGGCTTTGGCGGTATTTTGTCGGGCATGGGGTGAGGGCGAGGGCGTTCATAATCCAATTACCGGGTCTTTTGATCAAATCTCAGGAATATTCGTACGGGAGTCGAACGGGCTACGATGAGGCCTATCTAATTGCAACTACAACCATCACGCAACCATCATTTGCTCGATCGACATGGTCGGCATAGGGCAAAGGTTTAGCAAATAGGATATGTGTGTGTGGATCGATCTTATACCCATTTTTAGGGTTTTCATCGAAAGAATCAAAGCCTGATGATAAACGCGAGTTACAAAAATGATCGTTGAAGCACCATTAGCTGCCTAAAATCAGTGCAATGATCCCGAAAGAGCCACAAAACGGTCTAGCTACCTTTGAGGGCAATGAAGTCATTGCATGCTCAACCTCAAACCCTCGCTTCCGGGACATGAATCCCAGCACGAATCCCTGATACATCTTAAACTGTTCGCAAACAGATCACCTAGGCCGGCGGGGTAAACAATGCATCGATCCGGGACGGCATGTTTGTCCAGTGCGTCTCGATGTCGGGCCGTACGTGACTTTCAAGCGATTGTAGGTAATTATGCATATTACCATTGCCTCTGCCGACTCCGTCGCTCAACGCAACGCCACAGCGTCCCAAGACGGTGCGTTTGGGCGTAAAAGTAAAGAACGCGCAGCTTTGCCTCCACTTGAGCACGTCCACGAGCATTTCACGCTCCAAACGATCCTTGTCCGTGTTGCCTGTGAGATGATTGATGGAGTCCAACCGTGGAAAGGGGGCTTAGGAGCCGCCACGCTCAGCTTCGCTTATTTTGTTTTGTTATTAATAGTTACCAGGTCTTGTCGCTGGGTCTCTGTGTCTCTAGACCCGGGTCAAACCCACCTGCTGCGGGCTTCACCGAGCGACCGTGCGCGTACGCCAACATCCAGCGACAGTTGCCTAAGAAAAGCTTTTTTTCCACGACTGGTCGCGCAACCGGTGGAAACTCGCTGAAGTTCGTTTCGGCGAAACAGCGTACCTCGCCAATATAAGACGAGCAATGGCTGTCTGACTGTACGAAATGCTCCCAACGGCTGACGTCCAGCAAAACGCTTTGCTTCATCCATCACCAGACCCGTGTCTGCAGCGCAACCTTTTCCCTCACTTGGTGCGGCTGTCTCCACTGTCTCAGAGCAATAAAAAAAAATACATTCTCTCCCAGAGCTCTACATTCGCTTCATTCTCTCCATTCCACAGCGCTGCTAAATTTGTTATTTTCTTGGACATCACCCCTGGAGCCTCTCCGCACAAAATCCTTCGCTTGTTCGCGGGTGGATTCGGTTGGCTAAATTCCGGAAACAAAGCCTGGATCGGGCCCGGAGCAGATCTTGCTGGGGAAGACGCTGGAAACTAACGACTCATCAACAGTAGAACCGCGAAGAGAAACGGGTTTGTGAAGAGAGAGAGAGAGAGAGAGAGAGAGAGAGAGAGACGCCCAGGCTGATAAACATCATTCCGGTTCGGTTGTGCGGATGCTTTCGGCACCGTTTCATCTTATCTCGATGGTTGATGGATTAGTTTCAGTTGTTTGGCCGACTCAGGGGGAATGCGCCGCGCCACCGACGATGGTTCATTAATTATCCCGACCACGGCGAAGCACTGCTGCGCGTAACGTGCCTTCATTGTCGTGCGCGAGTGGCTTTTACGTAGCCGGTGAAGACGACCTCCTCTTCCCCATATCTTATAGACTCAGCTCCCGGTGTTGATGAGCGTAGAGCGGGCGAGCCGAAAGGTTGGCGCAAGCGCATTCCTATGCTTTCTCAGAAGATATTCAACGCGTTCAACGGGCAAGCGAGTGCGCGAGTGACATGGTTAATGCTAGGCGGCGGTTCAATGTCATGTTCGATTTGCTTGAGCTAATGTCCGATGTAAAGCGACCGTCGTATCTGGTTGCATCGGGCTGCTTCTAGATCTTGGAGCTTCACTTATCTCACATCTCGGACTCTCGGACAACTCGTGAATTGGGGCTAGCCAATTCAGGCAGCATCTTCTGGATGCTCTGGAATCAATGCACATGGTGACCTCGCACCAGCAGGCTATCAATGTTGAAAATTGATTTGACAGATTTGACATTCGTTTTTGGGAATAGATGAAAACAAAAACCATAACACGAAAGAAAAACATCGAAAGCAACTCTACGGCACCCCAGCAAACAACAACCACCTGCCTCCCAGCGTGCGGTACCCCAACAACAGTACGCCTCGTGTTTACCATTACGCTCTAATCGGCCAACCTCATCAATCTTCCGATGATCTTTTTTTTCTGCTGCCCCATGTTCGATTCGCTTAACCCGGTCCCTGGTTGGATGCGATAAAACACAGCATATCTCTTCTACCTCCTACCATCATCATCCGGCTACCGGTGGTCTGTGGTTGTGTAGCGAGACGCTACGAAACTGATATCCGATGGGATACAAAGGAGACGCACAGCACAGCAACGCTCGACTAGCAACGGCTGGTGCCTGCTGCCTTTGTGTGGTCCAAACACCACTCAGTTGCGATGCAGAGCGAGACAGCGAGAGTGACAACCAACTGCTGCTGCTTAGTCGTCGCAGGGACGACACCGTACGGACATCAGTTATCAGAACAGAGCCGAGTTCTCACCGGGGTGGGCTCTTGGTTGATTACAATTTTAATTGATTTTGTTTTGTTTTTCGGACCATGTTCCGTTCGTTTTGTTAGTTTCCTTCACCTACCCCTGGGCTCATTAAAGGCGCTCTCTGCACGGCTGGACACAGAAACACAAATGCTCGAGCGAGGGGCCGACTTTTTGGTCCACCTGCCGATGGGGCGAGCGCTGCTGATGGATGGCGGACTTCCTAATCGTGTCAATTAAGCGCAGTGTCGAGTGTCGGCATTCCTGGAAGAGGTCTGGAAGGTTTACTGAAGTCTAGAGGCCTCTGAACTGATCCCCATAACCTCTCTCACGCTCTCTCTCTCTATATCTCTCTTTTTCTTTGGTCATTACATAACCTGAGAATACCTTGAACTGCTACGAAGTCATCCAAGGTCCTTGGAGGCCATCCAAAGCCTTGTTAGAGGCAGATGATACGGATCCAAAACAATGTCTCGCTGCAGTCTATCGCCACGTTCGGGGACATGCTGTTTGCAGGAAATAATAATTCACCCAGCTGTCAGTCCACCGGCACCCGGAACCCACCGCCCACACCGCCCTCGCATATCATCACTTTCGAATGCAAGCTCCAACGCACGATGCGAAAAATGCGCAACCAGATGGAAATGGCAACTTCCACGGCAAGAAGTTGCAACATACGGCATCCGTTACCGCTCTCCTTTCCCCATTCCGATGTCCGATCCGTGATCCACGGCCTGGAAATGACTCATCGGCCTGTGCAAACATTGCGGCACGGCTGAATGTAGGGCACCGGGCACGCGGCTGCCGCATTAAAATCCTTTCTGTGGACCGTGTCCTGGTGCACGCGCGCGCCCCAGGACACGCAGAGACCCGGACAGCCTGTCAACCCGTTTATCAACTCCAGCGGGGGGTTTGCACCACCCTCCACCCTCATATCCATATCCTCATCTTTGCTGCGGAACGAGTGGAGTGTTTGGGTTACACACGCGTGTTTGTTTTTGCATAAAACGTGCCACTATAAAAGAAAAAGGCTCGCTCGTGCAGATATGCGACGCTAAATAGGCACAGGCAAAATCACTTTCAGTGGGTGAGAGCCCCCTAGAAGGGATGGGGGGGGAGGTTTGGTTGGGGGTAGAAAACCGATGGTAAACGCTAGTGTTGCTAGTGCCAGCGAGTGCCATTGCTGCATTCTAATTGCACCGGGTAATGGCCAACCAGGCACCAGGATGCTCACTTTCGTTCTCTCCCTGCAGGTGGAGTCGAGGAGGATTTTCTCGGTTAGTGTGTGTGTGTGTATGTATATTTTTTGCTACACTTATTTGTTTGGTCTCCACCATTGGACATGGTAAGTGCATTCTCGCCGCACTCGCGAATCCAAACACACGCACGCAACTAACCGCAAATAAATGTGTCTAGTTCTTTTTTTTTGTCGACTGTTCCTTTTGGTCGCGCGGAATGTTGTTTACCCTTTCCGCCTGTACAGGCAAACACTGGCAAACAGTAATACCACTCACACAGCACAACCAGGTCATACATAACTACGCTTGCACAAGGGAAAAAAAAGAAATGAGACGAAAACCGTTTAGGAGGTTAAAGCGATTGAAGTTGCAAGGCGACATTGCGACATGCGGTGTTATTGTGCATCCTTTTTGTTGTTGCTGCACTTGAAGTAGGTGACCAGGATGGATGGTGGGAAAAACAGTTCAAAGTGGCCCAGAAACGTTGTCAGGGATATCCAGCATGTCTTTTGCCGCTCGCGCTGACGGGGACGGGGCAGCGAATAGCACTTGCCAGAGGACACCGGTACGGTATACTGCGGTCGCTGTGCTATTTTGTTTGCTCATAATATTGTGTGGCAAACAGTGGCTTAGACAGTATTGTAGAGAATGGAAATGGAAGCGGAAATACTACTGGGTCGATCATTACATCAAAACAGGAGCAAAATACAATGATAGAGCCTGGTTTAATAACGATAACTACGAGTATGAACTAGATTGAAGGTTTGTAGGTTTGGTCCAGAATTTTAAACAGAATTAATGAGAAACATGCAAAACAAATTTTAATTGTTGTGGAGCTTTCAATGTCAAAGCATTCTCTTCTCGTAATTGTGAACTCTCGATGACATTTTAAGGTGTTCATCAATAACTTCTTGTTCCTCAGCACAGCAGCCGGATAGACAAATCCTGCTACGAGGAAACGGTCCTTTCTAGGCTCAAACCCATGATGGGAATGTTATTGAGTCGAACGACTTGACGACTGTGCCACGAGAGTGCCCCAAGTTCATTAAAAATAGTTAACATTTGAATGTATTCAATGCATGTCGTTCATAATAAACTTATCCTGTAGCTGATCTTGAATTCATACCGGATCTTATTTGTACCTTTATAGTGGAATTCCATGAACTGATATT
Organism: Anopheles gambiae; assembly: GCF_943734735.2. Classification (NCBI taxonomy): domain Eukaryota; kingdom Metazoa; phylum Arthropoda; class Insecta; order Diptera; family Culicidae; genus Anopheles; species Anopheles gambiae. The sequence goes on along the minus strand of NC_064600.1, from coordinate 2,535,042 downwards.
GAACCGATATCTTGAAACTTCTTGAAAATTGATTACAAACACATGCAGGTCGTGGAACTATTACTGGACTCTCACCGGTCGCAGAAACCAATGCCAATCCTAGAACTGAATCAGAATTATAGAGCATTACATTATATACCATTGCCATAAGGTAAGCATTACGTAAGCATTACATTGAGCATTACATTATAAGGTTTCTAGTTCTAGCCAAGACAGTCGATGTGTTTTAAGCAAGTTGTATTGCATTGTCCTTTAGTAAATACCAAGCTAGGTCTAAAGCAGTACTATTCAATATATCGCCAAAAGAGGCGAACTCTGATGCTAATGCTAACATTCTCGATTTCAAGTTTGAGCAAAATATTAGTATACAAGAAATAATGGTTAAAAGATGTATTGTACATTTTCCTGCATTATTGCATCCTCTGGGGCCGGATAACACTACATCTGTTTCCAAAAACATCATTAATTGCCGATTCGTCAAGAAGATGTTTTTTTTTGTATATTGACAAGCAGTCTGGTCCTCGTTGGCCCGGGTTGCTCGATAAATGATTCGTCATCGACGCAAACCTTCATCAACCGGCTGGCTGGCCGGCCCCGACAGGGGATGTAACGCACATCTCCAGTCGCTTTTCGTGAAAACGCAACACGCAAACGGCCAAATCTGCGAGGGGCGGAACCGAGGAAAAAAAAAGTCCTGAGAAATGTCCTGGCAGGTACAGACACACACACATACACACACGCACGATGCACTTGATCGAAGGTTCAGGTCTCAAATGTTCTCATGCTTTTCCCTTTACTACCATTCCTTCCATTCCCTTTATTCTTGCTATCTTCAAACAAACCATCCAATGCACCGTAATTACGTTAAAGCGTTCGGTAAGCGGGCTACCTTTTGAACCCGCGCGTACTTGTGATCGAAGATCGCCCGGTTCGGCCTCTGCTGGCGATAAAGAAAAGGATCACTCCAAAGGGCTACAAAAAAGACAAGATCCTCTCAAGTATACACTTCTCGCCGGGTCCTGTTCGAGGGCGAGCGAGTCCTTTCAATCCCTGTTTTCAGTAGCAAATCGAGCGAAAGGAAAGAAAAGGGGCTCCTAAACTGGATCGGTCGCCGTTTTCTTATCACCTCCTTTACCTTCGCACCCGGGACTTCCCGGAAAACAAAAACGAACCAGAAGGTTTCATCCTTCGCACGGTACCCGGTCCGGCACTCCACCAGCTGTCGCTGTGCTCGAGGGAAGCGGACCGACAGCGAGGGAAAGCGGATGCACAGAAGAGTTTAATTCGAAAAATGAACTCGAAGTGACACCAACGATAAAACGGAGAGTGTCGGATCGAAGAAACGGGCCACGCTGACGGCATAAATTCATGCCCGCCCTCTCCTGTTAACGTTAAGGGCGCCTTATTTATGGTATCGGCTCGCCCGTAACATAACTACCGAAAAATGTCTGCTTTGGAAGCGACGGGCGAAAGAACGGGAACGGTTTTTTTTACTGCTGTCGTGCATGCTTACAGTGTTGTAATGCTGTTTCATTGTTACTTTGGAAGGTTACTGTGGAAGAAGGGGCCGAGATAAAACAACAGCGTGGTACAATGTAAACGTATCAGTAATAAAACATGACAGGATGAAACATAACATAAAAAAACAAAAACTATTTTACTTTCAGTTACATATTTTTGGCTAAAATTCTTCAATTATTATTAGTATTGCATAGAGTAGCTCTATTGAAAGAGGCGAGAGCGTCTTATATTCGATAAGATGCGAGAGCTCCGTACGCTCCCAATACTCCGCACGCTCTATACGCTCAATGTAACTCCACAGTCTCAATAGCTGTAGCTCTCCACAATAGCAATGTACACACTCTTCTCACGTAAAATAGTGGGAATGATGTAACGTAGAGGCTGAGATTATTTATTATTATCTTAAATTATATTGCTTGGTGAATCTTTCAATTCAATAAAACAAAATTCAATTTTTAAATTGAATATGTTTCCAGAAGACAGCTTAATTTGTCAAGAACCTGTAAAGGAACTACATGATGCTAATGTGTCAGTTCATTGGCGTCATAATCGTGCACAAATTCTGCAAAGCTCAAATCCAACGTTCGGTTCCAACATCAACTAGATCACACAAAATGTGTTGGCCGCTCTATAATGTGTTTAAAGGCTAATTTGTAAACAAAAAGCCAAGCTCAAACCACTCAAATCGATTACATCCACGCAATACACGACCGAGAGCTCAGCAGTGGCATCAGCAGGTGAGCTATCGCCGCCAAACCTGCCTGAGAAGATGGTAGTGGACCTGAGAGCTATAAAACTGAAAAACAGGGCTGTCAGGTGGCGAGTAAATGATGATCCTTCCCGAGCAAACATTGGCGGCGCCCGGGATGATTTCTCGAAACGTATCAAACCCGTTGCAGGCCATCGAGAGAGGGTCCGTGGCGAGATTCTTTTTTTTCTTTTCGGGTGAAAAACAAACCTCATTTTGTGTCTGTCTGTGTGTGTTTTGTTCGTATGTCGGCGGTGACGGCGGGGTCTGCCCCGATTGGATTTATCTCTTCGCTTCGTCCCGCGCACCCGCAAACCTGGCGCCAAACAGAACTTGGACCGCGGCGCGGGTTATGTTTTATGGTTACGAGTTGGTTTTATTAGTCAAATAACGTTCGTCCCCCTTTTCGGAAGCAGCGCTTTGCCGCCTGCCGATGGGTCGGCGTGCGTTAAAGGTTCTCCTAGAAATTATCGGCAGCACGGTTAGCAGCACACACTGGACGACGGCATTGGCAAGGCTGGCAACCCGTGAGCTGTATTAATTGCTGTGTGTTATTTACGCTCAGCGCACGATCACGGCACGACAAACCTGCGAACCGAAATTCACACACGTCCAGCGCACAAATAAAGTGTTCCCATCCCGTTCGAAGGACCAAAGCGATGCGCGGGTCACACCATTACCACTTCCAGGCTACCGGTGCTAACTGGGCAGAGCTGTTACCGTGCTGGGCGCGCGGGGCTAATTTCTCAATTTCCGGCCCCAGAAGGCTCGGCCACGGTTCCACGCTACCGGTACCGGTTGATCCGTGGTAGAAAAAGAGCAAAAAGAAGAAACAAAAAAAAGCAAATGGAATAAAAAAAAACCCATCGTAGCCGAATGTTCAGAGATAGCCGCCACCAGGTTCTGGGCCATAATTAGACTTAATGCTCGAACTGGTTTCGATTGGTCGCGGTTCGATCGGGCTAACGCGCGCACAAGAAGCAAATCGATGATCAAAGTTGCTCAAGATTTGAGTTGAAGCTGAAAGTGACAGTGAAGTGCAGCACTGGTAGGTGTCCGTAAGGTCTGCCGAAGTATAAATCATACGGGCTGGATTACTTTGTAGCGGTGTGGTATTTTACGTTTCAATTTGAGTTTTACCGGTTTTTGAACAGGTCCGTAAGTAGCAATTAATTTAAAATTATTTCAAATTACCTTGCTTCCTTCGTTCCACAAGTGTTGGTGCATTGCAACTACAAGTGCACCTGTCCGTGTCTTACTGACGCTTGCAATGACGCTTGATTGATCACCCCTGAAACCTGTTTATACTGTTTCGTTCAATGGCAACAGAACAGCAAGCAGGCGCCTGGAGACACTTTTTCCCGGGGCAGGAGCAACTAATGTTCTATTTTCGAGACTATTTCGGAGTGTTACTTCAAGTAATGTCTCGTCCCTTCACTCATAAACGCCATCCAGTTCCAAGCCCCCCCCTTAATTTCGTCTGCGGGAAAACGCGACACAATTGCAGGTGTTGCAACATCATAATCAGTCACCTTTTCCCGATCTGGGCTTTGCGCAGGGCAGGCAAGAGTGCATTTAAGAAGAAATCGCATTTATAACACCGGCTCCAGCGCATCAAAGGTGAGCAAACAAGCCGGCCTCGGGTCGGTGGAGCAAAGACGAAGACACCAAGACGGCCAGCCAGCGAGACCAATTAGGGCGCACTGCTCTAATCCTTTCCACGCACCAGCAACAGCAGCGCAACACCTCGCCCAACGTACCATTATATCGCAATTAGGGTGTAGCTTCCTTACCCCCAGCCCTTCCCTCCGCCAACTTCCTACCGGTTCAAAGGCTTGCTTGACGGTGATTCGTGCTCGAGAGCGATCGGAGCTTCCTGTCACCGTGCAGCGATCGTGGACGCTCGCGCGCGCCCGTCGCCGTCAGAACATTCCATTTCCTGCGGATGGCTGGAGAGGTGCCTGGGGAACGCTGCCATCATCATTACTAGCGCCACAGCACTTACACGGTGTGTCAAGGAGAAGCCAAAACACACACTCACACATACAACTAGAGAAGAAGAAAGAAAGAAAAAAGACTCCTCTGCTCCAGAGCTCGATCATAATTAATCCAGCGAATGGTGTTGGGAGCGATTTTCGGCATTTCGGGTGCCCTCCTTCCCATCATACTGATTCTGGTATTCCGAATCGATTACGAGCCTCTTCCGGACCGGGGGAGTGGAGCGCATTCCTCCAAAGGGGGAGGGCGATGAAGAAACTTATCCAGAAATAGAATCTCTAACCGCTTCACTCTAAGCACTCTAAGGGAACTGATTCGAGCGCACCGTGATTCCGAGTCCGAGCAAAATCGTCTCGAATAACGTCCCCAATTAAAGCTAAATTGGCTCGTCGCAAGGAACGGTGCTGAGAAGGAACCGTTTCCATCGGCACACACACACACGCCCGGAAGTGGCTGGCTGGATTTTTTTTCTTTCGTTTTTTTTTTTTGATGGTGCACAAACAGAACAGAAGCTTTTATTCCGCGCGTCGGAAACTCGCTTGGGTGGGAAGCAGGCGAGCAGGCAAGTTAAAATGGTGTGAGAAATAATGTCAATAATTTCACTCGGACACCGAGTTTCGCTCGACAAAGGGAAACTCATTATGGGTTGAGATTCTTCCTCTGCTTCTGCTTCACTGTATTTAACTTTCTTCCCATCGAGGCCTTCTGATTGAGTCTTTTTCTCCATCTCCAGCGGTGTTGATGCGGGAGTACTTTGTTAGGGGTAGATTTGTAGCACGTGGAGTGGTTTCCCTGCTTGCCAGAAGAAACAAAAAAAAAACGGCGAAAAGCTCGAACATAATTGCACTCATCGCTCTTTGATAGCGGAGCTAGGGCCTAAGAAATTGCTGGAGATCGTCGAAAATCTTCGTCCGCTTAATGCTTTGACGATACTAATTGTACGGCCTCCGACGCGTTCTCAGTAATGGTTTCAAAATTGGTCCCTGGCCCCTAGTGCTTGCCGACACGCAGTGGCACAGCATGCTCCACAGATCGAAATTCTCCCTCGAGAACGAGCGACTCCCAGCACAAAAAGATCAAATGCAACCTTCAAGCGCAACCTTGTAGCCGTTCCGCGAAGAGTTTCCCATTAAAACTGGACCGAAACCGTTCTAAATTCTGCGAAGCGCAGCCGTAAACCACCGCCACTCGAAAGGCCTTGGCCCCGATGTGTGATTATTGGCCGTTACAAAAAAAAAGGGAATGGAAATTCGCCCGGCGGAAGAAATGGTGGTCCCCCCGGTTGGAATAAATCAATCATACCTCGCGTTCGAGATTCATTGTAGCCCGAGCATCATTAGACAAACGATTTCTTCCCAAAAAAAAAAAACCGAACACACTCACACAAACTTCAAACCTTGAAAGGTCCCAAGGGCTGACGCTGATGTGATGCGAACGGTCTAGCAGCGGCCTGGAATGTCTTTTCACGCTGGTGTGTTCTATGAAGAAGAAAGTGGAAGCGAGCGATCCGAAGAGAACCGAAAAAAAGGTTCATCAATCGTGCACCCAGCGCGCCGAAACCATCTGACGTTAAATTATTTAACCACATTTCATTTCTTGGAGTTTTGTTTTTTTTTTTTCGTTAGTTTCGACGCAAACGGTGCCAGAAGTTGAAGATCCATAACCTAATTTCTAGCTCAAACGGTTCGATGCAGTGCTTCTGGCCGTCTGGCTAATGGCTGGGGCGGGTTCTATGGCAGGGTTAGCTATTGCTGGTTTGGAATTTTCTGGTGTGGCGTGTATAGAATAAGATGCAATTTTTAGTGCCCGAAAGTGCAACGATAGACACCGTTTTCGAGTCCATATGGACAATCTTAAGCTGCTCTTGAACATTGTTCAACTGTAGGTAAGCATTTAAACACGGTAAACACGTCCAACTGAAATGCGGATGGCTATCTGAACATAAATTCATTCGTTCAATCGTTCAATTGTTATTATTTCATTTGTTTCTTGTCAATTATTGTATTTGAGAAAGCAATTTCCATAAATTAGAGAAAACTAACCACCACGCACACAAAAATAAAAGATACAATACATAACCCCTGCCTATAATGCCGCTTGATATTTGATTATAGAGAAGAGCTTGCATCATCAACATCACTAGGTTTTTTTTAAAGAAATCTGCTAACGACATCAAGGCATCTTAAGCATAAGCGTTCAAAAAAAAAAATTGTAAAAATCGAACACTGAAATGCAGGGCTCGGCAACCGATTTTAAACCTATTTCATCCAGCAACTCTACAACTGCAACACGGAAGATAAAACATTCTGGAGTAAATAAATTCATTTGAATTAGCTACGTTAACATAAATCAAAACCATCGCTACGAAAAAAGTGCTTGCTCAACCCTGCACACGGCAGCCAAATTCCCATCGGTCGCTGCCAAATGCTCAACCACACGCAGCGCGCCCTTAGCTCCATCAGCCGTCCGTCAAAAGCGGGCTAATGATTAAATCGATTTCAAAACGGTTTTTTTTTTGGAGGTCCAATTTTCGCACCATCCAGATCCAGTTCTAACCAGGCGACCAAGATGGTCGCCCCCTTTGCGCGGGCAGAAACCAAGGGACGAGGCGCCTAGACGCCTGAAGTGACTGAAAATTGCATCAATTATGAGCAATTTTCGATTTCGGTATGGAACCAACCGACCCCCGGCCCTAATCGCACCCACTTGAACAGCAGCAAAGGGCAAATTGCGAGCGGGGTGCCTTCTCCGTGCATGTTTATTCCGGTGTAAGATCGGTGCGTTTGGAGGAAGCAACAAGAGGAAGTAAGAAAACAAAAAAAAACAAGCGATAAACAGAAGGAGATTAATTTGGAGATGTTTTGTTGCTTATTAAGATCTGGGCTTCTAGGCATTTTACTTTGTGTTTCTCTTTGGTATACGTTGAAGTTGGAGTTTCTTACAGCATTTTCCATAAGGGTTTAAGTAGTTGTTTTTTTTTCAAATAAGCTGTCTAATGGATCCAAAAATGTTTAAAATAGATATATTTTTTTCTGCTTACCTTAACAAAAACTATGTTTTGGATAAACAACGGTCTTTCACTATGCATCGGGAAACATTCTCATCAGTACTTTTAAAGCATTTTTCTACATACTCCTTAAGAGCAAAATGTGAAAAAACCTTGCGAGCAAGATCAATACTATAGCTCAATAACGCTCTCATAATGCAACACGACAGATGGTGTCGTTCCAAATGGACGCGGTGCCAAAGCACAGGTCTTCAGTTCAAATCTCGCTTCGTGTCGTGTACTAAACTTTTAATTCCTACACAGCAGTCGAAAAAGACGTCCATTGTTTAACGTCGCGTAACGTGTTTTACTATACCACTTCTATCGCTATATAAATTGTGATTGTATAAACCATACCTGCAAGTAAAAGAAGGCTGTGTGTTGGGGAGACCCTTTCATGCATTAATCACCAAGAAGAGTCTACCCAGTATTACTGCCAATAGAGAGAGGAGAAGAGTCTCTTCTATAGAAATGTGACAAAAATAAATGCACTTTTTTTATAAAACCGTCATTTTCCATTGCACACGTCCTCCTACACGTACTGTAACTTCCAATGCGAGTTTCATTTTTTACATCGATAGAATTTTTAAATTTGCCACTGCATTCATGCATGATTGTGTATGTGCTTGTGCGTGGAAATCCGCTTTTATTAACGCACCAATCGTGTTACCTTTTTTCACGCGCCTCGTTTTTGTGTGTATTTTTCGTTCATTTACTGTTCCTCGCACTTTCTCTCTTGCTCTCTCTCTCTCTATCTCTCTCTCTCTCTCTCTTTGTCGCACTCCGGGAATGTTTATTTTCAAATGCATTCCTCACGCGACTGCATTATTTAATAGCTTGGACGGGTGAAAAAAGGGGGGTTGTAGAACGGGGCTGGTATTGGCGGTGGTGGCGCGACGACCATCACTTTATTTTATGGTCTGTTCATAAAGCATAAATTTTAAGCCACCGTGACGTTTATGTAAATTTGAATATCTCACGTATTCGTTGCACCCTTCTCCTTCCCACTCGCCACCTTCCCCAAAACTACCACACACTACCGCAAGTGTGCGTTTGATTTTATATTTGTCCCCCTGGCCCCTGGCTGGTAGGCAGAGGAACAGGGTGCAGGCGGTGGGGTGGTTGGGTGAGCCTGCCGTTAAACCGCAGCACGTGTAAATTATTCGAAACAGCGTCACATCGCGGCACCTCATTGCACACTGACAAGCGCGCGAGCGGCAGATAATCGTATTCCGCACCGACCCTCCACCCAGAGCCAACCCATGCCCCATGAAAAACCGGGGGGAAAAAACAACCTCCCCGGAATGATGCAATTTTAGACGCGGGAGCAATCCCGTGCTGGGCGCAAGGGAGCAACAAGGGGAGCTTCGTTCGGCTTTTTTTTGTTTTGCAGCAGCAAACGGCAACGGCAGCGGCTCAAATCGTTCGGAAAGCTTCCGGGTTTTTACTTCCTCCTTTTCCTCTTCCCCTCTCCTCCCCCCACCACCCTTTCAATCCCTCCGCTTCTTCCCCACAACTGCACCGGGGGTTCGACAGTTGATGGAACACTTGAGCTCTTGGGTTATTTAAATATTTATAACTAGCTGATTGTGCCGAAGGCGGCGGATTCTCTTTATTCTGCTTTTATTTTTTCGCCACCACCCCCCGGTTGCACAGCTCTGCATTGCAGGATGGTTCTTTTCCTTTTTTTTAACCAAATTTCGCTCCCGTATGTGTGTGTGTGTGTGGTCTTTGCATTCCGGTTGGGTTTGATGTTTTATTTAAAAATTAATCCTGCTATAAGCTGCTTGGCGCGTGTTGGCGATGTTTGCAATTTTTTTTTCACCCCGCTGCCTTGACCGTTTTTCGAGTGGCGGTTCCCGGTTATACCCAATGCAAAACGAACGTTGGGTTGTGTCTTTATGTTCCTAAAATATCTCCGAACGCACATTTTGAAGATGGCAGGCTACATTCAATTGATCCCTGCAGATAACGACGAATTGTGTTGCAACCCCATCTTTCTAACATTTTGAATTGAAGGCGCCCTTTGCTGGCTGTGCTCGTCGAGCCCTTCCCACAAAAAAACACATACACACACATGCACACGCAATCAAACAATTTGAATACTGTCCCAATCCCATGGCAGCGATCGATGCTTTGCCTCGACGCCCACGCGCGCATCGAATTTCGCTCCCCGGGAGGTACGATCTTTCCAGCCACACCACCACCATCATCAACACCCCAATAAACCACCCTGTTTCCTTTCCCAGCATCAACCAGCCGCACCTATCGCTTTGCTCCAGCACGGGCCCTTTGGCGCGATGTCAAAGTTCCTACTATTCGATTGTTGTCCTGGTGGGCTTGTGGGAGGCCTTGAATTGGAACTGAACTCCAGCGCCAAAGCTGAGACTGACAGACTAAGAGCCCCCCCCCCCCCCCCCCCCCCCCTGCAGAGATTGGCCGAACGCTCCAGGCTCCAGCTGCGTGCATCCCGGAGAAGGTTAGTCATCATCATCATCATCATCAAGCGCTCGTTCGGTTTTGACGAACTGCGCGCGCTAGAGCTGGGCAATGGAAACGTTTCCACCAAATGTGGCAACATAAAATCAAAACGTCATTAAAGGGTGCACCATAAACAGGTTTCATCAATGGAGCAGTGAGGGGTGGGGGAGATGTTTTAAAGCTACGATCAAACCTTTTTTATATTCCTTGCAGTTCCTGGGATACTTGAAGCTGTGCGAGACTCTTGCCTAGAAGCTGGTCCTCAGTCAAGTAGATTGGTCGAGGCATGGCACAACTGTTCACCTACAGGGATAGATATGCTAGAAAGTGCACTGTAAACATACTATGAAGGCAAATCTTTAGATGAGGTTAAACATTTCGTTCAACAAAACTCCTAATGTCTTGCATTTTAGTGGAAAAAAACACTTTTTACATAAATTACATTCTGGTAACGGCATTGGGATGTTTCATTCAAAAGTCCTAATAGATCTGTACAGCAATTGTTTGATGCTTGTCGATTTGTTAGTGTCTTTCAGTTTATTTTTGAGACTTCAAATGATGAGATGTAAGATGGAACTACATCAATCCGTTACTGGAATTCTATGAATACAGGAGAAAACATCATCAACACATTCCGCAATACCAACCTCAGAAATGATGTATTGAATTTAATGAACTTACTGTGTTTCGTGTCTTTGTCTTGTTTCTAGACGTAATGTCTTAATAGTTTGTTTATTAATTAACTAACTAATTGTTAATTATTAATGATTGATTTGTACGTACAACGGAGCCGGTATTGGTAGAGTTTTTGTTACGGACAAGCAGCACACGCGTTTCGGATGGGAACTGATCTCGTCCGGCTTTGTAGAGGCCGGGGCCACTATCGACTAAGCCATTGGGTCATTCTATTGGTGAGCTGTAGTTCTCGTATATAAGGACGGTGGGATGTCAGTTTGATCAGTTTGAGGAAAGCTTTGTTGACAACATAATGACTTATTTTGAACATTTTAAATTCAACAAAGATAAATTCCCAAAGAATGGTTCTAAACATTTCGTTTCAAATGCGAAGATGGTTAGACAAAACTGCTGAGAGAGCTATTTACACTGTGCGCGCTACCCTTTAGTTTAACAACCTTCAAAAACGAAGAAGTATATTCCGACACTTCTGTGAGTCACACGTTTTCACCGAGCGGCAAAAGTCGAGTGCTCGGAATGATTGCTTCCACCATTACTACTATTGCAAACTTAGCTCGCTTAACGCAAGGCGACCACTAATTGTGCCGTAAATCATCGAAACCAATCCAAAAACGCCCGGCTTGCGCCGCGGCTGTCGACGAAACACCCCTTCACGATCGGGTCCATGAACGGGAAACGACCCGGACCCGGGGTCCTCTTGGTGGCACAAGCAAATTAACACACTCCGCGCCATACGCATAAAACCGGGTGCCGGCAAGGAGCCGACACGATGTGAGTTTGGCACACGCACAGCAACAGAAGAAAAAACCCGGCAAAAAGTTCACATACACACACACACACATGCGCATGAGAATGAGATGAGATAAATTTAGAAGCACGGTTCGCGAAAAACCGCACAGCAGCATACCGGTACGCGTTCGCATTTCAATTCATTAAATTAAATTCATTCAGTGGAAATTCTTGTCCTCTCACCCACCTCCTGGGACCTCCCATCAGCCATCCCCCCCCCCCTCCCCTTTTTGGAGCGTTGTAACGGTACGGCCCGGTGCGTGCGATCACCCTTCGTGGCGGTAGAGAATTCGAAACATGAAATTAATTTCAAGATTCTCTATTTATGCACGTATTTATAGCAGCCGCGCACCGGCGGCAGCGGAGAGTGCCCCCAATGATTGAGGTGGCACTCCCTGCACTCCGCGAGTGGAATGAGCATTTTGGGGAAGCCAGCGACATGCGCTTCTGTCCATCAGCAAGGCAGCCCTTTGGTTTGGTGCGTGTGTGTCGTTGACGACTGATTGTTGGTAAGGCAACTGATTCTCAAAACTGTGCCGTTTGCGCCCGTTGCACATTTTTTTGCGCTCGCTTTTGCTTCTGCTGCTCGCGTTGGTTTGGTTAAAACATTCAGGGGCCAACTAGTTTTTTTTTTATATTGTTTGTAATGTATGCGACAACGGTATGACCAGCAATGCGTTTGAAATTGTTCGTCATTCGTCAAATGTTCGTAATAATGTCAGAAGTTATAATTCTGGAGATTGGAGAACGAAGATTCTTTAATTCTTTACTATCTTACACAAAGTACAATTTATTATCTGTTTTCAACATTCAAATGATAAAGATCATTTGCCTTCTAAAACTAAAATGCTCCAAATATATATTTTGAAGAGTTAGTAATTCAATTATTAGACGAAAGCTTAAATCAATCTTGAAAACTCAGAAAGATCAAAAATTTGTAAATGCTACCTCCAATTAAAAAAACAAAAGCCACACTAAAAAAACTATCATAATGTGTAACTCTAAATTGAATTACAAGAATAGAATTTAAAAGACGAATTAAAAAAAAACAACGAATAATGGTTTCCCCCTTCCCTTGAAACCATGTTTCCAAACATTGATTCTTCGCCTGTTTAACGTGCTACACACACGGCAAACTGAGGCCCTTTACAGCATTAAAATAAGTGACAAAAAACTCTAAATAATGAATCGCTACACCGATGAAACAAGCTCGGAATCAGTCCAGCGTCGGGAGAAGCAGTGAAATCGTCACCGAAAAAGGAAAAAAACACACACACAACCCAACTGACATGTGAAGTACAAGAGCCCGTGTAACGCGTGACGCAAGATCTTTGACATTTGCTTGCCACGTCCGAACAGATCTGGTGTGTTGCAGGAAACGGTGGCACGGCGCACGGAAAACTGTTCTGGTGCGAACGAAACTATCCCCGCAAGAGTTGAAGGATGAACAACAACAACAACAACAACAAGAACCAAACATGGAAATATAGGCACACAAAAACACAAGAGATGCTCCACTGCCGGCCCCGCTTGGGCAAGAATGTTACACAGCAACGCTCCATGGCGCGTCCCAGAATGGCGTTGTTAATGTAAGGTTTGCCAGTTTTATCTTTGGATTTTGTTGTTTTTTTTTTGTTGTTGTTGTGCCCTCTCACTCCCTGCGAGTGGTGCCAGAGAACGCCATCGCGACGAAAAGACGCAACCGACGGAAGGATTCATTCATTTCCGCTGTGCGAGCGAACGACGAGATGAACGAAAACTCGGCGGGCGATGCGATAATAGCGCTCCGCGGGGTTTATGCGATCGGGCAATGGCGCGCGAATCTAATGAAGAGATTCCGCACCGCACCGCGACTTACCAGGCACTAATTAGGCGCACTGTTTGTAATTAGAGGAAGAATGCCACGCCCCACCCGTCTGCCCAGGTTGGCCTGTGTGATTGTGTGTGTGTGTGTATGCCTTGCACGATGATGATTATTAAATTGGACTGCTCGGCGGTAGCGGAATGCTGCAGTTGTGTCGTTCAATATTCCGCGAGCCGAGACGCGCATCTAGGGCAATGCTGTACTCAACAACTCCACAAAGCGTTACAATATGCTGCTATATTTAACGCATCCTCAGTCAGTCCTCTGGGACTTTCCCTTCTTCAGCACCGAACCGCAGCCTCATGATAAAGCAACTCCTTCGACGTTCTTATCAAGATAACAATCATCCATGACCTAGATTGGGAAGCCTGCAGAGAAGGTCCTGCGTTTCGCCCGACCGCCCGATTTTTCTCAGGCCAAGACAAAACTCAACTTCTTCAGTGCGGAGCGGAGTGCTTACCGAATGGGGTGGATTTTCCAGAATCTTTAAGCCGAGGGTCGCAAGCGTACCCTTTCAGGAACGTGCCCAGGAAGCGCACATCCAACCACCATGATGGCCCACCACCATTGAATAAAGAAAACAATATCCCATCATCTCGCCATAGAGAAATCTCATCAACCGGGTGCGGCTTATCCGACCGAGCGATCAGCTCAGTAGACCCGAGCAGTTCCGAAAAAAGGGGTTTTGATACACTGATAGTAGACGACGCAGTAGCTGCTGCATCAAGTCGTTCAAGTCAAGTCACATAACGTACGGTAGGTCGATTATACTAAGGATTTTTTTTGCTTGTGTCTCTTTCCTGCACGATAAAACGCTTAATCACAAGGCACACACACATACTCTCACACACACAGGGACGCAACAAAAGCGTACTTTTTAAGGGTCTGCTCAATACGATAAGACGGTTAAGAACGGAACGCGGGCGAATGGCGAAATGAACAGGTTTGAGTGATAGCGAGGTTCTTGCCTTCTGCAGGTCTCCTGAAACGACATAACACACACACAAACACACGCTGTGAGACTGGATTTCGCCGTGTGCCACTAACACAAGGCCAACGATGTGCGAAGGTGTCACACACTGGCTAGAGGGCGCCCCATTGTGTGCCCCAGCAAGTGTAAACTCGTTCGAAAATCTAGGCTACAATGATAACAATCTCATTACGCCTTTCAGGAGGTACACTGGGAGTGTGTGTGTGATAGTGCTTGTCGAACGAGGTCGTAATCCAAGGTGTGTTTATCCTTCTCAGTTCTGGCTCACTCTCCGCAGCTAGTGGGCACTAGGGCATTGGCACTTTTTTGTTGTTGTCTGTCCGAAAAATAAGCTTCAGGAAGGTTCATTACTGCAACGTGTTCTGGAGGTGGCAGTTGTTTAAATCTTTTAAATGCAAACGCACAGCTTTTTGGCCTCCTTTGGATTGGTTTGTAGCAGAACCGTTTACTCAACCTGACGACGCATTTGTTACCATTTTTATCAAATGCGAAAAGAAAGAAAAAGCCACATGATGTCGTCTGGCGACAATGACAATCTGTCCAGACTGCCCGTTGATTCGGTTTTTGAGAAGCACCTGTTGATGTAGCGATAAGAAATGTGCGCAAAACATAAATGTACAGCACACGAGAATCTCAGCCAGAGTGACAGGACCACCGAAACGAACAGCAAAAAGGATCACAGGTCAAGCTGACCAGAGAGCTGAGGTAACAGGACGCACATGTTCGTGTCCTGTCGAGAAGCAGGCGCCCACCACCCGCACCGAGGGATTTCGTGTGAGGCGACAGCCTGGGTCTCTGTTCTAATGGTCAACTCGACTCAAGATCTTAGATTTTTGGACCTTGCGGGTTTGAAATGAAAATCGCGTCAGGCGACGTTACCAGCAAAGAGAAAGAACAACAACCAAAACCGTCAAGTCATGATTGGCCGAGTAAGTACCGATGATTTAGCTGCAAATCGGAAATCGACGCTGAATGCTTCTCCGTACCACTGTTGCTTAATTTCCCCGGCACAAGCAGGTATACCGTCTCGTGCTCATGTGCTCGCCAAATGAGCCCGCTTGTTGCTGACAGCATACTCGCGCAAAGGAGATGAGGGACACACAAAACAAAGGACAAAAAAGCCCGAATAAGTGTGCAACATAGCTTGAAGTGCGGAAGAATGTTTTTTTTTTAAGTTTTTCTGTTCTTTTCTCACAGTGCAGAAGTTCGCTTCAGGTTTCAAATTTCGGATCCACTTCACCTTCGACCCTCGCAAGGCGCAAAACGAGGGAAGAAGAGTGCTTACATTCAATTTTCTTCACCGGTGCACAAGGCACAAGTGTCGGGTTCGGGTTAGCATTGGCCCGTTGTGTTGATATTTTATCACATTTAGAAATCTTTTCCAAATGCTAAGAAGCAGTCATCAGTGCGAGAATTCTGATGTTTGGACTGCCGACACTTAACCCTGCTGGGGCGATGCAATTGCTTCCACTTCACGCAAGGACTAACTCTTCGTTTGGAGGCTTACAATTTCTGGTTCTTCGTGCTAGAACTGCGCATCTCTAACTGCTGAGTTCAAATACACAACTTTTCACGACGCAATGTTTCCCTCGTCGACACACACACACACACACACACAACTTTTGACAACATCTTTCCAAAACTTTCTACCATCACGAAAGCGGCACGAATTCTTGAAACAAAGCGACCCCATCCATTCATTACACAGCTTACTATCCAGCATTGAGTTCGCTTTGATGTGGCAGGCATAAAATTCATATTTTAGCATTCCAACATTCCGCCAGCGTTAGTACGCCCGTAAGACCAAAGGTAAGGTGGAACAAGCGGTGCGGCACTCTGCCAGAGATGCCACCAGCAACCGCCATAAAAAGAGCACTCCCTCCCACTCTCCACCACAGCTGGGAGCTTCGTGGAGGATTTGGGAAGTGAGCAAACTTCTTAATTAACGTTATCGCCAGTGACTGCTTCTCGACAGCATTCTCGCTGTTCGCCCGATTGCTTGCCGATTGTGCTCGACGCAGCCATTTAAAAGAAAAGGCATTAAGAGTGAAGTGGCTAGAGATGATTTTTGAAGGCCACGCAGTGGCCCCTCGGGACCTGACCGGGTCGCACAGCTTTGCGGAAAAGTCTAGAACTATGCGTAACGCGAAGGGCCGGGGAAAACCGAATGCTTGCAATAGGAAAATGTAATGTACAGGGAGCAGGCGTTACAAGGGAGGACGCTACACTGTCCGGGGAAGGTGGGTTGTTTCACTTATCTTATCACACCGAACGGGCTTCCGGCCGTTTGAATGCGAAGGAAGTTTGTGGATGTATGCTGCCGCTGTTAATAAAATACATTCCAGTCGCTCTTTTACATCCGCCTGTGCCAGTTGGCATGGGAGATGCCGTAAGGAAATGAAGAAGTGAAGAAGACACTTTTGAGTTTTTGTTTATTTCAATGTTTCGTCGTCTAAATTACATATTAATTAACACGATAGGACCTAACGCAGGGATTTCCTGGAGACGCTGGTGACGCTATTAGCAGGTCTGCTCGTTCAGCGTGATTGCTCCAGATCCTCTTGCTGACAATCCTCCTCAACACAATCCGCAGCAATTTAGCACCAGCCCATGGGTTGAATATCCATTCCTTGATAGGTAGGCTGACTGCTTTAAGGAGGTCGTTGCGAATCCCTGCTTGCTCGCCAGGCGTAATCGGACCAGGCTCTTCAGCTCACGTTCTCACGCAGCGAATCGGCCGAACATCACCACCCATTCCACTGCGTGGTCGTTTTCGTCTCTACCTTACGCCATCCTCCGGAACCGTGGCCGATGGTGTAAGGATATCCGGCCACGACGCGCGCACACACAGCGCCCGGATCATAATCTTCCACCACATTGCACCGAACGAGCAACGGAAATTGGAACACCGGCCGGAAATGGATGTGCCCTAAATGACCAGCGGAGTGTTATGGACACACTGGCTGCCGTTACGGGCCATAACGGCAAGGCAATAAAGCACAGCGCACACAGGAGAGTGTCCGAGGCCGGCTGAACTGCGAACGAAAACTGTCCGCCAACACGCAAATACTGTCACACGCGCCTCTATCTGTCTGGGTGTGTGTGTGTACTCGCCACCACTGGGCAAAAGTGCAAACTTTCAGTGATTTTTCTTTTCCTTTTTCTGGACCTGATAACAAGCAACTCTCCCGTTCTGCTTTTTTCACTTATTTTTGCTATCGGTTCGGTGCCCGTTTGATATCGTTTGAAGCTACCAAGTCACACGCCCTGCCGGGCTCGGTCGGAGTTTCTTTCTTGCACTGCCAGCGATTAGGCACAGCGAGCAGGAAACCGTGCTCCGGAAATTAGGCAAATGGTGTGAATGTTCACACAACTCTTCCACCATTTCGTCTACAGGCAACTGACGCATTGCAAGCCGGGCGCTTCCCCGAGCAGCTATCGATACACGTTCCGCATTTCTTTGCACGTACTAACACACGAGGAATGGGAACAACACCAAGCGATACGAATCCTTCGAATGTGTTTGTAGCGCGACACGATGCCTGAGCGTTTGTGTAAATGGTAGTGCGGAATAGGTGAAGGTGAATAAACGGCGATACACTAATACAAAGCAGAGAATGATCCGTAACGCTAAGCTTGGGTAGTGTTTCGATATTAAACGTTGAGATACGAATGTTGGGTATAAGAACAGCTCCTACACACCAATTCCAGCCATACTCGCTGTCAAATATTATTCATCATTGAACGTGTGCCCGTGTCCGAGTGCAG
Organism: Anopheles gambiae; assembly: GCF_943734735.2. Lineage (NCBI taxonomy): Eukaryota > Metazoa > Arthropoda > Insecta > Diptera > Culicidae > Anopheles > Anopheles gambiae. Next base: position 2,517,140 of record NC_064600.1, on the reverse strand, counting down.
AGATGAAGGTTAATAAGACGAAGATTGAAAATTCTAATACAAACCTACAGACCAATCATTAAACTTTATAATTCTATAGATCATTCGTATGGGTGACACCGCGGCGAGTGAAATAAAATAAAGCATTCAAAAAATAAAACTTTCACATGCTAGCACTTACGCTTAATTTAGTTTTATTCTCCACCAAACGACAGCAGTGAGGTGCTTACTGTGTCATTCACCACTCAACTGTACTCGCTTCGACACCGTTTCATCCATCACCCATATACGATGTAAAGTTGATTGCCTTTAAGCGAGTCGTTTTTTTTTACTATTGACACCTCCCTTCCTTCCTCCTGTTCCAGCTGACAGGTGATTTATTTGTTCCACATTTATTGCCCATCATCAAAATCCGATTTCGATTGGTATCAAACCTGGTGCGCCGAGGACGGAGAGAGAGAGAGAGAGAGATTGTGTGACACTTCCAAATGAGACCGGAAACGTTACACGGCTATAGGCGGCTGGAGCAGCTTTTATTAAAACCGCCTATTACGTTTGTTTGTTCGTGCAGCATGTACAAGCACAAAATAAAACCAAACCCGAAACGATTTTCGATTTGTACCCACGGGAGAGGGTAAACCCGGTACTGGGGGTGCTGGGAAAATTGTGCAAATCCTTAATCTCATTTCAATGACAGATAGAGAGAGAGAGAGAGAGGAGTTCGTTTTTTATCTATTTGTTTACCTATTGCTGTTTGCTACTTTCCCACGCACATTTAGGAGTTTTTTATGTGTTTTTTGTTTGTTTGCTTTGCAATACTGACCACTCAGTTCGATGTGTGTCTGTTGCACTGTTCAGATGCTTTTCCAATTGTATTAAATTTATTTTATATTTGACACGCAATTTTTTTTTTTTGCTTTTGTTTTGTGAGTACGTGTTTTTTCTACAACGAATGTGAAATGGAAACAACTTTTCCTTGCACTCGATGCGGGTTAATTGTGCCTTTTTTTCTCGCGAGTTCCCCTTTCTCTCCCATACGCACTACCCCCTCACACACACACACACACTGAATGAAATGTTATTCGCACTTTATATGTTTTATCATTTTTAATTAAATTCTCTCCAATTCTTTCCTCCTTCTCCCAACTCCATCCATCCATGTGTGTGTGTGTTATTTGTTACTGTTTTTTAGTTGTTTCAGTTTTGCTCACTGCCACGTCTCCCGTTTTTTCCCCGCCCAATTTGTTGAAGTGTTTTATTGCGCGCGGACCGATATTTTATAACTCTCACTCTCGCCCTCCGGTTGACTCCTCGTTTTGGGGAGTGAATGCTGCTGACCGGCGGGTTCTCATTTTGCACGCGCTTCATTTCCCCGCGCGCACGTGTGTGTGTGTGTGTGTGTGTGACACTTCATTTGCACACTGCTTCTAGCATGCCGGTAGCCATTATTGGATCTGCCAATCGTTCCATTTTAATGCTTCCTGCTTTTATGTTTCGCGTTGTTCATACACATCTATCTCATTTGCCTCCGGTTTAGCTTATTTGCTCTTTAGTTTTTCAGTTGAGGATTCGTTTTGCATCAACGCCACCCATTGCATCAACGTGATAGTTTTTGCTAGTATAATGATGTGTGATATCAGCGTAAGGTCCGTAATTAGATTTAATTTTATGTTCCAGCATTCCAACACAGAGGCGATATTTCTAGTATTCACCAGCGCAGGAGAGAATGGTGTTCCTTTAATTATCTCTAATTCAGATATCACTGTGTGCGTTAGCAACATATCACCTGGATATTCCCAAATCTATTGCAGAATAGAAGTTGAATGAGTCCTTCCTAAAAATATGTCGTAATTTCAATTGTTCTGATTTGAAATACAACAAAGTACTTAATTTTGGGAATATCAAACTTCCTATATTTGCTTTTGAGGTTTTAAACAGTTGGGAACTTTTATAGCAAATAAATTGCTAACACAAACGCTTACTCAGGGAACAGAAAAGCTTGACACCTTTCTACCAGGTTTGTTGGCGAAATGAAAGTGTCATGGTTTCAGGTTCTAGGCTATAGAATAAGTGGCAGTATTGTTCTAAGATGTGATACAGTTCCTTCCTTGCCTTGGATTACAATCAGATAACAGATTAACATTTTAGATTAATTTTGAAAATACGTTACCTAAAGCTCGTGCATGGTAGAACTTCATAGTCATTTAGCCTTTCAGCTTATAATCTCTGTTCTGAGCTAGCTTGCATTGTATTATTCAATGGTTTCATCGTCTTTCATGTCCATTAATTTTCCTCAATACATGCTCAATATAAGCTTCCTGTTTAGCCTTGAATCTTTTGATCATAGACAAACAGCTCTCCCAATACATTTTATTACACTTAACTAATTTGCGGTTACATCAATGCTCCGTCACTGCTCTCTTGCTAAAGAATTGCAGAGCACTGAGGCTAAACCTCCTCAGTTTTTGTTTCGAAGAACTATCTGGATAATAGAACTGAGGAGCATTAACGACAACTTCATGCAGCATCTTTGAACAACGACGACTTTTGGATAGAATAAAGCTATGCATCAATTTAAGAATATAATTTGAAGTAGGCTCACTGGGACCAGATGACTTAGAAATACATACGAAGAACACATACAAGATATAGAAACTTAACCTTTTTTGTTAGGTTTGCCATGCATTTGACATCCCAAATTCGAACGTCCATCAAATGTAGTCTGGTTATGAATACAGCCTTACTTTGAGGTCCTAACCGCACAACACACAGAAAGACCCAACATTCCACAAGATTACCACAGAAATAGTGCCTAAGGAAACAAGTATGTCAGTTGATATCTCTATTACACAAGAACTAGTGGAAGTTGCTAAACCAACACAACCCATTGCTGATTATTTACAGCAATAGCAATCAAACTAACTTCCCCGTCGGGTCCGGATTTGCGCTTGCCCAACCGACAAGTCCAACATGGAAAACTCGCACAAATATTGACGGCAAGTTTTTCACTGCACCCAAGCGCCAATTCAGCCAATCTGTCTATGTGCGTGTGTATGTGTGTGGGTGAGTGTTCGATTACTTCTCCACTCAACTTCAATCGTACCAAGGATCACCACAAGACACCCACAACTCGCAACAGCCAGCAACAACCGCGAGGCGGTTTCGTTAATTAACGACCCCTTGCTGCTAGACGAGAACTTCCTAATGATGCGCTAAACGAAGGCAACCATTTGAGGGACATGTAGGGGCAGGGTGCAGCGCCCACCAATTTATGGATATAGATGGGCGAGTGGTACACCGTTCAGGGGCGGTGCAGACGGAGCAGTCTTCTAATTAACCTTTTCTTGTGTCACCCGGCCCAGAGTTCTGCCGGTTATCCTTGCGCGAAAAATCCATCTCACAGAGTGCGCAAAGTTCCCACGAACGCACACAAGGCTAGAAGCGCAAGAAGACCCAGCTTTATATTACATTACGCCCTACCCTCTGCCTTTCTGCGAGGGAGTTTCCCATCGCTACTGGTCCAAGTTTTACAACCCAACAGCTCAACCGCTGGCAAAGTTTAGCGGCATGTGAGCGCCCCCAACGCGAAGTTTTGCTGGCATATCGATCGGTCGTGGAGCAAATGCAAGGATGTTTCCCTTTCCGAGACATCCCAACGCTCTGGCTCGACCATACTACTGGAGCCCACGTTTTAGGTCCCAAGCCACCCAACATTCTGGGGCTATCCGGTTGCTAAATTTAATAATCCACTTGTAAAACTAGCAACACTGCAGCGCTATGCTTTCGGCATACTGGCAAAGCATTTTTCAGACTTTTGTGTTGTTGATAGTAAAGTTTCGGCCAATTCAAGAAATCTAGCTACACTGCTACACTGCACGGTGGAGCTGCAAAGTCTTGGGCAAACTTTTCCTTCCCACCCACAAGATGCGGGATTAATGGATGCTACCGTATCCACCAATCATCCCATCTTTGATGTCGTCTGATTCGTACACATTTGAAACCGGGATTGATCTGCCCGGATCGGCTACAGATTGCTCCAGACGTTGCTCTCAGAAGTTGCTGTGGATTGTAACTAACGCTGCACGTGAGTGTTTGTGAACTAAGTGAATCTGCCCCTGGCTCGGGCACCATGAATGATAAAATACGAGCACTCAGCGTACCCCGAGCAACCTCAGGTATGGGAGACATTCCAAGAGTTGAGATACATCAGAGAGTATAGCTTTCACGTACAAACAATTAGATTACTAAGAAATGTCGTACTGACTGGCTCCAACTTTCGAGCCCCCTGGCACGCTGGCACTATCAGAGAGCAGAAAAGAAAACAGTTTGATGATTGGAGCTGCCGTTCCTGTAATTGCTAATTGCTGCCAACCGTATTCTTGGCGGCTGGGTTTATTACTTTCCCCCTTTGCCAATCATCGTCACACGGAACGTGCGTATCCGATCGTTCTTGCCATACGAAACTAAACACAGCCATATCCGATTGTTTCTCGAGTGCTGATACGGCGAAGTAACCGTATCCTCCACCATACAGTCGGTGAGCTTCAGAAGGGTGCTTCAAAAACCAATACCAGTATTTTTTCATTGCATTGCCAAGCCGGGAAGTAAATCGAACGCTCGGCTCACTCATCCTTTGCCCCGGATCGGCCGAGAAAGCCATATCGTTTCAAACAGCTGCATCTTCCTGCAAGGCGGAAGACGACGTAGCGTTCTCGGCCCCAGCTAGCGTCGGGGATGAGCTGGAATTGTTTGTCTTGCTCCTTCTGCCCGCTACCAGGTGCCTTCTTCCGGGGTATTTTATTGCAAATTAGCATGCATCTGTGCAATTAGGGGGATATAATCTTAGGCAAGGCCCAGAGGGGTGTAACGGGGGCACATCCAGGAGCGTTCGGGAGATAGCAACGTATCGATACACGCCCTAGCTTCTCACCCTTTGCGCTAGTGAGACGGCAAAACCAATCAATCAACAGCAATATGTGGAAATCAAATGGGCAAACGGTTTGCTGCCACTGAGCTTGGGGAAAACTACAGTGTCGGGCGCATCTTTGGAGGTCGTGCCAAGTAAAAATTACTACTAAAACAATCCTAAACCAAATATTTGCAAGGAAACATTGATTAGCAGTTAACAGCTTAATAAATCGATCAGTACATTGCATTTCAACATTTGCAAGTACATTGCAACAACATTTCAACTCAGCAAAGAGGCTTAGTACATACAATTAGTAACCCATAGTACGCTCCTAGCGGGACTACTATTCATCCAAGGTCCAATATCAATTGCCTTTCTTAATTTACTTACACTGTAATTTATACTCCCGGTCAAATAGAATTAACGCCTTACAACGCAGTAGCCTAGTGTATCGGTTAGTACACCAATCAGAGTAACCACTACTTTTCAACCAACTTCTGTTACTAATTTCTTAATAACTGTCTTTCTGGCAGCTAGTCGTACGGCCCCTTTGCTCCTTTTTAAATGCAGCACCAAGTCACCCACTCACAGGTTCGCAGTTTTGCGTGCCCAGACTGCATACGTTGCGTGTGCGTGTGCGGGAATGAAACACACACACTAAACAACCCTTGCTGAGTGTTCGACTTTGCACGAATTGAAATGTACCAAAGGGCGAGTGCAAATTATAATTGAAAAATTATGAAATTATCCTGTCCCTCGGCTGTCATTTCGCACGCACCCCGGAAGTCTGGGAGCGTTTGACACGAAGCACGGCACGCGGCACAGCAACGCCAAACAACACCTTTGCTCCTGTTCTTCGCCTTTGCCCAATTCCAAGGGCGGGCAAAGGGGGAGCACACACAGTGCGAGGTGCAAATCGATCGCAACCGGTCAGACTGTTTTATCGTTTTTTTTTTTTTTTTCGCTTGTGCTTATGGGACAAGCCGGCCTCCCCCCAAGGGCCGGATAGTGTGGGATTTAGAATCCTTTAATTCGTGACATCGGGTCGGGGGCCGGTACTCGGGGACCGCCATTCGCCATGTTTTTAATTATCACCCGACGCAGCAAGCATCAGGCACACACAAGCGTGTGCGTTTGTGCGGAAGCAGGTGTCCTGAGCGGTTGTGTTATCTGGTTTCGTGTCGTGTGGCAATGCCACGGTGACTCACGAGCGGTCTGCTCCGTAACAGTCGAACCTTCTTAGCGCTAAAAAGGGTGTTCTTCGCGCTAAAAGCGTTGAGGGGAATTCAAATTGAATTTGCACGAGCACAGGGAATGTGCACAAACATCAACACAAATGTATATTAAAAAGCAAGGGAAACAAAATAACACTAAAGTGCATTCCCGGCTGGTACTGTCTGTGGATATTCTTGCTACAGACAAAGACTTGCTATGCAACTGTATTAGGACGACTAAGCCTAGTAAATAAGACTAAGCCTAGTTCGTAATCCAGATAGGACTTAGTAAATTAAGTCATTAAAAGCAACAAAATGGACCAAATGTATTAAGAGCACTAACCAGGTCGTGGTGTTGCATCAGCACAAAAATTGGTTACATTCATTTGCGACACTCTGGACACTTTAGACTGCTTCATTTTTGCCAACATGAAGAAAATGCCAGTTTTTGGATTGTAAAAACGAAGTGCTTTCAAGGACGCACTTGGAGTATATCTCAGCTACTAATTTCGCATCGATTAAATGCAATGGGAATGATCTTGCCGTACTCGGAGCCTACTGGAGCATCTTATGAACTGCAGCCAACAGATTACGAATGCGCTTTTATTCACTGGCGAGCAACTTCTCTTACGGCACCAATAACAATGTCCCAAGAAACTCTGAAATCGAAAGTCTGTTCTGGTCGATGAAGCATGATCCGGCTGACCAACACTTCTCGAATGACGATGGTGTGAAGATATTGATCCATACATGGCATGGAAATCTCTAGCTCACCTGCCGGTTTCCCAACTTTATCGAGAGAAGATTCTTGAGAACGTAGCTTCTTTTCAAGATTTTAAGTAACGGCATCATTTTTCTGAGTATTTTGTCCTCCTGAAACCTATAACCCATTAATGTAACACCGGAACAGAATTCAAGATCTCAATAACCAGCATAAAAACAAAATTGAGCTAAACCCCAAATCTCACACGCTCCAGCACATCAATCCCGTCAGATGTTCGGCCAGCTTGAATGTTCAGCTTACCTTTTCCCTCCGATCGAAACTCACCACAACGCTCTTAAAGTTACAACGCTTACTCTGCCACGGAAGAGGCAACCCAAAACTTTTCCCCGCGCAGCTCACTGTCCCTTTCGTCCCCTGCTCTTTTTACCTATGCTACATTAACACCTACCATTTTGGAAGGGGGTGGAAGACTTCCAGACAACGCCAGGCAAGGCCAGGGCCCGCGGTCCTGGCAGGAATTCGGGAATTAAAATAGTTGTGCTTGACTACTGCGGGGGAGGGGGGGGGGGGGGTAGACAGGCGGACAAGTTGGGTGCTGAAGAAGCCGCGCTGTGCGCTTGCTATGCGAACAATGCCGGCCGGGGAATGTCGGAGCGAAGCGCACAGGTGTCCCCCCCCCCCCCCCCCCGGAAGCTGGTTTTTGGGCACATCAAACAGATGCCGGAAAGCGAAACCTCCAACCAAGGCATTCGCTCCGGTAGCGCAGCAAAACAACAAAGCGTCGTCTTTCGCTGCGCAGTAAAAAGGACAACAAAGTGGGGTCGCAGAAGTGACAGACAGTGTAAAGGACAGTGAACACACGGGTATGCGGCATGAAAAACAGTATGTCAGCTGCCCTGGGAAGTTGCGCTCCTAGAACAGTTGTGCTAGCGCCACCAAAAACACATTCGCGACTAATTCTAACCTTCCTACAGAAGCGTCCGAGCGTTTGCATTGCTTAAAATAAAACCGTATTTACTCTTCGGCCGCCTGCTTGAAATAGCTTTACTCCCTCCTCCCTTCCCCTCCTCCCCAACAAACCCAAAGGCTCGAGTTTTCAGTTTATTCGTCCGAGTTCCGAGAGTTTATTTCAGCTGGCGTATTGCCACGCCAGCGCACGACGAGCGTTACGATTATTATACACTCCACTCCCCTCCCTGCTCCAGACCACTCCGGATGGTTCAGTTGCACTGCTAAACACTCCACTCCACCGGACAAAACCGCTGACGACGGGTGTGCCAGTGCCTTTATCGTGCCGAGCGTTTCGGCTTTCAGGAGTTTCGGGGGGGGGGGGTGCGACGACCAGCTTGACCGATGAAAGATGAAAGATAAAGAGAGGGTCGAGGAAGGCAAGTAGCAAAGGGGAAAAGGGGGAAGGGAGGAGATCTCGCTTCCGGCAGTTTGAGCAGTCGGCCTCCCATGCCGGACCCGGGATAAAACGGTTCCGGAACTCCATTAGTTTTGGGGCCGAATTCAGTGGTCGAGAGGATCCAACGGTATCAGACAAACACGTGAAAGCAAGGGTGTTGGAGTAGCAGGGGGCGTGCAGAGCAGGGCAAGGGGGGGACCATAATGAATAGCCCAAGTGTTATCAACAACCCTCCCAAAACCGACAGCGAACGCCTCGGGTCGGAGGGCCGGGGTTCAACATTAACACCAATATTTATGTAGTCAATATTTCGTACAAAAATCCACACCAACCCACACACACACATACACGGAGCTGACCGAGGGTACACAGCGATCCGCTTGTCCGAAATGGCAGTTTTCGTAAAACCACAAGCTCTTCATCTCTCTCTCTCTCTCTGACCCCACCAAAGCCTCACCAATCACCCATGCCCCGGTCCGAGCCTGAGCATCGGATGGGAATCCCATCGACACTGAAAAACTCAAAACCCTTCAGGCTTACCCGCGCACCGCCACCTTCAGCGGCCTGAATGACCTAGATATATCCAAGCAGCTTGTTTATGTTGCGGGATCTTCGGTTTCGGCACCGGGGTCAAACGTTTGCTATCCGAGCGTGTAGCTGGGGTCCAGGTTTTGCGAGCGAATAATTTCTAAAGTTTGCCCCAAATTAAACGCTCTGCGAAGCTGGCGCCAATGGAAGTGGCGCCTCCCAGGTTCCAGGATCTGTGCCTGAGAAAATAGTTCCCCCCCCCCCCCCTGCCACCTTAATGCAAAGGGAGGGCGTATGTCAGCGCCAATTAGTCACATCAGCCGTGCACCGATGTCAGAGATGCCTTTTCGCCGTTGTTGCATTGGGCAGATATGGGTCGTGTGTCCACCACCAGCTTGGAACCCGTCTCCAGTTGTAATTTGTAATTGCGCCTCGGCGACATTCGCGGCGGCATTGTCGGTGGGTTTATTTTGCGCTTGTTGTGTTGTTTTTCTCCCACACAACAATCTTGTGAGATGGGAACCCGATTGGTAACCAACTTTCCACGCAGTATGAGCGAAGCTTGAGTGGGCCGCGTCGACACCACATCGACGTCAATCGTCCTCCAATTGGAGGCTGTCACGCTGTCAGTGGTTGTTTTTTCTTAACCGGGGTGTGCTCGCGAATACACAGTACCTTTAGAGCTCTCAGCTAATTGCCAGGCTGTAGGGTACTGCATACAGTTCAAGAGGGTCCACAGCCAATCCAAAGGGTCCCTACTGGAAGGCTTAATTCCGATGGATTCTCGTGTCTGTTGCCATTGGAACAATTGGTACTAATTAGACTTGACTTGACCATTAAAAGTGAATTCAAATTACTTATATTTTAGAAAATGTTTGACTGAAAGGAGCACTCGGCGCTCGAGACCGTAACAGACGATTTTTGTCCTAATTGGAAGTAGTAGAGCGACACTGAGAGTACTCATTATGCAGTACAGTCTGTTTCCCAGGGTACACAGTTAATCCGTTCCAAAGACACCAGTTAACTCTAATATCCTCGTATGGCGAATATCACGTTTTTTTCCAAAGTACATTACATACATAGTTTTGGACAATAACTCACGTATCTCCGTCGAGCATCACGTAGCTTGGGCAACAAACTGAAATTAGTTCCATCAGATGGAGGTCTCTATTGGTGTGGAGAGATATCCTCTCTAGGCCCTTCAGCCCCATGTTTTTTCCCCTCTATTTGATGCAGATCTTAAACTGTCTTTTGGCGAAACGCGTTGGACATTTCATGCGTTGGGCATTTCAGCAAATACGAGACTGCAGAAGAATTACTACAAACGAGATCAAGAATAGACTGAACTCGAAAAACAAAATTGGATGACTTTCAGTACCGAATAGCCAGAGAAATTACAGAGATACAGCCTCTAACCGAGCCAGAGTCTGAGTCTCAGACCCCCACACGCGCACAGACGCATCTAATAAGCGGGCGTCATTAATTACAGGCAGGATTTTATCGAGCTTTTCACACGGTTTCACGCTTAACCCAGGCCCCCGCCACAGTATTGGTGATGCACGGGGCGCACTGCATTTGGATCACATTCGTGTGCCGTTAAGCAACACTCGATACACACACACACGGACACGCGTGCATGCGGGGGAGCGTATCGCAATTAGCCGACTTTTCGATCAATATTTCGTAACGGCCCGGGCTTCCTGTGAAATCCTATTAAACGCCCTAATAAACCCTTTCGCGGCACGTCGTGGGGGGGGGGGGGGGGGTGAAGGGAAATGTTGTGATAAATCTACACAAATTAATAAACGTATCGTGCCCGCGTTTCGCTTGTGCGCGCTAATTTTCGGCGGCCACGCTCCACGACCGTCCTTCTTCCTTTCTGCTTGCTCTCGCCGCTCTAGGCAACGAAACGAAACGAAAATTAGACCCCATTGCGGAATCCCACGTCGAACGGCCACCTGGGACAGCCTCCACTGTACACTCGAAGCGGTCGGTGTGCGAGAGCTCACACCGGCACACTAAGTGTAGGTATCAATCGGTTGCCGAAGCTTTCAATTTAATTACGATACAACGCGCAAGCGGCCGAAAAACTGACCGTTTCGTTTCTTTCTTTTTCATCTTCTTCTTGGTACAAGTGCATCACCGATGTAGCTCACCTTCCTTCGCCCCCCCCCCCCCCCCCCCATCACGGGTGATGAACCAAGCGAATGATTAGATTAGAGGGCACCGGGTGCCGGCTACTTTGCACCGCGCGTGATACAAGACCGGAGCGAGCGGACACAGACACACACACACTTTAGCCCGAGATGCTGGTGAATGATGTGCATGAAGATGTGGATGATGATGATGATGATATTGTTGGGACGGTAGCTGGGCCCTCCCGTCGGTTCCGTTCGCGATATTCAATTATTACTGCCGATCACGCAATCGGCAGCAGCGGGCGTGAAATCCTGGGACATGCCAACTGCTCGAACTGTAACAGGAGGGAGACGGGGGGGGGGGGGGGGGGGGGGAGAGGGATGGTAGGCGAATGGATCACTTCGGCTTGCTAATACATTGTGCCACACCACCAGCTCCATTCGCCCAACCTGCTTCGTGTCTAAAGAGAAGACCTCCATCTTGCTGCCACAGGCACAGTTTGTGTGTGTGTGTGTGCCTATTATGCATATCGCCCCTCTAGACTTTACGAATCCGGCTAATTGACCGGCTGCCCTGTTCGGATGTTGAGCCGAAACACCTGCCAACGGCGGGGAGAAAAGCCATTCGTTACCCGATCGAATCGGATGGCGAGCGGCGGTCGGCCTTTAACCATAATGGAGCCGTGATTGCGTTTGGCGCGTTTGTATAATCCAATTCCGGGACACGACCAGTTTGCGCACTCGGCTAATGTGCGGTTCCCCCGAAAAGTAAACAGTGTCCAATCGGCTATAAATCAACATCGAAGTTGTGGAATCGGGACAGATATCGGTTGGTCTGCTGGTGGGTGGATCTACGTTTCATTTTGGTTACGGCCGTTAAGGGTATAGCGAGCAGACGTCACAATGTAGCGATTTAGCTGCGAACTACGAATCTAAACCTCCATTGCTGAGGCTCTTAGGAATCAGTTATGATAAACAACAGTGGTGCTAGTTTTGCAACGCAGAAATTCGCTTAGTATATAGGATCTAGTTAACATGTGCATAAGAAAGTTCTGCAGATCTTAGGATTAATACTTAAGACCTGGAAAAACAGCTTAGAAGTAAATATAGTAGGCTTTTGTGTTGCATATTGAGCCTTGGGCCTTGAGATTTGAGTCATGAGTCGTGAGTCTTGAGTCTTGAGTCTTGAGTCTTGAGATTTGAGTCAAGAGTCGTGAGTCTTGAGTCTTGAGTCTTGAGTCTTGAGTCTTGAGTTTTGAGTTTTGAGTCTTGAGTCTTGAGTCTTGAGTCTTGAGTCTTGAGTCTTGAGTCTTGAGTCTTGAGTCTTGAGTCTTGAGTCTTGAGTCTTGAGTCTTGAGTCTTGAGTCTTGAGTCTTGAGTCTTGAGTCTTGAGTCTTGAGTCTTGAGTCTTGAGTCTTGAGTCTTGAGTCTTGAGTCTTGAGTCTTGAGTCTTGAGTCTTGAGTCTTGAGTCTTGAGTCTTGAGTCTTGAGTCTTGAGTCTTGAGTCTTGAGTCTTGAGTCTTGAGTCTTGAGTCTTGAGTCTTGAGTCTTGAGTCTTGAGTCTTGAGTCTTGAGTCTTGAGTCTTGAGTCTTGAGTCTTGAGTCTTGAGTCTTGAGTCTTGAGTCTTGAGTCTTGAGTCTTGAGTCTTGAGTCTTGAGTCTTGAGTCTTGAGTCTTGAGTCTTGAGTCTTGAGTCTTGAGTCTTGAGTCTTGAGTCTTGAGTCTTGAGTCTTGAGTCTTGAGTCTTGAGTCTTGAGTCTTGAGTCTTGAGTCTTGAGTCTTGAGTCTTGAGTCTTGAGTCTTGAGTCTTGAGTCTTGAGTCTTGAGTCTTGAGTCTTGAGTCTTGAGTCTTGAGTCTTGAGTCTTGAGTCTTGGGCCTTGAGATTTGAGTCTTGACTCTTGAGTCTTGACTCTTGAGTCTTGACTCTTGACTCTTGACTCTTGACTCTTGACTCTTGACTCTTGACTCTTGACTCTTGACTCTTGACTCTTGACTCTTGACTCTTGACTCTTGACTCTTGACTCTTGACTCTTGACTCTTGACTCTTGACTCTTGACTCTTGACTCTTGACTCTTGACTCTTGACTCTTGACTCTTGACTCTTGACTCTTGACTCTTCACTCTTGACTCTTCACTCTTCACTCTTCACTCTTGACTCTTGACTCTTGACTCTTGACTCTTGACTCTTGACTCTTGACTCTTGACTCTTGACTCTTGATTCTTCAGTCTCGAGTTTTTAGTACTATAAGATTTAAACTTCCTGTACACTGAAGTTAATTCACATCACACATTAGAAATTAGATTCATACTGTAAACCATCTTATATACTTCTAAAATTAGTCTCGCAATCGATGCTTTTTTTTCAAATCAACGACTGTAGCTTTTAATCTCCTGGTTACAAATACCAATTAGCTCAAAGTGGGACTCACTGTGACAAGCCATAAAGAACCCTCGCGAGAAAGCCCTTGTAAAAACCTCATCAGCAATCAGCTGGCTGCGGTGAAAAGCAAAAATAAAAGGTGCTGATGCGTCCACTGCTACTCCATTACGGTGATGATTCCATTCTCTTTGGTCGTTCAGCGTCCTCCGCCGGGCCAACGCTAATAGAAATGTAACCATTTCCGATTACCGCCCGTCGCGCCTGATAAATCAGTCATCGGGCAATGATAAATGGCCTGCCCACTTTGTAGCACCGGTCGCAGCACCAATATTAAGGCGTCCCCGGACGGAGCTGGACGATCCGGCGAAGGACGGACGGGTTCAATATCTGCAGCCGGCCTCAAGCCTTATCTCACCAAAACCGGGTATGAGCGATCGCAGGCACTCTGCGGTCGACGATCAGGCAAATAAAATGACACAAAATTAACGGCAGGCCTGCGTGCCTCCGAACCAGCCTCACAGCCGCAGCCAGAGTGAGCCGTGTCGAGCGACCCGCCCTGTCGCGGTACACAAAGTCACACTCAATTAGCATATCTGTGGCGAACTATCGGGAACCCGCTTCAGCGAGAGGGGCCTAATCGGAACGATCGGTGCGCGTCCGATTGTGAGTCCCACACGCGCACAGGCCACCTGACCCGGCCCAAAGCGTTGCCCAGAGGGTCGCAGGAAGCAATCTATTTCGAATTCAACAGCGTCTCGCCCCAAACATAGAACGATCGATAAATCAAACCATTGCTTCGCAAACGAGATATTAAGCAATTTTGAAAGAGCGTAAAAGGTAAAGGATATTAGCCAACGCCAGTGGCCAGCGAGTGGTGAACCGATGCGCTACCCCGAATGCATAAATCAATGCGGACGCATCAAATCTCACAGCCGCCCCCGGGACCAATCCGGTTACCGGCAATCCGGGCTTTGTTTAACAGTTTGGCTAACATTTAGCTTTTACTGCACGCCTCGGAATGTCAATGTTTTGACAGGCAGGGGCACCGATTTGGGGGAGTAAAGGGCGGTTTTCGGCGAGCTTAAGCCGGTGGCTAATGATGCAGATTTGGTCGCGAAATAAAATCGTAACGAAGCACCTCCAACCAAGCGGACCCGTATGCTTATGCAAATCTTCGCATTATGTCGCGGGGCAGCCGCGAGCCAAAGACCGCGAGAGCCGTAACATCAAAACATCATTTTGCCGCCCGTTTACGACCGTCAAAGCTGCTTAAGCGCTGAGCCGCTGCGTCCCGGCAGCGATGGCCGCGGTCAAGATGCGGGCCCGGGAACGGAAAGAAAACCGACTCAACCGGTCGGCAGCCGGTAGCGGGCAACGCTGGGGAAGAGTGGCCGAGTTTGCCGCCATTAGTACAACAACCGACACAGTAATAATACTACAAATGCTACCGAAATTGCTGCCCGTGGCGGGGGCATCGAGTGGCCTGGTGCGGAATCTCAGTAATCCGATTACCATTCATAATTCATTAATTGAAGGCGTAGTTCGTGGACGGCTGCCTACGTCTAATTTATCACGATCAGCTTACTATCGACACGGGCACGCTGGTGGCAGAGTCGGAGACACTTCCGAGCGGTCTGCACCCTCTCAACCCCAGCATGGAGCCCTCTCGGTCTGTAAGTAAAGCTAAAGTTTGCCCAAAACAAAGTACAAACTTCTATGCGTCTTGGTAGGCTAGATTTTATCTTGCAAATCTTACGGCCAAGTTCGTTGGAGCCACCGATGGGGAGCATTTATAGTACGGTTTTACGGGGAGGGAATGTTTGTTTCAATACATCCTCTTCTTTTTGTTTTGGCTTAGCGACCTACGCGGTCATGCCGGCGTGTACAAGCTTATTGAGACTTTTTAAATGTCACGCTTTTAGCTTGCCTTAGAGAGGCCATGCCACGAGGGGACGGTCCATACGAGGCTTGAGCACACGACTTTATGCCACAGGATCGCCACGGGTTTCATTGCATTGCATTATTGGTATTACGTAACTTAAGGACAGCCCCCCCATTAGTATCCCTTCTAGAGAGATTGAGATAAAAAGGAGTTGATTCTTGCGTTACATTTAATTGTTAGCGTTACGTAAGCTTTGGATAACCCCTTCGCGCTTTGATGTTTCGTTAAATTGCCACCGCGACCGAAAATGTGGTTTATCTCTTAAATTTTTAAGCGTGAGTCGCTACCTTCCAGCGCTACATGTTATGGTACGCGTTACGTAAGCTCTGGATAACCCCTTCGTATCGCTTCGCACTTTGCTTTGACAAAATCGTCGCTACAACCGAAAACACGGTAGAATACGGGTTGAGCAGAGGGGAGTTGCATTTAGCGTTACATTTCATTTTCAGCGTTACGTATCCTTTGGATAACCCCTTAGTAGTTCTTCGTCTTCGTTCACGAGATTCGAGTGGGCCAATTTTTACGAGTTTTTCTGCTAGCGTCTTTGAAGCTGTGCAAGTCTAAAGCAAAGTGTTAAGTAAATGGGTATGAAATGAGCTACAAATCAACTTCAACCATTAATTGCAGTAATTCAAAATGTGTTAAACATTTTGTCTTTGAAATCAGATGTTGGAAAGCATTTTTCCTGCATGTACAATCGAGAACATCTCTTTGTTATCTAAGTGGAAAGAGCTTGCAAACGCTTGCATTACAAAACCGTATCTATTTTCTCTTGGCACCTAATAAAGATGTCACGAACATGTGCCTAATTTTATAAATTCGCAGCAACTCCTATTTTACTCTCCATTCCGCCGTTGCTTTGCAATTATGCCATTATTAGCTGCCGGCAGCACGAACTCCTGCAGCGCGGTGCTTCCACCCGAGCAATGATAATCCCATCATTTCGGCGCCCGCCGATGCTATTAGCATAATGTTTCATTAATATTTTAGCGCGCGCGCGCGTTTGTGCATTTGTAGGGCGGTATTGCACATTTGCACAATTCATCGGACGCGTTGAATGCATTCGGCCGTTAGCGAGAGCCGCACCAGCGCTCTAGCGTACGATATTAGTGGTTGTGGTTGATACAGGGTTGCTGTGCTTATTTTGCTTATTTTTTTTACAAAATAATACAAAAAAAAACATTCGAAAATAAATCACGTACGTAGGATAGTTTGATTGTACAATTTAAAAAAAAGATGTTACTCGATTTTTTGCTAACAGTAGTAAACCAGTTTCAGATTCAACGATTACCGAGCTCACCCTGCTTCGTACCGCTTCAAACGACGCAAAAACGCACCTATAATAACCTAAGTGGGAATGGATGCCCACTGGCCGGTTAGCGACTCTGCAGGACTTCGAAAAAAGATAATCTTTGGTCCTTCGGCCACCATGCATTGAGGCAGCAGCCCAGACAAACAGATAGCAGATTGTAATATTTTCTATTGAAGAAAGGTTGTATATTCTAATTAAGCTAACATTTAACCTAATTTGATCAATTCTGATAGTTTAACGCTTTTCTAACAGTTTCTAATGCATTATTTTCATCGCGTTACAGGTGCGGTCCAAGGTTACAGGTTCAAGGTTCGCGTAAATGAAAGGAGTTCATTTCATACGTCTAGCTTTTAAACGATTTGAAACATGTTTTGATTTAAAAACAACTTCGATCCGAAGTTACGGGTTTTAGAAACCTTATGTTTTGGCATTCTTACTGTAATTGTTATCTATGCAATGCCGAAGTTGTTCGTTAACAAGTAATTGCATTTTCTTCACGCTGTCCAATGTTGCATAATCTTTTCTGAGCTCTCTGTAGCGCAAAAAACTACCTTTCCCATCTTAAAGGAAACTCCTAATCGATCGGCTCGTCTTGCCCGGCAAGCGTGTGAGATTATCGTAAAAGCAATCGATACTACTTGATCGGCTCATTACCAATACATTTATAGCATTTTAACACACACACACACACACACACACACTTTTACAGCTCTCCCACTGCTCAGCCCAACCCGGACCGCTGCAGCGTCTGTTGGTTTTCCCGCAACACTTGCCGAACGTTTATGTTGATGCGACTGTGCTGCATGTACTCCTCGACGGCAGCGCCCCACTGCACCGCGCCCGGCCGCTCCGCATCCAACACTGCCCACCGTGCCGCACTGCAGCCCAGGCCCTCGGGCAGCTCCGCGTCGATACAAACGCGCGGCACCGCATGATAGCACAGCCGGCTCGCCCCCGTCATAACGACGATGTCGCCGCTCCGCAGCAGCAGGGCGTCCGGGTGCTCCTCCCGGCTAGTGCCGCCGAACAGAAACACTGCCGGCTGGCCGAAGCTGAAGCAAAGAAGGGGGGGAGGGGGGGGGGGGGGGGGCAAAAAGAACGCTTTAGTAAACGTGTGTGTTGCAGCCAGCCAGCTCAACCCTATCCCGCCGCTACCTGAACGAAAACAGAGGCGCCGTTTGATCGTCCTCCGAGTGGTCCGTGTGGCCGGCTAGTGTCGCCCCGGCCGGATAGTAGTTCACGATGGCCGCCTCCGGCGAGAAGCGATCGTAGCCGAGGGTGGTCGCGACGTACCGGACCAGCGCACCGAGCTCGCATGGGAACGGTTCGCGCCGTGCCTCGTCGTACAGCTTGTTTGTCCAATCGTACTGATAGCCCAGCGTGGCCCAGCGCAAACTTTTGGCGAACTTGCGTCGCTCGGCCGGGGTCGGTATGGTTTGCAGCTGCTCCCACCAGCTGCCGACAGCGTCCCGCGCCAGCTGGCCCACGCCGCTCTGGTTGGTGGTGTTGGGAGGGATCGGATAGTCGGCCAAGCTGCGCGTCATCCACTGCCGCTGTGCCTCGGCAGTGAACGGATTGGCCACGACGAGCAGCCCGGGACGGCTGGTCAGTTCGTGCACCTTCCATTCGCTCGGTGACAGCAGGCCCGCGAAACATTGCCCATCGATGTTGCCCAACCGCACTGGCTGCGGGGAAAGAAAAACCATACCAATTACTTTCGGTGCATTGTGTTGGAACCGTTTCCTGAATGTGTTGGAGGCGTCTTCGGCATGTATTAAGAGAAAGTGGGGACCGAACCCTTACCTTCAGGTTTGGATGGTCGCTACCGATCAGCAGCACATCCTCGAACGAAGGTGGCGGATTTCTCGATTTGTAGTACTTGAAGGCTGTTTGGAACATGGCTTTGCATACTCTTTGGCTGAACGTTTCGTTAATCGTTTCATATCACAATGCTGCAAAAGAAAAACCATAATTACTTGTTGCGCTTGATCATCCAACTATTCGTAGAACAAAACACCTGAGCAATCACAATCTAGTATTGAGTTTTAGCACCGCATGTCTTTTCAGTTACCTGGCACGACTGTGCTGCCGGACCGAACCAAAACACCCGCACACCGGTTTGTTTGTTTACATTCGATGCGCACAAATTGACAGCTGGCCCGGGCACAGTGCGTTCCAAAAGTATGTGCTTGCTCGCTGTGCGCTGATGTTTAGTTTAGCTTCCTTGTATTATTTTCAGTGAGCGATTTATTACGAAAGAGGAAATAAATTCTCTCCGCAGTGGGCATGCTTTTTAATTCATATTTGAAAACATTTGAAAGTGCATTATTGCACTTTACGGTTGGTGCCCGTTCACATCGTTTGATTGTAGCGAGATATAAACATTTTATAGCTTCTTTTTATAGTAACTTTACATTCGATTTGCCGTTAGTTTTACCGACGCTCCATGCGTTTCCATTTCAAAACGTAACCGAAATTGATTCGGCTTTTTTTTAATCTGCTTTTTAAAGCTCCTCCCATGCCGATTCTACGTTTGCATAGAAAAAGAGGAAATCCAGGTTCACAATACACATTCTACTAAAGTTCGTACGCTATTTCCTACACTATTCCTAAGTTGCACAGTTTCCATTCGGTATGGTTTGTCGACTGGAACTGGAATTGTATCGGTTCCAGACTCGGACCTAATTCCAAGTATCGGTCCAAATCCAAATCCAGAACAGTTCCAGGTATTGTTTTTGATACTAATTATAATCGGGAGCTATTTCCGGATCAGAACGGGTTCATAGTCAGTTCCAGGTCCTTTATAGGTTTATTTTTAGTTTCAGGACGTTTATTGATTCATGATCGGCTCCAGGACCAGTATGGGCTCATGGTTGGTTCCAGGACCGGTTGGGGTTCATGATCAGTGTCAGGGTCAGTATGGGTACATGATCGGTTCCAAGACCGGAATTAATTCTTGATATGTTCCAGTACAGGTATGGGTTCAGTTCTTGGACCAGTATGACCAGTATTGATGCCTGAACCGGTGTATGTTCAGTATCTGTTTCAGGTTCGGTATAGGTTCAGTTTCAAATCCAGGACCTACTGCCGCTCATGCGCCGTGCTTGAGCCAGAATATGTAATGGATTGGTGTCAGGTTTGGTTTTGGTTTAAGGTCGCTTAAGAGGTCGTCATAAGTATCTCATTTCAATTGGGTTATGAGGCCATTAATTTCGGCGTACTCTTAAGTGTAAAAGGGCTCTTTGTAATTTATTTGCGCTGCATTGTAACCTGGCCAAATCAACTAGTGCATTCTAAAATCCCTGGGAAAAAAAAACAAAAACAAAAACTATGGGAAAGCGCTGTATCAAGTTTATGTCGTTGCATCATTCCATCTCAATCGATAAGATAGCTACGAACCACCCTCTGTCCCAATCCCCCCCCCCTCCTCCGCCATTCCCTATCAACCTATTTTTGAAGTGGTTGTGCCGTATCGTCCACTAAACCCTTCCACACATTCCACGCCGGCCACCTCTCTAGCCGGACGGGGGCGGTCCGCTTGGATTCCACCGGCTTGCGGCGAGCTGCTTGGCCGCCGCCCGCCTCACCTTCCCGCTCGCCGTCATCGGCAGCTGGTCGACAAAGATGACGCCCCCGCGCAGCCACTTGTGGGCCGGCCGAGCCCGCCCGTCCGGCGTGCGGGCACAGTGCTCGACCACCTGCCGTTCGGTCGGGGCGCTCGCCGATTCGTACGGTTCGCGCACGACCAGCGCCGTGGCCAGCTCGTTGTACGGCCGGGCCGGATCGGGCAGCCCGACGACGGCCACGTACCGGACGCCCGGCAGCTCCGCGATCGTGTCCTCCAGCTCGGTCGGGGCGATCTGGAACCCGTCGTACTTGAAGATTTCCCGCTTGCGGTCCACCAGATAGAGGTAGCCGTCCGCGTCGAAGCGCGCAATGTCGCCGGTCCGCACGTACCCGTCCGCGGCCAGGGTGGCCTCGGTCGCCGGCACGTCACCGTGGTACCCGAGGAAGGGGTGCGCCGGCCGGACAAGCAGTTCGCCCGTTTCGTTGGGACCGAGCGGTCGGCCATCCTCCGCTGTGATCTGTAACGAGTGGAGTGGCATTAGATTGGACATGAGAACACACACACACACACCATCACACACTTACCTTCGCCGTTACACCGGGCAGCAGAAAGCCAACGGAATCGTCACGGACCAGCAGCTCGTAGGCGATGTTGCCCGTCTCGCTGGTGCCGTACCCGACGAGCGACCGACCCCTGCCAGCCACCAGGACGCGCTGATTGATGTCCTCCCGCAGCCGCTTCGACACCGTGCTGCCGCCGACGGCGAACAGCTTGATCGAGGGCAACCGTTCGGCGGAGGCCTCCAGCGTGCGCACGATGTCGGTTGCCATCGTGGGCGTCACGAGCAGCAGCGTCACCTGGTGCCGATTGCACAGCTCGATCGCAAGCTGCGGCGTGGCCGGCCGGGTGGTGATGACGCGCCGGATCCCGTTCAGCAGACCGGTCATCAGCATCTGCCAGCCGGAGATCCAGTAGAGCGTGCTGAAGCACAGGATCGTGTCGCGGCGATCGAGCTGGCTGATGCGCTGGTACGGTCCGATCAGCTGGGCGTGCGAGATACGAACGGCCTTCGGCAGACCGGTCGTGCCGGACGAGCACACAATAACCGCCGTCAGCGCGGCCGAATCGCCCCGGTAGGCGGGCACGAACCCGTCCTCATCGTCCGTCTCGACCGCGGTCACGTCGGCCACGGGCAGACACTGGGCCGATGGCTCACCGAGCAGCACGTACGGCTGGGCCGCGAGCAGTAGGCCGATCCGCCCGGCTGCTTCGTAGACGACCGGCAGCGCGTCCGCATCCGCTATCACGTTGCGGGGCCGGGTCAGGCGCAGCAGGTGCTCCACCTCCTCCACGCCGAACGACGGATCGAGCGTGCTGACCGTTACGCCGGCCAGGAAGCAACCGAGCACGACCGGCGCCACGTCGTCGGAGTTGCGCGCCATCAGCGCCACCACGTCGCCCTGCCGGCAGCGGTCGGGGCCGATCAGCCGCCTGGCGAAGCGGACCGCGCGACGGCGCAGCTCGTCCCCGCTCATCGCGTACCCGGTGTCACCGTTCAGCTGGGCCGGTTTCGGGCCCGCTCGCTCCAGCACGTTCAGCAGCACCTGGCCGAGGTTGGCGGCCGGATTCAGCACGGGCGGTCGGTCCGGGCCGCGCCAGCAGCCGGCAGCCGGATCGTACTGGGTCGCCATGCTTACGCACGGGCGTGGAACGGGTAACTGTCGGGCTGGGCGCTTAAGCGCGGGCACAGAGAGGGATAGCGAGTGCCACTTTACACTGGTGGCATCTGGCCACTCTTGTTATCGCGCACCCGTCTGGCTCTATTGTTGCCAAACAGGCTTCGAGTGCGCCGAGAGATATGAGCGTGAAGCCGCTTTCGAATCATGCTGCACTAGGGGAGACACGTTGTAACAGCCTGTCCCTTTTAATATGATTTACTCTATCCAACTACCAGCTTGAGCTATTGATTGAACGTTTACATGGCAAATTGTACTTCGTTTACTTTCTTGGAAAGCTATTTATGACGTTCACTAATCCTAATCGAAAGCCTCCTAGCTCTTCCTAACGGCAAAGTGATATTGAAACTCCTCTATTAGGCAGGCATAAACCCGAGCTGACTCAAAGGGCGCCTTCTTTAAAATTTATTTCTAAACATTAAAATGATATGACAATTAACAGATGCAATGTGGTACGAACAATGGCAACAACAAAACCTACTGCCTTGTCTCTGCAGCACAGCGCAGCACCGAAGGCATTTGCACTAACTTACTTCCCCCCATCGACTCCCTCTCCCGCTGCGTGCTTTGCTTCCGGTGGCGAAACATTGTCCGTTTCTTCCTTCTGCTTCGCGATAAGGTCGCTAAGTTTGTAACACTTGAAGGGCACTATCTTCATCACCAGCTGGTTTGCGTTCCTTTCCTGCAGCGGCATCGCGCCGGCAACCTCCTCCTTCATGGGCGGCTTGGTGGTGGTGGTGGTGATCGTCTTGGCGCCACTTTCGTCAGCCTTTTCGTTGCAGATGACGGTGACATCGTGGGATTTATTTTCTGCCGAGACCGTTTCCGGTGCCACCGTATCCTTGGGGCTGCCTTCTCTCTGTTCGTCCCTGTCCGGCACCTCCCTCTGCGGCACTAGCGTTGTGTCGGAGGTCGGCGAACCGGCGCCTTCGGTCATGTCAGCCGGGGCCGGCGGCACAAGCGTTGTGTCGGAGGTCGGCGAACCGGCGCCTTCGGTCATGTCAGCCGGGGCCGGCGGCACTTCGATCTGCAGCATTTTCAGCCTCATCCGCTGTGCTTCCAGCCGCCACTTCCATGCCTCCTTTACCGCATCCTCCTGCATGTCCATCGCTTGGCGGTGCTTGTGCTGGTACGAGTTGAGCGAGCTTTTTAGTGTATCCATTTCTTTTCTGTGTAAAACAGTAAAACAAAAAACAAAGCGAAAATCAGTTTTAGTACTTAGGAACCAGGAAACTAAAAAGCTTCAGCAATAAATTGATACATTTTTGGTGCCACTAGAATCGTTAGACAAACGAGAGTGAAACTTCAAATTGAATAGCTTTTCAGTTGTGAATGAACTGAATCCGTTTTAGCAGGGCTTGAACCTTATTTTGTATCAAAATTACAGTCAACAAGCCAGGTAGCTTGCATAAAATCGATGTGAACCTTTGTATGAATCGAATAATTGGAGTTGTATAGAGTTGCTAAGGAAAAAAGGACCTTTTCCAACTCGATTCTATACGCGGCATTGAGGTTTCCATAGAAAGGTGTCAAGTAGAAGAGTCATTCCAACCAATGACATTATATTGCAATAGATTCTCTGAATTAAATAGCTGAGAAATCTTTAGTTTTGATGTTTTGAAAGCCGTATTTTGAAAGCGTATTTTAAAGCCATCCCCGAGAGTTGGTGTGGCAATTTGACGCTTACTGCAATTTCATCGCACCGTCTCGATTGATTGTTCCTACCAGGCTTCTAAAACAATAAGCATATTTCATAGAGCAATTGGGTCAAATTTTTCGACTCGACTGAATCGCTACAAATATTTAACACAATTTTACAGACTGGCCGAATTGATATGATTAAAATTATAATTAAAATAACAGCCAAACACAAATGCTAGAAAGAAAACGATAACTTACGTATAGTACTCGACGAGTACGTTTACCCATGCAAAGCTATTGGAGGCCATCTCGTGTTCCAGGTGGCGCACCCGCCGATCCGCCCGGGCCAGCTGCTCGGTCAGATCCTTGATCTGCTCGTGGAGCGCCTGCACGTTGTAGTACTCCGCCGACCGGACCAGCTTGACGCACCGCTCGTACTGCGTCTGGGACTCGCGCTGCGCCATACGGAGCGTGCGGATCTCTCGCGGGCAGTCTTCGTGCTCGCTCTTAAGTTGAAAGAAGCGCTGCTTCAGCTGGTTGTACCTGTGCATGAGCTGTTTGCGCTGATCGGCCACCTCCCGGAACAAGGAATTTCCCTTCTCAACTACAGCGAAAGAGAGAAAGAGAAATATTAAGCACAGTTGCAGGGCCGAACTGAAGCGATCGAGCGCTTCACACTCACGTGCACTGTTCGAGTTGGAGCGCAAACCGGCCAGCTCCGCCGCCAGCATGCCGTTCTGCTGCTGGGTCGCTTCGAGCAGGTCGCGCAGCTCCTCCGCCTCCTGCGCTTTGATCTCCAGGTTGCCCTTCTTGGACGCGAGCTGCTCCCGCAGCAGCTCGATCTCCTCGCTCAGCTCGGCAATGTTGGTCAGCGCACCGGTGAGCTTCCGGTCGGCCGTTGTCAGCTTCTGCTGCAGCTGCACGATTTCCGACTGATACTGCAGCTCGTCCTCCTCCCAGTCCTGCTTGGCGCGCAGCGACTTTTCCTGCACCATCCGGAGCGTTTCCTCGATGTGCTCGGGGACGGGCCCGTCCGCGGGCGGGCCCTGCTGCGGCGGCTCGGAGCGTTGCGCTGCGAGCTCTTTGCTCAGCTGCTCTATTTGCGCCTCCTGTGCCTTCAGCTGGGTCGCGTGCTCGGTGCGCATTTGTTCCAGCTGCCGGTTTGATTTGGCCACTTGCTGTTCCAGCTCGTCGGACAGATCGGTGCTGATCTGCTTGGCTACCTGCAGCTTTTTCTTCACCGTGTACAGCTCCTGCCGCAGCTCCTCGTTCTCTGCCTTGAGCCTGTCCATCGCGCAGCACGGTGGAACGGAACGACCCGGCACTTGATTTGTTTTCGCCGCGTTACCCTTTTTCTCCCCCAGTAGAAGGCACAAACCTTTGGGCGGAATCGTACGTTGGTTTTCCGTTGCTACTTTTCGTTTCGTTTGACCGTTTGATTGGCGATAGGTGTACAAAGGCGAATATGTGACCGTTGTTTGACAGTCGCGGCACTGACAGTTGGAGAGTGACGGCGATGCAGCACTGACTACACGACGTAGCGGTAGACGCGTCATAAGGATGTAAACAAAACAAGGTGTGTTCGAGCAGTTTATGAGTTTGCGTGTGATTCAACAGCGAAATGTTGTTTTTGGTAAAGTTTTGAGAGGCTTTAGCTCCAATGGAGTTATTTTGTCTCCAAAATCCAACATCAAAGATTCGAGCACGAAATGTACTGTCATGTACGAACAATGTCACACGCATGCCTTGGATATTTATTTCCTTTTATTTTTACTTGCTCCTACAGGGTTAAGCTTCACAGGTTTAGGAAAACAGATCACAAACTGGTCGAATGTGTATGACTGCCACCAAACAACCCTTGCAATAAAGTAGCACAGTCCCACAATAGGACAGTCCCGTGGAACAGTCGTCAACTCGTATGTCTTAATCAGCCATACCGGCGAACTCGTTCGTTCCCGGGAACGTTCGCCGCGACGCTCATTTTCACTTAATTCATAGCCCTCTAGATCAAAAATTAGAAAACCGCATAGATTTTATTCTGGCCAACCTAGTGGTACAATCCTGTCCACTCATGAGCGACGAATGTTTCTCGTTGAACGAGTTCGCCGGTACGGCTGAATAACAAGCCCGTCATGGGTTGAAGCCTAATATGGACCGTCTCCTCGTAGCAAACGCAGGCTCGGCTTCTTCTTTGGCACTACAACCGTGTTCGAAAAATCATGGGTAGTTAGAGAATCGGCCGTATCGGGGAGCTCGTTCGTCGAAGAACGTTCGTCGCTCATGAGTGGACAGGGTTGTACCGCAAGATTAGGCAGACATTTTTGATCATAGAGGGCTATGAAATGAGTGAAAATGAGCGTCGCGGCGAACGTTCCCGGGAACGAACGAGCTCCCCGATACGGCTGAATACCTCAAAACAAATGTCGAAATGGTTAACAGGTAGACAGTACTGATAGTTTACATTAAAATTATAATGTGATATATTTCAACACGAAGTTAGCAGTGATTTGGCAGCAAATGAAATGAAGTAAATGAGCAACAATTTCAAAGAGCCAGACTTTTAGGAACCAAGAACGGTCCCAATGATAACCTCGAAAGAACAGACAGAATCAAATCGGTATTTCCCAACTACCGCTACGGTAAGAAAATTTTCGTGTAGTTTGTGTAAAAAATAGACATTTTTCTTTATTTGATATTTGTCGCATTCAATCCCCTGCCAGAAATCTGTCCGCCTTACAGAATCATCGCATAAAACTAACTCACCTATTCTTGTACCTTTCCTTTCTGCGTACCTACGTAAGGTATCGTATTTTTCTCTCTCCTCTCTCTCTCTCTCTCTCTCTCTCTCTTTCTCTCTCTCTCTCTCTCTCTCTCACTCTCTATCTCTTTCTCGCTATCAAATTCTGCTTGCCTTTATCTCTACATTGTGTGGAGGAAGTAGTAGTTATCTAATTGCTAAGTGTCTACAGTTCCTTGCTAACAAGATGATCGCTAAACCGTTTCCGTGCCTAGGGCCTACTAATGACAGCACTACTACTTTGCCATTTACCTGCCGAGCTGGAAGAACCCCATTTCTTGAAAATGCCGTATCAGTGGCTGTTTTGCTGTAATCCTTCCCATGCAGCCTTGCACGCTGAGCCCAGTTCGATGCAGTACGGAGTACCACATTCGTGATGGTCACGTTAAACGCCTTCTTCCAGCTGCACGGTGGCAACCTCCATCGGACATTGGAACCAGTTCACTAAACATGATCAAAAACCGTAATCCCTAACATATCGCTATTATCCATTTAGTTATCTCCTTCCTCTTCTATCGACAGTGTCTACATGATGGCGTTGATCTGCTCCAGCTACTCCCAATACTCACTCACCCGCACAGACACACACACACACGCACCATCGCATGCACACGCCAATCGCCGTCGTTTCGTGCATTCTGGCTATTTACATTTCGCTGTGGAACAGAACAGAAAAATGGGTTGCGCATCAGCGACTGAAACAGGTGGACGGAAAGCCTGTTCTGTTCATGAATCCGGCATAAGTCTTTCAACACATTTTTGCGTGGTGACAGTAGGCGAAAGGTGGCGAGGAACAAGTAAAGAATAGTGCGAAAGGCGAAACTACTAATACACTAACCAAAAAAAATGTACAACTTTAAACTCTTCCTACTTTCTCTCTCTCTATCTCTCTCTATCTCTCTCTCCCTTCTCCATCCTTCTCACTCACTCTCTCTGTCTCTCTGTATCTTTTTACAATATTCGTATATAAGGAACGCATCAAAGCACGAATTAACTTAGGCTACACGGTACGGCGAAGTAGGGGATCACATGAAACACACGTGCTGCGGCTGCCACTACTTCCCGTCCGTTTAACGTAATCTGGAAGGTTGACTGAGCTACTATACACAAAGGCACTACTACCAAGGTGCTACCTAACAGACTCCAATGGAGTTCGTAAACCTAACAAACCTTAACCTTTCTAATCGCACGAATGACGGGCGACGTTCCGGGACGACCCGAAAGAGCGATGCACGGTTGTATGTGTGAATGAGTGTGTGTGTGTGGGGGGGGGGGGATCACTAAAAAACCTAACCTAACAAATTGCGGCGCGCGCGATCACAACGATCCGGCAGATGAGCATCAGTGCGATCTTCAAACGAACGATTGCTACCACTACTGCTGCTACGACGACGACTACTACTACTGCTACTACTACCACTGCAAATACTACTACTGCTGCTCGATTATGGTGCGCATTGCCGCCCGGAACACACTGCTAGAATATGGCAGTTGGAAACTGGTGTGCCGCGTCTGCAAATGGCGGCTTTAACGGTACGCAGACTAAGGCGGCTCCGAGGACTGGTAGAACACCATAACGCTGTAGTGACAGGGGCCTTAGATCCGCTGCTGCTGCGTCCGGTGTTGTGTTTTGTACTGCGGCGCGCCTAGTCACTGGACGGTTTCGGGCGCTGCCGCCGGAGGCTGCCCGCCCGCCGTTAGGAGAACGGGGGCGTGTCGCTCTCGGACCGGATCTGCCGGATGCGCACGTCGTCGTACGCGATGGTGAAGATGCTCTTCTTGTCCGCGATCTTGTTCCGCTTGCCCTTGGTGTGGAGCAGCGAGTTCATCGCGATGCCCGAATCGTGATCGTCCTCCAGCGTGGACACGTTGAGCGTTTTCGCGTTCTTGGTGCTGGTGCTGCCGCCGCCGGCACCGTTCGACTTCGCCCCGGGGGCCGCCGTCGCCGCCGCCGACTGGTCGACGATCTTGATCTGCACCTTGTTGTCGCGGCTCACGATCGGTGGCGTCTCGGGGTAGAGGTAGTGGGGCAGCTTGTCCGGCGGGGCCGGCACGACCGGCGGCCCGGTCCCGTACTCCGCCTCGAACCGGTGCTCGGAGTGCTGGAGCAGCGGGTGGCTGCCGCCCGCCTCCTGCTGCTGCTGCTGCTGCTGCTGCTGGGACTGGGCGACCTTGCGCGCGTGCTGTATGTCTTCCTTGAGCAGGCGGGCCTCCTTCGGTGGGCTGGTGCGGGGCGCCGGCTCCGGCTTGCCCTTGGCCGGTGGGGCCGGTGCGGCCGCGGCTGCCTCCCCCTCGCCCTTCCGGCGGCTGCCGCCGGTCGTGATGGTGGTGGTCGAGCTGGTGGTCGTGGTGGTGAGCAGCGTCGTCCCGCCGGCCGGCTCCCGGTCCCTCTTGCGCCCGTCCCGCTTCTCGAGCGAGTCGCCCTCCTTGCTGAGGTTGTAGTACCAGTCCATGTACTTCGGGTTGACCCCGTGCTGCTGTCCCTCGCCGCCACCGCCGCCGCCGCCGCCGCCCCCCGGTTCGTTGAGGTCCTCCTCCTTCGACACCGATTTGCTCAGGCGGGGCGGCTTGGGGGCGGGCCCCTTCGGGCCCTGCGAGCCCGCCATTGCCCCCGAACCGCCCGTCCCAGCCGCCTGCCGGCGGCTCGGCGACTCGGACGTCGTCAGCCGGATGCGGGTCGTGGTCGTTTCGGTCTTGTCGTCGCGCCGCGAAACCCGCTGCTCGACCGACGCCTTCGGCGACACCGTCACCGACTTGGACGTCTTCGTCACCGAGTACCGGTAGTCCTCCACGTCGGACGCCATCTCGTCCAGGCTGTCCGCGGAGAAGTAGTTCTTCTGCACCACCACCTCCTTCTCCGAGCCGTCCGAGTCCTCGTAGTACTTGACGTTCTTGCGGTACACCTTCTTGCGGCGCCCGTCCGCCCCGGGCGCACCATTGCCCCCGTTACCCCCGCCCCGCCGGCCCCGCTGCTCCGGCCCGTGCAGCGAGTCGGAGATTTCCATCAGCACGTCCCGCTTGAGCCGCTGCTCCTTCCCGGGCTCCTTGCCGTTGCGCGACAGCTCCTCGTTGCGCTTGCGGCGCAGTATGCTGGTGCGCGTCTCCTGCCCACCCCGCCGGTGCCCACCGCCGCCCGGGCCCTCCCGGCGCAGCTCGCGCCCGTGGTGCAGCTCGTCCTCCTCCTCCTGGATCGGGGTGCGGATTTTGCGCTTCACCGACTCGACCACGATGATGCGCCGGTTCGACTTGCGCTCGCCGGTCGACTCGCCACCGCTGTACTCGCCGCTGCCGCCGCCCAGCCCGCCCTTGCCGCCGGTGCGGTGCTTCAGCGTCTTTTTGCGGTGCCGCCGGCGCTTGATCAGGTACACGCCGTCCGGGCTGTCCGGCGGGCTGTACCGCACGTACTCGTACTCGTCCTCCGACAGCGAGTCGTCGTTCTCGCTCTTGGTGCGCCGCCGGCCGAACCCGCCCGAGGCCCCGAAGCCCCCAGCGCCGCCGCCGCCGCCGCCGCCGCCGCGCATCGGCTCCGTCTGCGTGCCGGTGTCGCAGTCGGTCTGGGTGGCGGCCACCACCACCGCCATCGACTGGCACGGCAGGCTCTGGGTCTCGAGCGCCTGCTCGTACTGGTTGTACCGCTCCTCGAGCTTCTCCTTCTCGAGCAGTATCTGGCGGAGCAGCGCGTTCTGCTGCTTGAGCGAGTGCTCCAGCTCCTGGTGCATCAGCGAGTGGGTCGAGACGGCCGGCTTCAGCCGGCCCGGGTCGCCGTCCCCGTCCGCCGCCGGGTCCTTGCTGCGGCCCGCGCCCGCACCGATCTTCACCTCGGTCACGTGTTCGCCCCGCCGCACCGGCACCTCGTTCGGGATGGTCTGGATGAAGGTCGTGCCCGGCAGCAGCTGGTAGTGCTCGCGGATGATCTGCTTCCCGTTCGCCTGCTCCTCGATGTACCGGCGCATCAGGATCTCCTTGCCGCCGTTGTCCACCATGATGTACTGGGGCTGGTTGGGCTGGGCGGCCACGCCAGCGCGCTGCTGCTGCTGCTGCTGCTGCGCCTGCTGCTGCTGCGGTATGTTGACGTAGATGTTCTCCTCCTCGTTGCGGCCGCGCGTTATCAGCCGCAGTATCTCCGCGTTGCCGTCCTTGATGAAGTACTGATCGCGCGGCTCAATGTCGTCCGCGACCAGCTGTGGAGCCGCCTAATGCGGAGAGCACAACGTGAGACAACGAACCCTCAGATATGCTGTACAAGGCTTACCGCGTGTCCCTGCCGTTTGAAGCTGCCGCGCCGCTCGTAGTTCAGATCGCTGCCCCGATCCATCTCGTGCCGGCGCATCGAGTCGTCATCGATCGGCAGCGCATCGTCCGTGGTCGGTTTGCCGCCGCCGCCGCCGCCGCCGCCCCCGCCACCACCGCCGCCGCCACCAGCATGATGGTGATGGTGGTGGTGGTGGATGCGCTTCAGCGACTGGTACTCCGGATCGTGCTCGTCCACGTCCTCCACGTACATGTCCCGGTCCGCGTTCAGCAGGTTCGTGCGCGACCGGTGCATGTGCGTGTCGTCCTTGGTCGATTTGCTCTTCATGTCGCTCCTGCAACGAACGAACAACGGAGCCTGATTAGTGCTGGGGAGGGGGGATGTTAGCGCACATCTCCTTCTGCCTTTGCTCTCGCGAGAGCGGCGCGCTTGCCAATCCGGACTGCCGAGAAGGGTGTGTTTTTTTTTTTTGCTACTACGTACTACATCCATCCGCCTTTACTACAGTACTACGAAACCACTACTATGTACGGGCACCAGCTAAGCTAACACAAACGCTCCATCCAAATCTTGGGTGGGATGTTCCAAATCTTGAATTACTGGACAGGCAGAGGGAGGGTGGGAAGGGGAGGTTGCGGGTTTAGAAATGAAGTACGCAAGGGAAGGAGCTGTCAGACAGGCTTTACAGTAGTTTCTTTACAGTTGTTCTGTCCAAGCATGCTGAGTAGTAAGCCAGCACAATTTGCACACTAAAGCCTAACGGGTCCTGGAGACCTTTCAAATCTTCACAAACAGTAGCCTACTCCTTGAAGCCTACTAGAAACAACACGTTCCGCACATTAAAAAAAAAAAAAGCTAAACTCGCTCCAACACAACGGTTGGCAGGTTCGTCGCTTGCTCTCACTAACTCTTTCTGGATGTGGACGGGTGGGATGTTCGAATGGAAAAAGGGGACATGGATGCTCAACTGCTTTCCACCCCATCTCGCGCAGGAAAAAGTAAAACAGAAAAAACGGGTTGGCGGAGGGTGGCGGGCGGGGGTGGTGTACCCCGAAACAAAACAAAAACAAAAACAAATCCAATTTCGGCCCTCCCTGGTTACTGACCTAATTTTAACCGTATGCTTCTCTAGCTTCCCGCCATCGTTCGCCCGCTTCCGCTCATTGCCGTCGGTGCCGCTCTCGTCCCCGCGCTGGTCCGGCTCACCGTCCCGGTCGTCCCCCCCGTCGTCCCCGGCCGCCGCTAGTGTGCCTTTGCCAATGTCGCGCCGCCCTCGGTACTCCCAATGCGTCGGCTTGGTACGGGAATCGGTCGATCGATTCGCTGCTGACCAGGCTTCTCGCCGTCCCATCCACTCGGCGACCTGCGATGGTTGTTGGTGATGGTTGTTGGTGGTTTTTTTTTTTTTTTTTTTTTGGTTGGTTGGTTTTGGTTTGGAGGCAGGATGTGAGGCAGATGGTGACGACATTGCATGAAAGGCCATTTGGGTTTGTTTGGTTGTTGTTGTTGTTTTTTTTTTTTTGGTGGGCGTGGAAAGTCAGCATAAATGCGTGTGTGTGTTTTTTTTTTAAAGAGTTTAAGAGTGTGTGTGTGTGTATTTATTTTTTTTTTATAAATTTTTGAAAATTAATTATTTTATTCATATCCATTGCAGAGGTTTGTGAGATTTTTTTCGTGAGATAATTTTGCATAATTTTGCATGTAAACAGTACCATTTGCAAGTGCACAATGAGCGAAAAAGACGGAACACATTGACAGGAATTGTTTAGGAAATGTTTAGGAATCGAATTAAAAAAAATCGAAAACAGGGGGGAAAAAAGGAGGAAACGAAACGAAACACACAAATAATTATTTTGCAAACGTTTGCGGCCCGGTCATTGTTTTGGTCGGTTTGGCCAGGAGTGAGTGAGCAGGGAGAATGGCGGGAGGAAAAGCAAGAGTTTGGATAGATGACAGTGTGTGTGAAAGAAAATGGATGCAAAGGGGGGGTGAAGAAAAGAAATCGAAAGTATCGAAAGAAAAAAAAAGGATCGAGAAGAAGAAAAAAAGGAAGGGAGGGAAAAAATAAAAGTAAAAACAAACAGTGAGAACGGGCACATCAGTAAAGCTAATTTTGAAGGTGTAGTTTTAAAACGGTAGCGGGAAGGAAATTGGTAGGGTAATAAGGAAAAAAAAGCAACTGTATTTAGTAGATACGGTGGGCGGGACTGGATCTAGGGATGCAAGAACGAAATTAAACCAAAACAACAAACAAAACAAAAACACACCAGCCAGCGCACAAGCATGCACATTGGCGCAAATTCATGTAGATGTCGCTTTTGGACCGATGAGTCAGACAGCTGTCGTTTGCTATTACACGGTTCGTTAGTACTGTGAATCGGTCATCTGCACGATTTAGTGCAAGTGCGTTGTTGGCGTGAGTTTTCGGAAACGGCAATACAAACAACAACAAAAAAACTATGAATTGTGTAACACTATGTAAGCACTTTTTAGTGTGAAGCAAACTGTAGCAAACAAATCATTCAAACACGTGTGCATGAAAACAACACAAAATTATACAAAACAGTGTGCAATAACAAACAGAAAATGTACAACTCGTGCAAACAGGTGGTAAGGAAAGGTGTAAACGAGCGCGCAAGCTCGAGCCAAGATGACAGTTGCGTGTCGAGTCGGTTCAGTGTTACGGTAAGTGCTAACGTGCGAACATGGTCCCCTTGTTGGTGGTGTGCAAAAAAAAGCGTTAAAGTTCAAAACGTTTTCCCAACCGAAACAGTAATAGTACCCGTTCGTGTGCCAGTATGTGTGCTGTTCGATGTGCGCTGTGCTAGTGCGAACTGGGTAGGGGAGAGAACACTAAGAGTGATGCTACGGGTACGGAAATAGTGAGGGTTTCTGGTGTGTTTCAAGGAGGAGTGAAGGGGGGGGGGGGAGGAAATGCAGGATAGGAGCGATGGTCAGTGTACGACTGTGAGCTCTGCAATGCTACTAGGGGGTTGAAGGTAACAAGGAAATCTACCTGCACAGATTTGGATTGCTTTCCAAGTCCCTGCTTTCTATGAACAAGATCATCTTCGATATTATTCACGCGCAGTATGCGTTTGCTGAGAAAAACAAACCAAGAGACGGTGTTTGGATAATGAGACAGGTGACAGGTAGAGAGACAGAGTGAGGGTAAGAGAGACACAGTGGGGTGAGATTGCGAGATGAAGATGGAGATAGAGGAGAGAGCGATAACATCGAGATGGGTACATTCGGTTCAGGACGGAGATGGGAAAAATAGAGTGATACAGAGACATAGAAAAAGAGAGAAAGAGAGAGAGAGAGAGAAAGAGAGAGAAAGAGAGAATGCGAAAAATATAACATATTATTGTTTTAGTCAGTGATGATGCTGCTGGAAAGTTGAGATGAGCGCAATGTCCGCCCGAGATGCTCTATTAAAAACGGGAAGTTGTTGTTTGGGCTTTGTTTGTACTTTGTACTTCTTTTGTATGGCGAAAGATGGCGCTATTGATGACGGTAGAGTGGACTAAAACTGCTATGGGGGACAAATCATTGGCGGAGGGGGAGAAAGAATGTTGGAAGGGAAACAGCCGCTCGGGGAAGAGTAGGATGATGGGACAGGGTGTATTTTTTTTAACCCTGTTCGGTTTCGGTGAGCCTGATGTCATGTTTGTGATCGAATCAACGTGGTAGTAGGTTAGTAGTAGCGTCCTGGCAGTTAACGTGATACGGTGAGGTCAGTTGTATTATAAGTGAGGTATAGATAGCAGTAACACTAAGAGTAGTAGTAGTAGTATTAGTAGTAGTAGTTACATATGTGGTAGTATTGGTAGTGTTGAAAATGTAGCACAGAAATATCGTCTATATCATCTTAAAACATAAGCGTAAAAGTGAAACAATTTGAGTTTATTTACTATTACTGTAAGTCAAATGTACTGACACATGAAGTTATGGAAACAAATACCAGAGAACAAAAACAAATATAGAAAAAAACGATAGAAAAAAAACAAATGGCTCGAAAGGAGCTTACAGCTTAGCAACTTAGACAAAACATATAATGAAACATCTTACGAAGGAAAATAGTAAACCTATAAACAAATCAAAACAACAAAATCAGAAACATAAAACAAACTAAACCCACCAGTCTACTAAAACCCGCAGAAACAACATACACAGCAACACAACAACAAAAAAAAAACAAAACCTAAAGCAAACAAACACACAAAACAAAAGCAAAGAACAAGAAAAAAAACACCCGCACGCTCTGTCATGCAAAGAGGGAACGCCCCAATCTAGCAGTGTATATGTGGAAGGCATTCCCGATGTACTGTGGAAGTGATGTGTATGTGTATGTATGTGTATATGAGATAAGAGATACAGAGAGTACAGAGCTGTAGAGGATCCTAGCTCTTCCACAAGGCGTGCAGCCACGAACCCGAAGAGTGGCGACAGTATGCGATAGACTGGGCAGGGTGGTGAAGGTTACTGCAGACCAAGTCACAAGAGGGGGGGTGGGGGGGGGGGGGGGTAGGAAGGGGTGGAGCTTTTTGGGGCAAACAAAGAGGTGGGAGGGTGCGGACCGTAGACTTACCGGTTGGTAGCGTTCAGCGGACACCGGGGACAGATGCAGCAGAGCAGCAGCGTGAGGATGCCGAGCGCTAGCAGGATCGCGAGAAAGATGAGCAGCCAGAACAGGACACGGTTTTCGGCCTTGTAGAGAATCTGGTGGAATAAGAGTAGAAGGATGAGTCTGGTGTGGTCGTGACATCGCCACCACCACCGCCCACCACACTTACAGCACTGCGCTCCTCCTGGCTGATGATGTTGGTGACCGTGCCGTTGATCGAGAGGCGCTGCTGGATCTTCGCGATGTCCACCACCGAGTCCGCGTCGTACAGTATCGTCGCGATCACAACGGACCGTTCGGCGCCGCCACCACTACCACCGCCGCCGCCGCCGCCGATCAGGTCGGTCGGGATGCCCCCGTCGCCGGTACGGTACGGGCGCACCTCCTGAATGATGACCCGCCCGCCCGTGATGTCCGCCAGCGTGTCCTGCACCTTCTTCCGGTCCGGGTCCGACCCGGGCACAATGAACGTGACCGTGCGCGTCCGGCTTTCCGGCGGATACACGCGAATCGTGGCGGTCGAGTAGCGCACCGGCACGCCCAGATCGAAGGCGCGCGCCGTCAGCACGAACACGTCCGACTCCTTCTGCCCGGTGGCGGGCGGACCACCGGACGCCACACTGCCCCCTGTCTGCCGGCGCCGGCGCAGCCCACCGACCGATTGGCCTCCACCTCCTCCGCCGCCTGTTCGCGGCACGAGCGGCCCGTTCAGCTTCAGCTCGCCCGTGATCGGGTGCAGGAAGAACTTGTTCTCGTAGTTGCCGTAGATCAGCTCGTACCGCACCTCGTTGTTCGGTGCCTCCGCGTCCCCGTCCGTCGCCCGGATGAACGCGGGCACGGTGAAGTTGCGCAGGTCGGCCGCGAGGATGAACTCGTACAGCGGCTTCTCGAACGCGGGCGTCTCGTCGTTCACGTCGATCAGCCGGATCACGAGCGGCACCTGCGCCCGGTTGCCGATGCCGTCGTCGTCCCGCGCCTCCACGTACAGGTGGTACTCGGGCATCGCCTCCCGGTCGAAGCCGTGGTTGTTGAGCGCCACCGTCACCACGCCGGACGCCGGGTCCAGGTTGAGCGAGGTGTTGTGCGGGCCTAGGATCTGCGTGTAGCGGACGCGGCCCCCGAGCCGCGCCGTGTCGACGTCGGTGGCGTGCACCTGGACGACGCGCGTCCCCGCCGTCATGTTCTCGGGCAGGTCGACGATGTAGTCGGCCTGCTCGAACACGGGCGGGTTGTCGTTGACGTCCGCCAGGTACACGGTGACGTTCACCAGCATCGACAGGTTGGTGGCGGGCCCGAGCTCCTGCGCGAGGATCTGAAAGTGGACGTAGGTGGCCGCCTCGTAGTCGAGCCGGGCGCTGTCCCGCACGCGCACGACAAAGTTCGCGTGGCCCTCGGCCACGTTCGGCGAGATCTCGAACGTACCGTTGTTGCCGAGCAGGGTCAGCGAGAACACGCCGTTCTTGCCGGCATCATCGTCCATCACGCGCGGTGTGTACGGGTCGGTGAAGGTCAGCACCGTGCCGGGGGCTGCGTTCTCGTCTAGCCGGGCGACGTAGCTGAAACAGAGCGAGCAGATGGGGAGAGTGAAACAACCCGCTTCAAGGGGGGGGGGGGACGAGTCTCTCGGCAGCACTTACTGGTCGTTCTCGAAGTAGGGCGGCGAGTTGCTGCGCTCCGGCAGGAAGAAGGCAAGCTGCACCGTCGTCGCCATGGCGGGCGGCTCATCGCGGCTCACCTTCACCTCCTCCGCGATCACCGTCAGCAGGACGGGATCGCCGGCGTGCGTCAGTGCCAGTATGTCGTCCAGCGGTCGGAGCAGCGATATCTCACCTGGAGAGCAATAGAAGCGTGAGATACAGACTGGCACATTGCACGCGTCCATCCGCGTCATATCTTACCACTCGTTTCGTTGATGTCGAAAAAGGACGTAAACGGGTTGCCCTCCGACACTAGCCCGTACCGGATCTCGCGCGGCACCCCTTTGTCACCGTCCTCGGCATGCACCTGGAGTACCTGTTAGAGCGAGCAAACAAGCGGTCGTTACCTTAGTGACGGACGGTGCGGCAAGGTTCGTCGCCTCTTACCTTGTCGCCGGGTATGAGCCCGGGCGGAAGACGTGTTACCGGTGGGGCCACCGTAAACACGGGCGGCACGTCCTGCACGTCCTCCACGATGATGACCACCTCCAGCCCGGCAATGTTGCGCGTATCCTGCCCCGGCTCTGCGTACGCGTCCTGTGAGAAGCGTGGGAGAGATAGGGAGGCGTAAGAGCGTTGTCAACAACAACGTGTCTGCGCTACTTACGTTTGCCAGTACCGTCAGATGGTACATTGCTTGCTTTTCAAAGTCTAGCTGACCGAGCAGAAAGATGGTGCCTTCGGCCGTCTCGGGCGATATGAACTTCTGGCGAATACCGAACAGTGGTGATCCCTGGTGATACGAGACGGAGAAGGAATGCGGGGTTGTGTGTGAAGACGTACTAGGAGTTGGGGCGGTGTTGTTTACTTACCCATAGCTCTAGATACACAGGCTTCTGGAACAATGGATTTTTGTTCGCCAGCACGTAGTCCAGCTCGGTTCCTTTTTTAGCATCCTGAAACGGTTGGAGATGTTGGAGAAGGCGTTGAAAAGTGTGCACTTCGAATTCTGG
Source organism: Anopheles gambiae (assembly GCF_943734735.2). NCBI lineage: Eukaryota > Metazoa > Arthropoda > Insecta > Diptera > Culicidae > Anopheles > Anopheles gambiae. The sequence continues at coordinate 2,479,335 of NC_064600.1, read as the reverse complement.
GGGAAGAATTGAGATAGTTTCTCCCAGCCGCATCTGCTCCCCAATAGCCTAAATAGACTAGCTCAGATAGCAAATGCAATATAGATATCTCTGAACTTGCAAGAACCTTCCGTAGACGACACCATTGCTCCCCTCCAACCCATCGCATCCAGCAAATATAGGTTAATTAGATTCCTGCGTCTTGCGAATCTTGCACCATTTTGCAGGGACAATTGTTCACCGCAGCGGCTCACAGCTCGTGAACAATAAATGTGATACACAAATGCACAGAGCTCAGTCTATGGTCACTCCATACCAGGAACTGTGGAAACCCGTCATCGCACACGACAGGGACCTCAAGGGGAAGAGAAGGAACGTAGGCAACGTCAAGAAGCTGGCCAGCAAAGAAATGATAAATGGTAATGCATTGTTTTGCGCTCCGCTTCCGGAACAGAAACCCGCCGGGCGGAGACTTAGCAGACTTGTGTGTTTTGTTGGAATTGATGATCTTCGGTCCGCTGTTTGTGGTTAGCCGTGTCTTCGTTGCGGTTATGCCGCTAGAAGTGAATGCATTAAGTTTATGGTGGAAGAAAAGGAAGGCAAGTTCTAGCCGTTGTCGCTAACCGTGAGCGTTCGAAATTGGAACAGCCAAGAACAGCCACATTGGCCTACGTTTGATGGGTGGAGAGACTGCCCCAGTCCCTGCAGTATATTCCTTGTGCCCCGAAACCCACGTTCCGCAGGGCAGCTCTGTTTGCGCGACCTACCTCCGGCACCATGATGATGCCCGCCTTGTGCGGAAAGATGACGTCGTGCGGCGTGGTAAAGTTGGTGGCAGTGATCGAGCAGCTCTGCACCGACATGCCGCCCTTGGTGTCCTTCACCGACACCTGGAAGTCGTAGTAGCGGCCCGGTTCGAGCCGCCGCGTCAGAATCACATTGGCCTGGCAGATGGAGTTGAACTTGGTGCAGGGCAGCGTCTCGATCTGTACCGTCGACGACGACGCATCGCCTGTGGCGGAAGAAAACGGAGAGCAAAATAGACGATCAATATCAATAGGATCATATCTGTAGGCAGACCCTGTGTTCCCCGTGACCCAGGGCATCCATTCGTGTACCTACCGACTAGCTCAAACTGGAGCGGGTACTCGAACTCTTCGTCGGAGGCCCGCAACCGGTAGATGACGGAGCCGACGGTTGCGTCGGCAGGCACCAGCACGAGCCCCATCCGGGTGGACGGGTCGAACTTTGGGTCGAGTCCGGCCGCTTCCGGCCAGCAGGCCGCGAGCGCCAGCAGGGCTAGCGTGAGCGGGATCCTAGGGCTGGTGTGGTCCGGTCGTTTCCTTCTGCCGCTGGTACTGCTGTACGCTCCCGCGCACGTCACGCCGTTGCGCGTCATCTTTATATGGCTGGTGGAAGGAGAAGAACAGAAATGGACATTAGAAGATATTAGCATTAAGCAAAGGCCTGAATTCTCACAAAACTAAGTCCTCTAGCGTTGCATCCTTCGAATATTACTTCTTTCTCCCAGGAGATATTATGCTGCTGTCAATATCGCCAGATTCCGTTAAGAAAAAAGCACCGCTTTGCATGTGAAGTCGGGTTAGTACCTCAAACAATTTCCCTTTTTTTGTAGGACATTACCCAAAACTTTTTTAAACAACGTGTGACCTACTCTGTCACATCAGATCCCGCTGGACAACTCATCCAAAGCATTGGAGCATCACAGGCGTACCAGCAGTACAAATGAACTCCCAATCAATAATCGTTAACTGCTGAAAGCGCGAATAATTGTTGCTGGTGCGGGCGTACGGGAGAGGAGGCCCTTGTCACAACGGTTTGCGGTTTTGCGGCTGAGTAATCCCTGAGATGGAGTTGTGTGACTTTTTTCTTTTTTTTTGTTGGTTTGCACCTTCGTCTTGCAGTTGCAGTCATTTTCTAGACGACGGCAAGCTATCGGTGAGTGGAGCGGCATTATACAATGCAGGCGCCGCTCGTTCCCGTCTGCGTGTGTATGTGTGTGTGTGTGTGTGTGTGTACAAGCATTCTGCACTTCGGCTGGAAGGATTTAATGACGGCGGCGATCTTCCACTCTGCCAAACTGTCAATTAAATGTAACGCTCGGAGATAAATGGCTAATGCAAATGGAAAGGTTTCGGGGCCGTGGTTCGTACGCCGGCCGTGGACGTGTTGCGCCGATTTGCATATTAGTTTCTGCTTTATGGGCCTCGCGACGTGGGGTTCCGGCCGACTACACGACTGTCTAGCGTTGTGGCAAGGATGCCGGGCACTACGCTTCCGGGATGCGGGCAATTTCCCTATTTCGAGCACGGAATCGCAATCAGCACCAGAGGGTCACAAGTGATTGCAGTGTTCCTTGCGCGCGTTTGCGGTTGAGCAAAGATGACCTCCAACGCTCTAACCGCAAACGAGAGTTGCTTAACTGTGTATGAGAAAAAAAAAGAACGGTTGAGGGGGCTGAACAGCTTCTACGAAAGGAAGTTTGAAATGACTGTTGATTGCCCAAGTTATGTAAGGCGATATTGACTCCCCCAGTCTGCCCTGCTGCATCGCAGAACACATTCCAGCACACGATTATCTGCTTGCAGCATTCAATCTGAACAACTCACAAAATTCTACACCCTTTCGGCTGTGGGCTTAATCCCATCCCGCCGTCGCTTGCCCTGGGGCGGGCAAACAACATGGGACAACCGCGCACTGGGCGAATAAATAAGTCCCCGGGGTGGGGGTGTCCCGGTTACCTTATCTAATCTCGCTTGGCAATCACACCACCAGAGCGACGCAAACCCGAGACAAAGGTGCAAAAAACCGTGCCACCACCGTGCAGGCCACACTTCACGTACCGCAACACGATCGACCTTTCCTGCCGGCCCGAGCAGCACAACCGTCCCGCGGGGCGGTCGAACATCATCGATCTTGCGCGGCTGCCTCGCGACCCCGTCTCCTGCAAGGCGCGGTGTGCGCCGTTCCGCCCGCGCATGGGAACCACTGCAACCACGGTCCCCTTTTTGGTAGCGCGGCACGGGACACGCAGCATGGGGCGCGTCTAGTGTGGCTTTTTTTGCGCCCATAGTGCTAGAATTATCGCCTTCGGTTGTCGCACTTTGACCGGTTTCGTTGGGTTTATCTGGTGCGCGCTTTGTTCCGAGCATGGCACCGTGCCGGTTACCTCCATCCCCTGCCCCTTGCAGTGGTGTCACGCCGTTGCTGCCCTATCTTAAAGTGTCCCGCGTCCGCTAATGAGCTGACACAAGCCCTTCGCAAGCTGGAGCTTTGTTGCGAAAAGGACTGGAAGGGGCGCTAGAGGCTGACCATTTCAGGCTGGACAGTTGCAGCTGATGAGTTAAGGGACGTGGGAAACCACACAAACACACACACACACACGCGCGACTGGCTCTCAGCTGCACGTCTGACCAGAGCCAGCACCACGTCGACGTACACTAGGAAGTATAACGTGCGACTTGTTTATGGTTTGTGTAGCTTTAATTATGCAAACTTACACACACACACACACACACACGCACACACACTAAACACCCGCTGACTACCTCCTGCAACGAAGGAGCGGCGCGGGGGTCTTAAAAGTGGGCAAAAAGGGTGCAGTGTTTGGGTTCGTTTATCATCGCTAAACGAAAACCATTTACGGCACAGCGAGCCGTTCCAATCGCTGCAAATCCAATCCAGCAAGCTGGCCCGGGGGGTGCGCAAATGGCGTGGGCAACCGTCACCGAGGAACGGTGTACGTGTAAAAACTACGCCAGTGGTACGGCACGGTGGTGGCAATAAGTTAATCTAAATTATCATCTTAATTATTTGTGATTTTACAGCTCACGTACGGGGTGTTGTACGGGCGGGTTCACGAGAGGGTGCAGAAGGTTCGTCGCGCACGCACCGTACACCAAGTGCACCATGAAGTGACGGACACGCAACACATGTTGCGGTATGTTTCGGCGCAGGACCTGGTGAAAAGCGGGTCAATAGTGGTCACGCAGCTCCCGCGTAACCCATTAACCTTGGGTGTGGATACGGCTGCTCATCAAAGGTACTGCTGGTCCTGCTTGCCCCCCCCCCCCCCCCCCCATGCACGGAGTTCGTCGCCAAGGGTTTGCAAGGTCTCTGCAGCTGAAGCTCTCCTTCAGCTGTCAGAGTTGTGTGCAAGATAAGGGTGCCTCCTCCGAGTCATCTGCATAGTCTAGATATGTCAAGAATTTGTAGGCAAATGAAGTTCAAGACCGTCTCATCTTAGCGACTATGCACGCTGGAATGCTGGGCTAGAGATTCATCGCTTTTCGAGATACCCCGTCCGAACTTTGTTGCATCTTTCGGGAGTTCCGCTTCCATCGAGCCGCTGCGGTCAAAATCAATACATACGGTCCCGTGAACTTGAAGCGGCAGTGTGTCCCTGGCACCAACCGCCTCTTTCACCGTTAAACCCCTCCGGCCACACGGTCAGAGGCGCGCTCTCGTGTACCGTTAGAACCGTTGTTTGGCAGTGTCTGTGTGTGTGTGTGTATGGACAGCGGAAGGCAATAACAACGAACCCTTCGACGGACGTTATCGTACTCACGAATCGGACAGTTCGCCGCGGGTCTCCGGTAACCGGTAACGTTCGTCTCCACCCGCAAGCGGCGCAAACTGGGCAGAGAGAGAGATAGAGCGAGAGAGAGAGAGTGGGATGCGGGGGCTTTTTATCGGTCATCGGCCTTCGAGCACGCTCGGGACCGTGCGGCATCGATTGAGCGCGTGGTGATGGGTATGGGAATCGGCTGACCTCCGATGGAATGTCAATACTGTCTCGTTCGTGTGGTTCTGTTCTCATGTACCCATGAGTCACATACCTACAGCAGGCACGCACACACATCCATACACACGTGTACATTACATCCATCAAATTGGATGGTGGATGGTGGAAGCGAGAAACAGCGATAGAACGCATCGATGGTGAGTGTGTTGCCTGCCGGAGTGGTGGTGTGGGAACGAAAACGGAACCGCTCACGTCATCGGGCGGGCGACGTCGATCGTTTACATATCGATCGTTCGCAGCTGTGCCAAACAATCTCCACTGGAGGGCAAGAGACGCTCGAGAGAAAGGAGAGACGACGCACAATGGAGAGCGCGTTCGCTTCTGCTAGTTTTGTGGGTTTGCTATCAGTGAAGCTCATAACAAGCTTGCTGAAAAAAGAGCTTGTTGCAGAGATATACAAACAGGCTCTCTTCCTGATGTATTGGAACATTTCGTAGCGTTTCAGTTTTGAATAATTTACTGTTGGAAGTATTATATACAAGAAGAATAGGCGATCAAATTCAATAACATTTCTTCTAGCATCCCATGGACCCATACAAGATTAGAACTCTTGACGGTCATGTTATTGAGCAGCGCACGCAACGGATAGACTACGTGAGCGCCTCGAGTTGTTGAGATTGAAACGCTCTTTTATCATTTAACATTTCAAGCACTGACTCTTGGAAGTCGTGTTGACGGTCGCTTCTGTTTATGACATCCGATGACAGGTTGAGACGTTGCGTTCACCAGCAGCTTGTCTCTTTGCCATCAGTTCGGGGGCAAGACCGGAGCGACAAAAAGTTTAAGATCCCGTCACTCCCCCCTCATTCTCCATGCGCAAAATGATCGGTTGACGACCCCATAAGGCAGAGGATGAAAGTTCTTATTGCGATTCCTTGCGCCGAAGGAAGACTGGAAACAAAAACAAAACAAAAAACGCGAAAGAAAATCACGTCACGATTTGCCACCCAATCGACCGGCGATCCCTCCCAGGGTTCCGAGGATGAGAACAGCTTTGCCTCTGCTTGCGTTTTTCGGGGCCCCGGTTTCGTTCCGTTTCGTCTGAGCAGCGGGCGAGGTAGGTCGTCCGAGCTTGACCGATTTATCCGTGACGGCAGTCACCCTTTCCGCGCCCAAACAGAGGGGCTATCGAGCACAGAAAGGCACGGGGGAGGTAATCAAATAGAATGGCTCCCACTTTGCCGCAGATGAAGGACGCTGCGAAACGTAATGGTAGAATCCCCTCCCGGGAGTACATTATTACGGTTTTTGCAGGAATTGAAGCATTTGAACGGTTCAAGACGGAGAGATAGAGAGAGAGAGAGAGATCGAGACGAAGTCAAGTATTCGTAGTTTGGTTGAATCGTGGTACGCGCAGCTCGCGAGCCGGACGGGTGTGTGTACGTGCGCCGGCAGATAGTACAATTTAATTATGATGCAATAATGATTGAGCAGAGCACTAACCTAACGAGCTATTGTTCTTGGGTCGCTAGGAAATTGTACGTCAGGTTATATATCTTCATATATGTGGTGTGTTGCCTTGCTGCTGCAGAGCTGTTTGGAGTGATGAAGCTGCTGGGGAGCTTTTCACCAGCCACTTTCCGATGATGACGTTGTCACCGTAGCCGCACAGAATCCAGCAAGCCATTCTCATCAGCCACATTCAGGGCGTATTGCGCCATATCCAGTCTCTGTTGGCTCAGGCTGCAGAGGCTGTAGCACACAGATCGTCATACTCTCGCTCGACGCAAATAGGCTCCAAGAACCTTTACGAAGCCTCCAACCGTCCCAGGAAACGATGCAGCAGCATCAAGGGTCTTATTAGAAGATAAGCGAACGTGCTGTGTCTCGGCGGTGCTGTGAACTTCGGTTAAAGCTATCGGGCCGGGTCCGCGGTAAAGAACATTTCCTCCCGAATTATCTGCCCGAGGTCATCATAATCGGTCAACGGCGAGATACGGCGAAAACGGTGGAAAACATGAAAAGATCTGCACCCCGCCCGCTGCATCTTTCGTGTGCCTTTTTCCCTTCCCCGTGCACGTATCCGCCGGAGGGCACACTGAAGGCTCACTGGAGGCACGAGGAAGCCGGGAAATTGATTAGAATCGCAAATCAGCACGCTGCATCTCTGGCCGTTCTGTAACCCGGAGGCTTGCCGGGGCGAAACGTGATGGAATTTAATTAATCATATGTTTCCTTCTTCCAGCCCGCGCTCGCTTTTACCCGCACCGCAACTCACTACAGTCGCCACGAATCCGGCTCGAAGGACCAAAAACGTAAATCTATGTGGTTTTGTGTGTGTGTGTGTGTGTGTGTGTGTGTGTGTGTATTCGCAGCGCACCATTTATTTAAATGACTGGCCTCGGACGAAACGAACTGAGGCACGCTCAGCAAAGCCACCTACATTTTCGTGCCACAACCATTCCGCACCATTCGCCCCCGGCCGCTTGGGGTGTTTTTATTTGTACTTTCATGTGGCTTACACGTTTGTCTCAAAATCCGACCCCATTCCCCTAAGAATTAGCGTGTCCCGTTAGGTGGCTCCGGAGCGGCAAACGCAGCCGCAGATCGATCGAGCGGTTCATTAAATTAATTGGAAGACCATCTTCCTCATCCCGTAGAAGCTCCCACGCTACGCCCCTTTCCCTCCGCCCCGGCAGTGTCCGCGCCGTGTTTGGTTGGTGTTTTGGTTTGTTGGTTTGTTTTATTTTCTACCGCTTTGTTTTGCTACACTGTTCGCGCATTTGCATAATGGTGTCCCGGTGCTTTGATTTAGATGGGCAAACCGGACGGGTGGCGTGTAGTTTTGTTTCTTCTTCTTCTTAGCCGGTTCACCCGGGCTACGGCCCGACAAGGATGCGTCCGATGCGGTGCATTATGGCTGGCCTGGGGCACAAGGCAAGAAACTGGGGGATGGAAACTTCCCGTTGGCTAGTGGAGTAGAGAATTGCAACTGGATTGTCAATACAGAAGCCGTGTTAGCTATGTTGCTGTGATGTTTTGATTTATTGATACATGGGAAACCAAGCGAGCACATTCTTGCACAACGACTTCAAGGAGCAAAAAAATATCAGCATGCTCGTAGCTTTCGAGCTGGCATTACATATTTTTCGATGTCGTATTGTATGGCTGTGCATAATTCTCAGCACCCTAATATTAAATGAAATGCTGATAGTCCTGTCATAAAGATACGTTTGAACTGAGATGACTGGACGCCCTAGCAAACGATCATCAAATAGTAATGAAAATACACATCATGCAGCTCCTATTAGCCTGATGCTACTCATTCCCTGCGCTTATCTGTGGATGAAGTTATTAAGCTAATGGAGATGATCAATTCATTAAAGCAAGAATGAGCTAGAAACGCTTTTAGTGTCATCATCTTTAGCCATCCCAATCTGAGGCGAACCGTGTTCCTATTCCTAGGCCTCCTGGGCTGCTGTTTGCTGAACCATAACCCTCCCGTTTTATTACCTCCACCATCACCACGACCAGTCGAGCATGGAAGGGCAGTAAAACGAAATTAAACTGTTGTCACTAAGCGAACTTCACACGGGCCCAGCCCTTGCAGCCGTTCTACCGTGCCGTTCATACACGCCCGTCTGACGCGCGTCAGAAATAAATTGCAGCGTAACGCGTGGTGCCGTGGCAAGATAAGCCTCCAACGGAACCCGAAAAGGTAGGCCGCGGCGACGTGGGAGTTTTAGTTAAACGTATGATAAATGAAGAGTTCAACGAAAACCACACAAAAAAAAAGAAAAACCTGAATGTCTCATTCCATTGGGAATCTTACCGCAGGTTCGTCGTGTCGCTCCGCGTTGAAGTTGTTTGATTCGACAAAAACGGGCGAAATTTAAGCGGCACCCCATCCAAAAAAAAACCAACGATTAAAGTACATTCCATGTGTTTTCTTGCTCTTCTCGATGGCAAATTAAAATTCAACCTGTGCAATTTGTGGTTAAAATTTCTTTGCAATCTTGTTGCATGCTACGTTTTATTCTCAAACGCCAAGCACTACTCTCTGGCTTCCCCCGGGCTTGGACAGCATTCCAGCAGTTCGAGCGACGGGGTTTCTGTGCTTTTTCCCCCTTCTATTTCTTCTTCAAGCACCTCCACCATTCTAGGTTTGCTTGCTCGCTCTGTTTCTCGGTTTGTTTTACCTTTCTCTTTTGCCTACAGTTCCAGAAGCAAAAGCATGCAAACACGGTGAGGTGAATGACAAATTATGAGCTCACCGCCCTCGCAGTAAGTCACGATTCGCTCCTCCTCCCGTTCCACCCAACTCTGCCCCGCTACGCTTTATGCTTGAGTTGTGTGAGTTTGGCATTCTTTCTCACTTCCTAATTAGAAAGTGCTGTTTTGGACTTGGCGGCTGCGAGAATGTGGCAGAGAGCGAGAGAACATTAAATTAAACAAAAAAAAACCTGTTCGGGAAGGTTTCGGAAGGTCGCTCGTCAATTTTTCTTTGCACGTTTTCAGCTCCCTCCTTCCCTACTGCTGGCTTCCTCTGTGCGCTGCTAAGCACGGCCTCCCCGGGCCTGAGATCAATCTGGTTTGCCCGGATCGCCCAATCTAACGCCGACAGTCCCATTCGCTACGGTGGATTTTTCAAAGTCCACCCCGGGAGTCGTCGATTTAATTTTTGGTGTTGTTGCTGAGGTTATTTGCCCCTCACAGCTTCTTGATTAAACCGTACCGCCAATAATGGGAAAGATCTATTGTCCAGGTGGCTGCTTTTTTGTCTTTACCCCCTCTCTCCCTCTGTCTCTCTATCTCTCTGTACAGCTGCTGGTATTTGCACCGAGCAAATACAAGGGAAAAACTCCCTATACAACCTCAGAAGGTCAGATTTTGCTTCGTTCCGTTTCATCCGGAGGACATCGACCACTGAACGATCGAGTTAGCGCAAATTTACAAAAAAAAAGTTTATGCTGGTAAAGAGATTAAGCAGAAGGGGATGGAAGTAGGCAACTGAGCAAAAGGTCTGAGCCGAATCGAACAAACAAACCATTAACTTCCGGACGACGCAAATCTAGCCCCAAGAAACCACCAATCCATCCGTCTTTGTGACGCAATTCCAGCCAGATGCTGTGCCGCTTGGCACCCACGCAAAACCTCGCCAAAAGCCTTCCTTGCCGATGGCGACAGGCAGCCAAGCAAATGAGCAAAAAAAAAAACAACAACACACAGATATAAAACCCTTTCCCCCGTTCCACTGCTGTACACCGTGCCCTCGAACCAACCGCTCGAACTGTCTGTCATCTTAAATCTCATCCCGCGCTGCGTTAATAATCGTCCGTGGCTGCCGTGCCCTGTCCCCGGCTACGGTTTCTATTTATTTATTTATTTAATATCCAACCTTTATACGCCCTTCGCAGGACGGAGTCGCCGCGCCGTGTGAGCTTAGAACGAGACATAATCCAGCCCGAAGGTTGCCGGCCGGGAAGCCGGGAAGGAAGCGTGGTGTGACTTTAGTGGCGCCACACCGCTGCCAGCAATCCGGGCGCCACACGCGTCATGCTAAGCCAGTTGACAGCTCGTTCACACCCACCCCCGGGGGGGAGGCCGAGGTGAGCCGCGAGAAAACGGAGATTTTTGCAGCGCAAATCATGGCAGCTTTGCACCACAGCCGGCCACCACTTTTGGGCTGTTTAGGGTCGCTCCGTTTTCGTTCATTTTGTGCGTTCAAAACGTTGTAGCGCTTAAGATGCTTAAACTATTGCATTTGTTGATTTGTTGCGGTTTTCGGTAGTGATTTCCAGCCCCTCTTTTATGGGCCGTTGTGTGATGGCGGGCACACGCCTACACTAAAATAACCAACCCAATGCCGTAACACCAACAATCGACAGGAATTTAGCCGTGCTGCTGACGGAGACATGGTCAGGAATATCGTACATCAGTGATAATTATAACACCTTCACGCAACCAACACCGTGTGCGGTGTGTACCAGAAGTCACACTGGGGGCGGGGAGCTGGTTGACAAAAGATGATCATGGGCACAGACCTCACCCTTTTCATCTGGCCTCTCTGACCATAACGTATCGCGGTGGCGAGTGGAAAATGCTGCTTGCAGTGGGAGAAATGTGTCCCATACTTTGACGCCAGCCCATCGCTACAAAAATGAAAGTGAAACATTCCTCACCTAACTTGTCATTAATTGTTTTTGAGAATTTGAATAGAGTGTTGGGAGAAGGCAGATTTAATTATGATTTGAATCACTTTTGCAGTTGCAGTATTACACAATTTTTTGTTTCTGATTGCTACAATTGTTGGTGCCGTGACTAGGATATACAGTTCTAGTTCTGTTGATTGTTATTGACTGCTCGTCTAATGCACATTGGAATGGTGTAATAAAACCGTAAAAAGAAAGTTGTAGTCCAACGCATTGAGTGTGTTTTATTAGCAAATACAATTCCACTACAATCAGCTGCATCTATAGACCGTTCTAAGGTTGTGTAACAAGTGGGTGCTATAAAAATCTGTTCCGCACTACCTACTCAAGCAAAACATAACTCAATCTCGTAAGAAAAGTCACGATGAAGTTTTATTCTGGTAAGATTTTACAAAGCAGGTAGAAATTCGCAAAAATAAACATTTCTATTCTCTCTGCTTCTAGTGGGCAAGCTGGTCAAGGTACTACTGGTAATGGCCGTGTGCTGCCTGCTGCTCTGCACCGCCCCAACAGGAGCTAATCCACTTCCGGGCAGAGACCGAAATACCATCGCAAACAAATCAAAAGATAAAAAAGCGAGCGCACCGAAACACTCGCTTGGAACGGGTGCTAGGATGGCACTGACTGGTGGCGGTGTTCTTGGCGGTGTATTAACCAGCATGTAAAATTCACTCCACATGAAGGGACAGCTGGGAAAGCAAACGAATTGGTTCGGTATGAAGTATGCTAAAAAATCTGCGATTTTAATCTCACACTTCATCGGTGATTTCACGAATAGTGTTTCTTATTGATTGGGAAGAATGCGCCAATAAGGTGCCGATACAGTGAGTAAATAAGACATAATTTCTCCCCCAAGACATTAGGTTTTTCAAAAACTTTAAATATATTTGAAAATGCGGACAAGCTATCCAAAATAGCGAGCAATAAATCAGAAAGTAAAAGTCTAACAAACAGTGCAGTCTTTCGGCTAACGAATATGGTTTGAATGTCTTTTGCTCATGCAGCAAAATACATACTTTTACAGTAGTCAGAATATGGCGCCGTGACTAGGATACGTTACTGTGCCCTGTTATTTGTTATTGCCATCTTGTCGTGTGCACAGTTGAATGGTGGCAAATAGCAAAAATAGCAAACAGAACATTGTTTTGTCACACAACACGTGTATTCAAACAGCTGCATCTGTAAACCGTGCTATGACTGTGGATAGAGTGGAACATTGCTATAAAATCAGTTTCCTACTACCTGCTCCAACCACATACAATTGTTTAGCACTAGAGAGACCACAATGAAGCTCTATTCTGGTGAGATATCACTCAGGCAGTCGAAGTTTACAAATAAATAACTTTTAGTTCTCTCTACTTCTTGTAGGATATCGATTGCTGGTACTGTTGGTGATGACAGTTTGCTGTCTGCTGCTCTTCATCGCCCCAACAGGAGCTGATCCACTGCCGGGCCAAACCCAACGAACCCTGGGTTACAGGGGAAATGACAAAAGAGCGACCCCACCGATGCACTCGCTTGGCTCGGGTGCCAGGATGGCAATGACCGGAGGGGGCATCCTCGGTGGCATATTTTCCGCTCTTTAAGTAAAGACACACACACACATACACTTGAAAACAAAATGTACACTGGAAGATTGACAGCGAAAGTTCTGAGCTAACGAGCTGATTGAAGAACAAATAAGGCATTGGGTGTTTTAGATTTGCTTTTCTTGAGTTAATTTTTATTTAATGGTGCCGTGACCAGGAACCACAAAAATATTACCTGTTGTTGGTGCCTTTGCCGCTAAAGCAAACACAAAATCTCAAACAAGTTGATTAATTTCGGCAAGCGCGGGGAAAAAATGAATCCTTAACTGTGAACAATAAATCAGAAAGTAAAACTTCGACAAACAGTGCAGCCAATTTGTCAGACGGGAAGTTTAAAAGGAGGGGTTTGGGGGTACCGGGTACCACCATAATGCTCTGCCTTGGTGTTCGCGTCCAGCAGCACCATATTCCCTCTGCCGTCGATATTTATTTCCTCGTTTGTTATGATAATAATGCCTGCATTATGCTTCACAGCCGGCCGATCCTTTCCGCCCGATAGCAGGCGAAGAACAATTGTGCCTGAAGAACATACACGCGAGCACACACACACACACACACACACGGTCTCATCTACATTGAATGGATGTCCTTTCTACCACCCATTGTCCGCCTTCTTTCCCTTTTCCCTTCTTAACCAGCCAGCCAACGTGACGGGCCAGTGACCTTCAACGGGTTGACGCGGGTTCCTCGCTGTGGTTGCATATTTTGCCATTTTCCTTCTTCTTACCCCCTTCCCCCTTTCCAGCAACAACCAAACAACAAGGTTACGGATGGCTTGTTTGCCAAATTGATCGATTGATACGGCACATACACGCACACAGCCCCACATCCTGCGAAGCTTTCCACCCTAGTAACACTGCGGACAAAGGTCCGCTTTGTTGTCGATGTTGTTCGCCGCGTTGTCAACAAATGCATTCCCGGGTTTTATCCCACCCCCCGCCCGCCCCCTCCTCGCGGATGTGTTGGCCTCGTGCAAGGAAGCTGCAACACACGGGCGTACTTCAGCGAGATTAAAATCGGACAGAAATATTTTCCATATTTATAAGGCACGCACGCTCCTGGGGATCCAACCCCACCGTCCACCCCCTTTTGCATCCTGGGCGTGACCACAGGGAGGGGTTGGGGGGGGGGGAGGGGGAGATGGTCATGCGTCCCCGCTGGGCGCAAGAAAAGGGAAAATTACTGTCAAATAATTACCCCTGTCGCGGTACCCTTTGCCCCGGCGACTGCCTGCCTAGTTGCAGCAATAGGAAACGAACCCTTGTTTTGTTGTTGTTGTTGTATTATTTTCCTGTTGTCTTTGCACGATCACATTGATAAGAAAGCTGCGCACGGGAGGTACATCGTTAATGCGCGGTGCAGTCGCGCCTTTGTTTCCCCGCTTTCGGGTGGTGGAACCGACCGCCGCGCCAAGCCCGGGACGACCTTCAGGAAGGAAGTTGACGCTCTCGCGGGCTATTAATAATTCATCATTTACATACACTGTCGCACGGCCGATGCGGCATGATGTACGCCACGATCGAGCGATTAGCCTTTGGGAAAATCGAGCCGGATGAAGAGGGATCACGGTGAGCCGGTTTAGTCACGCTTGAATCATTCATTAGCCAACTTTTCCGCCCGTGAGCATCGGCCCGGAAAGCTAAGAATGTTTCCCGCCGGTTAAAGTTTCATGAGTTGTATGAGTGTACTGCACACGCTAAAAACCAAAAACCATCGAACAACGCAAAAGCAATCAATGTACAATTTTTATGCGCCAGTTTTCCCCGGGAGTTAATTTCTATCGCTTTCTTTGCAGATCACCTCCCAGCTCTTTTCGCGCAGCGCTAGCCGGCCGCTTCGGCGCTTGGCAGGGAAGCAGGCAGGGGGAAAACAGCACGCCCAACAGCACTGCACGAAACGTCCGTCCGCGTCGGCAGCGAGCTAATCACAGTCATCGTGGCCGCGCTGGCGAGCGCCACGACTGCGGCAAGGCACAACGGCCGGATGAATGAACGCCCAAAAGGGACAGCGGCCTGTGCCTTTTTGTTTCGCAGCTATGCTGAGATGCAAACAAACAGAACAACAACCACAAAACTGCTCGCACTTTGGATCTTCGAGCGAAAATAATGCTTTTAATCATGCATAAAGTCCACACGACGTCTTTTCCCCCATGTTGCTGTGTGTGTGTGTGTGCTGTCAGAGGATTTTCTTCCCCAACGCGAAAAAATTCATCCCCCCCCCCCCTGCCCCCCCGTAGGCCATCACAGCTTCTCAGATGTTTCAAATCAATCGCAAAACGAGCTCGAGGAAGCACCGCGAGGGAGCGACTCAAATTGCCACTAATAATGGTGACTAAAGCGGCTAAATAATGGAAGAAATAGCAACAGCAACAACAACAAAACCACACGATCCTAATCCACAGCCCTGAGCGCGATCGATCGAACGTTCGGGCGTTGCCGCTTCGAGAAAGAGAGAAGAGATAAAACATTGGGAAGCAAGCCGGATCGATGCTGTAGGGCCGATAATTTCAAATTACAGATTCACCATGCCTCATCGGGGGCGTTTGGAGCTTATCATTTGCTGCCCTCAGCCGCCTCTGCCATCCCACATATGCAGAAACGTTTACCGTGAGGTGGGGGGGGGGGGGGGGTTGTAGAATCAAACCGAAGCAAAAAAAAACGTCTAATCCAAATCGTTCCATTAAAGTGATCTAAGGCAAGGATTTTTTTCCATTTTAAATGTTTGCTAGAAGCAGCACGGTTAGACCGTTCCTTGGGAATACAAAAACAACACATTTGCGAATGTGTATTATGTTATTAGGCGAGTAAGAACGATGATTATACGGCACAAAATTATACACCCATAAACGTTCGCAAAGGCACGAAACAGCACGATGACGTCCAAGGCTATATAATATATATCTTTTTGCAAATCAATTCTGTTCTGAATATTTATCTTGTTCTGTTTAATATTATATCATATCCTACTTGAAAGTTGAAAATTAATTTAATGATCACCCTTGAAAACATGAAACGTTTTTAAAATCAGCGCCAAACATCTTATAACAGCAATGTGTTTATTCCATTTCCGATTTAGTTTTAAACTCCAACTGTAAGCAAAATAAACAATTAGACATTGAACAGTACTCTGGCATGCACAAAGAGACGAGACTAATTGTTTTTCATAGATACATAATGGAAATATTCCTTTTGCCTGTCCCTTTCCCAAAAACATTTATCAATTCTTTTCACGAACACGATTTTGTGTAGATTTTTCTTTGCTGCATTCGACCGGGAGCCCATAAATAAAGGCAGCTCACACCAAAACCTCATATAATGCTTTGATGTAATCGATGCTGGCACAGTATGATTCCAGGTCGCTGGCTGACCGGCGCAGCTGCTCGTATACCAGCAGTGTGCCATAAATCCCCCTCCTGACCGTGTGGACAGCGTTCTCCGGGAGAGAGGGAGTTCGCTCCCGTCTAACGCCGCCTAGCTTTGTTTCGCTAACGAGCGTTCTTCAGCTACAAAACCTCCGATTACGTAAAGCGCAAAATAAAAGGAAAAAAACACACACACACACACACAAACAGACACACATGTAAGGGAGCTCGAGCGAAAGGTAGAAAGGTGAAACCGTAACACACCGGAGCGTGCGCTCAAAAACCTCGGGGTGAGGGGGGGGGGGGCGAAGGGGTTTGGCCCGCCTGACTGAATCGTGGTCAGAGCGTGGTACTTTCAAATTAAACTAGTCCGCCAGTGCGGCCCAAAGCTGGACTGAAGCACCCGGTGGACAGAGAGATGGATACATAGGTGGTGATGCTCCCATATATGCTCGGGAGCATCCTTTTGGAGTTGCTGCGGACTGTGCGGCAGCTCCAGCTTCAAGCTCGAAGGCATACAAGAGGGAGCGAACAGAAAGCGAAAGGGAAGCAGCGGCCAAGACAGCATCTTCGGCAAATCGGTTCCAGCAAAAGCCCACCACTCAACAAAGGATGATGAATGAGTGCAATGTTATCGCATCTTCCTACGGGTTGCGAGGAAATGGAACGTAACAATCATACACAAAAAAAAAAACAAAACAAACCAACAAAAAAAAACTAGAGCCAAGTCTTCGACCAACGATTCAGCCGACTCCCATCCGCTCGGTGTTGAAATGTTACGGTCGACAGCGGCGGCAAAGCGAAAGTACACCAATGTCACCAGGGCGAGCCGGTGTCTGGCGAAGCCTAGCAAATGGATTTGGTTGGCACGGGAAAGTGAAAGCCTTCTCCGATGTGCACTGTTCGACATTTAAGGATCGACGACGAACGGTACATGCGGGTTGCTGGCCCCTTCCACTGCCCGCAAGATGCTACATATTTAATAATGGTGGATGTTTGATGTCTTCCAATGGGGCCACGGTTTCGGGGTTCGTTTTAATAACTGAAATGCGCTGGTGCCGTGACTAGGAACCGTACGGGCTTTCTGTGGGCTTTTGAAGCCTTCAATATAATTGAATTATGCTTGCAACGTTCGTTTTTCGCTGCTAGTCAGCTACAGGATCATTTAATGTGTAAGTAATGCTAATGAGCAAGCGCTTAAATCGTTATCGTTGCGACTTTACGTGATAAATGACAGTCGGTGTGGAAGTGGTTGTATTTATTATTTTTCATCTGTACAAAGATAAAATAAAATTTAATCTCCCTTCTTCTTCTATTTGCTCTTTTTCTCTCTTCGATACAACTTTTGCTTCATTCACTGGTAGTGATTAATGAACCGAGCGCACGGTACCATTGTGCCAGTCGATTATTTGTTCTGTTACACTGTAAACCTGCTCTCTTGACCACACTTTTCGGTTACGATTTCATTCATTCGGTTAATTCGATTGCAATCAGACGAATAATTCGTGTTTACCGATCACAATTGCAATATGCCCGCTCGCTACAAACCACACACACACACACAAACACATTGGCAACATTATTTAAAATACCAAAAAGGAATCATGATCCCCACTGCCGGGCGGCGGGAAACAAGGTCGTCCCCTGGAGGCAGTCGAACAATTCAAGCGGGCCATAGTGAGTGGAGGATATTTATTGCTATAACTACCACGCGCCTTCACCCAGTCCAGTGAGGAGCACGGGAGAAGCCTGTCGCAGGGAGGGTGAGGGGAGGGGGAGGGAAGAAGTTTATGCTTGGTTCTGTTTTTGGGGATATGCGCATTACGTGTTGCGTACAGATCGCCCCCGGGAGAACGGCTTGGCGGTTGAACCCGTCCGATCGTCGATGCCGGCCAGGTGCGGGACGAGGTTCGGCAGGGAGGTTTATGATCGATGATTGGCACCGGGTTGAGTCTGGTTCGATCCTGCCCTCCCCTCTCGACGCGTCTCCGAAGGAGTAAAAAAAAAAAACGAGAGTTGCCAACCATTTTTCGTTTCATTTTATAATACCTACAAAAACGGCACTCGCGAGAAATCGTCGGATGCCGATCGTTGAGAAATTGTCTGTTGGTAGCACTGGGGTGATTTTGTTAATTTGTAGTTTATTGTGCTGCGTTCGGGGAAACCCCCGGTGAATAAACATCAAGCAAACACTAGGGTTTTGCCATTTTTTTGCTGCAATTGATTGTGATACGTTTTATTGTACTTCCAGTTTCAAAAATACATATTGGTGCCATGACCAGGATATGATTAACATGCGCAAAAGACCAGTGTTAGAGAAGGTTTCGAATTATTACTTTATTGAATTTACATCAGGGAACAAATCAAATCTGTTTTACTCTTGGAAATACTCATTTTCCTAACGTATAAAAAATATTATATGAATTAAAAGTCTGATAATAAAGTTGGTCTTACCAGACGGGCTATGGTAATTGCAACATACGTCCAATTTCCAACCGTTTAAGAAAGCAACTGGTTTCTTCCTCCATTTGCTGTTGCTGTAGACTGTTATTGTTTGGCTGATGCTATCCCCCGACGACGTATATCATCTTGAAATGGCGTTACCAATCCGTTTAATAGCTGCCCCGCCGGTGATAAAGCGATCAGTTATCGCGGCACACGGCCATCACTCGCCCTCAGCGCATCACACAATTTAAACGCTTTCGAATTAATTCACCCCCTGTGCTCGTAAGGTGTAAAGACGCCCTTGGAAATTAGCATAAGCGGCTACCGGAGCGCCCTCTCTTCATTCCGTTTTTTTCTCCACGCCGATTGGAAGTGAAGAAGAAGAAAATTCACACACACACATGCGTAGAAATGCCGTACAAGAGCCATGTGTGCTAGTGCAGAAAGCATCAATCGAAAAAGGGTTGAAGAAGCGCAATAAAATAATCGATTCCGATTACCATTTCTAAGATGCACGCCGGATTTGACGATTTCCTCGCCTTTGCCTTTCCGATCAACACGTACCAAAGAGAGAAAGAGAGAGAAAGACGGAGGAAGAGGGAGAGATACAACAGAGAGGGAGAGGAAAAACAGGCGTTAAAAAGCTTGTCGACGCGCCTTTGCCCCAAACGGGCGATAGCGATTCATTACGATGCATATACACACCAAACCCCCGCGCAGCTTAAGCGAGGTACGCTGGAAGGGATAGGCCCGAGTGCGGGCGATGGGAAAGGGACAGAAAAAGGGCAACGATTTCTTCATCGCCATCTGCGCCATCCACTAGCCTAATCCGTGCATGAGTGATGAGGTTCCGCGGCAACCAGGTCGTATAGCGCAGCGCTTCATTTGGCGGGATGGCTCGCGTAATGCAATAATGAGCGGCGCAGTAGAAGGACCGACCGGCCCGCCGATCGTTAATCACCGCATCGTTTCATCCGGCACCGAGAAAGCGTGCGCCACGGGATGCGGCTGCACACAAGAATGTCGTGCGCGTGTGCGAGCGCGCGCGCGGTACCCTTCGCACTCACATACGCTTGTGAGTGAGTTGAGGATGCGTTGGAATTGGAGCAACACTAGGCTCAACCGAATGGATCCAATCATCCGAAGGCTGTTTACACTAATCCGGGCAAGGTCGACTGGCGCAACGTGGACAGAGAGGCCAAGAGACGGTTTAAGGAGATTTGGCGGTGGTTGTGTGTTCGAGCCAGGGGGCTGGTTGTGAAATTCTGCTCGCATATGGCGAGAATAGATAGCCGTAAACAATCAATAGCTAGAGTGGAAACATTTCATTTGGAGTGGCTAGTGCTAGTGAATGTGAGCAAATTGGATTGAACAATATATCTTTTGCATCCGAGAACTACAAATTGACTAATGCAAAATGCTGCATTTTAAAAGCATTACATCGTTTGGTGCCGTGACCAGGAAACCCATCATATATTCGCCAGTTTAACGTTTTAGTAAATTTTTAAAAAATATCCACCTTAGAAAAATTACCTTTGACTTAAGCTAATGGCCTGTTACTTCATGAAACTCATGCTAACCGCTTGAAAAAATGTTTTTATATCTCCCTCTTCCCATTTATATGCATCGCATGCCATTTGAGGAGAGTCCAAACTGTGATGCCGTGGTCAGGATCTTCTTCCAAAACTGGCTAAAGGTCGCACAAAATTCTACCCATCGTTGTGAACCCATTCCGCTTAATTGTGTGTAAAGCTTCGGCTTTAAACTATTTGCTTAATGGTTTTAAACTCCACTCCACCAACGTGTCGACCCACACGCAAACCTACGCACAAAGCAAACCTGCGCCCGCGGGAGGGTTGACACCGCGTCGAAAACAGATTTGAAATTTAACCAAAACGGACCTTAAAAAAAATGTTAGCGCGCGCACCGCAGCACCCTTTTATTGTGCTACCCTTATCTTAGTGGTTTAATTTGTGCTAAACGCTGCCCGGTTCGTAACACCCCGAGCAAACCATCCCACAACGTGCGCTGCTGCTCTCGATTTCGGTTTCGGTCGGGTCTGTTTGGGGCGACCGTGATGATGCTGATGATGAACGGGGGACAAACATGGACATGGGCTGCTTTTGTAAAAGGAAGAATGACAAATGTTTTGCACTCAGGCAGCCGGGCGAGCGCAGCACCTTCGCGTTCGCCGTTAATTTTTGGGCATCTCTTTTTATTGGTTCCGCCGGCCGTTTCGGGTCGTCTTGCGGGGTGTTGTGGTCAGATTGACGGAGCAGTATTTTTTTTTTCTCTTTTTTACGAGCACCCCCCCCATAACCCGATCATTGCAGCGGTGGACAATTTTATGGTGACCATTTATTGCGCTACACACATGCACGCGGGCAGAATTCGTGAGCGTCCGTGTACGAACACATTTATGATCGTCTAAATCGATGTTGTGAGTTTTTTTTTTAAATTTTCGCTTGCCGAAGATGCAACAGACAATTTTGTGCAAAACGGCAATAGTTTAGCTTCGCAACAAAAAAATACTTCAACGCTACTGCAAACGAACGAACCTCCCCCATCTGCCCCACCCCCCCACCCATCATCGCCTGCGGGGGTTTTACGGCACTCTCGGGACGGTTGCGTTTCACGTTTCGTTTTCGTTTTTTTATTAATTTCGGTTTTAAACCTTTAAAGAGCCCCCGGTTTGAGAGACGGAACGGAAAGGAAATGTCGAATTAGAAAGAATTAATTGCTTCACCCTACGGCGGCAAACGATGGCCATCAGCAGGACACGCGGTCTCGCGCCGAACCCGTCTGGCCCGTCCCGGCCACTCAAAACGGCACAAAGAAATGGATACAACAAATTTCAACGAGCCCGTATGAGACGAACCCGGCCAGGGCGGCGTAGTAAAAAAAAAACGCTTTATTTCTGTCATTCCAGGTACGGATTTGCTCAGTGTGTGTGGACGTATGTTTTTCATAGCCTTGGTGTTATTTGTTCTCTTTTTCTTCTGCCACCGCCAGCTCCTAATAAATGACTTGCAACGTGGCCTGGGGGGGGGAGGGGGGCTGGGGTTGCGGGAATGGCGGGATCGACCGCGTAACGGACCACCGCCCAATTCGGACACCGGCACCATATAACACAGTCAGCGTACCAGGACGTTATGCAATAAATGTCAAAACTGATTCAATAACGAAACGGCATCAGGGGAGCAACTGACGGCGGCGGCCAGAAGGCGCCGAGACGGCAAAAACGGTTTGTTTACCGTGTGTGCTGCTGATAGAAAGACACAAAGACACATTTGTATTAGATTAATTTTGTGTGTATGTGTGTATATGGGTGTGTGTGTGCATATTTTCTAAGCATTCCCTTTCGGGCCGCACCGCAAAGTTCATGCAGTGCACGGCGCGAGAGAAAGAGAGGGGAAAGCGCGATATTTAAAACGAAAGACTTGAGCGCACAGAAGTGAAGTGACGAACCTGCGCTCATTTTTTTCTTTCTTTCTTTCTGGCTTTTTTGCTTGCTTTCCAGCGTGGCGACTGAAATGTGGGGTTCAGTTTACACCTTCGTAAGGGTATAATAAATTGCATGCCAGTGGTATTCCCGCGTGCAGCGTTGGCGCGCAGGAGAGACCTCCGTGGAAATGTAGTTATAGATTTCTTCCCCAACCAATCAAGCTGGCTAGGGGAGGGGGGGCTTGCAGCGAGAGTCGGCTGGAGATTAACGCTTGGTAAGGTGAAGGGTGTATAATTTTGGGGTGGTGTACAAAAAAATTTGCACCATCATAAATCCTTTCCCGCGTGTCCCGAACCCAACCCCAAAATGCGTCACAAAACGCAGTTCCATGTTTCGGCTTCCTTTTCTTTTCTTGCTTTTTAGTTTTGTTTTGTTTGGTTTTTTTATTTGTTACCTGAACGGCACAGAGGTAAAGCACGGGGGCCCGTTCGGTGGGAGAAGGTCTATCCTTACTCTCGCCCGCTGCTGAAGCGTTTATTTTTATAACACGCGGTGGGTTTTTTTTTTTGGAGGAGACCGCGTTTGCGAAACGCACTCGATTCTAGGGCAAAGATAAGTTCAAATTAAAGCCCGAGGGCGAGGTGCGCCTTTCCGCCCGCCGTTCACCAGATCGAACCGGCCCGTACCACTCTTTCTTGCCCTGAGGGCAGCTGCGAGGAAACAGCAGACGGGTCTAATTTTGCCAAAGTTTTACTGCCTGAGAAGGGGGTTTTGCTGTTGCGTCTTTGTCGAGGTGTGCATAAATTTTGGCATGGGTAACAAAACTGTTTGAGGAACAACAAAAAGACAAACAAACGGGAGAGGAATCGTTTCCAGGGGCAACAAATCTGAACAGTTCCTTTGTTGAGTTTGAAAATACAAAAATCTGTTCATTAAGAGTCGCAAGACTAAGTACCGACGAAGTAGGAACGTAATATTCCTGTTAGGTATCTCACAACCGTTTCGGCTACAGCACACACTTTTTAGATGCAAACAATGAATTGGTCAAACCAACAAACGTTTTAAGGGACCAAATTTCCTGCTGAAATGTTTCAACTTGCACCCTGGCAGACTTTCAAGCGCTCCCTCAGCTTTGCACGATCTGTCTCAAGTTTCCCCTAATGCTTCACTGTTTGATTTGCATAAATGCTCTAAAACGTTCCGTCGATTTTTATGTCCCCTGTGCAAATGTGTGATAAAATCAAGTAGAGAGCATAAAATCATGTAAATGTGTTGAGAGCCTGCTGGCTCATCTCACCGGTATTATTTCACTCCTAAAGTATCCTCTCATCGCCTCGGCAGCGTTATTTTTTTTATCTCTTCTCTCTTCTCAAGGCAACTTACTACAAAGTAGTAGTAGTCGTAGTAGCACTAGCCACGAGACCAACACAAAAAAGGGAGGAAAAGTGGAGAGAAAAAAACACAACCCTCCTCGCTCATAAGTGTGACGGTAATTTATTCAAATCAACGCACACTCGCGATGGCACAAGGCACAAGGTGAGGCTGCTTGAGCTGAAGCGGCACCGAACAAAACACAAACCACATAAAAAAAAACACTTCACAAAACCGGCAGAACCCACCAAGGAGGCTAGATCTAGTGGGGTGGGCAGCGGAACACAACTACTCCCGAAACGGTAACATCTTCACACCTACCGTGTGGCCGCCGCCACCGCTTTGCTCGCCCAGGCCCAGACCGGTGCTTCATTTGCATCGCTTTTCTATGATCGATTTCACGCCCCGCGCTCTCCCCTGTGTGGCCCTCGCAAGCCCCTCCCCACACTTTTCCGAGATCACATAAAGGCAGAAAGGCAGATCGTAATCGTAAAGCCAGAAACCAGTTCCTGCCGCTCGCCCACACGGGGGCCACTTTCCGCCGATTGGACGACCTTGATCAATTTATTACTAAAATGACGGTCCGATAGTGGAGAGGGGTGGAGAGTGTGAGTGAGCGATGGGCTGCGTGACTTATTCCTGCTAAACGATCAGCCCTCCCCTTCCCTAATCTGGGTAGTTTTATTTTTATTTTCGTGTGTGTGTGTGTGTGTTGTTCTCCGTGCAAATGCAAAACAAATGCTGGCGCTGCGAGCGCGACGAACATGTGAGCGATTATCATAAATTAAAAAAAAACTCCCTCCAATGCTCTGTGGCGCGTGTGCCACCACGATCAGGAATGAATAAATGAGCAGTTTTCTTGTCTTTTCCCTCTATTTCGCTCGCACGCGGGGAGAGGGGGTGGAACAAATATTTGTTCGATAAACATTTTAACATTGCGGCAGCATTTTTGTGTGCTGCGTCCGTTTCCCAAGCTTTTTTTGTTCATCTTGGAGGGGACGGGGGAGGGGGGGGGATTGTTTGTATTTGTTTTTGTTGAGGGATTACGTCACAGCTGGGTGCGACAGTTTTGGATTCAAATATT
This sequence comes from Anopheles gambiae, assembly GCF_943734735.2. Taxonomy (NCBI): domain Eukaryota; kingdom Metazoa; phylum Arthropoda; class Insecta; order Diptera; family Culicidae; genus Anopheles; species Anopheles gambiae. The sequence goes on along the minus strand of NC_064600.1, from coordinate 2,455,084 downwards.
GTTTCTAAGCCTTTAGGCAGCTCTCAAGTGCAGCTAAATTTAATAAACACCTTTTGGGGAAAAGGAAAAACAAAACAGGGGAAACACTAACAAAACCGTCATGCTGCGGAGCTTTGGACGATTGAAGAGATTGTGTTCATGTTTTAATTTCCACCCCTCTTGTTTGTAATTAGCTTTAGCTGAAGCGAAGAAAAAAAGAGAATAAAACAGAGAGAGAGAGAGAGAAAAACACTACACACACCGGCCCAAAGATTAGCTCATGTGCGAGATTTGTAATTAAACAGCGCTTACACGCTTTGCGGACAAACATTACAGTAGAAGCGCCCATCCTTCACCCTGCCCGCTCTCCACGCATATTTGCAGCATGATGCTGTTTAATTTCGCTGCACGGAAGAATGAGTTTGCGGAATTTTCGCCAGCAAGCACGAGGAAGGTGTCGCTTTTTGTTGTTGTTTGTTAATTCCAATTTTCGTTCTTAACGGGGAAGCAAGGGGCTAGCCCAGTTCAGCCGAGGCGCAGCGTGACTGGGCGAAAGAGAGGAAACAAAAAAAAACACACACACACACACACACAGACACGTCTCACATTGTAGCGAATAACAACATTTTTATGCTCACCCACGCGCTCACCTACGCCGGACACGATGGGTGAACAAAATGAGCTAAAAGATCACGTTAATCGATCCATTAGGTTCGGGCCCGCGGGCTGTGCGAGATAGAGGCGGCCGATTATTTACATAGCAGCAAAAAACCACCGTGTCACACACACACACACACACACACACACACACACACACACACACACAAACTGATTAAGGACGCTTTGACGCCTGTACTTCCTAGTTCCGTGTCGAGCGAGCTTGAGTTGCGACAAGCATGATACAGCTTATTAAGAGCACATAAGCACCAGCAAGAAGCTGACCATTGGCTTTATTCACTTTAATGGGAACAAAGTGATTTTCCCGCAGAAAAGAACACACCGCAGAAGTAGTTAAAAAAATAAATAAAAAGAACCAAACCACCGAAAATGAATTTAGTCCGGAAAGGGGCCGGATGGCACGGTTCCCCCACTGCGAAATGAAAGCCATTAATAAAACAGACCACGCCGAAAACTGACCGGGCGGGAAATGGCCATTGCAAAGCGAACGATTTTCCATCATTAGAAGCGAGCGCTCATACTGCGCGGGCGTCATTGCGTCGCCAGGAACACGATCGAATCCTTGACCCACTAGCGACTCCAGAAGCGTTGCACCGCGAAATTCGGTGCCCCGGAGGGCCGGTTCCTAATGGCCGTGTGTTTTCCTCTCCCCACACGATACCGCACCGCGGGCATGCGGAAGAACCGCTGCCCCGAGCGGAAGTCGTTCGTTTCACAGCACACCGCCTTGCACGACCCAAAACGGTGGAGCGTTCCATCCTGCGACCTGACCTCGATTCGGCCGCAAACACGGCGGACATGCCTTCGGCCGACCCATCCTTGGGCAGTGGCGCGTGAAGTGCAGGTCGGGAGCAGGTGGGTCCTCACTGTAACCCACTTTCAATGGCCACGGCGCGCCGAAAAATGACCCAAACGGCCCTACCAATGCAGGGATAGAGGAAAACAAACACACCGGTTCGGTCCCGGGCAAGCAATTTAGATGTAGATTCGCTCCGTGCTTTAAATTGTACAGTTTTATTTCGAGGGTTTGTAGTTATTGGCTTTTTTTTTTGTTTTGTATTTCCCCACAAGACAGCAAACGAATGGTTGAAAGCGCATTCACGTGCGAATGGTTAACCGCACGCGATTCCACCACTGGCACTGGGGATAGTGACGGTGGAAGACAGAATATCGGTCGCCATCTTTTCCCTCGCTATCTCGGATACTGGCCCGATTGACCTTTGCGACCGATGTGGTTTTTCGGGGGCTGCAACCGTTTGGACCGCAGGCCATCTTGACCGACACGCTGGCCAATTGAGAGGCAATCGGTTTGGAAGGACAAAGCCATACTTGCGCCGAGGCTGGAGAGCAAGGTGCACTTTATTCGCACTTCCTTGACGGTAATGAAAGCGGTGCACATGATAGTTAAGCCACTTAAGGGAGTTTTTTTGTGTGTTTTTCAGGGTAATTGCAACAGATTCAATGGGCGTCCTTGTTGGTTTTATTTTGAGATCTCTTCTAACGCTGTTACTTTTTGTCTGGCTTGGGGCGATCTGTTCAATTTTTTTTATATTTTTTAAATACCAAAAAGATGCATAGATACGCGAAAGTAATGTAGGTAATGGTAGAAATGTGTACAGAGAAGAAAGTAAAACAAAAGACTTCAAAAATGGACATTGAAAAGAATAAATTACAACAAATAACAAAAAGATTGATAGAACAACGTAGCAAATCAAAATTTAAAAGAACAGCAAACAAAAGCAGCAAAATATAACAGATGAAGAGAAGGTAAACAATATTTAAGCAAAAGAAAATATTAATAAAACAAAAGAAACAGAATCAAGCAGAATACAACCAACCTTAGAACAAATAAACGTTACTAATACGTTTAAAATAAAAGTTTTATTCAAAAACAAAACACACACACACAACTACAAAACAACTCTTCGCATCACTGCCTAGACGTGGCCAATCGATGCATGCGTCTATAAAAACTGATCATAAAATTAAGACAAATAAAACATTGCACAGCCCCTAATAAAGCGCGCGGTGCCACTCGCTTGACGCGCCGTCCGGCACAAGACGCTGATCTATATTACCTGCCACCGAGTGCCACCCACCCGAACACATCTCCCTCCCCCTTCCCCTCCCCCTCCCCGACTTCCAACTGCATATTAAACGTACCGGGCTTGTATGCATGTTTCGAATGCGCCGAGCCTCATTTGAATGCATAAAATAGCGAGCGGCGTCGTTATTTTTCCACCTTTAATCGCCTGGCGCCAGCCGGCTCTCGACAAACGATGACAACAGCTGTCACACACACACGCGCGCACTTATATTCATGTGAGAGCACCCTGTAGGGTAAAAACCTTGATCTTAAGGTGCCCCTTCATCTCCCCGAGCAGTTGCCGCAATAAATAAGAGCCAACAACGACCCGGCTGTTTAATAATAGTAGCCGCCCTGTCAGCTATGCGAGTAATTACGGATTCGATCCGTAGCAATTCCGCGCACTTGAAGCCACTGGGTTGGGGGGGGGGGGGGGTGAGAGCGCCGAGGGGGTTGATAGGGCGACAACACGAACAAAAAAAAAGCATCTGGCAAGGGGAGCGCAATTATGAGAAGGGAGCGAGAAAAAAAAACCCGCTTTCATAGCGATGCAGGTGGGATGTTTTGCTTTGGAGCGAGTATTAGACGCATACGTTTGAGTCGCCTCACTGGGGTCATAACAACAACAACAAAATCAAATTTTATCACACACATCTTACATAGATAGTCAAAAAAAAGGCACAACATGATTTCTCTCTCTCTCTCTCTCTCACACACACACACACTCGCTCTGCCTCGTTTCGGAGGTCAAGGGTGGGAAGTTTGTTAGCCGAACGGTGGCTAGCAATTGCCGAAGACAAATATGCGTAATTGTGTTCGATTGTTTCAGGGTCAAGCGAAGTGAACAAATGGAGTGTAAACACCCCCCCCCCCCCCCCCCCCCTCGGCAAGCAGTTAGATGAAGGGTTTGAAAGGACCGCAATAAACAAAGCAAAAACCACACGCACAAACACTCCGGCCCAGAAAGCAGTTTGGAGATTGATTGGTTGGGAAACTGAGAAGAATTAAAACGATCCTCGCGCCCAAAGAGGATGGGAAGATAATCAAGCGCTGCTGGCAGATTGGCCCGTACCGGGCTCAAAAAATAATCCCGATGCCTAGCCCAATCCTTGTCCGAATTGTCTTCGAGAAAGACTGTCCATCCACCTTTCGGCACTTCGATGCGGGTTTTTTTCGCTTCCCTTTTTGTTCCACGGGACTTTTTGTCGTCAAACGCGTTTGAGTGTGTTGCCAAAAGCTGGCCATTCTTCGCTCTATTCCGCTCGCCGTTCTATTCTTTCTTCTTCTACCTGGGGGGGGGGGGGGGGATGGCTTGAGATTTTGGAATTTAGCTCTCCTCTCCTGCCCGCTGCAAACGCTGCTCAGGCTCACGTCAGCGAACCGAACCGAGCCAAATCAACACGCGCAACACGCGCAGGTGAAGGTCGATCGAGGCCGTCGCCGGCCCCGTCGCCATCGGTGAATGTTTATCTTGCCGAACCCGCGCACCCCGAGGCGTCTGCCCGCCGCCCGTTGGCTGGGCCAAACCACTTAGCCAACCGGGACGCCGAAGCGAAAGGCCACTGTGCGGGCCGTCGGCTGCAGGTGGGCGAAAAGCATCGCGCCCCTGCGCCGCCCTGCCAGATCGTGTGCGGACGACGATGGGGATGGTGGGTGACATTGATTTCCATATGCTTGGCGCTACGATCACGGCAGGCTGCTCTGCTGGAATGGGGGTGGAGTGAGGGAGACAAGCGTTTTAAAAACGCATCGGAATAGGGCTTAAGGGTGTGTGCGTTTTTTGTGTTGGACTCAAACGTGTATAAAGAATGTTGTACTTGAACGAATCGTTACGACATGTTTTGTTTCAATTGTAGCTTAATTTCAATGTAATAAAATATACAGATTTGTTTTTTTTTCTAATTTTAATTTACATTATAATATTTGAACCTCTTTCTTTTTAGCATCAAGTCGCCAAGAATCACTATCACCTATTGTTTCCCTTAATCTGCTCGCTTCTGCTCAGTTCTACTCTCCCGCCGAGCAAGCAAGCGACGAACCCCAGATAAAAAAACCGAAAACCGATCAACTATTTCCCGCTGTTTGTTGGGCGTTATCATATCATCGTTTCCACACCCGTTACCTTACCAGCATGCACAAGCAGCAGGACAGTAAAACAACCCCCGAGGCGCTCCGAAAACCACCAAAAAAGGTGCCGTCATCGATCGGGGGGGCCCCCTATTATAATAATCATTTCCGATCGGATGACATTTCGCGTGTTAGGCTGCACCGGCACCTCGAAATGGTGCGATCCGTGAAACCGTGATAAAACCATCACCCCTGTGCGGTGCTTGTTGCTTCTTTTTAGAGCTATTCGCCCTTTGCTCGTTGAGTTTCTGTGATGCTTTGTTTGAAATCAGTATTTTAATTCGTACTGCTCTCCCGCCGTGTTCATCCGACAGACGGGGTGTCGATTTGTCAAATCGGTTCGCCCCGGCCACTGGGGAGCATCGTGTCGACAGCTACGATTAGGTCGCCGTTGATAATGATGCAAGGTGAGTGGAGAGAAATAAGGAGGGAACGAAGAAAAACAACAAAACAAAAAAAACACCCCAAAACGCTTCCGTCCAGTGTTCCAAGGTGTTGGAGTGAATGCAGCAAGGAGGGGGTTTGCGCAACAGCACACTGCCTTCCTCCCAAATGCGACCTTTTCTCTTCCTCGTCCGGGACCTTTTATCGGGGTCCGTCCTTGTTAGAATAATGCACGCCAGCCGGGGAAGAGCTGATGGTGCTGTACGTTTGATATTTTCCCTAAATCGAATGTATGTGTGTGTGTGTGTGTTCATGGTTTGTGTTTATGCATACACTTATGCTCCCCAGCGTGGGTGGGTGGGGGGGGGGCAGCTTCAACCGGACTGGCATTTGATTTAATTGGATCGGAATGGACGTGAGCGCGAGCGCGCACGCGTGACGGCCGCATAAGCATATGGGCGCATAATTCATCAAGCACGACCTCGGCCTCTCGCGAGCTTCAGGCTGCAAGCGCCGCGAGCGTGTGGGCTGGGAAAGGAAGAATGGGATGGCTGCTGATGGTGGTGGTAGTGGTGCACTTTTTATGATAAATGATTAATTATTACCACATTCGGTTCCGACTTCGAGTGGGAAGACGTGAATTTTGCGCTCGATACAGCCATTGGATCATAGCCGGGGATGGAAATTGTTTGCCTAATAGCAAACTAAAGCCTGTCAGTCTTATTTGTAACACATTTATGCAATGAAGTCTTTCTAAGGTAAACCTGGGCGAAACTTGAGTGAAGCCTAAGTTGAATGAGATTATTTGAAGAGTTGAGTCTTCAATAATTCGATCTTCATGAACCCGATTTCCGATCTCAATGGTTCAATCAAGAAGAACAAGAAAAAAAATTCGTTAGGTACATGTAATAACAAGAACTTACCAAGAACTGATCCACCAAAGCCCGTTCTTGTTATGTGCACTTCCCAGTCTTGTTAGGTGCGTGCGCTCTCGCAACCCAACATCAACCGATGACACGAAAATTGCATACCCCGTGTCACCAGCCCGAAATTGCTCACTCAATTTCTTACCGCACCGTGTGTGTGTGTGTGTGTATGCGGCTGAACAAAGTGGCAATTTGCGGTGCCGATTGACCGATCGAACGAGGGCGCTGAAAATGATGAGCAACGGGGTCGGCCGGGCCCGCTCGCTCAATGATGGGGATGTGTCAAATTAAGGTGCTGCCCGAACCCGATTACAATCACAGACAGCGAGCAAATAGTGGCCGCATATTAACTTTCTATCTGACGTAACCTTCTCAAAATCCAGCCGCGCAGCAGCAACAGCAGCAGTAGTAAAAAAAAAAAATACCGAAACCATGAACAGGCGCCTGTTACAGGGGGAGAGGGAGGGAGCTACCTAATTTCCTGTCGTTAAATGATCACCGACTTCAAAACCAATCCAGTTGCGAGAGGCTCATGCCGCAAAGAGTTTGCCAAAAGCAGAGCGCAACCGAGCGGGTTTTAATCATCGGCGCGAGATGGCGCTAGGGGAAATTGGACCTATTCGGACCTGTGCTGCAACGAGCGGCCTCTCTAGCTGGGATTTTAATGAGGCTCTAGACACACAGACGCACACATGCAGCATCCGGCTGGGTTGAGAGTGTTTGGGGCGCGAATATTTGCCTCGCCAGACAACTTCAGGCAAGCCCCGCGCAGCCATTGACACATAACCATTCCCTGCATTCTGGTCGCTTCAATCAATAGTGTGTTGGTGTGGACAGCAGTTCTGCTCGGGGAGTTCGTTCTTTCGTACGGGATCCGCCGGGTAAGCGAGGCGGGACTTTATTCCCCAATGACCTTTGGCGTGTGTCCGAACCAATCGAGTTCGATGAACTGGCAGTTGCGAATGTCTCAGTTTATCTTTACGGATTTGAATGAACAAGACCCCAATACAAGCCGGCTCTTGAAAGGAAGGATTGCAGCAACAAGTTAGAGGTTTTGATTTCAACTGGACATTTAAAATTGCATTCATTACGTAACCAGCACCATAACTAGTTCGGTAATCGAAATAACTTTGTAAACTAACCACTCCAAATCAACCATTTTGCAACACACCCAGCAAGAAAAGAGGCTGTTGAAAGGGATATGTTTAAAGCGCATCTTCACAGATCGTATAGACCAGGCTCCAGCCGTAGCCTGTTGGTCTGAAATTAGCATTTAGGGAAGCGTTAAGCGTTCTCTGCCATAAGTAGCTGTCCGTCAAAAGCGACTCCCCGTGCAGGCTGGTATAACGCTGAACGCATGGAACGTACCCAAACAGAAGAACAAAAAAAACTCGAAGGCAAATCATCGCCCCAGGCTGTGAGGGGTTAATCGGGAGCGGCTCAACACTGCTGCTGCTGCTGCTGCTGTTGCTCGTGCTTATGCATAATTTTTCAAAAACATTCACTCGCCCCACCGGGAGCAGCTTTTGGTTTCGATATTTGCAACATTCATCGCACAGGCTGGATGGTGAATATGGAGGTGAGCGGTGCTGTTTGCGGATATGTATATTCTAAGCAGACAGGCTCCAAATACCTTTTCAAACACGACCCGTTTTGTGCTGCAGTTTTTCGAAACCTTCGCCGCGAACATCTTCACCACTTTGGGCCGGCCACTTTCGGTAGCGATAATTTATTCCTTCCGCTTTGCCGAGGCACTCCAAGCTGGAAGCCCTTAGTGTTCTTTACCAGTGTGTGTGTGTGTGTGTGTGCGCGCGCGCTTGTCGTCGCTTTTCTTCAGCAGAATATGAAAAAAAACGCTTCGGAAGGTTGCAGCGGAGAGGGAAAACCCCAATACCACTCCGCGCTACGAAAATGAGTTTCCTCTTCTGGTTGAAAATTTCCATTTCTATGGCAATTGACGGCAAAGACGCAACACTCAACTGTCTTCCCCACCCCATTAGCGGAGGTCAATCAACCTTTGCCCTGCCCCATCTCCCTGCACGCCAGCACTTCAGGCAGGGAGGGTTCCTAAAAGGTTCTTTATGAGTTTCTTGACTCAGCGGTTCGATCTTTCAGCGCCCATCAGCAGCGCCCCTGCCTAAACGATTCTCTCTGTGTCTCGTTCTTCGGGGCCGGGCTGTGCCTTTTGAGGTCAGTTTGTAGGGTGAGCATACAAAATCCGTGCAACTACTGGCGCGTGTGCTTCCGTCCATTTGAGCGCCTGGCGCTTACGAAACCCCTCATGCAGGCTTATCGATATTTTATTCGCAAGCGCTAGTTGCCGGAGCCGGTTGAAAAAGCTAGTTTTATTATTTGTTTTCGTCACGCACAGTCTTTAGGTTTTTGGCAAGGAAAAGCGACTGCTTTTTCTCTGGGCACGTCTTTATTAACGCAGGTGAAAGCAGAGCTAACTGTGTTGTTAATTACAGATGAAAATGAAATTAATTTGCCATGAAAATACGAAACCAACGCGCCAGCGAGCGGCTGATGGGCGATTTAGCAAAACCGATAGTGTCACGAGTTTATTGCACCGCAACAAGCTTGAAACATTTTCCAGTTGAAAAATGAAACCGAAATGAAATCTTTAAGCTGCTTTACAATACCATCTCTCCACCTACTAGAGTACCATTTTGCGAGGTTTCAAACCAGCTGCTGCGCTGAAGCACCTTTCAACCAGTGGTGTAGATTGTCCCCATCGGAATCGGTGGTAGTACACCGCCGTTCCATTCGATTAGCTCGAAAAGATTAGACACCCGGCCAGACAGGCAGGCAGGCAGATAGCGCTACCTGATTCGCCCATTAGGGTGGGAGAATTTATTATCCCAACGCTCTAACAGTCCGGTTTTGAAAATGTCTTAGCGCACCGGCAAGAAAACAAAAGAGCAACCTGTGACGGAATTAAGCGGGAAATAGGGGGTGGGGGGGGGGGGGGAACTCATAGATATACTCCGGACATGTTACTGGACCTTATCAGCCTCCCCAAAGACTTGACTGCCAGGTGGTTTTTAAATCCCATTAGGCACTACTTTGTCATCAACACGCGCGATGAAAGTTCAGGTGCAGGGAAGTTCAGCGTCATCGTGCAGAGCTTGAAAGACAGCTACTCCAAGGCAGCTGGAACACTTCTGTAAAAGCTTGTGTCCACTTCTCAAGAAGCCCTACGAGATTCCCACCGATGATTGTCTTTTGTTATTTGGTTGCTCACGTTTCACCGTAAGGTGACAACACACAGTGGTGCAGCGTTCTGAATGCGATGCGGAAGTACACACGCACACTTGAGCGGGCGCGATTCTCATCTTGATATGCCGTGCATCATGTGTGCCTTCCACTCTTCATCATCGCCGAATGTCACACACTGGCGGCTGCTGGTTGTACCGCGTTGATTGTGATCTTGACCGTTTGATGAACTGTGAGAGACTTTGAGAAAGAACGACACCATCTTAAGAATGACGCGTCGTAGTTTGACGGAGAAAGAAACTGCAGCCGTGCAAAGGTGAGTTGACACACCATCATCTTGAAGAAGTATCTGCTTGAGGCAGAAAAAAATACAACGTGCGGAATATGACGCGAACTTGAGAGAGAGGGAGAGATCGTGGTTGAATGACATGAGAAGAATGCGCACAAAGCTAAGAGAAATGATAAATCTCACACTACCGCCAGAACAGCCTCCTTTGTTGTTTGGGTAAGAACGAGATTTTGTCCTCGTGCTACTCACTCCTAGACCACCGTTTTATCGATACGGTCACATTAGCTCGTTGATTGAGACATGCTAATAGGCCATAAAAAACGGCAACTATGGAAAGAAGAGATTACAGAACTACTGATTACATTCATGGGCGGTAAAAGATACAGCGGTGCAATACGTTCATGATTACAATCACAATCACCAGTGATGTCTCTGTTCGGCCTTGTTCGAGCGTCACCGGGTATAAAATTATCCATCAACTGAAGCCACTAATCGAGACATTCCTTCAACGGATGGGGACGGATTTAACTCACTTCCTTGACTCTCTCTCTCCCTCTCTCTCTCTCTCTCTCTCTCTCTCTCTCTCTCTCTCTCTCTCACCGCTGTCCCGCCTTTGAATCATATGTTAATTATTTTTACTGCTACCGCAACTCCACCTAGGCGAGTAAGTATCCTTCCCAGGTCGTAAAACAGAATACGTTCTCCCTCGTTACGTGATGACAGCTTACCGAGCTCTGCACCTACCCACTCCCACACAAACACACCTGGGCTGGGCAGTTCATCGCTACTCTCATCGTAAGGGATTTATCCGCATCATAAAGCGTCACGCCAGTATAGAAACAAACACACCATCATCCTGGTTGCACCTTACGGCATGCCCGTTGCCAGTGCACTCGTCACGTTCGTGTAAATTGCACGAGAAGGGTGGCTAGGGCCATAAAACGGTTAACATATTCCACGGCAGTGCGCGTAAACCTGGCGCTACTGGACACCGCCTGCTTGGCGTGGGAACTCGACTGGAGTGCCAAAAATTGTTCTTAAGTGTTAAGGCAAACAAATAAATTCTGTCCACAGTTTTTGCAAAATCTCCACAAAACAGGACACAAGCTTAATTCTGGGTAAAGGCCACGGCTATCCGTTTTAGGTGTGTCTGTGTATGTGTATATCTATTCTGTCGATTAATCTTCGTCAAACGCGCCCTCCTTGCTCACCCAGGCCAAGTCCGGAAACAGATGTTTTAAGTCTGCCAAGTGTCGTGATGATTAATTTTGCAAGGTGTCGGGAAGTTGATGGGTTTTGTTCATCAGCTCGGCTTCTAGCCTTTTTATTGCATGACAAAGCTCAACACGTTTTGAAGGAAACCATTGTGCGTAGTACCGATTCCTAGTGGCTTAATATCATCCTGTTTTCTTCAGCCCAGTGACCATAACATCCAATCCTAGTTAACACACATGGCACGAGGTACGGCTCGTAGCACAACGGCAGATAATCACTCGTTAACCTTCCGTCAGCACCACGGCCAGGCAGGACGCTTCACTGATCACCCAAGAGTATCGATGGCTCCTAGAATGGGCAATCCTAGAATGTCTAACACACGCTAGGCCCTTCTTCCCCTCTCCATCGCTCTGCCCTTTCCGAAGCGTGTAAGCACGGCGGCAGTTTGCGCCGGGACCGAACAAATCGCCAACCGCACATAAAGCAAAATAAATGACATACGGCCACGCGGGTGGCTTGGCAGGGTGAGCCGAGATTTATGACAGTCGTTCTCACTCTGTTCCACCCCCCCCCCCCCGCCCCACCCCTTTGCGGTTCGGTTTTGCGTGGCGCTCGGGCGGACACGAAGACGAAGGTCTTGGGCCCACGCTCGGCCGCTTAAAGGTTAGAGATTAGCGGACTGTCCCGGAGCGGAGAAGACGCTTCGCCCCGAAAAGGAAGAGGGCGGGAAGGGTCTTTCCAAACCAAAACCGGTACGACTCGCTCGCGCTCGTACTGTGTGGCTTTTCCTCTTCTTCTCTTGAGCTCGGGCTTTCCAAAGATTTTCAAAGCCCGAATTTCCCAGCCCCCGAGCCGGCGCGGTCCAGCCACGTCCAGCCAGCACGCGAAATCTAGTGCACCGAAGTCGGCTACGAGGCGGTTGGTGCACCCAAGGTGTACCGGCGCACCGTGCATAAGGTCAACCGGGTGTGGGTGTGGTGCCGGGGTGACGATCCGTGACCAACCACGACTGGCACTGTACCCAGGGACGAAGCAGGAGGAGGAAGAATAGAGACAGGGGAAGTGCAATAGGTTAGTCACGACTCTTTGGCTCCAGTCCCGGAAGCAAAATGGGTCCACTGGGGCGTTTCTTTTTGTCGTTGCAACAGGCCAGCCTCAATCGAACGCTGGATCGATTGGCCCCGGCCAAGCTGGTGATCGAGCGGGAGGGGGGGGGGGGGCGAGGGAGAAGAATGAGAAAAGAGCAGTAGCCAAAGCGGTGGACGGAACGATGGGCAAGGCGCAAAGAAAACATGGGAAAAATAGTTTATAGTCCGCATTAGGGCGAGTAACACGAGACGTCCGCCCGTTCGCAATTGGGGAGGGCAGTCCGCGCCGGAGACAATGTGGTTAAAACGGTTAGGGCATTGGAGGCGACCAGGGGGGGCAGCAGCATGGGTGGATAAGAGATGGAATTGGGTTTCAGGTACACATGTGGATGTGGAAGAATCATCTGCGCTGTTACGAAATAGTTCGAGGTTCCGAAAATTGGAACACTCGCTGGGACGGTGGAATCTGAGAATCTAGGACGCTTCATTGATGGCCGAATGGAAACTGATCACGCTGTACGAGGTTCCCATAGCTTTTGTAAAGTAATGTTGCTTGTCAGATATACGTATCTGCATGCCAGAGCATCGTCGTCGTTCATCGTTTTCTTCAAGAATGCAACCAGAGCTATATCAATCTTCATCTTTCAGGACTAGTGAGGTATTGATGCTGACACCTGTCAAAATACTTTTTTTTTATATTCAACGCTAACACTCAGAGTATTCATTTTACACTCATTTCGTGTGATGTAATGTTTTGTGTGGTTCTTTTAGAGCAAGATGCACATAACCTTAAACTGATGTCATTAGTTCGCTTTGGTTCTGCCCTGTATACCACTCTTGGTACATTTCTTGATCTTTCTTTATCTCACTTTCTCTGTCGCACTCTCTCTCTTTCTTTCTCTCTCTCTCTCTCCCATACCCCGCTACATAACCGAGCATGGGAAAAATGTGTCACCGTACTGCTGACAAGTGCGTGCACTGCTCATACCAGCTCGGGCCCGTCAAATCGCCAACGATGACAAGCGGTGCAGCTTATCTACGCAAGAGCAACGCGGCGGTACCATTTCGTCGCACATATCACCCCAACCCATAGCAGGAAGGGAGGGAGTGGATATTGGGGCAATGCAAAATGGACGCCGACGTTTCACAAGTTACGCCAATTCTCACGCCACCAAGCATGTTACAGGCCGTGCTGTGCGCGCACACGGTGGAATCTGCGGAATCCCCAGAGCAGCAAACGACAACTGGCACTCGTCGTTGCGCACACAGCGCTTGGACAACGGTCGTAATGTGGCAAAACAAAAAAAAAAAACAGGTGACCAAGAAAAGCACAACCGGAAGCCCACAACTGCGGCCCAGCAGCTCCGGTGGCGAATCGATTAGAGCGCAGCTTTGGCATTACCTGCCGTTGGCCCATCTCGGTAACAGGTTCGTCGCTTCACGCGTGTTACTCGCATTCGAGAATGACCCAGTTTTGTTTTGCGTGCATGCGTGTCAGATGGTGTAACCGGTGGTTTGGTTGGCAGCGTACTTAATGCGGTTACTATTTAGCAGAAACCATCTTAAATGTGTTGTATTCTGATCGTTTCATTACCTTACGCGATCCAATTGAAGAAGTGTGACGTGTGTGCCAAGCTGGCATGAGGTGTGATGGAGTTCTGCTTACCTGTAGAAAATGAAAGAAAAACAAAGGATTGGAGCATTAGACACCTTAGCATTGTACTTGAAATGAGAAAACTCATTCATAATGATAAACTCATTCATTTTAATAAATATAAAAATATACAAATATAATGTTTTGTCTGGGCGAATATGGATAAATACTCAGCTATTTCAAACTTATATCGTTTTCCAAAGTATCCCTCAAAGGAACATGACCAACACGTCCAGTAAACTTGAAGTATCTTGTTCTAGAAATAGAAAAAAATGTCACCGTCTGCAACCGTTATCAATTTTTTCCAAATCTCTAAGCTACATTATGGTTCTTGAGTAAAAACTTCTAGTGGTACTCTGAATGTAATTCCTCAATGCAATAATGCTCTAAGCCAGCTTTAATAACCATACAACATTGGCCAAGGCGTAGTTAGGCCACTCATGACTTAGCTATCAGTGATGCCTGTAGACTTCTAAGAAGCTTTGAACCTATGACAGCCATGTTGTTTGGTCGTACGACTTTACCACGAGAATCCCTTGAAGGTTGCAGCAATGAAGGTTCCAGCTAAAAATGCAACAATTAAAACGTTTCGTCAACAGGTGCACCTAGTTCTAATTACATATGTCAAGAACTCTGGAACATCTTCCGAAGAAATTACTAAAATGTACTTCTGCTCTTTTCTTGTATTGCAAATGACTAAGAGAGCTTTCCAGAACGAAGACCTTGGTTTCTGGTGCTCAAGAAGTAAACTTAACAACAATCTGTTTTTAATGTCCTGGAAAAACATATAGAGCAAAAAAACGCGCTAAAGATGCAATCAATGCCATTACCAGAGGCCCAGCCGAACCCGAACGTTCTCGCTAATGACTTTCCCAAGGATTGCATCTACCTTGGAAGCGATTTAATTGTCAGGTAACAACAGCGAGTAAAAAAAAACATAACCTCTCCACGGCACCTGAACACGCACGAAGAGATAAGCCGTTTTTAAGCTCAAATCAGGATAATCACCCAGCAGGCTGTCCGTGTCCTGGCACAAATGGAAAGAAGCACAACTCCCGTGAGAAATTATCGGCTAGCGGTGACGTGGCGGTAAGAAAAGACGGACTGTTATTTGCCGTTTCGGCTCCGGTCGTACAAATTAGAGGGCAAACACGGTGGACCTCCCTCTGGAGGGTGATTGCCCACGAGCCCTGGAGCAATCGCTCGAGGGAGCGATGGGACCGGTTCGGCAATTTTTGTTTGTCATTCTTAGCACTCGCGCTCGACCGCACGGGGCCCTACGCGGGTTGATGGATGTCTATGGTTGATGGAGCGTTCGCTTTTGGCTGATTGGTTGCTGATTGAACGTGTTGCGATGGGAAAACCGCACGGCAAGCGTGCAGTTTCCGTAACGGCGGGGCGTACCTGCGCGCTGTATTCGATCACACCTATCACAAAACCCACTACACATAATCGCCTCACTGGATGGCACTGATTTCTTGCGCGAAACTGTCCCCCGAATCGACCAGGGCGAAGCTATTGTTCCACCGCGAGCGCGATTAAATCGATTGCCTTGCGCACACGATCCATCGGCTGGCAGTAACCGTGCGCAACTGAACTTTCCTGCGCCGTGCGTACTAACTTTTAATAGTGCAATCCTTGCGATTGGCCGCCGCTGCCACGCAACACGGACGTCCCCTTTTAATAAGCAGCTCGTAACATTTAATTGATCCACCCCATCGGCACCGGCGGGGTCGGGTTATAGATTTTATTTTCCCCATTGCTCACACGCGCATGCCAATCTGCATCCTCCATTTGGTAAATATTGCGGCAAACCGGCGTAATCTCATTAATCGGTCGTAAAAACAGAGCCGATTGGTGTTGCCTGTATAGGCGGTTCAGGCGTATCTAGTTTACAAGAAAAAAAAGGCACCGACGTAAGTAAATATATGCAGATAAAGTACGGCAGAGGAAAAAGAGCAGCACCAAGGTGCAGGCACACCGCAGAATGCACCTCGAGAATCAAGTCAGAGAAGAAGAAGATGAACAACAGCAACAAGAACGGTTCATCAGCAGCATCCTTCCATTTCGCCTTTTCATAGGTCACGGTTCTGGGACAGAGCAGAGCGAGTGTGCATGCGGATGAAGGAAGCAAGATCCAGCAATCCATATGAGACAGGCGGGCTTGCAAGCAGGTGTTGCCAATTGGGTCGTAAAATTCTTATCCTCCAGTTTTACGATCGTTGTTTTTTATCTCCGGCATGAAAATTTTTGCCATTCTGATACGTAAGCAAGGGAGAATGGGGAGGGAATGGGAAGGCGTGGCAGGGGTTCGTTTATCAAGTTATAGTTCAAAACAGCACATCAATCTAGACGAGTTATGGAAAGTCGTAAAATGTTCGAAGCCTAAACGGAAAAGTTAAAGCCTTTATGCTGTCGCACTTAACACGGGTGCATCATTGGCAGACCTTGCAAACAGCAACACAAACCAACAACCAAAACGCTCCCAAAGTATATATCTTGAGTATCCTATCGATGAGGATTATGGATGGCATTAGTAATCAGAGTAATCATTCGGAAAAAAAGGAACCCAGCAAAGATGTAAGAGTATTAAAAACGAGGAATAAAATATGAAAACTCAGCAAAGCAATTAAAAATGACATTGATGATACAAGACGAATAAAAAATGGCTTTTAAAACGATTAAAAACACGAAATTAAGTAACCAATAAAACACAATATTAAACACGAACAAGGAGATAATAAAAATAAAACACTTTCCATCGAAATCCGAAACACTCAACTCAGATGTGTAAGATGAACGAAAAACAAGAAAACAACATCACAAGAAAATAAGATGTAAAATCGAATCGGAGCAATAAAACGACCAGTAAAACCAATTGCTGAATAAATTACATTCGCTCTTTAGCAGCTCAGAATAGTGTTCAATTAATATTCTGACCCTATAAACCAGCACGAATAAAAGCAAACCGCACATAAAAACAAAAGTATTGCAACGCTCCGAAACTATTTACAGGGTTTTCCAGGGGTTCTGATAGTTGTGGGACACTTCCTAGACTCTTTCCCATTGGAAGTGAAGTTCATACGTTGGAAATTGAACTCTATGGCACCCTTTTTGGACAGGCTCGTTGGAAATTCCTATTGGATTTGTCCAACAAGGGTGCTAGAGAGTCCAATACCCATTACAATTAGTTCATTTCATGTAAGAAAGAGATTATAAAGTGTCCCACAGCTAAGATTACTCCTGGAAAACCCTGTAATGCACTGCATCTAGCCTCTATTTGATAGCCTCAATCCACACGCGCACAGTTTTACGTCGCTCTGTACACGTAAATTCTATTTGCAGACACTTTTTTAATTGTTCGCCGGTTAGTATAAACCCTCCGGAACGCATACGAGGGAGGGGTGGTGGCTCGTAATATCGCATTATCTACCATTAGACGGCCCCTGAGCCGTAGCGTATCGTGTAAACCTAATTTGTACCTACATACACACGTTTCTCCCTTCCCCGTTGTTTGCCTCCCCTTTCCTCCACTACCGGCTGCGGTGATTAGCCACATTCCGAGACGGATTAGGTGGCCGCGTGCCCGCGTGTCCTTTACCGCCTGCCGGCTGCGCAACCCGATACGCCCGCGACCGAACGACACCAGATTAGACCACATTTCTCCTCACCTTCGACACCACACACGGGCTGACGTGGTGCGAGCATGTGTATGTGTGAGCGAGTGTCAAGAAGCCAGAAAATGTATGCGCACACCTTTACGCACCTCCACACCTCGGCCAAATTAATACGCTTCGTGTAATAAAGATTCGAAATGGGTACCCAGTGCACCAGGGTCGGCTTAGCGTCGGTGACATTTCCAGACGGCTGCGAGCGGCGTGGAGGATTGGCGAGCGGTTTGCTCACTACGGGGTGCCGCTTATTAGTGATAGGGGTTTGATTTATAGCCCACATGCCGGATGCGGTGCTGATGATTGGCTCGTTTCAAACAGAGAAAATTTATGAGCTGGACCGTCATGGGGATTTACAACAATTATGATTGCACGTTAATCGTTTTATCAGTGAAAATAAAATTCCTGAAAAATTTCTGAATTTCTGCAATCATTTTACAGCTCCAAAGTTTAACATCACTTTTGCATTTGGCAAAGCGAATACATTCTTCCCCAAAAAACCGAAGAAAAAGTCATGAGGATGTGGCTGTAAGCGGACCAAAACCAAAATGCACACTCGCTGACCGATGCGTCCGGGCGACCTTCCTTCGGGGCGACCGGTTCTTTTATTTTTATTTCGGCTCGCATCGCTCCAAATTTGGCACTGGGCCCGAAGTTCCAGTTTCTTTTCGTATATGGTTTGCGCCTCCTTTTTGCGTCACATTTTCAAGGCTAACACGACAAAACTGGATGCACCCGGGCGAGGAGAGAGCGGGTGAGAGTGAGAAAGAGTTTCGGAATGGTTGTTTTTTTTACCTGCCCGATTGAGCTCACGTTGTGGGGTTGCGAGCTGGGTGAGATACACGTTCTTGACGATTTCTAGTGAATGATTCTTATTGGCGATGCTCAAAACGCGTCTTAGGCTAGAAAGTAATTAGACAACACTCACACACACACACACAAATACGCACCCATACTTAGCACGAAATAATACCTCGAGAGCAGCATTCCATTGCACGTTCTTTTGCATTTCTGGTGCCGTGACCAGGATGCGAGCGATATTGTGCGGTTTTTGTAATCATTTGCTGTACCTTAAAAATGCTGCCTTTTGAAATGAACATATTATGTTACGACATGGAAGCAGCAGTTCTTTCGAGCCAATTCCAGAACAGCTGGGAAAAAGGCGGAAGAGGTCACCGGATCGATGTCACCTGGCCGCAGAGCGATCCCCAAAGCACTCTGCGAAGGTTTGCGTGGGACCAACAGCCAACAGCGGCAAAGGATACATTACGTCTCGAAGCCACCAAACTGCCGAAACACGAAAGGCAGCGGATGACAAGGTTGATGTACTCACGGTACTGTGGGAAACATTTTTTTCGGACGTGTACGAAGCATAACACAACTCCCTGGCTGGTTGCTGCTGCTGCGGAGCCGCCGAGGGGCGTTTCGGCACAGGATACTCGGTCGTGCGCCCGTCTTCTTCCGATTCGCTGTCGCTAGTTGCAGCGGAGCTGCGGCACGGTAACTCAGCAACGAAAATCACTTTCTCTTCGTGCTTTGAATTTATTTCGATGACGCCCTTCACCCTCTGGTGACGACGCCGAAGGAACGCATCACCGACGAGCAGGAGAAACATAGGGGAAAACAGTGCGCGCGCGCTCCCCCAGTGCATGATGAGATAATTTGGCGTGGGCCGCAGAGTGACGAATTAATTTCTATCAACCGCGCGCTTGCCACTTTCAGTCCCAGATGTGCAATGCTCGATCGATTTGTTTCCATCCAACGCCTGTTGTATTGCTTTTAGTTTGCACCCCTACCCCCATCGACGATTAATTTCAACAAGATCGATCTTTAGGACGCGCTGCAGCCATTTGTGTCGGGTCGTGCTTTCCAGGCTGGTGGGAGGAAAAAGGGGGAGAATAACAGTCGCGTTTTTATTTCACTTCGAAAGCAGCTACACTGCGCCCCGTTTCGCTGGACGCACAGCTGCATTCGCCGGTGCGAACATCTCCCGCCGACGCAAAACGCTCGGCCGGCTCGTGCAGTGTGTGTGTGTGTGGGGTTTTACTTTTGGTTGCCTTGCTCCCTTCCCTTCGTCTTTTTGATTGATGACGAACGACAGCACCGACGAACCGGCTCGTGATCGTGATCTGGATGCAAATTTTTGCCCCTAGCAAGGGTCGGGGTCGGGGGTTTCGGGTTCGGCTTCCCCCTGTCGATCGACTTTCGAAAACGGGGCCCCGGGTGCGTTCACCTTACTGGGCACATCTTCATCTGCGAGCCGAGACCGAGCGAACGTTCACAGGCATTTTACGTAAACAATTACGTCTCTTTTCGTTACAGGAAGGTAAATTTTCAGTTGTATGACTAATTTGCTGCACTTTCTTTCATTAGAAATGTGCAGTTCTTGCAAGAATAGTCCACACTACCCAAAAAATCCGGTTCGAAAGACCAAAGTGCTTCAAGCGATCAGTTTTCATCGTATTATGTAAAGATTAACTTCTGTTTTTGAGTTGTGTGTTGTCTAGCTTTAAAGCATGGTCGAACCATTACATCCTCTGCTTTTGAGAGTCCATTAAGTGTTTCTCCTCGTAAAAAAACGAAAAAAAAAACTCATGAATCGTGACCGTAGCACTCGTACACCGTTCGAACACGATCCTCTTGTTCGGACGGTCAAGATGCCTCACCGCATGCAGTTCGTACCACAGCGTACCCTTCACTACCACATCACCACCAATCACGGAAAGCGGGCCGACAAAACAGGAGTATCTTCAAAAACATCCACCTCCAACAACAGCTTCACTCCCCCCTTCCCACCCACACGAGACAGACAGGAAGGAATGCCCGACCAGAATACCACGCTGGGAGAGCAAAAGAAAACAGCTACGAGCCAACCGGGAAAGGATTCACGAAAGTGAAAGTGAATTTTGTGCCACCTCCAACCTTCCACCCCCCCCCCCCCCCCCCCCCCGTCAGCCAGACGGGGTGTGTCCCTCACACGCCACCCACACAAACAGACACAGCAGAGCAAGGGATTACGTGCACCACGCCCGTTCCGCCGTACAGCGCCAACCGGGCGGAGAAAGGGAGATTCCTTTTTTTTCCTTTGCTTTTGCTGCCTCCCCTACCGCCCCCCCCCCCCTTCGTTCGCGTTTCGGTCGCGACGTGAAAAACAATCCTGCAAAGAACGCCAACCGTGTAATGCTGATTTGTTGGCCGATGTCAAACCACGGGGACCGGTCGTACTGTCCCGTGCCAGTGATACCCTGCCCACTGCCACTTCCAGCCCGACCAGCTCTCCCGCGGCCACAAGTCGGGGGCCGAGCTCCAGCCGCGAATATTGATTGCATTGAGGGGGAGGCTGAGGAATGAACTGAAAAATAAAACACCTCCCCGTGAGTAGGGGAAGGGAGAGAATAGAGGGAGCGGGGGAGTACGGTACGGTAAGGCAAAATAAATTTGTGCCATATTAAATTGACACTCTCTGCCCGACTGTACGACGCGCATGCGAGCGAAAGACTCGAGCGCTCCACAGGCGACGAACCCCACGAACTCAGTATTTGCGCTGTTGAACTTTCTCGGACTGGTTGACAGCATCATACGTCGTAAGATCATATAGCACCCCCTCCACACAAACACACGCACCTATATCCACATAAGAGGATGACGGTGGATACGCGGAAAAAGGGATCGATCGACAGCCGCCGAAACCGTTTGTAGGCTAAAAAAAAAAACAGGATCGCAAGCTTGGCGTGCGAAATATGGCTTTACGTGCCGCTTAACGTACGGAGCGATGATAAAGTTTCAAGCCTTACACACCTTTTTTTCCCGGGAGTGAAATAAAAATCCCCCGAACCCAGGGCAAAATCGATCGTCGGACCTCGCCTTGATGGACCGACGGTGATCGGCACTCGGCGGCTATTGCGTGCAGGCAAGCCTGCCACATACAGCAACGCTGCGCTGCATACTAAACGCTGTTTGGTCATTGCCCGGGCGCACTGGCCAATCGTACTGGCCCGGCCGGGAAAGGACGCCGTGCGGATACGCGGAAACGAACGCGGTACGCAAGCAAGCGAGTGAACGGGCGCGCGCGCGCGCGCTCGCGTCTTATGACAAATAAAATGAGTTTTGCGTCCTCCCTTTCGCCGGTCCTGCTAAGGGCGTATGTTGGCTGGGACCGGTTGCAATATCCCATCCCCCCCCTTTGCCCTACGCCTGCCAAAAGCAGCGGCAACCGTTTTTCCTAGACAGACTGTTTATCTTATCTGCTGTGTATGATGTTCGTGTGTGTGGTGGTTTTTTTGTTTTCAATGTACTTTTGCTTCACTAGACCAGCTTACATTAATTTCATCTTGCCACTAGCGCTGGGAGGTGCAGCTGCACGTCTATGGCTGCCCATTTTCGCCCGGTAATAGCCAAACAGTATCGGTTTCACTTGAAGTTTTCGTGAACCGGCAGCTGATCGAGCTGCGAAGAAGCAAACCGATCGGGCGTGTCACTTTCATTTGACATCTTCATTTGGCGCACTAATCTCTTGCAGTGTCCACCGTTTATTGGGTGGATGCGGCAGACCCACTGCCTGCAATTAAATGTAGTGGAAAAAAGGCTTATTTGCGCTCTCTGTGCTATAAAATTATAACTCCAAACCAAATGTGCGACACGGTGCCGATTGGTACGGGAATCACCGTTTGGCCTGGAAGCTGCACCGAAATGCCGTAATCATGCGCGAATGATAGGCTGGGGTGTTGTTTCCACCCCTTCAACTCGAATGCGCTGCGACCGGAAATTACGCGGCAAACGCGGTCCCCCCCCCCCCCCCCCCCACAGTGCACGCTGAATGCAGTCCACATCAAGATAGTGGTGCCATTAAACTTTTATGGCCAGTTGCGCTAACCTTCCACAGCCTTCCCGCCGCCCCGGCAAGGCAGTAAAGGAGATTCCGATTATTAACAGGCGCTCCGAACTTATGCAGGCGCGTATCAAGGCGTAATGCGAAAGAGAGGATTGTAAATTGTCAGGCGAGTTAAAATGACGGTTATGTTATTTGCTTTATAAAAATGTTTTCGCCACACGGCAGTAAAACCAGCCCGTTTAGCAATCATTAGCAGCGAGCGGATTTGCATTCCATTGGTAGGCATTAAAAACGCAGTTTTGAAATATTGTAATCAAATATTGCTTTCAGCGCATTACAGGGTTTCCCAGGTGTTCGCATAGCATTGGGACACTTTATTGACTCTTTCTTACGTGAAATGAACTTAATGTGATTGGGAATTGGACTCTATAGCACCCTTGTTGGACAAATCCAATAGGAATTTACAAGGAGCCCGTCCAAAAAGGGTGCCAATTTCCAACATATGAAGTTCACTTCCCATAGGAAAGAGTCATGGAAGTGTCCCACAACTTTGAGAATCCCTGGAAACCCCTGTATGTTTGCGGGTCTTTAAACATTGCAACGCAAAAACCTAAAACTTGCAAACTTCTATGCCAAAAAAAAAACCAAATTCTCCAAACACGATTGCTTGCGAGCGACAAAAGCTCCCTACTCGTATCCTCTAATGCTCAAACGACAACACATCTTGCCCCAAAAAAAAAAAACATGTATCGCAGTGGGCAGCGGGGAAAGCGAACAGGGTGGCAATGGTTTTGCCGAAACCGAAAACCAGGAGAAAACCAGGTGAGCGGACTGGACTCGTTGGGGCGCAAATAAATGCACACCCCGTTTGGAAGCATGGCCTCCCTTCCTCCCCGACCTGTGACGGTCCGGTGTTTTGGGGTGGGGCACGCTGCACGCGGTGCAGTGTACCATTGTGCAGTTGGTACAGTTTTTGCTTTTTGGGGTGTACGTACACGTTTTTTTTGTGGGTATGTGTGAGCGTATTTTGTTTTGCTTTCGGTTCGCTTTAAATGTTAGAAGTCAGCCAGCCAACCTTTCCCTTTTCGTGGGAAGGGAAGGGGGGGAGGAGGAGGGATACAGACCATACAGACAGTTCCACAAATCCAGTAGTGAATGCGAAATGCGATCACCACAAGCTGTGTGTGTGTGTATTTGTGCATGCTTTTCTTCTCCCAAGGGCAGCCAGTAAGGATCATCTTGTTGGGCATCTTTTTTACATAAAACAACACCAAAAATCCTGTTTTCAGTAGTAAAAACACCACTTACATCGCTAATCAAATCCACGTTTGGGGCGGTGTGATGATTGTGCTGCTTACTATTGCTCCCTTCGCTTGCCGGTGGCACTACCGCACCCCTGGTAGCTCTTTGGGCGCAATAACTCACACCGCCACCGTACGCTGCAACAGGCAGGGGCTCTCGAATGCTCACACGTACACGCGAAACAAACGCGGCCCCAACCGCGCATGGCCGGTCGGCCGATATCGGCAACGGCATCGGCAAACGGCAAAACACCCTCCCAGCAAGGGAAAGGCACACGGATCCCCGCAACCGCGAGGCTCCCCACCCCCAAGACGCGCCCGCGAAGATAGCCGGGCAGAACTGGACCGCCGCAGCTGCACGCCATCGTGACGGGCGCATGGTTGATGTTGCTGCTGCTGCTGCTGCTGCTGCGGCTGTTTCTATTCCAACCACAAACCAGCCCCTCACTCCCAGCCTCCTCCACCTTCTGTTTGTGTTGCAGTTTCCTTTTTGCCAAATGCAAGCCCGCTTTTCTAATCTTGCAATTCGCATCTTTTGCGCCCTCCCCGTTTTGTTTGGTTTAGGTTTTGCTGCATGTTTGTTTTTTTGTGTCTATCCCTGGCAGTGTCACACACCCTTTCGCCCGAGGGTGGAGTTGGAGGGTGTCGATGATGATGTGTGTGTGTGTGTGTGTGTGGAGCGGGGAGTAAAGCGGTGTTGAGAGTTGAGTGATGTTTGCTATTACAAAGTTGTACGGCTCGTGTGCTGTAGTTGAGTGGTTATTTCTTCTTAATTGTATGATTCATGATTTTATATTTGATTTTGCTTGTTAAAATAACTGTTTCGTTTATTTTCTCAACAACAGTACATGAAACTTTGACGACTTGTATCCATTTATTGCTTTTTGAATGATTAACTGCTTACTAAAACTATTTCTCAAGCATTTTTAATCATCAAAATAGTACAAAAGTTCTACCGTGACCAGCTGAAGGACAGTGACATAATCATGGAGCCTGTCGAAAAGAAAATGATCCCAACGGTCCGCACCACACCCAGACACAGGCCACCCGAGAGCACCCGGCTCCTTTGTGTGCAGAATGGTCCGCCGGGGAGCGCTGGTAAATGTCGTTCGGTTCTATTTTTCGCTAATCACCGTCAAGAATCGGGTTTTCCGAAACCGATAATCGCACCTTCCCGCCCGCGAAGAAAGGCAAGCGAGTCTCGGCTACCTAATGCCGAGAGACGTACGATAAACGCTAGTACATCGACCTCCATCATTTCCTCTTTCGAGTTTTCCAGCACCAATAAATACACGCCGATAGGGAGAGCGAGAGGGAGTGCTATGTAGAGCGGGCAAAGAAGACCTTTACCCTTTTGCTCCCCTAGTTTCTTCTATTTTATACATACATCTCCTCTCTCTCTCTCTCCCCAATCTAAAACGAAAAAAAAACACCTCAGCACACACATGGCAGGGCGGTCGGGCAATGGGCGATACGTTATGTGTCCGCGGGCATAAATTATGCACCCAGCAAACCCCCCCCCCCCCCTCCCCCCTTCTCCCTCACTGTGAAGACTTCTGGTGAACTTTTCCCGCCCGGCCCACCCCCCCCCCCCTTGGCGGTACGCAAAAATACCACCACCAGGCGAACGACAAACCACGTACGTTCGTTCTTCGAAAATCGAATTCATATGCATGAACCACCCCTACCCCCTGCTCTCCGCCAGACAACCGTTGGGTGTGCGTGTCCGTGTGTTTGCTGGGGAATTAATTTCACTCGGCGTGGCCTGCGGGGCGCTTCAAGCGCTTCCAGCTTCCAGACGGATTAAATTATAGCGAGACGAAACGGAGCGGCCATTCGAGCACCCCACGGGGAGGGCGGGGGTTCAGGGTGCGGCGGCGAGACTTATTGGTATTGCATAACGTCGGATGGGCTTTGCAACAACAACAAAAAAAAAAACAAATGCGTCAAAAAATGTTTATTTTTAGTGAAAAGCTTTTCCAATTACACTGGATGGGACTAGTAATTTTCTTACAAGAAACGTTTTTACTCGTTTGCCCTGTATAGAACATTTTGTTTTATTTTTAGTGAAAAGCTTTTCCAATTACACTGGATGGGACTAGTAATTTTCTTACTAGAAACGTTTTATTTTTAGTGAAAAGCTTTTCCAATTACACTGGATGTGACTACTAATTTTGTTACAAGAAACGTTTTTACTCGTTTGCCCTGCTTAGAATATTTTTAGCCCCGCTTAGAAAGCTTTAGACAGATTAAACACACATAACTGTTACCAATCTTACATAATTAATTATTATTTTACACAATTCCAAGCAAACACAAGATGAAACATTAATATCACCAATTGAACCTCAATTTTGTCTCATGATATAACTAAATCCTGTGTTAATAACTAACTAATTTACATTACTTTATTATTTTTCTTCCATTTGACTCGTTTATCTCCAATGCATAGGCTATCAAATTAAGACAAAATAGCCCTAACGAAGCAAAAAACTATTAAAAAAAAAACATCTCCTCTGAGATTTTCCACCATAGCTCAATTTTTGCCTCATTTGGTGCTTAAACCTCTTCAAAATAATCATTCTCGTGTTTTTTCGCGAATATCTACATATTCTTACAAAAAAGCAGCAGAAGGAAAATCGTGGCAGCGGAGAGCAATAATGATCCGTTACCTCTCTACCGCAGCCCGGCGATGGATAATAATGATGGCTCGAACAGGGTGCATTACTTCCAAGCGTGGCGTTCTGCTCAAACTTTTACGGCAGAGCAGCGGTGGGCAGCCAAGGCGTGTAGGCGTTTAGAATGTTTGCCGCATCGCACCGGGAGCACGAAAAAGCATAAAGTGTATTATGCAAAGTAAGTCCAGGCAGTGCCCTCAGGCTCGCTCGCTCGCTCGCTCGCAAACGGAAGATGGATGCGAGAACTGCTGGAGGTACGGGAGCCTCCCGCCCCAAACCGCGGCATGGCACTTGGGAGTTGTTTTTTTTCTCTAAAAACGCCCCGAAACAGCCCTTACTCCTTGGCGAAACGATACACAACAGGGCCAAATTTCCTGTTACATCGGGCACGAATTCGCCACGTACCTGGCAAAGGAAATAGGAACTAAATTGCAACAAGCTGTACTTTACTGGAGGAGGACAGAACAGCAACTGCAATACAACCACAGATCAATTTTTGTGTGCTAATGCCGAGTGACAAGCACATTAACCTAAAGAATGTCTTCCTGTCGCTTGCCCCTGCCTGTTTGCTCACGGTCCCGCGGTGAGAAGCGATAGAATTGTGGGGAAAGCAGCTTGGTCCCCCCTCCCTCCCCATTCCCCACCCCTTTTGCCACCCAATGAAGGATGGCAGGAAGAAAAGTGGTCATAATTCTCCAAACTACCACCCTTCTTCAAGAGTGTACGGGCAACAGCAAACGCTTCAGGGGACACACGCGAGGAACGAAAAGCGTTAAAGCGCAAGCATTCGAAGAATAGTTTCGATGCTGAAGCTGGAGGGGCTGTAGTGAAGAACAGTGGGGGAAGAAAGAAGTGCTGCCACGCTGCCGGGATGCAAAGCTGCCCATAGTAATCCGAACGGTGTGTGTGTGTGTGTGTGTGTGTGTGTGTAGTCTTGCAATTGTTGCACATCGCCAAGACAGAACGAAAATTGCATACAAATGCATTCATCTCCGCGGGAACCTCGATTCTCGACATTACATAGTGTTTTCGATCTTCCTGGCAGGCGGTTAAAGGAAGAATAGGGAAGAAAGAAAGCATTTGTGTATGCGCACCACCGCTCCACCATCACCGCAGCCCATACCATACCCCCATAGAGAGACGGGGGAAAACGAGCGAAGCGGAATTGGCGTTCGTCGCTGTACGGCTCGTTGTATTCCCTTTTTTGTTCCGCTCTCCCCTTTGCCTTGTCACAAACGCTCGTCAAAATGAGCTGATGAACTTTCCAGGCACATTACAACTGCAGCATACACACACTCACACACGAGAGCCACTCACGGTCTGTAAAATATGTGCACATTCTCCCGGGACTCATTATGCCAGTAGTGGCTTTTGAAATCAAGGGAAACTGTGCAAACGGCGAACCTTGCAGTCGTAGCGTTTCCCAGCCGTGGCCAGAGGTTAGACAGTTTCTTGTGTCCTTCCCCTTTTGTGTCTGTGGGTCTATGTCGGTGCATTGCGATGCGATTGCCTCCGCACATACTCGTTTGTTAGATTTTCAAACCCCCTGTTTCAGGCCAAGCCACGTCGTCGAGGGCTTGTGGTTTGGCTTTCTTTGCCCACGAATGTGCATATTCATGGGGATTGCCTCCAGCTCATGTGTGTAGGATGCGTTCGCCCTGCTGCTTGTTCTGTACCTCACTACCTCATTAGATTTGTGGACCATTGGATGGGCAGCCCATGGCCCGGAGTGATAGTGATGGGTGGTTAGAACCGTGCCGGCAGTACGTCAAATATCGCGCTTCGATAATGTGCTCCGTTTCGGTGCGAAAGATGTTTGGTCATGCCTTCGAGAAGCCAGAAGACAAGCAGTCCACAAGCAAAGTGCACAGTACTTCACTCGAGTAAGCAAAGAAAATTACTCGATGTACAAAAAAGAGCAACGCTAAGAACGAACTCGTTGCATCAAAACTGCCATATTTGACCCAAATTTCGGTCCTTCGAACCGGATCGGGAAGCGCTTCACATCAAAACTTCAAAGGGTCATTTGCGCCTCCAAACACTGACCCAAAAACCTAGCTATACTGGCGTACAGCTAAGGCGTACTGCGCGATTGCAAGCGGGGTGAGATATTATTTATGCATTTGAACACCGCCCACCCCGAAACGTGCCAGCGAAGGATAACGTCGCAACAACATATTTTGCAACAGGAAGCAGTGGCGTGTCGTTGCACCACCACACCGCAAGTTTCGGTCAAGCGTGCAACGGGCCGCTATAGAAGACGGTAATTCATAGTGACCTCATCCCCTCGGTCGCTAATGCTAGGGAAGAGGTACAGAATGAAGTATTGATTTTGGTCCGTAAAGCACCGAAGCGATTGTGCCACGGGACAGGAAGACTACCTCAACCACAAGCCGTGCATCCTTGGGCTGACCCATTTTCGTGGGTCGTCGTCGCCGTCGTCGTCGAGCTCACACCCTCTGTCTGTCGTAATCGCATCGAGGGCAATCAATCAAACAGGGCACACGCAGGAAGGCATAAATATCGATGACGTACATGCCCTGGCTTGCCGGAATGGAGCGCGAATGTGGGTTAAGTCCACCGGCTGGAACTGTGCTGGCTATGTTTTTGTTGTTTTTGTATTCCATCGGGACATCAACTGGATTACTTTTCCATTGTTACTCGTGTTGGTGGAAATTCCTGTACAAACAGCAGATTGGATGAAATGTCATCACAGTTGAAGTTCTTCAGTACACATTCAAAGACCATCCCTTATTCATTGAGCCTAATATTTAGCCAGATGATTATTAGTTCTCAATATGAGTAGTAGAACTTGGAACAAAACAAGAACCTACTGCTACATCGACTACTTCGTTCTGAAAGTTACATCTTCAGGTCTTCAGTTTTCTTGAATGAACCTGTAATACCTGATTTCTGAACATGATTCCGATTTGAGATCTGAATCTGAATGTCCTGAATGGTCCACTATAACTCTCAATACTCAATTCCAATGAAACTTGTCAAAGATATAGATATCTTCATGACTTCAGGATATATCAGCACTAGCAAAGTGCTTAATGTACGTTAACTTCAATGTCTTTCTCAACCCTTATTTCTCTGCATGATCTTAACTGTCAAAGAGACATCAAATGTCGGCACTATCAGACCATATTGTCGTTTAAAACTGCAAGCCTCAGTATAAATAAAAAGAACCAAGCGAAAAGGAACAAAATAGCAAGATGTAAAACATTTCCTTAGGCGTAGACGTGCCGGCATAGAACCATAGGCATCAACTTTGCATTACGATGTGCACAGTTTCCCTGCCGCATTATGCTGTTCCAAGCCAACCCTAACAAAGGGCCGATGGCAAATGCGCACATCCCGTTAGGCTCGTGGATTCCGGCGGGCAAGGAAGACTGACCCCATTTCCGTAAATCGACTCGCGGGCTCGGTTGCGCAACGCAACGATCGGTATGTCCAATTTTGGTCGGTTTGGTGGACCTACCCTAACCTGGAACGTGTCCTCGGCTCACGGCAAGATCGTCGCCGTACGTGCGCGTTCTAGCATTGGGAATTCGTTTTTGTATCATTTAATTCCCCCTTCACCCTCACCCCGGCTTCTTTGAGTGCGTGGAAATTATTCAATATGCGGAGCAAGAAGAGACTTACGCTGCTACCATTACACAAAAAAAAGAAAGAACCAACATATCTGTCCCGCTGGGCGAAAAGCCTGACCCCGAAACAGGATCCTTCGCTGCCCGGGACCGAATTGTGAGTTCGTTCCAGTCCTTATACGGAACGAACCCGTCTGCCTCGAAGGAAAACGACGAGCCGTCGCAACACAACCACTGAAAAAAGCGACCAGTAAACCAGTTTTCCCGAACAGCGTGGCCTCGTTTCGGGTACCAGAAGGACGGAGCCGCCCGACGCGCGACATCTTCAGTGTCAGTGAGGTACAACGGCAAAGAGGCAGCTACAAAGACGCGAGAGCGCACATACACACACACACACACACACACACACACACACACACACACACACACACACACACACACACACACACACACACACAAACACACACAAATTACCGCACTGAGCCAAACTTTCGCGGCTTTCGTTGCACTTATCTTTACTGTAGCGTTTCGTTTCGGAATTTTTCAGACTGGTTCCCACCAGTGACGCTCTTCTCGGCCGGTCGTCCTTCACGGGCGCACAGTAAGGCACACGCGATATCGTGCAAAAAGGGTAAAGGATGGGCAAGTGCTGTGCGACCATCTGCGCGTTATCTGTGGGAATGGCATCTGGAACGGCCTTGAGCATCATTGTTTCGTCTCGGTGTTTTGTTGCACGTCTCGAAAATGTGCCGGCTGGTAAGGAGTTTTGACTGCGTTTAAGCATGTTTAAGGAGTAAAATAAGCCTTTGCTGTTTGTGTTCATTATGAAAGTGTAGGCTATGTGAAACTACGTGGGATTTTTCAGCCATCTTGAGGCACCTCTTGGCTCGGAATGAAGCTGCAATGCTTATGAAAGCTCTGAAAGCACTGTAAAGCAGCAGGTATATGAGTATATGAGACACTTCAAAGAACTTTAATTAATTTGTTTCTAAATAAAGGGAAAAGAGCGTACCGTAAACTATGTTAAAAGCAGTATTAACGTGCAATTGCTTCCCTGTTTACGTTTTGTAGCAAATCTTGCAAACCTTTCTCGCATCTCGTGTGATTGCTGTGCTGGTTGGTACAAATTACCACCTAAACCATGCAGCCCTCTATCCAACCATCCGCGTTTTCTCACTCACATTGCCCGCTTCAATATTGCACGTATCCCCCGCGGGCGCCCAAACCAACGAAAAATCCACCAACTCATCTTCCAGCGGTGCGCGAAATGGGCCAATTTTCCCTTCCCCATTCTAAACGACCCGATCCCGTTAGGCTGCTTCCATTTTGAGCGGCCGTGCGCGCGCGCGCGCCCACCCGCCCTATGCTTTTAACATTCCACAGACCACAGGCCAGAACTCGCGTGCACACACACACACACACACACACACACACCCGGCTCAAAGGATGCTACCACCCATGTTCCTATCAATATGCGGTCTACAAATGGACTCCCTCGAACGAAGCGGCAAGAGCCCAAATTGGTTCGACCCGGAGGCACAATCCGGGCACGTAGAACCCAGCAGAAGACCTCTTCTCTTTCTGCGCAGCAAGAGGCTGCTTGCGGGGGCTGATGGCGACGATGACGGTGGCAGTGGATGCTGTGTGTGTGTGTGTATGTGTTCGCGCTCATAATGTACGCCGGACAAGGCAAGCCACAGGAAAATTGCATCCACCGCGAGCTGGAGTAGCAGAAGAAGAAAATAAACGACGCGCTGGAAGGGACGACGTGTGTAAAAAAACCGACCCAAAACATAAAGGCTGCTGCACGACGAAGAGGTTAATGGTGACCTTGCAAGATCCGGGCCCTCACACGACGGCTGGAAAGGGTTGGAAAGCGAGGAAAGGAAAGCAACTACAGCTCATAATCATCATCAGCCGAGGCATTGTGGGGTGGGATGCGATGGGTAACGTTTCCCTGACCATGTCTCCCTAGCACTCTATGTGTGTGTGTGTGTATTTTTCGGAGGAAAACGAAGCAAAAACACAGCGTAATAGCAATCGATGGCCCCAACATGGCGCTCTCGGAAGAGTGGATAGCCAAAGCACTAGGAGTTCCTCCTAATCATCCCTTTGCAGTACACGCGCGGTGCGTTGCCGTTACCGCTGGCCCAGAACCATCATTTGCGCGGGCTGCGGGAAGACCGGACCAACAACGTTCGGTAAAATGTTCCGCGCTGCCTGCCAGCCAGTACAATCAATCAGATTAGTATGTTGGCGAGTTTGTATATATGTGTGTGTGTGTCTGTCTGTCTGTGTGCGAAGCGGATACCAAATGGACCGATGAGTCGTCACATTTCAAGTGTCCGTTAGACGTCCACGTACTGTTGTTTGAAGCACGCCCGAAAGCATTACGTTGCTCAGCATACGAGATATATAAAATAACATGTAAATATGAGGACCTAATCGAGTTCTGAAATTTTATTTGTGATATCCAAAATGTAGCATCAACGACTCAATGCATCTCGAATACTTTATATCTCGCCTACGAGTAGTTTCAGAGTGGTTGTGCTGTCTCCTGTTAGATGTCTTCCATAACTCTCAGGCCGCAACGGGATCTTTGAGATTTGAGCTCAGTAAGAACTGATAACTCTCAGGCGCTCACGAGATCTTACAGATTTGAATTCAGTGAGAACAGTAATACTAACGTCCGAGTTATACATAACATGATTGATAAATAAAGAATTGTTCTATTACACTAGCATTCAAACCCAACATCACTTCGAGACATTATCTATTCTGTAGATTCTTACTAGATCATACGTTCTTCTTCGAATTAATGATCAGTAATGCTCTGAAACCTTTCATTGTACTAAAAAGGCGTCAAAAGGCTTAAATTATTGGGAAGGCTCTGAACGTCCCATGAGTCTTGAGGTATCAATTCTCGCTAAGAGCTTACTCCAAACAAAGCTGTGCATTCTTGCTGAGATCTCAGCCCCTGGTGGGCAACAGAGCCTCCAAACCATTACGCCGCAGGCCGCATTTGCCAAAACGAGCCGTCCAACGACGGCCTCAGCAGTCGCTGACAGAGACCGCCGTCCAGAAACTATTACGCTCAAGATCAGGCCCCACTTGAAAGGGTCAGTGACACGCACATTATACCGCGTGCTGCGTTCAGCTTCCACTTCCTTCGGCGTGCTGTAATTTAAAAACAAAAAAACAAAACGCTCCGAACACCGGTTGATACGGAATCCATTCCCGAGCAGGAGAGTGAAATGAAACGGCCCAACACGACGTACACATTTTGACCAATTCCAAAGGTGTGTCTGCTGGGCTGCCCGTAGCACAAAACGGCCGAGCAGCTCGATGGTGAACGGAGATGCTAAGTGAGAAGAGTTCAAGCATAAGTGCAATCATTATCGCTCGCGAGTTGAAGAATATTATTGCCCTTTTTTTTTTTGCTTCTTAGCCAGCTCTCCCCCTCCCTCCCGGGTTCGATAATTGCACCGATTGGAACTGCTAAAACGAGAAGCAAAACAAGGGCTTAATAGGGTTGTACCGGTTTGGGATGCTTTCCATTCCATGGGCAAAGGAAACACGTTTACGTGGCAAAACAAAATCGGCCGGAGTTATTATTCTAACTATTGCGATGTAATGCAATAAACAATCAGAAACAAAAAGCATGGAAATTAGTTACAAGTGAGCATTCGTGATGCACAGGACAGGGAGCCGCGCTGAAGGATCACTTCAGGACCACAAAAACAAAGCTTCTGGGTTTTGTTATGCCCCTGTCGGCCAATCGGTTTATAAATGCAGGTCCGACCTCGTCCCGATGAGGTAATAATGCTTTAAAAAAAAAAAACAATAAAACTCGCTAACCCCCGTCACAAAACTGGAGCAGGTCAGCGGTGCACATTTTCGCATTGCATGCAATATGCATAAATATCCGCCAGCACCAAACCGTGACACGTCAGACGACGAACGCGACCCCCTCGGGGGCCCTCTCCGGAAGTGGGCAATATTTTCTCTGCCGCCACCGTTAATCAGATGTGGATTTTAAATTCGCAAAATGAATTTTAAAAGCTTCCGTGAGGGTGCACCTTCGTCCTAATGGCATTCCAGCACACACACACACAAAAACACGCGCGCACTACCCAGGATTGTGTGAGCGTGCATTCTGGCCGGCGCGGCAAGAGAAAGTGAAAGTTGCAACTCTTACTAAAACACAATACCATTAAGAAAGAAAAATGCAAATCCCACCCGCAGCGGTTGAAAGTGCATACGGGCGGACCACGCCACACGGCACAGTTTCCCTTGAACTAAAAGCCCGAGAAGCCATTAAAAAAAAATCCCCCCCCCCCCCCCCCCCCCCCCGAACGCGCCACGGAAGGATAACGGCCAGGAGTGCCAAAATGAGGACAGGAACAAATGCTGTTTTGCATACCTGCTGAAGGCACCAGGACACGGCCGGACTGGCCGCGTGCACGCAACACCCGAGCGCCCAGGCGCGGGCAAAAAAAAAGTGCGAGCTGGACAGCAAGCAAAAGCGAACAATAAAGCGCCGGAAAACCTTCATGACGCAACAAATGGGCTCGGCACGCGGACGGAAACCTAGTTCGGTCCTATCCCGAAAAAAAAAACGGGAAAAAAGGAAGCTCAACAAGGTAAATTGGCTCCGCTACATTGTTGCAGCTTGACCACAGGGGGAAATAATGTAAAATTATTGGATGGAAAGGCCTTGCCCAGCATCGGATTTTTTGAATTTTGAGTTTTGAATTATAAAACTGAAGCAAATCGAATTCCAACTTTTTCGTACGCCTAGTGCCACACTTACCTTTGGTTTATGCTGCTCGGTACGATGCTGCGGCAGTGCACGTAGCGGGCTAATCGATGCGGACGCTGCTCCGTCATGGTTTGTTTTCCCCTTCCTTCTCGTCACACACTCGTTTCCCGGTTCACGCTACTCTACGAACAAGTTGCTTAACGTTTTCAAACTACTTACAAGGACACTCACGCCGCTTGCACTATCGAAAAGTGTTTATGATTTGGTTGATAATTTGTACACTTAAACACACATGCACACACGCGCGCACTCAAGTCATTACTTTGTGTACACTTTGCTGCCCAGTGTTTTGTTTGTTTTACTGACGAATGAACGGCCGCGAACGGAGTCGCATGTTTTTTTGTTTCAACACACACACACACAAACCTGCTCCAACATTCAACCCATTTTTAGCAGGCACTAGCAGACAAAGTGAAACTAGTCGAAAAAAAAAAATAATGAACGATTGCAATCGATGGTTAGCGACGAACCTTTAGGTTGATTTTATTGTTTTTCACTACTTTTGGCTGCTTGTCGCGGGGCTCGTCGCGTGTTGGCCTGGGCTAACAGGGTTTGCGGATACGCGTCAGCTCACCCGGGGCCGCACCAGCTGAGGCAGTGTTGGTTCTGTAAAGAGGGCAAACAAGAAAGAAAAAGGCGTCAATGTTAACAGGTGATCAAGCCGTTTCTACAGGCAAGGCAGTCGAACAAAACATTCTGGCAAGTGTACAACAAGTGCACAGACAAAGGTGGATACTTCCTAGTCAATGTTTTGGTACAGTTTTTTTTTTAGAGCGCTCATGCATCTTAGACTGTGCTGTCCTGGCTGTTCCACAGAAAATCAGAGTGGGAAATTTCGTGCTCCAGTTTTCACCTCGATCATGTACACCAAAGCACAGCGTCGCGATGCGATGTTTTATGCTAATCGAGCAGCGAGAGAAGGCGACAACATTGCTAGCCCGCAACAACAGAGCTGTTTTTTTTGGTACTAACTGACGTACACCAGCAACGCTGGACGTGCCGGAACGAAACACTTCGCTACATGCAGAAACACACGAGAAGGCCTTTCTTTTGAAATAGATTTTGACACGGAATGGTTCTCGTACAACACAACTGATCCTAGATGCAATGTAGGTATTATAACATCCCACCCCTCTTACCTCTCTCCACACCATGGTTCAATGTTTGGGTTGTAGTGATCGCAATCGATGTATGAGAGAGGGAGTAAGAAGGTTTACTTTAAAACAACAATGTAGTGAATTCCAAGTAAGCCAGAGCCAGAGGTTAATGTTTTCCAAAAGCACAAGTAGATAACGCCGTTATTTACTACAATTAACATTTTAGATGAGTTTTGTCTCTTGAAACAATGGTTCTCATTGCAATTGTTGTATGAGAAAAGATGGTTGGCATGAGCTTCAATGACGAGATTCGAACTCAGCTTGTTGAGTGTGGCGGTACTGCGCGCATTCAGATAAACCACTGAGCGTATGCAGTAATGAAGCGTTCACGCGTGACCAGTATCATACACCGCAAGCAAATATTTGTTCCTTATCGTCGATTTCCTCACTGCTGTGCGGGAAAAGTCAACGCTTGACGGCAAATATTAACAGTCGTTGCATTCATAATAATGCAAACAAATTATGTTTATTCTACCTGCGAACAAGCACGGATCGAAACTGCTCCTCGCTATATAAAAACACTCTCGCAACGCTCCACAAAGCTAGTCTGCGCTCATTCGCTCCTGCCTGTGTCTTTTTCTTAGCACCCCGAAAGCCACCCAAAAGCTCGCATTTATTCAGCATGGCCATTCGTGTGGAGTTGCTGCTGGCGATGGTTCTGTTACCGCTGCTGCTGCTCGAATCCGTCGTCCCGCACGCGGCGGCCGAAAAGGTGTGGGTCGACCGGGACAAGGTGTACTGTGGCCATCTCGACTGCACCAGGGTGGCGACGTTCAAAGGCGAACGGTTCTGCACCCTGTGCGATACGCGCCACTTCTGCGAGTGCAAGGAAACGCGCGAGCCGCTGCCGTACATGTACGCCTGCCCGGGCACGGAACCGTGCCAGTCGAGCGATCGGCTCGGTTCGTGCAGCAAATCGATGCACGATGTGCTGTGCGACCGGATCGATCAGGCCTTCCTGGAGCAGTAAGGGTGGAGAAGCTACCGTTTCTGGGAGACGGTGAAGGGCTTCTCCTGTGGTACGGTAGTTGAACAAAAAACCACAAAATAGAAGCAAATAATTGGTTGCAAATAAAGAGGTTCTGGTTGAGAGAGAGAGAAAAAAAAAACAAACGAAATTATAGACATAGTTTTTTTACCCTTATGCATGTGTGCATAAACATTTCAGCTTGATGGGAAGAAACTTCTAGGAATTTGTTTAATTCTGCTAAACGTTATTTTTATTCCGAATAGCCTTCCAAGACCAAACCGCGCTCACACAATTCCGTTTCGTTCTTGGCATTCTATTTTTAACTCTCCTTTCAACGACACGCACAGCCACAGGTAGCAAGGAAGAAAAAACCTCGCCCTCAAGCGGTCCGTACAAACTGAAAACGAGAGGAAAAGCGATCCCATGAGAAAATTGGTGGAAAAAAAGCATAAACGTTTTTTTTCATTCATTTTGTTCTTTCATTTTCCTCGCCAACAATTTGTCCCTGGGTATCATGCCACAGAGAAACATATGCGAAACAGCGCAAGAGATGCATCGCAGTTGTGTAACGCACTGGTACATTGTACGATCGCATGGTCGCATTGCTCGGTTGCTGTGCTGCGCTACATGCACGGCGGCATTGCAACAGCAAACGGGGTAAGAACCTCCAATGTTTCCGTGCGCTTTACTAAAACTTGTTTTGCTTCATTTGTCAAACGAAAACAAAACAACCACCCGGCGATGGAAGTGGTTCGCTCTGGCAACTAGGGAAGCTGTCCGCGTAAAAATAATTATTTACCAGATGCTGACCGATGCGGCGGTAGTTGATCGATGGCACCAAATATAACACCGACAGTACACCAGCCCTCAGTATGCGAAAGTGTAGTAAAAAAAAAACTTTTTTGTTATATATTTTTTTTTTCTTTGCGCCAATGGCTTAATGCTAAACTGAATAAATAAATAATGCTGGTCAGGAAAATGAAAAATAATAAATCGCTGCTGCACTCCACGATAAGAGCCTCTCGTGCAGCAACTGCGTCGCCTGCCAGCCTCCAGCATTAGTTTCTGCGTCGGCAAAATGGTTGCCCTTTTTTTTGTTTTTTTTTTTCGTCGCTGCATTTTTTGCGCGACGGGCCAACGGGTTTGATGGGTGTGCCTCATAAAACAGACACACGATTACCATTCCGCCTTGACGCCCCAAACAGGATACGGCAGACGAGGCAGCCCGTGCACCGAAACCGGCTCGTGAAGGCCGTTCAGAGCACATGATGCCCAAGCTACAGAGAGCGAAGAAAGAACGAACCAAACAGCTTCCACCTCGTAAAATGTTCCCAAAAACTAAGGACTTTTACTACAAGGTAGAGAATGAAAAACCAAACCGCTGAGGATGAGGATGCAAACAAAGCAAAAAGAGAGAGAAAAAAACATCGTTTGGGGCGCACTGAAAGAGTTTCGAAAAAGGGCAGTCAACAATTTGATGCCAACAAATGGGCCGTTGTTTCGCCGAAATGATCCGAGCATCGAACCAAAAAAAAATTCTCCATTTTCCGCACGCCGTTTTTATGGAACTGCCAAAAAAAAACGAGCCTTCCTCAAGAACGGCCAGCGAAGAAAAGCAATCAATCTCTAGGCGTCGAGATTTGCGAGTGACGCGCTATAAAACGTTTGGAAGTTGCATTTTTTTTACAGGAAAGCTTCCCGTGCTCCCGTCTGTGTGTGTGTGTGTATGTGCGGGATAAATGCGTCCCGAAGCAGTATGCCTGGACGCTAGGAAAGGTTTTAATTTTTCAACCCCAGCTCGTCCAGCTCCTGCACCACCTCGTCACCATCGCACCCCCCCCCCCCCTCATCCCCATTTCTGACAAGGATTGTCTGACGCAGGGTGGTTTCGTCTTTCGTCTGCCTTCGAAGGTGCTGCACACAGGAATGTGCATCTTGATATGCTTTAAGAAAAGAAGAAGAAAAAAAAAACAATAACAAAACCGACAGCGTCCCCGCGCAACGAGCGCGCCCGTGCAAGAGCGAGGCCAGAGGGCAGAGATCAACCGACAGGCGGCGTTCGTTTCTCTGCCGCCCGTTTCAGTTTCGCTGGTGTTGCAGTTCTGTTGCAGTTCCCGGTCCCGTTCTTGGGCCCGACTGTCCTGCGCGCCAGGGACCATTTTCCTGGCTGCCAACACCCTTCATCCTTCCGTCCCTTGCCCTCCCGTCCCTCATCTCTTTTGTGTTTTTGTGTTTGCCTTGCACCACCGAATGCCATTCTTGATGGGATGCAATTTTCGCTCACCGGCCCCGGACAGCATCACCATATTTAAACGAAACAGCCCATTCAGCGAACATCGGCCCTCGGATGCGGAAAAAGGGGGGGGGGGGGGGGTAAGGAGGTTGGTTTTCGCGTCGTGATCGCCGTGTTCTGCCCGTTACCTTGTTCCCTTTGCTCGGGCGGTTCGGGCGTACCGTGCGTTTTAATGCTGCCTTGCGAACCCTTATGCGCCCTGTCGGGGGCGAGCAAAGA
This sequence comes from Anopheles gambiae, assembly GCF_943734735.2. Lineage (NCBI taxonomy): Eukaryota > Metazoa > Arthropoda > Insecta > Diptera > Culicidae > Anopheles > Anopheles gambiae. Next base: position 2,415,907 of record NC_064600.1, on the reverse strand, counting down.
TTGGATTTTTGTTTGCAACAGAAAAACGAAAACGAATAGGAGATACCGCTTTATTGGAAGCTCCTTTTCGGGGTAACACTGAGAAGGGTGAGGAAGGGCGGGATGGAGGGGAGGGTAAACGCATAAAATCGATTACCCGCTGGTTCTCGCATGGGCCAGCGACATCTTCCCGGCCGCGGTCGGCAGCAAACAAGGGGAAACAAAAGCCGGCGGGACAAACAACAGACCGCTCCCAAGCTGAAGGTTCGAGGCGATATGCTTGAAGTGTCGCTTTTTGTATGTTTTTAATTTCTAGTTAATACCTTTACACAACAATTGCACAAATTGTTTGTTCGTGTTCGAGCTCGAATAATGTAAGGTTCGTCGCTTAGAGATTAAAAAAAAATAAAAACACGGCCCATGACGTCATTTTGTTACAGATAGAAAGTAAAGAGAAAATTGTCAAATTACTCATTGAATTCTTCAATCCTGCCTAAACTTAATACGAGCAAACGAAATTTTAAACGAGAGCTATGAACAACTAAACTAACTTTATTTTACAATTTAAATAATTCCCTTTTTCAACGTGAATGATCTAAAAAACACACACACAAACAATGCCTCCCAACGCAATGACAGGCACGCGAGAAAGCTGTACAGTTTCGGCCCAATTTCAACGGCTCCTAAGACACTTCCGTCCCTTGCCATCACCGCCCGGCCATCTCACGGAAGTGTTCACAAATTTCGGCTTTACAAGACACTCGTTACGGAGCACCATTTATCGTTTGGGGCACGTTAATTTCGCTCCCAAAAAAGAAACCCCCCCCCGGTGGACGTAACTGTTCCGAAAACGTAAAGATGTGATCACGCTGGCTGGGTGGAAATGCAGCTGTACCATCCGCACGGTGCCGCCGCCGCGGCGCTTGCGTATCGATAACACTAATCTCTACCGCAGCAGCTGTAATTTCCAATAATCTTGTGTTAAAAGTGTAGGCCGTGGCTGTGGCCTCCGCGTGCCCCCGAACTACCGAGCAAACCGCCGAAATCAAACAACAACCCACCACAGCCTCCACGGTGACGATGGTCGTTGTGTCTTGCTGGCGGTGCCGTGAAGCAGAAAGTGAAACCGAAAGTTTTCCATCTTATTAGCGCCAAACGCCAAAACGGCGAGACAGTACACGGTGGCTCGGAACGCTGCACGTTTCGCGTAATAGGCAGTGCCGCACGGGGTTTGATGAAACGTTACAAAGTTGTAATTTTCGACCGCCCCCAATGTGGGAGAGGCTTTGGGAGGGCGTTTTTTTTGCCGCCGCGAGAAGGTTGTTGAAGTTTCGCCCTAGCAGGAAAGTGCGCACATCGCTCGAGTGACGAAATTCGAACGAAGTGACGTCACGCTCACACCACGACCTCCATTTGTAGGACGCGCGAATTATCGATCCTGATTCCCCATTCCCTGGAGCAGCGGAAAGCCAACCCTGATTGGGGTTGCCATAAGCAGGCAGCTGCGGCAGAAGAAAAAGAAGTAGAAAAAAACGAGCATAACGATGGTGTATTGTAATTGATGGACACGAATGATACTTTGGCAGCTGTATCATTAGCCCACATACACACGCACAAAGACCTGCTGTGCTGGGGTCCGGATGTTGCTCTAACTGAAGGTTTGTTTTTTTTCTCGTTGTTATTCTTGTTTTTTTCCAGAAAGTTTTCCCACCAACATCCACTCGGTGTGGGTGAAGGTGGTTGGCAGCCACCTTTCGTCAACTTTTTGAAAGGATCCCTATATTTTAACGGCTGACAATCCATTACAGCGATAAGCGCGATCGGACGAAACTGGACGAAACAAAAGTTAACCTCAAATGTAAAACACTTTAAATTCAATTACTTGCCACACGCACCGGCACCGTTCGAAGGTTATAAAAATCGTACCGAGCGGTCGAATGTCGATGGTTCGATAACACTTCCAAAACCAAGCGCACTCCGGTGGTTGGTGCACTCCGCCGAACGCCGAAGCGAAGCGGAAAGTGACACCGAATCGAAATCAAATCGATAGTGAACGGTTGTATTCCTTTTTTTGTTTTTGTTTTGCTTTTTGCTTCATGTTTTGCATTCCAGTTGGTTTTGCTGCTCACTTTTGTGCTCCTTCTCAAACGAAGCGGAACAAAAAGGCGTTGCACGATCGCCAAACCTCTTTCAAATGTGGTCGTGTAGCGCGACACGGCGGCTAAGAAGTGTGAAATATTCCCTAGTCAATCACAGACACGCACACACACACACAGACACACAGCGTAAACCAGCGAACGTATTACCTTGAAATGCAATTAATTCATGTTAGACGTGCAAATGAGAGCATAAGTAACATTTTTCTAAACATAAGAAACACATTTTTGGTGGTCGTTTTTCTTTGCGAGCCGATCGATATGCTGGGAAATGGGCGAATATTAATTTCGTGCATGATCCGCAGCGATCAACAATTTTGGAGCAGCAAAAAACAAATCGCTCTTACTCACCAGAGGCAGAAAACACGAGCGTATCGAACAAAAGACTTCAACGACAGTGAAGTGATTGGATAAGCGACGAACCCGCTCCTTTTTTTCTTCTTCTTCTTCTGCCTACCGCCCGTCCCAACACTAACGCGATAATCATGAGCGAATCGAAATCGATTGGCGTTAAATTGAAAGGAAGCGGTAATTAGAGAAGAAATGTAACACGGAATCACTCCCATCCGCCTCCTTCTGGCTTCTGAGATGTGGTACTTCTGCTCCTAGTCAACCAATAATGATGATCGATCAGGCCGGTGTAATGGGAGGGAGGAAAAAAACGGCCGATCCGTCCTCAAAACGTGACTTTCTGTGTGACTCCAACCACAACCCTTTCCACTCCCGCCCCTTTCATCTTTTGCAGCTTGAATATGACACACACACACACACACACACACATCGGCCGTACATCTCATCTCGGTCGTGTACGCCGCGGCGGTCGCGTTCTCGCCATACCGGGCGTTTAATGATGACAGATTTATTATACCCAAAACCGGTCCCCCCGCATCCCCACCCGCGCGCGCGCGATTTGTGGCGTGATTTTGCTTTTCCCTCTTCTTCTTCTTCTTCTTCTTCTACTGCTTAATGCTGCACTACTTGCTGTGAGGTTTCGAGAAAGGGAACTTGTTGCGTAATACGCGCGCTCGCGCAATGACACCTTCGGTCGGCTAACGATTGCTGGAAGTAACAGATCGCGGCCTGCGATGGTGGGTTATGTTTTTCCTACCTTTTTTTTTTTGTCTATCCATGTTTCGCTAGCACTCGTCTAGCCGCAGAGCAAACACACACACACACGCACGCACACGTAGTTCTCCCCCAGAGAGATTCGGTGCACGTAATTAGCTTGGGAGGGAAGGAGCGAGACACACACACACACACGGATGGACAAAAAAACGGTAAGGAAAATGAACCACTCCTTCGGGTGTCGGCGCGGGAGGAGATCTGTGGTGCGGTAGCTCGTGTCATGTGTTGCTACCGCCGTGTGGAGAGCCTTTCCTAGGCCGCGCAAGATTTACGCGTCACAGTGGGAAATCTAACGATCCACACGCATCGTTTGGCAGGGGGGGGGAGGAGGTGGAGGGCTCAAATGTATCACCACCAACCGTGCCGCAGCATGATTGGTATGGAAAATGTTGCAGCACCTTTACAGATGTTCACGATTGACAACCCTCCAGCAACGCCGAGCCCCAGTTGATGTGATCAAAACGTGATTTGAGACGAAAAATGCAATTTACCTTCGAGCCCTCGGATGCCGGGCCGAGAAAAGGCAGCTGAAATGCTAATTCGATTTGGGATGTTTCTAACGGTGGTCCGATATTATACATTTTTTTTTTTTGTGTTGTTGCTTCTTCTACCCACCCTTTGCTAGCGAGCCAGGCGGGACCGGTGAAGGAAGGAGCGCAAATGAGAACATTTATTAAACACACACACACACACACACACACACACACACACACACACACACACACACCCGCAACCAATTGGACGACGAACCCTTCCCGGGACGGGAAAAATGGGACGGTAGAAATCGATCGATCGGAGGTTAAGTCGCTGTGCAGTCAGTTCCGTTTGCGTTCCACCGCCTAGCACGCTCGCAGCCCTTTTTTTCCCAAGGGTGCCGTGCGGAAGGAAGCATGCGGACTTTAATTTACAATCATCGCGCGAAAGTAAGGACGAAATTTATACGACGCTAATTATACGCTGGGAAACAGTTATACTGCCAAACGTTAACGGGCAGAGCCGCCCCGGAAAGGTGGTTCGGGTCGACAACGCTAGCAATTGGTTTATATTTTAATACACGTTCGCTACAACAACAACAACAAAAACCACAGGCACAATATGGCCGAGCCCTGTCCCAAATGTTGTCCCATTTAGGTAAGATTTATCGCGCCAAATAATTTGATAGAAATGTGTTGAAAAACATCGTTCCGAGTGAAACGCGCTAGAGTTCAGACTGTTAAGCTGGACTTTGCTGTATTTAACATCATCACTATACAACTTGAGCCAGCATTTCAACGCTATTTCATGCTCTAATTCCTATCATAATGTATACACTAAATTACGTCACATTTTCCTAAGCACTAATCTATCGCTATATTTGTGGACCAGCAGAATCAGTGACTCGATCGAAACCGGAACTGTATCGGTTCCAGTTTTGGACCAGGTTCTAGTTTCGTTCCGAATCCGGAACAGGATCCGGTACAGTTCCAGGAACGGAATAAAGCCAGGAGCTGTTTCAGGACCTGGATGAATTCAGTTTCAGTTCCAAAACCGGTATAAGTACATGATCAGTTCCTGGACCGGTAAGAGTTCAGTATCAGGTCCAAGACCCAGAATCAGTCCCAAAACCAGTATGGGTACTGCATCGGTTTGAGGACCGGTAAGGGGCTTGTTTTGGATTTTGGTCTATTTTTGAATCAGTTCCTCATTTCAACCAGGTTTCGAAGCCAAAATTTTGGCGTACAGCTGAGAGTAAAGAGGATCCTTAAAATTACGTTGAGCAGCGGTGCCACAGGGCCAAATTAACTGATCACACAAACGTTCGTACTCGTTGCGTGATACAGCTAATGGCAGAGCATTGCCTAAACCGTCGTATTTATTTTATTTTCCTCGCTAAACACCCATCCTCGCTCATTAGCATCTATTCGCTCGTTTTTACTAATGAGCTAACTGTGTGCTTGCAGTGTGCGCGACTCTTTGACATTCTCCTTTCAAACAAAGCGACCGATTGTTACAGCAAACAGTTGACAAATAGAGAAAGGGATGCTACGGTTACCCGAGACGGCATACCGAGCAATCTTGCTGCCTTCATCTGCTGCGATCTTCCGATGCCAATCCTAATTCATCGATCGCAGCAACACACCCCCTCCGGGAGGGGAAGGGAGAACACTTTCACACGATGTAACGCGCGCAGTACGGAAAACCCCGAGCTGAAGTGAAAACACGGGGAATTGAAATCGAAAACATGCACCAAAACCCATCCACGGTACAGTGGGACCATCGGGCCTTTGGGCGGGGAGTGATTGGTCCCCGCCGACAAGGATCGTTCCGACATCATACATTTCTCGCTTTTACTCAGTCAGCGTGGGGGAATTTCTCCCGTCGGGGCTCACACCCAGACCCAGCGTTCCTTGGGCTAGCCTGTCCTGCGGAGCTAACCTCCCTGCGAGAAGTTTAATTGGCGCACCCAGGTCGGTCGTGCGTCTGTGCGCATCGCTTCTGCAAATAAAAATTTACCAAACCAAACAGCAACAAAAAAACGCACGCCAAAGAGGCAAGCAAAAAGCAGCCTCAACAGCAGCACCATCAGAGCGATGGCCGTTCTCCAGCGCGTTTGGACTAGGTTCACTTTCACCCAGCAGCAGCAGCAGCAGCAGCAGCATGACGCCACTGTCGCTTTCAAGCGCGAAAGGCAAATGCAAGTACGCGCCCTTCAAATCAACCGGAGAGAAAACAACAACAACCACAACAAATGCAGAGGAGGAAAAAAAAGGGAAAACGGGCCTGTTGCTACACTTCAATCAATGCAGGCAGATTGTCGATTGGTTTTTAGAGAAATTATTCTCGACAGCAGCAGCTGAAACCATCGCTCACGAACGGTGCGATACGATCCGGGGCAAAAACGTTTTGCCCGTCACGCCAACACGCCGTCACGTTAATTGAGGAAGCGAAGGCGACGACTCTGGCAGCCCAACCAAAAAAATAAACAAAAAAAACCACCCAAAAACTAACCTCAGACAGAGAGCGCTTTCGAGCTGGTGATTGTTTGTGGATTCCTTTTTGTTTTCGCACTGTCTTTGTGATAGCATCTGATGCGTTCGCCTGATTTTGACTGATGTGTTTGGAATAATTGTTTCTTTTTTGTGCTGTCTTCTAGCTCTTATAATACATGTTTCGGTAAACACAAAAAAAAACAATTGATAAAAGCAATATTTTCCAGCCGCAATTGAAATATTCCACGTATTCAACTGCTTCATTCGGAATTTGGTCAATTATTTTATAAAAAAATATTTCATTACCCCATTAAATCTACAACATAATTAACGGTTAACCAAGACTACCCCTTACTGACTCCTCCTTTCCCCTTCCCTCCCCACTGTCAAATCAAAACTGCATCCGCGCGACGATGCAGTTTGGCGTCTCCCCCAGGTCCTCGCATGAGCCAAATTGCTCGGAAAAAAAGTGCACAACACATGTAATTAAGATTACATCAATCCTGCGGGCGTCAAGCGACAAACCCCCGACACAAGCTGAAAATAAAACGAAGAAGAAGAAGAAGAAGAAAAAGAAAAAACAGACACGAGTGGTAACATTTAAAGCAGGGGACCCCGGGGTAATTATTTTCCATCAATAGTGAAATTGCCTTTCGGAGTGTCGGCTCGGTCGCAGTTGCGGTTGGCGCTGCAAGGCACCGCAAATCCGGCGGTTGCATTTTCTAATAAATTTTCAACGCTTGTTCGTTGTTTCTCTCTCACTCTCTCACTCTCTCTCTCCTTCCCTCGCTGATGCTGGCGCATTAGCAAACGAAGGTAATGTCTATGTTCCCGTTCGCCTCCAGCGCTCAGAGTCACACTTTTGTCCGAACGGTGTGATGTGAATCAATTCAATGCGTCCGATTTCCGAGGACGTAAATTAGAGAAAGGCGATAAAGGGCGGTCCCATTGGGGACGGGAAGGGTTTGCATTAAAACCACGAGCGTACCGTTACACCCTCCTCCTTCCCTCATCCTCCCGTACTGCCCACGAACGCGGGTCACAGTTTCGCTAATCAAACCGGAAAAGAAAAGTGATCAATGCCGACTCCCTCGGTCGGAGTCAGGGTGGAGGGGGGGGGGGCTTCGCGGAGAAAAAAACGACACCCCCCCCCCCCCCCCTCAGATGCATTCGTTTGTGCCGGGGCTGGAAAATCAATTGAGAGAACAAATGATCGGGATGGGAATGGGGGCAAGGGAAGGCAGAAGAAAAACCGCAGAAAGTGCCGCGCGTTCAATTGAATTAATCCGATTAGACGCGCACCGACCATCGGCTGTGTGGCTGTGTGTCAATGGGAGGAGTAGAGGAGTAGGAGGAAGAAAAAAACACACGACAAACTGCAAAGCAGGATGAAAAACCAAGACTGCAAGCGGGTTGAAATTATGTCCCCATTTGCCTGTCGTCAGTCGTCACTGCAACGGTTTGGATGTTGGATTCTATTTTCGCGAACCGCCTTTTACGGCTATCAGTAAAACTCCAAATGCTCATCCATATCAAGATTTGTATGTTTTTTTTTTTTGTGAGCATCACCACGCATCGTCTGTGTTGCGAATTTCCGCACGCTTTTCCACTTTCATTTTTAAGTTTTCCTCTCCGGTACACCTCGGTAAATTAATTTACCTCTGCGCTGCCGGCGCCTCTCTCTCTCTCTCTCTCTCTCTAGGCCCGCCTTTCCACTTTCCTCCATTTTCCAACCAGCCGGAGATAAACGACGAAAAACGTGATCGCCTCATAATTGCAGCACGTCTCGCGCGCGCTCATTTTACTCCGCACCGACGCTAGTTCCCGGTGCTGCGCTGTGCTAAATAATTGAAACAATATCCAACACTCGGGCTGCACGGTTTCACGTCCATCAATTTTGTTCCGCCTTCGAACCTACCCCGTTTCCTAATCCACCCCTTTCTAATTGCTTTATTTCGGTTTGTTTTCCAGCTTCTCAATTCGTTTTAGATTTTTGTTGATGTTTTTTTTTAGTTTGCAGATTTTGCTGGCGACGGGAAAAATCATATTTAAATGCCAGTTCCTCTGCGCAGGCCCGTCTGAAGCATGTCTGGAGGAGGAAATTATTTTTCGTTGCGTTTTTTTTCTCCCCCTTTTCATTCCCTGATTCGTGTTTTTTTTTTTTGCATGCTAAAATTTTATAAGCTATAAGCTAATGAAGCGAATAATCATTGCAATTAAGTTCACCTCCCAAGGAATGTTTGTTAAACGCATCGCAATTTTTGTGTTTTTTTGTTGCGCCGCCAATTCCATGACACATATAGCATACTAATGATTTATTACATTTAGCTCTAAGCATGTTGGTATATAAAAGAGGCTTGAACACTGCCCAAGATTTCAAACAACGATACAAGAGGGCACAAAACGAAACAAAGCAAAGAAAAGGATAAGGCTGGCAGCTATCAAGTTTACAAATTCTTCCGAAAGCTCAACCCGCCCGAAAGTGTACAGCACACACAAAGCACGGAAGCAAAACTACAAACGTTCTTGAATTCTTCCCAACCAAGCGAACAGCAACAGCAAAAAAGCAGCAAGTAGCGTCCTAAAAGTAACTTCATATCTTATCCTATACTCTCTGTCGTTGTCTTCATCTCCAGCAGCCACTCAGACATTAAGAAATACGAACCAACGGCCGGGCACACCGGCATCCCCAAGAAAACGACGAACGAAAAAAAAAAACACGAACCAGCGAGCCCCGAAAGAGCAACCGATGCAATCGGGGTGGGAAATTAATTAGGGTTCTAGCTCGCGAGGGGATCCTGTCGGTCTGGTCCTGTTGCTCTCCGAAGACTTCATTCTTTTTTTTCCTGTTCGCACAATCGCCCCGCAAAAACGGTAAGGTGAGCAGGTTTTAGCGAAACAAACACAGGAAATTGTCAATCAATCACAGGTACTAACTGCCCGAAAAAGGTCCAGATTTTGGCGCTCGGTCTTTCCACTTTATCGTGCCGTGTCCGGCCCCAAAACTGTTGTACGTGGTTGTTGTTGTAGTTTTAAAGTGTTTCTGCTGCTGCTGCTGCTGCAAAGATGCTGACTTCCGAGAACGAACAACATCGCTCAACACGAACCGAGAATGCATTGTGAGCGCGGAGCGAACATTTGATAGCCTCATAATTCTTTGTCCTTTGTCCTTGCATTGTGTGCATTTGCTTTGCTTGCAGTGTGTGTTTGTAGTTTGAATGGCCTTAGTCTTTGCAACAACATAACGCTGAAGCATGGTGCTATGTTTAAATGTGTTTTTTTTTCTCACTCGCTCAAGTAATAAGTGAAATTAAGGCGCTAAATCTTCCAATTGTTGAACTGTGTAGCGTTTGGTGCCGTGACCAGGATGCAAAATACACCAGTGCGCTATTGGACGTCCGATTTTTTTCCATCCCTCTTTGCACAAACAAGAAAACCTCAACAACAGTGCGTTTGGAAGACGCACACCTTTCCAAACACGCTAACCTCGCTAAGCCTGCAAACACTTCCCAAGGCGCGTTGCTCGTTCTTTTGTCGTCGAGACGTCGTAATGTCGTGAGCGCACGATCGCCCCAGCTGAGTCCAGCCCGAAGCCCGGTCTGACAATGGCACCGGAACTCCTCCTTCTCCTTTTGAAGCATCGCTCCAACGCTCAAAACCACCGAAAAAAATAAATCCACCAAACAAAACAGACACCGATTTCCTTAGCGATCCCGGGAGCCGATTGCTGGGGAGGGGGCGCTGAAACGCGAAGGAACTTTCACACCAGCACCTTTCCGGGCGGCTAACGCCTACACTCACGATTTTGGGGTGAGCGGTGCGGTTCATTTTTTTTACTACGCTGGGTGACTTGGTGCCCTCTTGGAACCGTAGGTGAGGGTCCTGAAAGATTCAGCTCTTTTTTTTTTTTTTGTTGAGACCTCAATGTCTGTGCCCTGTTCCTTGGGGGGATGCAATAAAAAAAGCCTGTCAAGTTGTGCATTGCGTCACACGGTCTAATTTGCGTTCGCCCTCGGCGCATGGGAGAGGGCGTATTGGGTGATGGTTGCCACTTTCAACACCATCAGCAAGGCAGTTCTAGGAGCGAGCGAGGAGCGATTTGCTGCGAACGTTATAGCTCAGCAAAAGCATCACCAAATAAAAATCATATTCCAGCCACGGTGACACGGCGCACTATTGGCCACCGCCGGCAAAGCCTCCCAACCATCGTTAAAGGGAAATGTGGAACACTGGCGGAAATTGAAGCGCGCTGTGCAATGTGGCCAGAAACATAACTCCCGTTGTAGGTGCCTCTAGGGGGAAAACGGGCTTCAAAGGTTTGAAAGCTCGTTTTTTTTTGTCGCTCCTTGCTACCCCTTCACGTACCGACGACGACCGATGTCGAGCCGTACAGCTTTTTTTCTCCTGCTTCTACTCCTATTGCGCAAGAGATGCAAGGGATGAAAAGGCACAGACAAACAAGCAGAGAGAGAGAGAGAGAGGGGAGAAAAAAACGCCATACAGAGCTATAAACAGGGCGTGATCTGGGCGGCCATCACCCGGGCGAATGTGGTGACGGTGCACGGACGGGGCAAACTGCCGCGAACAGCGCGCAAAAGCTAGCCTGTACTCGGACGCATTTGGCGGGATCATTTGGTGTGCGCTCCTAGCATGAGGGCAGTTGCATTAGGAGCACACAAAAAAGAGGAAATGGACAATCGACAAGGGCATAGATAGAGAAAAGGAGTTTGAATAGTTACAGTATCGAAGGAGTAATTTTCTATAACAACTTTGCACTGCCGAAAACAAACCATATAACACTATGTGTGCAATATATTATTTAATTTACTTTGGTGCCGTGACTAGGATGAGAGCAATGTACATGCTTACAGCATTGATCAAATGAACCAAACTCAACGCTTTTTATGTGTTCTGTTTGAAAATATGCCCCAAATGTGCTTTCCAATTCGCACAAATTGGTGCCATGACCAGGATATGAATATATTCTTCAGAACATAATAGTAGGTTACACATATTATTCTGATTTCACGCCGTTGCAGAAATGAATAAAACAAACCTTTTTTCGTACATTCAATTTATCCCCAAACGCTCTACCTCTTTCTCTTCCTACCAGACAAAATCAAACACTCTCTTCTTCGCTCTTTCGCTGGGTGGAGTCAGTTCGCCGACAGCTTGGTGCAACCTCGAACGGACACCCTCGGGAATATATCAACCTTTTCGGAGGCACACACGGTGTACGTACAGCGCGCCAAAAAGGCACACACAGCCACCGAAGGCAACAGCCGACCATATGGTTCACGTTTGACGCTCGGCGTCGCCTACCCTCTCCTTTGGCGCAAAACCGTCCACGAGCACAGCCATCCCCAGGTAATTCAACCGTTTTAAGGAGCTTTGCCACTGCCCGGTTTCAGAGCCACATACACACACACACACACACAGACACACGAAAAGGTTTCGAAAGGTTTCGAAAGCCTCACCAGGTCGGAGGCCCGTGTTTGCAACCCCGTGTAGGCTGGTATCCGCTACCACTCCAACCGTCACAGCATCCAACAGTCTCGCAGTATGTGCGTCTCGCTCTCTGTGTGTGTTGCGTGTTCGCGTATGTGTTTAGGTTGCAGCTCGTTACTTTGTCTGCCGTGCGGATAGAATCGCGCATAGAACACACCTAAACCACGAAGAAGCTTGCACAGAAATGCAGCTCATGTCTGCCTGCCTGCATGTGTGTGTGTGTTTGTGTGTGTGGGCAAGGAAACGACCAAGACGGCAAGGCCGGAGGCGAACCTGCCTGAAAAAGGCTCACGCTGCACAACGAGGCACATAAAAGGCAAGCGCAAAACAAACGCTGCACACGATTCATGCTGCCTGCGCTTTTGTTTCGCGCGGCTCGCGCTTCGCTCTGCGCCCGCGAGCGACGAATTGCGGACAAATTCAGGTTCGTGATGGGGTGACGGCGCGCGGGACAAAAGCGGTAAGGGCGGACTTGGTTTCAAGACATGGGACAGCTAGATGGCCAGAGCGGACCAGAGTAGAAGGGAAGGGGGGGGGGGACGAACGAGAGCAGGACGGTCTGATTTGTTTCACTTCGTGCTCGGTTCCTCGGAGGTGTTGAAGGGTGTCTGCGAAATGGGTGTCCCCTGAAGGCTAGGATCTGCTCCAGGAAGTACTTAAAGGAAGCCGAAGGTTAAATAGCAGACAGGCAATGCTTGTGCGGTGGTTTGCAGCAAAGCTATGCAGTTCTTAACATCACTGAGGGGTTGTCAAAAGGGTAAAGGGTTTTTATTTTGCTAGGTAAGATTCGTGGCTGACAGTTTTTAGTCATTCAAAGGTAAACTGCACTTCGTATTACACTTTTCATATATTCACAGAATATAGCACAAAAACGGTATTTATAATTGCATCGTAAGGCGCCTGCTTTTTTTCTCTTCTTTGTGGCACAAACATTACAGAGTGTAACAATCCTTATAATGACTTAGTTTCAGTGAAAATCAAATAAACACAAACTTCCATGGCAAAGCCAAGGCTTTCCAACGTTGCATAGCGGTGCTTCCACTGGAACCTGGGTCAGAAAAGTTAGTCACACATTCAATCATAAACCCTGATGCTTCGGGCGCACTCTGCCAGCCACTCAGGGAGCATATCGAATCGGAAGGCACGCTCGCAACTCGCCCGGAACAGAGGATATTTGCATGGCCCGCCGGCCCCACCCCTACGCGACGTCGTGTAAGATGCCGTTTTATTGAACGCAGCACACAGTCGCAGCCTCTGCAGCGGGCATCCCGTTTCCCCCCGGCGGCATTCGGCCGATACCCAATACCGAAACATTGTGTTCCTTTTTCGGACCCGTAATATCGTAGGCCCGCGAGCGTACGCTTCGAACGACATTGCAGCCGGGCCCGGGGTGATGAAGCAAAATAGTCACTCATCACGAAAACTCATCCCCTCCACCTACCCCCCCCCCCCCATCCTATTCCCTATCATGATTTCGCCCTGCCCATCCCTTCCATACCCCGGCGGTGCTTTGTATTGAGCAGCGAACGGGATTTCCGTTCCGCGATGAAGCAAAGGGCGGCGGCAACCTTTTCGGCAAAGCCCATTCGATGGAAGGATGTGCTGCCGGAGCGGGGCAATATTTATGGTGGCGGGATGGGGAGGCAAATAAAAAAAAGAAAAAGAAAAAAACATGTACCTCGTGCGCATTTCTTCCCGGCGTACACTCTTCACGTTCTGACGGAAGAGATATGACACCCGCCGGAGCATTAGGCGTTTGGGGCCGTAGCGAGAAGGAATAGGAAGAGAGAAAAAAAAATACACAAAAAACAAGGTTCGTCGCTTCTTTCGCGTCGAAGTCTATCGTTTGCAATTGCGCGTTTAGCGGCGGGGCGCACGGAGAGCGTTCAGGCGTTCGCATTGGAGGTTCGGTTTTGCTTTGCTTGCCTAACTTTTCAACCATATGTGTTTGTGTTTGGAAAAAAATAGAATAGAAGGTGGTTAGTGGGGATATATTAATAAATGAGAAGCGATAGGAAGAGACAGAGACAGAGATAAAGCCCTCCACCAACCGTAATGATGGGGATGACGCGATAAAGCCGATCAGAAAGTGAGCGAGTGTCGTGGTGGTGTTACGGTACAGGCCCGGGCAAAGGTGTACACTCCCCCTTTGGGTGTAACGGTTTTCCACGGTTTCGTTCCGGGTGATCCCATTGTCATATCCTTACACCCTTACAAAAGGCAACCCGGTATGAAGAGGGCCAATTTACGGAAGCTAATCTGCTTGGCGGACACACGGGCCATGTAAAGAGCAACGAATAGAGCGAATGAGAGAGAGAGAGAGAGAGAGACAGCGCGGCTTTGCTAGCGATTCGCTGTGCCACGTTGATAACAGTACCCCCTTCTATTATTGGGCCTGGATCCTGACTGACCTCATTTAACGTCACGGGTTGAGCTTTTCTTTTCTTTGCAGCTGGTTCGACACGCTGGAAATGTTGGCGCACTCATTGCCTAACCCTTTTTTGGGGGGCTAGAACACCTGAGATGTAACGGTGATGCGACGCTTCGCCTTGGAAGATGGTCTAGTACGCAGCGACGGGCGGTTAGGGTCAAGCTGATCTAAACCATGCTAAATTTACTTATTCACCTAATGAGTTTAGATTTGTAGTCGGTTTTAATTAGTGTGCACACAACGTAACGTTAGCCGGAACGTCGTTTACTAGCTACATGAACGATTTGCTAACAATCAGTGTATGATTGGATAGAGCTGTTGTTGATTTTGGGTGCAACCGTGCCTTGAAGCAGCCAACAAAGCATTACATTTAGGTTACTTTCCGAGGTTTTGAAATGTTTTGAAACACGATCGGATGAAACATAGCAAAAGTAGCAAAGTATTAGTAGTGATCGAAATTATCATAACATTTTGCTCTATCCACTACCCCAGCACTACCTTCCACCAATATCGCTCCTCAGCTGTGGCAGCAGTACAGGCAGGCAGGCAGGCAGCGGGCGAAGAATAGCGCTTATAAATATAGGCAGATAATCATCCCGACAGCATTCAGCATCTCAGCCACGCAACAGCAACGGCCGTGATTTATATCAAACCGTGTAGCCACCTTCCCGTCACCCAGCCAGAAGCCTGGTCCCGTGGTAGCCGTGGTTGGTTGCGAGAAGAATTCGAGCAGCCGCTAGAAAACATCGGTGGAAAAGCGCATCGGACGGGCCAAGGCATTCGGACGACAACGCCTTGGGTCCCTGTAGAGGGGGAGGGGAGGAGGGGGAAACAATCATGATGAAGATGAACATCGCCTCCCTTTGAAAGGTTAGGCGATGGCGAACCTGGTGCCGAGGCGAACCACCAGAAGGTGCGAGGCGAAATTTATGCACCGAAGAAAATCGATCTACTGATCTACGAGCTAGACCTCTCCCGCACAGACCGCCGTCCCCCTCCCCCACAAGAAGCGCAAGATTAACGCAACAAGTTCGCCCCCGACCGACCACCGCTCGGTTTGCTGTAGCAGAAGAGTTTTCCCCGTACCAAGCCGGATGATGATTTATGGGACGAAATTAAAGCGTTTCGGAAAGGCTCTCGCCGTAGCTGCCTTTTCTTCTCCGCTTTATTTGTTGCGCTTTTTTGTTGATGTTGTTGTTGTTGTTTTGTTTTCGATGAAGCAATGAATTCTGGTTCTATTCTGGGCAGTGCAGTCTTGCCAGCGGAGCATTGAGCAGAGCGGCCAAGCCATTCCGGCGTTATCGTTTGTTCGTGATCGAAAGGGATAAACCCTCCCCTCCCCTCCTCCCCCCCCCACCCCTACCCTCCATTCGCCCAAATGCGATCGGATGCGATCTTTCCCATGCAGCAGAAGAATATAGCGGAGCGTCCGAGAACGACACAGACAACAAAAATGATCGATGACATCGGTTGTGAAAGCATGCTGTGCCAGCGGGAAAAATAAATCCTGCCACCTCGGCCGCGGTGGGTCACATACCCCTTGCGGGGTGGTGGTGGTGGTGGTGTCACGCTGGCAAAGGTGTTAAATATTACGAGCAATCGACGTCGTGCAACATGACAGGCCGCATAGGTGCCGATATGGGTGCCGGTGGAGCGTAGAGGAAACAACCCTGCGAACGATAATTGCAAACGATGCTTATGGGTTTAGGACCGGTATGTACTGCGGAGAGGAACAATCGTATATACGATGACAAAATTGCTAAAAGTTATCATTAATTTAACGAGTAACACATCAAACTGCTTGATGCAAAGTAAAGTTATTTTAAAAAAACGTATGAAAGTACTCTGAAAAGCCAGAGGTTTAGACAAACAAACTGAGTGCTTCCTTCGCGGTCTGTACTATCAAGTGCCATAATTGTAATATCACCTTTTTGATTAAAACCAACCAAGAAGATTAAAGTAAAGGGTGTAACCATCCGGCAGAAGAAGAGGAAAAAAAAAGATCATAAAAATAAAACCAACCACTGAACTTGCCCTTCAAACTAGGTCCACTTGATTAGAGGGCTTTCCTTCTGCTGCGGCAGCATTTCCTTTGCTAAAGGTTAGCCGTCATTCCAGCATTGATGCCGATCGTTGGATGAGATTTTTTGCGTTCTTTTCTTGTGTATTGCTCCGGTACAGCGCAAAAAAAAACGAACAACCACTGTAGCTCAGCATAAAAACCGAACCGTCTGCCGTGAATCTGGGTTACCGGATCGAAGATCAACACGTTTTTTTTTTCCCGCGCGCGCCCCGGAGCCATTTCTCTTTGTGGCGTTTCGTTCGTGTTTGCGTTTTTTTTTTGTTTTTTTGCTTGCCCTGTTCCCTCGTTCGTTTGCTCCCACGTGTCCTTTTCCTATTTGAGGATGGAAAACTCTGCCAGCCTGGGGGGGGGGGGGGGGGGTGCAAAAGGCGATTGAGCGGTGGGCAAGAAAACAAGTTTTTTCCTTATTGAAAAAGATGGCCTCAGCTTTATGTGCTGTGGCCGTGCCAGAAATGAGGTTGCGGGTGAGAAGGCGAAAATTCAATTAAGAGTAGAACCAACGCAAGCTGCAGCTTCCATTTTACATAATACCGGGGGAGCTCGTGGTGAAAAATAAGCAATGATTCTCATTTACCTTCATGAGCTTTGAAAATTGTAATTTAAAGTGCTGCGAGAATGAAAGAAAGCGGTCGGACAGTAATGAATCGAGCACGCAACGAAATGACAAGAAGCTTCGTTCCCCCCATTGCTTCCCAAGAATGGCACTTTGGAACGAAACATGAGCAAACGAAGATCGATACGATAAAGGCAAGGTCCCAAGCAAACGGTGACCTAAACGAACGTACACAGCACGAACCCGTTTGGGGAGCTCTTGGTTCCTCAGTTCATCAAGGGCAACAGTTCCCGGGTGGGAAAAGCAACAACAATACTCAGTGTAATGTACATCAGCTATTAGAGAAATTGTGTTTGAATCGAATAATCTTATAGAGGCAATAAAAAAAAAGCACACAAGGAAGAATATTACAAAAAGCAAAGCATTCGGTTAAAATTTGTACGATGAAAAATAGGGAATTGCACGCGAAAAGCAAAAACCAAAGGCCCCCTTTCAAGGCTGGCAAAATAATCAGGCCAAGAATGCACGCATTCAAAACCATGGACCAGATTCCAGCGAACGAATCATTTAAAAAAGGATCACACACACACACAAAAAACGCATCTCAACGGAAGTCTGCAAAGCTGCCGAGTGGCCAACGGCACACCGACGATAACTGTAAGCGAATTTCTATCTCTCTTTCGCTCTTTCTGTACGGCAGAACCGGATACAGACGCTCGAGGTCGTACGTGATCGCGTGTTCGTTTCGTTGTCTTTTGCTCCATTGATACTTGCTTCACATTAAAGCTTTAAACAACTTTTTGCTTTTTATTTCTACATCACATTGCCATTTGTCACAGCGCACAATAGAATGTTTACCATTCCAACGTTATCGAGCAACATTCCAGATATTTTATATCTCTTTTTGTTTTTGTTCGACGTAAAACTGCGGATACGGATTTTGGACGGACTCAACCGCAACTCATTTAGGGGTTGCGAAAGGGTGCAGCATGCTTGCTGCAGCCTGCACTAAACTGCAGCAATAAACCATCCAGAGAGCTGCTGCTTTCTTTTGCCCGTTTCCTCTTTCTCTCTCTCTCCTGCGAGCCACACCTTGTATGAGGACTGGAAGCGCAAAAAATCGAGCGCGTGGGACTTGCACATGGGGCAATGGCGGCGAAAGTAACAATCAATCGACCCCGAAACGCAGCAGCCCTGTCCGCCCGGGCACTGCGGCACCTCTGAAGCCCAATTCTTACACCCCCCCCCCCCCCCCCCTCTATCCCTTGGGCCGGTCTCAGTCCCGTCGGCCGTACTTTCACTTTCGCTGACTGCGGCGACGGCCTGTGGCCTGTGAGACTGTCGCACAGTGTGAAGAAAGTGCGGAAGGGACGGGACCGGGCGGTTGCATAATGGATGCAACGTCTCGTGTCTCGCGGCAGCCAATAATAATGCCAACAATAATCACTCGCGAATGGGTTTTGCGCGCTCCCGGGCGCTCGAGATGCAATGTCGGCAGCGCTGGAAAACAGGAAGTGAAATAATGCCCCAGCGCGCGCACGCGGGAACAGACGGCGCCGAACAGCAAACAAACAAAAAATGGGGCGAAATGGTACACGGTTTCCGGCCTCCGGAGGTTGTGTGTGTGTGTGTGTGTTGTGATGAGTAGGAAGAAAAATCTTCAGAAGGAATTACTTTCACGCAGACATGTGTCAGACGCGAAAGATGCAAAAGGAACCAACAGTCAATGTTGCTGTGCGTTGCAGATTAAAATTCCATCATCAAGCATTTCTCTTTTCTATATGACGCATCTGCGTCGCTCTTGAAGCCACTATCTAGCGCAAAAATATAACATAATTAGCTTTTTGGCTCAACTTTGAAAGCAATTTTGAATATGATAGTAATAAAAATGTAATGATATCGTCTGACATGTAAACTTTGTGAAATTCAATTTGGTCACGTTCAATGGTGAGGCTTGTTTAACATACACTGAAAATAATTTGTCGCGAAGGCCAACTTCCACCGAAGCTCTGCAAACGTCAAGACATTCCACTGCAGCCCTGCAAACAAGGCAATAAAAGTTCTGATTGCACCTCATAAAGCTTGTCAAATAATCACGCAAGTGGCGCCCCAGCAAGGCTCCCTGCCTAATCGTGTGTAAATAGTTTACAATAAACAAACACTTGCTCCAACACTCCTCGACCAACCAGCAAGAGAAGAAACCAATTTTGCAACAGATGTTTCCAAACAAACCCTCGGCTGTGTAGGTGTGTACGGGCAGGGGTACGACTGAGCAGTTGTTTGCGTATCACGGCGTACAATACTAAACACAAATTTGCACCACGCACGCTGCGGGCGAAACGTGCCCAGCTCGATGCCAGTTGCCTGCCGTCAGCAGCAAAACTTTGTTAGTGTAAAACTTAAATCCTTCCCCAGCTGGACATGGGTGCAACATGTTCTTGGTTGGTTGGAATATCTCCAGCTCGAAACCCTTTTGCCCCGAAGCCAGCAGCAAAAAGACCGCCCCAAACAATGCCCGTAAACCTTAGGTCACCGTTTTAGCACACATCTCTATCCGTCCACTCGGGGTAGGTCGACAACAACAACCAAAACACACAGCTCAAAATGTCCAGCGCAACGCAGCGCGTATGCTTACAAAACAGCGCAAAAGGGTAAACAACCGAACGGAAATGGTGAGTGTTTTTTCGCGGCCAAATATTGTGCGTCCCTGTTTGCATAACACACGCTCTGCGATGATTTGAGATTTGTTTGATTTTTTGTTTAAATTTGTACCGCCTCTACCCTGCCCGTGGGACACAGGAAAAAGAGAGAGAGAGAGTGAGAGAGGGGTAAGAAAAAAGCAAACGGACTAATCGCAGGCCAGACCTTCACGTGCGAACCGGGGAGTGGTGGCTGATTAAAGCGCAATGGTGCAATTTTTGGAAGCCACCTTGCCGGTCTGTCATATTTTTCGTATTGGAATAATTAACGTGGCACCATGGTGGGCAGCTGGCAGCGATTGCATGACCCTTGACGCACCCCAAAAACCGTAAAACGGGCCGTTTGTGTTTTTAGGTGCGGTCTTCACCGTGTGGGCCCACATGGCAGCAATAATTACCTTCACAGATGAAGGTGACATACTTTATTATCTTACTTTTGCACCGCAGCGTTGCGTACGGTGCGCGCCTTATTAAAAATACTTTTTTTCTTGTTCTCTTGAACGTTAGGTTTGAATGTGCTCCACTTGGGACCCTTCAATCGCCGGACTTGTCGCACAGTGTCCCGTCAAGCGCTTGGACTTGTACAATACAGGACGTTGGATCGAATCTCTCCAATGTTCAACGAGCAATAACACGTATTTTAACGAATTAATAATCTTCACCTCTTCTCTCCATACAACAACCACACTTCTTCGCACACCCACCTTCTAGCCGGATCGCTTCGATGGGCATGGCCGCGGGTTCGACCGCCTGCGGCCACTGCCAGCAGAAGCACAATCCATAGCTGTGTGTTTCGTTCTGCCAACTTTTCGATTTGATTGAAGCCACCACGATGACGCTGTCTTAAAAGGTTTGATTGAGGAAAGCGGGCAGCAGCAGTCAGAATACGCCAAAACACAGTTTGATTGTTGACAAGCGCGTGTCAGCGTTTCGCGCAACACAGATGGCGCCACCGTAACACCATCACTATTAAGCTAGTTTTTACGACGTTTAAGTCCGAAGGAACATTTCAAGATGCGATAACGAACTATTGAAATGATTGTAAAGGAAGTATGCTTTAAGGACCTAAACGGACAGATGCAAAACTTTAAGTGAGATATTGCTAATAAAAACACACCGATTTCTTACTTTTTAAAGTCACGAGCCAAAGTCTGCAAAGAAAAAAAAAACGAAAAAAAGCGTACCTTATTATTTGTTCTAGAAACATAACTTAATTGAATCTTATGAATATTTCTTACTCTATCTTTACGTTCTATACCTGAAGGGACTATTAAAGTAAACAATTTTGCCACCAGTCAGACACAAAGCACGTATAAACGTGCCTCGGAATGCCACAACCGCATGAAACGCAGGAAAATTTCGCCCCAAAACCGGCCGGCATTTTCAAGGGGTCGATGGCTTTTCCTGCCCCCGGGGGGAAAAAAAATGCTACACAAACATACAAACACACCGTTCTAACGCTATCGTACCACGAACACGCTCGCCGCATTGACCCACGTACACGGGTAGCGGCCCCGTTACCAAACGGGCAAGCTGAATATTCATATTTGACGTTTGATTTTTGCCCAAATTGACCGCACACTAACGCGGCAGCGCCTGGTCTACCAGCACCAATTGCACAGGGCACCGCTTTGACACCGGAGAAGGCCACCCCGCGGAACTTACACACGGCTAGCATGATGCTTTAACGGTGGGGGAAAGTTCAGTGGTCTAGTTTTCGGGGATACTTGTTTATCTCAAGCTGGACAAACTGGGGAGGGACAACGCAGTGGGCGGGAAGAAGCGCACACATAATTCTAATTTTGCTGAGGAGAAAAAAAAATAAAGTCTTGAAAATCCTACGGAAACATTTCCGCCAGAAAGCAAAGGTCTTTAAGAGGCAGAAGGGAGAGGTTCAACACGCTTGGAGTTCCTTTTCTCTGTTTTCTTTATTTCTTCACTGAGCGTATATGGCTTTTTTAATTTGTAATTTTGTATTTTTTGGTATCAACATATGTAATTTTGTTATGTTTAGTTGCGAAGTAAAAATAGGCTCACAAATGCAACCGGTGACTCACCAAAGACCGAGCTGACTAAGAACCGATTTCACAATCGGAAAAACCTCAGACACACGTTTCACTGCTGAAAGAACGCAAGTTTAGAGCATCGGCAAGTACGCTCCGTTTGCATTACTTTGCTGTCTCTAAATCGGTGTACATTGAGCGTTTTTTAATCCTGCATGTATGCAAACAGCCCGACACAATGAGCCCAACTAGCATAGCAGTACCAAAAAAGCGCCTCAGTTCCTCCCGGGCAACGGCAAAGGCGTCTGGTGCAATCAACTTCACGCCATGTCTTCTTCTACCCTTTCGCACACACATACGGTACAAAGACAATGGGCACCTGCTACACACTGTCGTGTCGTATGCAATTAGCCAGCACTTCTTGTAAGCCAGCAAGACAGTTCGGCTTTCTTTGGCAGTGCGCCCCGAAAATAGAAATCTCACTTCGTAGATGGTTGAAGCGTTCTACCGAAACTGCCGTAGCATATTGCCGAAGCAGTAGTCAACCGTGCCAAAGCAACCGACCAGGCCCCCACCATTCCAACAACTCCCCGGCGAGCCGCAAAACAGCCCCAAACCAACGTCCTGTACGGGACCCGCGCCAAGTAACGTCAGAATGTGTTGATTGTTATGATTGTTTGTGGATGATTTCGTTGAACTTTGACCCAATTGCGGCAGGGGACGCACCCAGCACTCTCTGCAGAGCTCTCTAACCCTGCTGGTCGCAGCTTTGTTAACGCTTTCGCTTTCCTTCTCACCATTCTTAGGCGCTGATGCGGTAAAACAACTCCGAAATTTTATTTCTTTTCTCCACTTTGGGGTCACTTATTATGCCACTCACACACACACACACACACACACACACACACACACACACACACACTCACACATACAGTGTAATCTAACACACGAGTACGGGGTGTAAGTCGACGTCTATTTGGCAAATGAAGTGGTGTCGCCGGCCGGCAGTACCGGCAAAAGTTCGCTTTCCCTTTTTTTTCCTTCTTGCCAGCTGCGGATGGTGGTAGTGGTGTTGGGGGTGGTTTGATTTTTATCAGTCACTCAACCGACGAACCACACTAACATCTTCCGAATGCCCGGTAGTGAATCGAGGACCGAAACTAAGCGCTTGGTGTGTGTGTTTGGCTGTAGTTGTGTGTTAGATGGCTCGAGAGCTAACAAGTAGCTAACACATAAGAATTTCTTAAAGAAGTGCTCAGTAAAAAAGAGTTCTTACTTGTAGGAGTGAGTGTGCGTGAGACAAGGTACAGACTTCAGAAGATACTTTTTGAACTACGTTTGACATTTGCGCTAAGTAAGACACCCACAGTTTCAAGTGGTCGTGATTTCTTGCCTTCCAATATTTTTTGGGCATCGCAAATTAACTGTTCAGTATACGTCTTTGTACATCCAGATGACATTATGAAGAAAACAGAGGACAATTCAGAAGATAACAAAGATGGTCTTATTCTTGGGACTAAATAAGGATATCTAGACATTTATTTAGGCATTGGAATTAGACTGTAATCTCCAATTGTATCAAAACCTCAAGATATGCACCAGATTCTGAACATGTAAAATAGAAGACAATTCTGGTGATGATGAAGTTCCTAACATTGGGAAATACTTGTAAGGTTTTATCCAACATTCGAATTATACTTCAATTTCCTGTAGAACCAAAAGCTGCCTATTATTCCTGACTATTCAATATATATCTATATACCTCCATAAGATATTTACTCTATAGACGCTCTAAGCATCTTGCAAGAGCTTTGCATTATATTCTGAAAATGTAAACCAGAATACAGTGTTTTGTGTACAAAATGAGTGTACAATGACGCGGAAGATCTTAAAACTAAGAAATAGAACCTCTAGAAATGTATCCAACATTGGAATAAGGCTTTAGTTTCCTATTGTACCAAAGATGTCCTATTATTTCTTCATACTTTGATCCTCCTACGTTATTGATGGTTCCAACCATGTTGTAAAACTTCCAGCAAAAATACCACCCTAACTAAGGGTGCGTTATCTTGCCATTTCAAGAAAGTAGAATGTCCTGTCCCAATGCCTATTTTCAAAGCCCGGTTTTATAATGTCACTGGTACGCTGTATCAGAAATAAACTCCTATTTAAGACACTGCCATCCATTTTCCAGCCCCAAACCATACACGGTCCACGCTCGAGCATTCCTCTCAAGCGTCCAACCCTCCAACTTCATTTTAATATTGGCGCCACTCGGCCACATCAAGCGCTGGTCCCCTGTCGTAACAAATCGACGCAACTTTCATTCGAAACGGGACAAACCGTTTGCCCTTTTACCGGAAATAAACTAAATGCATGTACGACGCCACCCACCAGCACCGTACTGCACCATACTGCATCCTACACCGCACCATCTGAGCATGTGGCTACCCTTTCTGAGTGACGCTCACAAAGGCAAGAAAAAGGACCCTCGGTGTGTGGCCGCCTTTAACTTTACCCGCACGTGGTCAGTAATTAAGCAGCTCTGAGCCCGCTCCACGGTCCACGGAAATGAAAACTAGAAACCGGAAGCTGAAACCCCGGAAACACACACACACACACACACAGTCCTCGTTTCGATCGAATCCTTTCGCTGCGCACTGTTATTGTCGCTGTCAACTGTGCCTCGGAAACCGCGACACAGTCCGCGACGCACCCAGTGTGGTGAACCTTACCTTTGCGGGCGCTCGTTCGAATGGGGTTGAAGAAGACGAAGCTTTTGGAAGAATGTAATGGTGGACTGGTGATGGGTGGGGAGTAGAGACGACCCAAGACCCCCCTCACCGGTGGAGAGTTGAACACTGCTTGATTTAAGATTTGATACGGTTCACGCGATCGTTAGCCGATGACGTTCTTTCACCTTTGAGCACCAGGAGAAGGCAGGACCAGCGACTTGCACAAGACGTCCAGGCGTCTGTCCGTCGTAGAGCTCGTAGCCCGTTCCGATGACGTGACGGTGGGACCAAACAGCAAGCCACTTGCGATGTGACCAAATCTTGCCACCGAATAGTAACGTGATTCACCAGAATTCCTCCCTTACTGGACGTTTTCCGTTTTTTTCCCCCTCTTTATCAACCACTTCACAGCACCTTCACAGCACCAGCACAGATCTTCGCGCCGCGTGTTAATTGAATGCACCTTGCGCGGATGACAGCACTGGCGCTAGTGTTGATTGAATTAACGACATTCCAACGACACACCCGCAACCTTAGCCGGGGTCCCGCACGCTCGACCGATCACTGGGCACACACGAGAACATCTTCGTAAGTGGAGCATGTCCACACGGGGCGGCCACCGCTCACCACTCACAAGCCGTCACAACCCGCCGAGCAGAGCCGTAACACCCTGTTACCTCACGTAACAGCGCCGCGCAAATCCACGATACAATGGACGCCAACGCAAGCCAACTCACACACAGCGCACGGTTGCGTCCAATCGGTACGCCGTCCGAACCACGTCTAAGCGGTGCACGGTACCGGTCAGTTGGTTTTTGTATCTCGACCAGCCGAACGCCCAAAACTAGCCGCCATCTACCGGCCGCCTGCACCCCGTTGGCATTACCATATAGTTCGCTTTACGCGAGGCGGCCGGCACAAGGACTCGCCAGCTTCGGATACCTTCACATGCAGCCACGGTTCGATACCGGTCCACCAGGCATGGTGATGGGGCGCACCTCGCACCGCGCCGCGAACGGTCGCAAAAAGAAGCAATCGCTTTGTGGGACACACCATCACTTTCGCTTCCCTTTTTTTCCCCTTTTCCCCATAGCCCGCCCGGGAAGTTCGCTCCGCTCGGTCATACCGTGTGCTCCACTTTCCGTAAGCCGGTCGGTGGCGGGAACAGGACAGGACTGTGACGATAGCGAGCACACCCAGGCCACCATAGCAACGGCGTTGACCACAACGAACCGGGGACATCGGTCAGCTTGTTTCGGTGGCCCTGCGAGACCCGAACGCTTGACCCGAACGCTGGACCCGATGGGCACCGCTCGGCCTGTGTGGTCAAACCAGTAGTTTCAAGGTGTTTTTTTTTTTTTAATTTGCTGTGGGAACTTGAAGAATTTAGAACACTTCAAGCATTTGGACGCAATTCATCGCACTATCTTTGGCTTGCAGTTGTGTGGAGGCGGGTAGAAGTTCATCCTTCAACGTTCCCATGCGCCGCAATAAGCTTCCCAATAAAAATGGCACTTACGAGCAGATTGACCACAAGCGAAACTATTCCTAATCGATTTGATTAGCTTCTGCAAGAACGTTTGCGGAGCAGATTAATCCTCTCGCTGTTGTGGTGCGGGAAACAGCATTTTAACAGCCTTTAACCCGATAATGCCCGCTCGTAAACGGCGGCGGTGCCAGCGCCACATCGTCGTCTGCGCGCGCGGTTTATCTCCCGTGGACACGCCGGTGAGAGAGAGAGAGGAAAAATAAAAGAATTCTTCGGATTATTTTTGTTGCGAAAAACACTCCGAACCTCCCCAGGTGGGCGGCGGCTGTTCGTCCTCTGCTCCGGAGGCTCCGTTTTGTGGCCCGAGCGTACGCAACGCATCAAAACATCAGACTAATTCGCTTTTATGATTCTATTAGCGGCGTAACGCATCGTATATTGGATATCGGTCGCCGTGTTTTTTGTCCCGAGTGTCCCTGTTTTTCCCCCCAAATGTATGTTTTTTTTTCCACCAGCAATAAACTGAACCAATTAGATGGACAGTGTCATAAAGCGTCTCCAATTCGACGATAGGTTTTCTTTTTTTTTTTTTGTTCAGCAGCGCGAGGTGAAAGACAGGCAAACCAAATCCTTTCCAAAACAAACCAGCCTAATTGGTAAAACTGAAATCAAATACGGACGAGCGCGATTCATGTGACAACACGCAACGAAAAGGCGTTGCATTAGCGCAGCTGGCTGTTTTGTTCGCGCCTCCTGCCCATCCCATCCAGTTGGGGGCTACATAAATTGTAACAGGGGTGGAAAGTTGCTACCGAGCGCCTACGACTGTAACCGATACCTTTCGCATAGGGAAACCGTGTTGACAGATAATGAGGATTAAATGCGGGCAGGGGAAGATGAACGCAAACGACAGGGTGCAGCAACATCAATAGGAAAGAATTGATCGTTAACCGCACTTTCCAATGGGAACATTGGAATTCTTGGTTGGTTGCTCCAGCTAGCCGGGCGCAGCTTTGCTTATCTTAAGCTGCAAACAGTCTACCGCACTAAAATGTTCCTCCATTAATCGCTCCAAAGTGCTTTCCAAACTGCATCTCAATAGAGTCTCTTGCAAGTGATTGTTAGCTTCCTCATTTCCATATCATAACGAGAAGCTTTCACGCCTTAATGTAACGCTCCTTTGCTCGCATTTGTTTCTCTTGCTTTAAACGGCTACTACTCACTACTACTGATCTCTAAACCATCACACGAAAAATCTTCTCCCAGCGCAAGTTGCTCAACCCTGGCCCTTTGGCCAGCGGTTAGGTTCACTCGATAAAGCGACAAGGTTCACAGGGGGATGGGAGGCAAATGTCACCAGCAAGTACTGCCACGTGGTACGCGCCAGGACATGCGTGCGTGTCCTTCACGGAACCCGGCGCACCGATACATCATTGCACGCGACGCGTCAAACAGACAATCACTCAAACCCTCCCCCGCCGCGGTCGAACAGGTTGATTGCTATCATTCAGTAGGCCAATGCCAGAACGATTGGACCAGGGGACACGTCGGAAACGGCAGAAACATGCTAAAAAGGACCCTTTGCTGTTGAGGAGCGAAGGTGTATGAAACGGCGATGAGCGATTTTGATGGGCGAGATAAGAGAGCGCGCTCTCTCTCTCTCTCTCTATCTCCCCCCACGCGATCGTCCTTGAAAGGTAGCGCACGTTTTCATCGCCCAAGCACGCGACTGGGTGTCCATTTTTCCTCCAGAACGTGCTAACCTTAAATCGCACTATTTGTTGGGTGCGCGTCCTTTCGCTCGCAAGTGGCTCAATTTATCTATTCCATCACGATACCGTTTCTAAAAAACACACAAACACGCATCCAAAGTGTGTTAATTTGTCGCCGGAAGTGGGAAAATGATTTAAACGCCGGCGGGATGGGTCCTTGACCAACGGGAACATCCCGCGCTCCGCCTTCCCGTGTGCCATTAGGTGCGGAAAATGGTCCCGACGCATTGGCTGGGCGTCCCATTTCCTCGTGCCTCACCACAACGTGTGATTTTACTTTCATTTTGAGGGGTGGGGGGGGGGGGGGAGGGGGCGAGAAGTAAGTCAAGGTGCCGTGCTCAAATTGACGCTTTGCGATAGCGCTAAAAAGATACTCCAGCTTCGGGGGGGGGGGGGGGAGCGCGATTCCACCCTGACGCTTCGGGAGGTGGCGCGAGGTGCAAAATGGTCTGCCTGTGTGTGTGCGCGCGCGTGTGTGTGTGTGTGTGTGCTAATGGATTTTCGGCGTCATTTTCCGAATCCACACACTTCAACCGAGCAGAACGAAAGACACCCAGCGGACACCGGTGGCGGAATCGGTTTAGAAAATCGGAACAAACTGCTAGTCATTAGTCATAAAAATTTATCACCTCAGGGAAGGGGATGGCAGCGGGAGGGGGGGGGAGGTGGAGGGGGCCGAAGAAACAGATCTAGAGCAAGGTGGCAGAGATCTTTTGCTGGGACTGGTACGCCTATCACCGTGGGTAGGTTCTGCAAGGTCTACTCGAACTTATCACAAGCGGCCCAAGGGCTGTTATCGCAAGAGGGTGCAGAGGGAGTGAGGTGAAGAAAATGGTTGAGTTTGCCAGGCACGGCAACAAATAGTGTAACAGATCATTTGATTTCACAGTGCTTTGCCAGCGAACACGTTCACTTTAAGCAGGCAGGGTTCATGGGAATTATTTTTTTTCTATTTTTTTTTGTTTATCTTTTTTTGTTTTGTCTTCCAATGCTATGTTTTCCTTTCTTTTTTTTACTTTTTTTCATTTATGTGCTTTGTTCTATTTGTTCTTTATTTCTTTTAGGATCAAGCTATATTCTTATCTTTTACTTCAACTTGTTTTGAACTGCTTTTCTTCTGCCGATCTTTTTCTTTTCCGTTGTTATTGAACCTTAAAAAGCTAATTGTTTCCTTTTTTTATGCTCTTGCATTACTTCCACATCTCCTTGTTTGTTTCATTCTATGTTATTCCTTGTTTTGATTACCTAGCTTAGTTAACAAAAAGGTTTGTTTCGAAGAAAATCGAATGCAGGTGGTACATAAACAATAAAAGTTGATATTATTTTTCTCAAGCTATACAATTTGACCATCAAATTTGAAGCAAAGCCCCTGCACACACCACTTCTTGACCTTCGTTCTTATGACCACACAGTAACAAAAGCTCTCAAACATTGCAAAGCCAATCAATCGCCACACATTAGCTCGCTCACTCCCTCCCAGGACCGTTTAATCGCTTGATCCCACAATCCAATGCCACCTAATCGGAGCCAGATCCCGCACCATCGCCCCCTCTGAAATACTTTGCACGCCGATAGTGCACACGGAGGGCCAAAACCTCCCGCTCCGTAAGAATCCAAAACGCCAAAACGAATAATAAAAAAAAAGGAAAAACAAACAAACATCGATTAAAAATTCGTCCCTAGCGGGAGCGGTGGAATTTTTGGAACGAAAAGATTATCAACGGCCATTAAAGAAAACCAAGCCAAGCCGTTTGGGGAGGGAAACGAACGAGCATCGGGACCAAACTCTGGCTGAAAGGGAGGGGAAGATACCGAATGAAGTGGATAATCATTATAAAAATAACACAGCAGTCCGAGGGCGACCTTGGGCTAGAAGTGTAACCAAAGCGATACGGAGGGGACGCAGGATATTAAGGATACTATAGGGGTTGCCCTAACCGAGACCCGTAAAGTAATGGGAACCTCGGGTTTCCGCTCGCTCCCAAGGACACTCGCGAAAGATAATGAACGGGGACGGGTCAGTGTTTTTTCCCTGTCACAACCCACTTCGCGCCAACGCGATACAACGGTCCATCGCGATACGATCGCCCAGGAATGTTCGCTGCAACCTCGACCATATAGGGTCCACATCAAACCGAACCTTCCTAGAACCTGGCCGCCGGATGATAATCTCGTGTCCCCCGTGAAGCGAAGCTAACGGATGTGTAACGCTTGTCCCAGTTCTTGGGACGTTCGGCGCTTGCGGTGCGTGATGGGAAGTAAGTAAGACAGGCCGAAATCTGGAGCAAATGAAAAGCGGTCAAGGATGCGGTGTGTGGAAATGGCAACCTCTTAAAATCGTGCGCGATTTCAATGCAGCCCTCAAATCAATCGACGCATCGGTCGAATTAATGAAAGCGTTAAAAAAGCAAGACAATTATTGAACGTGGCTGTACGGCTTTGGTCGTTCAGCTCGGCGCTTTAGCCAGCTCATTAGGTCTGCCAGTTCCAGATTTCCTTCCCACCGTTCGTCCAGCATCGCGCTAGTCTTTGTAAATTGTAAATTGCCCCTAAATTGGCATTACATTGGCGATTTTTGCGTAGTGCCGCCAGTCCATTAGGTGCCTTTCCGGCTTGCGGTTTTAGTTTTTGACTTCCCCTTCTGCCACTCCACTGCGGGTAATTTTCATCCCCACCGAGCGGTGGGCCGTTGGCGCTCCGGTCGTTAGAAAGGAAACGGTTGCGCGAGATAAAAATGCGCTACCGGGGGCAAAGATTTTAAAGCCGTACTGGCGCCGCCCGTTAAACTCTCTATCTCGCCGCTTCTGTGTGTGTTTTTTGTTGTTTCTTTCTTCTTTCAGGCAGCAAAGCACACTGCTAATCGGACGGAACAAATGCCTACTGCCACTGCACTTTAAAGTCCCCTTTCCCCCTCCCCCGGAGTAGCTGGGTAAAGAAGATTTGCGCAGGCTTATAAAAACCGTGCACTGCGTTCTGTCGCAATTGCGAAAAATAAATGATTACCACCACATCGGCAAATGAATCGGTCCCGTTCTTTGCAGGGGAGGGGTTTTGCAACGAACGCAACTGCACAGGTGGAACCAGGCAGCCACCCAGCGCGGCCCAAGGCTTTAATGAGTGAAGAGGATTGCATAAAATACGCAGGGCGCGTAACCGTCACTCGCATCGCAACGAGTGAGTGCGCTCGCTAAGTGCCATTGCGAGCAGTGGGAAGCTCTACTTAGCCAGGCTCTGATGGTGGCATGATGATACGCCGGTGGCCATTTTAATCCTCGCTGCAATGCTGCTGCAGATGTGGAGCTGGGCTAGGCGTGCATAAAAACACACAAAATCAACTATCAATGAGCGGATCGGTTCGTCGTGCCGGGCTCTTCCAGGGCTGATTGTGTCTCAAGCTTGCAGCATTTTCATACCTCCGTGCGCTTGATTGTCACATTCAAAAAAGTTGCCAAGGTTTTTAGAAACATTATTATATTGTTGGCTTTATTAGTTTATAAAATAGAAATGAAAAATTTAAGGGAATATTTAGAAAAGTATTTTCACTGCAGGAGAACTCCAATAACCATTAACCAGGCAAATCATTTGCGAACTATAGCGTAAAAGTGTTAATTAAGTGACCATCTGTTCGAACAACAAACGCAAAAAAAACGTGTTTACAAATGTTGTGACGTAAAAAGACACCCTCCTATCCCCTTCCCCCCCCCCCCCCTTCCCGTCTCCCTTCCCAGCTTAAGCAAGCGAGCAAAGGCACGGTGCAATTCCCTTTTCCGCAGGGAAGAAAATTCACATCGCTAATAAATCGAGTCCGATCGCAATCAAAATCTTTCCACCGATCGCAGACGACGAACCTGGAGCGGATAGTACGGGAACGGGATAGAGCGCACGGAGGACGGGAAGGGATCGGAAGACATGACATTACGGACACAGAAATAAATAAAAATCGCTTATCGCCCCGTCTCCCCGGCCCGAACCCCAAACGGAGGGGGGTGGGGGGGGGTGCCTGTTTTGCATATTGCCGTGCGAACGCGAGTGTGTGTGTGTGTGTGTGTGTGCTTTTTATTTTATTTTTATTTTTATTTTTATCAAATGAGTTTTTGCCTTTTCGTTCGTCCATCCGTCCTTCAGAAGGTTAGCTCCCCCCTCCCCCCCCCCCCCCCCCCCGGGGCCCGGTCTCGCCCATCGCCACCGTGCAGTTTTTCGCTGCACCAAGCAGCATCTTTTAGCGAGGCCTTGTTTTTAAAAGCCTTGTTTTATTTGCTTTTGTTATTGCACATAAATAAAACGCGCCGCAACAAACGGGCGTCCCGCTCGTTTGCGCACAGCCAGGCACCGAACAAGCAGCAAGGCAGCGCAAGAAACTGATAGGAACCGATCGGCAGGAAAAAGGGGTTCGGGCGACAAACCGTCCCGGCGATTCGAAACGCATTTGTCAATTAAAAGTCGATCCAGCAGCGGGGCAGCCAGCGGACGGGTGGCCAGCAGGTCAGGACTTCTAGTCCAGTTTAGAAAGAAAAAATGCTCCGAAACGTGTTTTTAGCTGCGCAAACAAGTCGCGCAACTTGATAGAGAGCTGCGGAAAGCGGAATGTCATTGACACCAGAGCCGGGATGACTGACATATCGTTCTGTACCCGGGGTGGGGTGGGGGGGGGGGGGGGAGACGGGTAGAACACACTGCCGAAAACTCTATCGGAATTTGACAACCAAACAAACAGCTGCAGAACGCGTGGGAGCAGTACAGTAATTTGATAAAATCGCTTTCTTAAGCTACTTTTTTGGTTTATAATTAGGAGTTATTGTGAAATGACGGAAACTTTGGTTCTTGGAAGTTCTTGAATCTAGTTACATGAAACATTGGGGAAGCGCTTTTTTAATCATATTACAAAGAAGACACCACCAGCCTACAGCATCGCTCCAGACACGATCATCCCTGGCGCTCCCTCCATAGCGAAATGTTAATCTAACGGTAAGGTTCTCTCAAAATTATGCAGAAGAATGCAACGCCAGTAAATCAACGAGCCGAGCGGGAATTATTTTTATTACCAAATTCCTGGAACGCGCCAACGAATTCGTCAGCTTTGAAATTCAAAAAAAAAACCCCAAAAAGGTGGAGTTGTTATTCTTTTTGCACTCATCTTCAACAGCAACCTTTTTCCAAGAACCTCTTGTCCGCAACGGGCAAACCCGCGCAGCCTCTCATCAAGCATGCGAGGGTAAAAGGGAAAAGACACATCAAGATGAAATCGATCCGGGCTCTGCGCATCATCGGGTTCTACTGCCACCACTTCTGCTGCTGGCAGCGAGCCACACGCTCGTACCCAAGAGCGGCAGTCCTCAACCCAGTCACAAGATGCCGCGGGCCCCGATCCGACCCCCGCCTGACCGGTGTCGAGGCAGCACAGCCGAAAGTCTAGGCAGCGACGCCGGACCGTCGCTCTCGAGGAAGTCTTCAACCCTCGGACTGGGACGCACTGGGAAAGTACAGCAACAGCACATGACCCACCTTAAGCAGAGCTAAGCGGACGGGATGGAAAAGATCGATGAGTTGAAGATGCACACACACACACACACACACATACACACACACACGTCCGACCGTAACAGGAAACTTCTTCATCTTCATCATCAGCGTCTAATTGGGAGGAAGAAGTTACTTATGGCAGCGTTTAGCGTGATTTCGGTAAACCCTGGACCCCGGGGCAGACCAAGCAAGAAAGATGAACGAGGAAGTGCCAGCTTACGGTTCTTGATCCCCACCACCACCACCAACGCGGCGCAAGAACTTTCTATTTATGGGCATCAAGTTTTGGGAGGGATTTCCGATCTTTCGCCTTTTGTTTGCTGTATCTTGGCCTCGTGCCGATAGAACGTTTACGAAAGAGGAAGCACCAGGGCGCTGGAGAAGAGACGGCACATGATGCACACCGGCAGGGCTGCATGAATAGCTAATGGGTGCAATGAACCTGCGCACGTGCAGCCGAGCAAACCAAGCTCCTTGAGACGCTGCGAGGTATGATATTTATTCGTTTAATTAATTTGACATTCAGCTGTGGCGGAATAAATTAGCAGCAATAATTCGGGTTCGTCGCCTAGCGTAATCTTACATGTGTAGAACGGTTGTTTATGGATATGGGTTGACATTTTACAAAATGCAGACGAACTGTTTAAATTTCAAATATCAAACACCCAGATCCGAACGAGGTAGCTGCGGCCAAAGGTCATGTGAAACATTGATCGATACTTTAAAGCAAATGGCGTTTTTTTTTTCTTTTCTTTAAATTGATGTTCCGATCAACAACAACAACATCATTACCTTGTGTTTGCAACAGATGTGGAGAAGTTTAAAACAGTTTAACGAAACAAATAAAGTGAGCAAATGTTCACCGATACAGGCAAGCCGATAAACACCCACACAGCTGCCCGGAAGAGCAAACGGCAAAAAAACAGAACTCGTTGCACTTGCAATCACTGTCTTGCGGTTGAACATCTTGCAAAAATAAAACTTTATCGTTTGCCTGTCATTTTTTTTGAGTGGTTTTTTTTTTCTGGAAACCCAAGAACGTAGCACACCCACACACAGACACACGTACACAGCGTTGGAAACGAAAGAGGCAAACATTTTATAGCACCTCCCTCCCAAACAAACGCACAGCTGGGCGGACAGTCATTACGATTCCGGTGGTGATTTATGAGCACTGGCATGAGCAGGGCGAGGCATTCAGGCTTAACCCGCCCGGACGCACGCAAGGTTTGAAGAAATAGAGGAAGACGAAAAAGTACGTTTCAAATGATGAATTAACTACACACACACACAGCTCACAAGGAGCCCAAGATTTCACACGCAAAAGGAATCGGGAACATGAGCGAGAGACGCTACAAATCGGGCCCAAAGTTTTGGAGAATGAAACCGACTAATCCATTTTTTTTTTTTGCGGTGGAGCGCGAAGTCGATTAATCATCGCGTTAACAGGCCCAGTGAAGGAGAGAAGCGACCGTGGCGTCTAGAATCGGGAAAAGTCCCTCGGAAGTTGGGCATCCGTTGGTCGGAACTTGTCATAAACTTGCCCTGTTTAGTGCGAGGTTACGATTGCTGCTCACATGTGGAGGTGGCAAGGAGACACTCGTGGGGGTGCATCTGAATGCGTTAAAGCATGTAGAAATCGCATTAAATAACCCTTCGACATCACAATGCCTTTTCTGCTGCTCTGCAGAAAGGTAAGTGATTGCTGTTGGAAAATGAAAACGAAAGCAAAGCAAAAGAAAAGCCCGTCCCAAGGGGAAAAAAAGTCAATCGTGCATAAGATAGGGAACACCCCCCCCCCCCCCAAATCCTTCCCGCCCTGTCCAATTGGGGATCCGAATGGGTCCCCAAAAACCTTCTCTTTGGTCTTATCGGACAGAGCCCAACCTTTTTGGCCCGACAGGCTGCAGGCCTGGTGGTGCGGCAAGTGCTCCCGATGTTTCTGTGCACTGTGGCAGGGGAATGGGGAGGGGGAGGGGGTCGCTAAATCGCCTTAAGAAGGCTTTTAAACCAGGCAGTCCCCGGGCAGGACTGTGCGAGACAGGTCCGGGCTAAGGTGCGGCTAAACCTTCTAAACCGGATTTACCTTTCCTTCCAAAGCTCACCCGGGCCTCGGTATGCTGTGGGGAAGGGGTCTGTAAAAGGCAGGGAGGGAGGGCAGTGTAGTAGTTTTGTTATGCTTGTTATGCTACTGAGCAAACGCGGGCCCTTACGCCCGCCGTTACGCTCTACACCGCGACATAACGCTGCCGGTTGGAAAACGGAGAAAGGCAACCGTAAAGCCCGTCAGAGCGGGGCAGTATGTGTGTGTGACAGAGAGAGAGAGAGAGAGCCCGAGCATAGGTCGAGGTGAAGGTGGTAGGAAGGCCGTTTGGAAGGTGATTGGACATACCCGCACGCTCTCCACCTTGCCTTGGCCAGCTAAAGTTCGTCGTCTTGTGCGACTTGACATTTCCTTTCCCAACGTTTGTAGTCCCCCGTCCCAATTTATTAAAGCTTCCACGTTTAACTGCCATTTAAACGCACGGGCCACGCGAGGAGGCTGCGACACGCCGCCCAGTGCAGCTCCAAATTGGATTGGCTCGAGCAAACCGGCAGAACGGAATGAATTGGAGTGTTCGCGTGAACTTGGCACTAGCATTAAGGCACTGTTACGGCTTCGGACAGGCTTTCCACGCCCGAGCTGGTGTGCTTACCTTCCAGGGTAGGTTAGTTTTAGCACAGCACAGGCTAAACCCTCGAGCGGCAAAGCATGTGCCCAACGTGTCCGAACGAAAGCTAGACGTTCGGTTCGTTTCTTTGCTGGGGCTGGTGCGGGAAATGCGTCCTCAAGGAACTGTCTTCCAACAACCGAGCATTGATGATGATGATGCAATCGTGCAAAGACCACTGCCGGAACTGCCATGCCATGTTGAATGTTAAAGAGCCTCAATATCTACTGCCAATATTGTACCTCCTTAACCATCCTCCGTCCGCTGTCAATGCCATCGATTTCTACCACCGAAAACCCGGAACAAATGAGTTCCCGTCGATTCGCCCCGGGTGCTGCTGCCGTGCCCGCGACAATCGATACTTTCATCGGCTCGGGCACCGCCGTCGTGGCAGGCAGCCACGGATGACAAAGTGTTTATTGGAGCTGATTTCCGACACACCTCCCTGCAGGCACACCTTTTTCCCGTGCCCGGCCAAACGCGCGGGAAAAGTGCCGAGGAAAAGCAAACATTTCACACCGACGAGAAAGAGAGAGAGAGGGAGAGAAAATCAGCACACCACCGACCATACCCTCCCGTTCGGTGGTTGTTTACAATTTTGCGCTCGAGTAAATCGCGCTCAGCGCGCGTGAGGGAAGGTCGCGGCTGGATGAAAGTGAACCGGCAGATGGGTAATGATTCAATTTCGATCGCTACGGCACGGCACGGGAGGGTGGGAGGGATAGGTAAACACTCACAAATTATTCGGCGATCCAATTATCCGGATGTTTGTGGTTTCGCGTCAAGTGGAGTTGTCTATTAGCAATCGTTATTACCAATTTTTTTCGTTAATTTTTCGTGTTGAAAGATTGGCAGATAAAACTTAAAATTGTTTTATACGAGTTTTGCTGGCTTTTCTATAGCTTTATGTTTCTTTTTCCTTGGAATTATCATTTGTGTTACTCGTATATCTCGTTGTAAGCTGTTTTTTCTTCTTTCGTTTTCTACTCTTAAATGTTCTTTTAATTGGTTTTGGGTTATATTAATATTATTTATATATTTTTAATTTTATATCCATTATGATCAGTATCTTCTTTAATTTCTGCTTATGTTCATGTTTTTATATCCTTTTCTTCTTCGACTTTCAAGATTTCTCTATTTTTTTACATTTTCAAAAAAATTGTAGCTTGTTGGCAAATGAAGACACCAACGCGTGTAAGCTCAATTATAAAGCGGAAAATGTCTACTATTTCACACATTCTCCTCCCCAAAAAAAAACTAAAGGTTCAATTGGTGTATGCGTGCACTCTCTTCAAATCCTAAATTACCATAATTTCAAATCACACTGCTGACTATTTGCCTCATCACTCACCCTGCTGCTTCGCCCCATCACCAACACGCCAGTGCCAGAACGTGGAACTGGCTTATGACCCTTTGGCACGCGTTTCGATTTTATCGTCGCCTCCCCCTTCGCGGATTGGGGCGAGGGAAGAACAAAACGGATGCTCAGGACAAGGACACGCGGAAAGTAAGCCACAAAACTTGTAACTCCCTGACAGGCGAGCGAGAGAGAGAGAGAGAGCGAGAGAAAGATAGAGAGGAGGAAAAACAGAGAATAGATCAAGAATAGAGTTCCGCACACGCACCCAGGAACGGCATTGACAGTTGCTCAATGTTTTGAATTTCCGCAGCGAGCGAGTTGACAAGCGCCACCAAGGAGCTTCGTTTTGTTTTTCGGTTGCAATTTGTGTGCCTGCCCTTAATTGAGCAATCGGAGTGCGAGTGCATTCCCTTCCCCGGTATCACACCCGACCCTCCCCGAAGCAGGCTTACCTTGTGTCCCGTTTCTCGTTCCGGTGGCTGCGAGGTCCTTTCCGCTGCGTCGCGTTCAATATTCCGCACAACACAACCCACGCAATGCTTTACCAACTAACCCACCCTCTCTGCGTGTGTGTGTGTGTGTGTTTGTGTATGCGAATTTCGTTTTCCTTCTGCACACTGCCCACGCACTCCGTACGCACTCCGGCCCTCCGCACGGGGACCGGTCGCACACTGTTCGCACAAATTCTCGGGTTGATCGGGTCTGGATGGACGGACGAGGCCTGACGTTTCCTTTGCTCCGCGTTCGGGTGTTCTGAATTTTGCGCACGGTACACTATGCTGTGGTCGATGACAATTCGCCCCGTGCCGCTGGTGACAATAGTGACGGCGCCCGGGCAGTCGTTTTTAGGGGTCTTTTAGGTTTTTTTTTTCGGATTTGCCGGGCTGTTGTCGGGATTGCGTTACAGCACTGGAGCTGGGATATTGAATGCTGCCGTGGTACTACTACTGGCACACGCACAGCTGCGGGTAAACACATGCACACTCACTCTCTCACACACACACACAACTGCGTACACCCACACAGCGACGGGGTTGGGTGTAATAATTCGCATAAAGGCAGCCCCTTCGCTTAGTCACCAATTTGTTGCTCGCACGGTAATAAAATTGAACTTGCGTGCCTGCCAGCCAGGGACCGATCGGCGGAGGACGATACTCCACGACACGATACACACTGTCACGAACCGCCACACAACCACCCCGTAATTCCGCTGTTTGCACGCGCTCCGTCTACACGGAGCCAAACAGCCGCAACTGTGTGACACGGCGCGCCAGAGCAGAAAAGAACAGCAAAGAAAAGGAACAACAAAACTAACTACTAACGGCCGTTTAACGCGCGCACGCTGGGTGACACTTCAAGCCGCAACTGCGCCACCGTTTCCCAGCGGCAGAATTCGAAAGCAGCGACAGCAAGCCCCTTTGGTGACGTCCACCGTCAGCGAGCGACCGAATGTAAATGCGCTCGGTTGCCGTTCGGCCGAAGCCCCAGAGCTGCTCGCTCAGCGCGCACGCCTAACCACACCGGCTCGGCCAAACGCTCTTTGTCTGCGCTGCGTACCGCGCGGGGGGAGGGTGGGGGGGAGGGAGCAGCAAAGCGCAACACGATCGTCTTGGCTCGTTCGCGCTCTTTCCCGTACGCATAGCACGCAGGCCGAAGGCAGGGCCGGCAAACGCGCGCTCGCTCAGCATCCGATCGATTGCGGAGAGCCGCGTGAGCGAACTGCGGTGCCGATCGACGCAAAATGAAAGCTCTCTCTCTCTCACGCGAAGCTGTGCCCGCTCCTGAGTGCTTGCGTAATCGCACTCTGCTGAGCGGCTTGCCGAGAGCGCCCTCCGAGAGCGCTCTAGGATTCTAGGAGCAGCCTGGCCTGTAGGACTTGTGGGGAGCAGCAGCAGCAGCAGCAGCAGCAGTGGAGCCAAAAATAAATCACAACTGCCTCGGCCGGGATCGCGCAACCTAAAGCGCGCAAGTACCGTTCGGGCCGTTTCCTTCTGCCTTTTTTCGCGCAGCTGTGTGAGAGCTGTGTCAGAGCAAAAAAAAAAAGCACAAAAAAGAGAGAAAAAGACATAAAAAGCTCGCGCAACTGTCGGGTACGGCCCTTCATTTCCCGTCCTGCCCTTGTTTTGTCTCTCTCTCTTTCCCTTCGGTGCTTACCTAACTCTCAATGCGCTTGCAGCTAACCTTCAGGAAGATGAAGCTGTGATGGGTTGAAGAATATCTGCACAACGTGCAAAATGGTTGCACAAAGGTTGCACATTTTGTCCATTAAATTGAATACAAAACCTACAAAATTTCTCCAAAACATAACCATTTCCTGACCGCCTTTTTTTTTAGCCACAAAAAAACACCCCCATGGGTGAACAGTCTTCCCGCGGGCGGCCTGCCAACCGCCAAGAACGTAACACGAAGCCCCAATCTAATGGTGATTTTTATCTACCGCAGGGGTCGTCATCGGTGCCGTCGTTTCCTCGTTTCCTTGGCACTCCAGCAGCAAAGTTCAGCCTTGGTGGACGTAGCACCCGCCACCACTCCTCTTCCTCCCTCCAAGGGATCGTGCCCGGGATCGTGTGTGTGTGTGTATGTGTGCTGGGCCACGATCTGGCCGAGCTTCGCGTCGATCGCCAAAGAACATGACCCACCCCGTGACCCCGTGCTTGCCACTTTTCTCAACATTTCCCACCGTTCGTACCGTGTTTTCCCCCGTCCATCCGTCCGGTACGGCTCGTTCCCGCTCCAACCCTTTTCCATTTCCCCCCCCCCCCCCCCCCTGTTGGTCTGCAAAATTCATCACGCTTGAACCGGATGAACTTCGGCGCAAGGAAACCCCCAGGCGGGGGTTGGGGCAAAGGAGACAGGGCTAACCGTTTGTGTGCATCGCGCAGTCTCCTTGCAGTGCCAACCCATCAAGATAACCAAACGCCTGCCCCTCAACCGTCCCCCCCCCCCCCCTAAACAATGACGAGCGCAACGGCTTTTCACGGGCCCCGGTGCAGTACTGCTGGCCGTCGAGTGTTGGGCCGTCGGGACACACAATGTGCCCGAGGTTAGGATGCGGAACGGTTTCTGCTCGGTCTGCCGGAGGCGTATGCATGGAACGCAGCGCTACATTGTGTATTCGCATCGAGCTTTCAATGTTTCAAGTTCAAGCACTAGCGCTTAATTTAAAGTAAAACCAAATGCAGCTACGAGAAGATTCAATCATCAACACTGACTTTAATGCTTTAAAGCTCAAAATGAATGATCTTAGCGATCTTGTTGAGCTTCTTTACAATCATTCTTTCTGAACAATCATGTATATTGTCTTTTGGATAAGCTAGAAACCGCTAAAAGAATCTAGATCTTCTGAATTTAGTAACTAACCAACAGTAATTTTGACATAAGTTTCTGAGCGTTTGGTACATCTTCAAGGTTCAAGCTCAAACGCTAGCTCTTAATTTAATTAAAACCAAACATTCTGCAGCTTTGAGAAGACTCAATCATCAAATTTGTCTTTTGAGCAAGCGCGAAACCCTAGAAGCAATCCCCTAGAACATTTGAAGCGTTTGGTAGATCATAGAGCTCCTGTGGAGCTTCGTTGCAGTTTACGAGCTGAATCATTAACTCAAACATCATTGCTCGGTATGTATCATGAACATGAACATCATGAACGGAGTCTTTTGGGCAAGCGCGAAACCTCTAATAATAATCTAGTTTTTTTTCTGAATTAAGTAACTGTTATTCAGACATAAGCTTTTGAGCGTTTGGTAGATCTTAGTTACAAGCTCAAACACTAGTTCTTACCAAAGCAAAACAATTGCAATAACGAGAAGATTCGATCATCAATATTGTCTTTTGGATAAGCGAGGAACCTCAACAACAATGCAGTTCTTTTGGAATGGGTTAGTAACTAGTCATTAGATGTTTTTCTGTAAACTTAATGTAGTAATAAGGTATTTTTTATGAACTAGTGTACACTTAAGTTGACCTATCTGTTATTACTTACTGCTGCTTGATAGTTTTTTAACAAAATAACATAATTAACCATCGCATCGGGAGACTAAGCTGCGTCGTCGGACGCAAAGAGTATGAGGACAGGACAAAACTTCGCAAAAAAAACTGCAACTCTACTTGAACCGTATGTGCACGGGCGCATATTTAAATTTATTTAAAATCTGTTAATACAAACGCCAGCCCGTGCTGCAGGGCCATAAAGTTGCCCACTCACCGAAGTTTTGCAAAACCGAACGCTTCGGCGCTGCAGGCCATCCCGAAATCGAACCGCCCGCCATAAATGATGGCACCGGCCAACGCAGCAGCAGCAGCAGCAGCAGCTGAGCGCAGCATAATTGAAACCGTTCTCAGGCAAAGGCCGCCACCCGCGCTCCACACCCCCGTGTCCCAAAACAACAACGCAATGTCACGCAACCCCGTACGCGGCCGAATCATCAGGTACGTTTTGTATCATTTGCGATCGGTCCGCGCCGAACAGTTCCGCTGCGTGTCCTGTTGCCTGCATGATACACGTGTAACAATAACAACAACAACAACAACAACAAAAACGGGCGAATAAATTTAATCCCGAGCAGCAAGAGTGGAAGAAAGAAAGGAAGCAGACACACAAAACCGTAAGTTAAGCAGCAGGAAGTGCCATTTTTCTTTCAACAATATTTACGCAAAAAAAACACACACAAACGCACACCAAGAACGGGTTAAAGTGGATTGAAGCAACGGGAGTGTGGGATGTTCGTGTATGTGTATGTGTGTGTGTGTGTGTGTGGGAAGGCAGGATGCTTTTGGAAGGAAAAATCATAAATTCCGGCATAGCTGCACAGCGAAACTGCAGCACGGTGCAGCCGGGGTTGGAGCGGGTGCAGTGGCGCAGTAGGGAAGATTAAAAGCATGCGATTATCTGAGCGTAAACCCGGTAGCGCTGGCTTTTAACGTGTATCGATCCCGGACGGAGATGCTTTCAGCATATACATATCGATCGAAGCTCCGGCCGATCTGGGAGGAGTTGGTGTTTTTTTTTTTTTTCTTTCGATTGCTTACTTTTTCCATACTTCAGCTTCGCTCATACGGCGCAACAAAAACAGCCCACCGAAACGCATAAAAGGTTCGTCGCTTGCTGCGAGTCTTTTGATTGAATTGGAAAAATTCTTCCACATACTGTACCATTCTGACTATTGAGGCATTTTTTTTTTGCTTTTTAACGAGAGTAGAAAGGGTTGGCAGCGCCTTCCTGCGCTAATTTGCAGAATGCGGGTGTCCCACGGTATGTGTGTGTGTGTTTTTTTTTTTTTTGTTTTGTTTTACACTCTTCCCGTTCGCCGTTTCTGTCGATGAGACGATTGACAAATTTTCAACACCCTGCCCTGCTTCCTATCGATCAGGAAATCAGCCTTTCTCCCATTCTCCTAGGTCTCCCTCCACCCCTGCCCCTTAAATTGTATCTGCCTCGTTGGTGCTTCAATTTTGCATAAGAACCCCGGGCTAACCTTTTCGCCGGTGGCCGGTTTCGGTACGTTTCCATTGCGTTCTAGACGCTCTCCACGCAAATGCCGGAAAGTAGTGGCACACACACAGGCACATACACACGCAAACATTTACCCCAAAGCGTGAGAGCCGGGCGGACGGTGAACGGCATCAAAGCAGGCAAGATACACTAAACTAATGACAGAGTGCCGGCCCTCAGCCCGGGCCGCGTTCGATCGATCGGAATTGGAATCGGTTTTCGGGCGAGGGGGGGGGAGGGAGGGGTGAAACGTAGGCAGTCCATCAGGCGGACGCGTTTTGAGCTCCACTTCCCTCCACTCCAGCAGCACGAGCTCCAACGACGACGCCGACGACGTGGGTGATAATGCTGGGTACGGGAAGCGAAGAGAACGAACGAAGATATATGAAGAAAGATTGCGCACGAGAGAGAGAGAGAGAGAGAGAGAGAGAAAGAATCGGAAAAGAGATGGGTGGGAAACAACAACAGTCTAACGGTGCCATTTTTCGGATGCTGCCGGATGCGACCCGCTGTTTCTCTCCGGCTCCTTCCCACCTGATTAAGCTCCGGCCAGCTATGATGACCCCCAAAATGGGCTCCGCTCGTTTGGGGGTTGCATCGTATCGTTGGTCAGTTGTTGCGGGTGAATGGCTCCCGGGACCGTTACTACGGCTAGTTTGGGACAGATGAGCAGCCGCAGCAGTTTCGGGGGGCCGTTTCGATCGCCCGCGCAGGGCAGCAATTTGGTACCATTTAGTGCGGCTGTGGTAAGCTTGGTAAGCTAATTGCAATGAGCTACGGGGTTTTTTTTTTGTTGAGATGACTTATCGTTTTTGTTTTGTTCGATTGATGTGTGCTTTGTGTTGTGATTAATTTATCTTAACGAGATATTGGTTTTGTTTTTTTTCTGCAAGAACTCTCCAAATGTTTTAGTTTGCTGTAAAGATCTTTAT
This sequence comes from Anopheles gambiae, assembly GCF_943734735.2. Classification (NCBI taxonomy): domain Eukaryota; kingdom Metazoa; phylum Arthropoda; class Insecta; order Diptera; family Culicidae; genus Anopheles; species Anopheles gambiae. The sequence goes on along the minus strand of NC_064600.1, from coordinate 2,372,391 downwards.
AATTTTGGATACATTTTGTAAACCTTCTACGCATTACAATGCTAGCATACTCTAGAGAAGTGACAGTGAGAGTTAGTGAGTTACGTGTAGCTTACAGGTAAAGCCACTGCAACAATTCTGCACGAAGGCTGTTGAACTCGCACGCAAGCTGCACCATATCGGAGATGCGCTAAGGCACCAACGTGATTTAAACCAACGTAGAAGATTGAAAAACCTTCTTATAAAGACTAAGCAGAAAGAGAGTTATTCTTGCAGGATTCCCGAAGGAAAAGTCCCAGTCCGTGAAATAGGACCTGCGAAACTTGAACATGCATATCCGCCACGCAAAGCGATTTTTCAAGGATTTGGAGCGGCTGAATATCGACGTGACGCCCCTAGTCAGTGAACCAACATTCAACTGCTCCCCCTTAAGAATGTTCTGGCCCAACGTGATGCAAAAGTGCTACTGTAACAATTTTGTCGCCAAAAATGAAGAGGAATTGATAAAAATTGAAGGTAGCACTCCAAAGCATGCCAACACGCATGTCTTCGTCCGCCCTGGCGCAAACTCCCCACAATTGACGGAAGGTAGCTCGCAAGGTCGTAGATTTAGTTCTGCAAATGAGCTTTAATAAATACGATTTTATGTTGTTTCTGCCTGCAAATAATGCAAACTTCCTGCTGTTGAAAACTGATTATAATTAAAACTATTCACGCACCTACAGCTAAACCCCGAAAAACAATACTAACTTCGTTTCTGGCAACCACCCGGGTAAGGATGTTAAACTCACAACTGTGCCCTCCGCTGTCTCCTGACGCTTGTGTGTGTGTGTGTGTGTGTGTGTGTGTGTGTGTGTGGGTGTGTGGGTGTAAATCGCCGAACTCCGAACAGAACCCCGAAGAACCGAAACGCCTTGTGCTAGTGTGCCATTCCCGCTCTCGACCCGACCCCACCGTACTCGTAACCCCAAGCGCCATATTGTGCCGCGAGTACGGCGCGAGGTCAATGCATTGCCCGCGTGGCACACGTGACACACGTCTGGACAGCGACGTCCTCTCGTTTGCAGCTTTTGCAATTTCCACCTCCAAGACTTCTATGTAGACGCGGGCGGGGGGGGGGGGGAGAGAGGAGGGAGTGTCAGGCATGACGTTAGGAGCGCGATGCCGACGGCCGAGTTATGGGGCAAACGAATCCGCGGGAATCATCGCGGCAGGCCACCGTATGCAAACGTTTTGTCTCTATGTCGCCCCATGTGTGGTTGTGTGAGTGTGTATGAATATTGGCATGGAAGGGGGGGGGGGGGGGGAGATGCGATCGGGGCGGGATGCGAGCCAAGGGACAACGCGCCCCGCTCGTCCGTACACCACACCGAGCAAACGCCGAGCAGAAGGAAAGCAGACGACGAACCCGGGCAAGAATGAGCGAACCCGCGATTCCTCGCCAAGCTCGCCGCGCCATGCTAACGGAGGAATGAAGTGTGGCGGAGGGGGACAGGGCTGGGGAGTGTGCAGTATCGTCGCTGTTTTCGCGAAGCAAATTGCATTCTTGCATGCATGCATGCGCCTCTCTCATGCGCTGCAGCCGCGGAATAAACCGGCCACGCACACCGCGGGACACGTCAGCGTCTCCTGGGTCGACAGAGACGGAGCCCTGTGTGTGTATTTGAAGGTGAAAAAAAGCAATAACTATAGAAAGAAGCACATACGCACACACATTGGAAAGATCCAGCAGAGCCAGAGAAGAGGCCATGCAGAGAGAGAGAGAGAAGCAAATAAATAGAAATGCTTCATGTGCACATACGCATGTTTTTTGTTCCAATCCCCCCACTCCCCCCCCAGCAACCTCCCCCCGTTTCATTTGCAACAAATAGCAAAAGAGCAAAAGGCATCCTCACGCCCGACCACAATGCAGCACAATGGGGCGTTGGTTTCGCCGATGCTTTCCTTCGCATCCGGTGACCACCCAGGGCAGGGATCGGTTCTGTTTGTCTATTTTCACCATTGCGCTCTTTTCAGCTATTCATATATGCACTTCTTTAGCTTTGCGCCGATGCTAAAGTGCTTTTAGCTTCGCGCCGATTCGCTACCGCCATTTGGCGTTGAAGAGTTGCTTCCGTTTTGGTTCCTTTTTTTTTGCCGTGTTTAGCACCATCCGGGACGCGCTAATGGACGCTAGGGGTGAAGTTTGCTCGCGCTAAACACGCGACCGCTAATAGGGATTAGCAGCGGCCAGCTAGCACGTGCCGTAATCGGCCACCAGTGTGTGTGTGTGTGCATATTTTTGTGTGGACTCAGTGTTAAAAGCGCATACAACTTTATTTAACATTACTTTCCAACTTCCAACGGGGCTGCCGAGTTGAAGGATCGTAGAACAATTGCAAGTCAATGATATCTTTTTTTTTTTTTGCCAATTTTACCCCCTACTGCAGCTGCAAGCCACAAGCAAGCGACGAACGCGGTGAGTGCGCTGCAGCCGCCGGAAACTGGCTGACCTCCGAGCCGTCCCCGAGACCACCGGGGAAGCAGCCGAACCGTATTCTAGGTTCTGCGCGGCGCAAGCGAACGCCAGACCGAACGCCTCCAGCGCACGGCGTACCGCCAAGCGCAGCCCATAAAGCGTAAAGCTCACACTTTAAGCGTCGGGTTTTACGAGCGGCGCAACAAATCGCCACACGCCCCGGCATACAGCGCCCAGGGCATTGGTGGGTGTCCGAGAGGAGGGAAGGGATGCTGAATGCAGACGTCTTGCGGAAGACGGGCCCAGAAGTGTCGCAGTTCGGCCCGGCTATGCCAACAGGGGGGGTACACAGTTGCAAGCAGGGCAGGGTTTGCGTGCGCTGGAGGTGGTTTGATTTCCTGGTTGAGCGTGGTCAATACAAACTAGAGTTTCATACGAAAAAAGAAACTGCAAGAAACTCTACAACGATAGGAACTTCTGCAGACATCAGGCGATCGCAGGACATGGCAAACAAAAAGCTTAGTCCTGCATCTCAGAAAGCGTTGTCGTTAGAGCTAACAATAACTTTAGAGATACTTGTAGGTTCTCTAACCCACATTCAACCAAAGCTTTGTACTGCTACCTAATTCAATCCGTCGAATAAGTGAGCCGAGTTCCGATGTTTGACTGAGGACTTCCTTCGCTCGCTTCTAATTGCCTCAACTTAAAAGCCTTAAAGCATCGATTCTCTTGCCTATAATGCGTAATCCAGCACAGACCTCCAGCACGTCAGCTAAGAGCCTGCAATGCTCTGAATGTAGTCACAAATAGCCAACTATGATGCTGGTGATTCAAATCTTGGTAATCAAAATCCTAACCAAATCTTGCGAAATCAGACTCTATAGCATTCTTGGGGTGTTCCCGTGGTACATTCGACAACTTCAAGCCTAGAATGGACCATACCCCTAGAGAAAGGACTATCCTTGCTCCGTGGTACTGAATAAGTCACGAAAGTCTGTGTAGGATGGAAATACCGCGCAGGACGTTACGCCAAATAGAACACAAACATTTTAAGGCAATCTTCCCAATATCTTACACCATGGCTCTGTTGTCTTTAGCTCTCTCTCTCTCTCGACCCACTCTTGAAAATTTAACTTCAATAGGTCTCCACTAACTCCAAGCATTGTAACGATATTTTCAGTTTGAAGAAATCTGGAACAAAATTCCTATCATAGAATTATATCTTCTTGATCTTGAAGAGTCTGATTGCGAATTTATACAGCCCTTTAGGATAATAACTCCAACAGCCTAACCGATAAAATCGTCAAAATGAAAGTCCAAATATGAAGAACTCTGGACGAATGTTTAGTCTAATGTCTTATCAGCAGCTAGCACATAGAACTTCTGGGATTTCAAACTCAACCTCAGCCTCCCATCTACTGCAAATCATCGGCCAAATCGTGTAACACAGCACAGCATCCACACAGAACCCCTGCAAAACCTTGACAGGCCGGCTCACGACGGGCTTGCCGTTCTTAAAACGCGTGGGCGCAATGATGGCTTTACGCTTCATCTCAACGTGTATCGGTGTGTGTGTGTGTGTGTGTGTGTGTGTGTGTGTGTGTGTGTGTGTGTGTGTGTGTGTGTGTGTGTGTGTGTGTGTGCGTGCAAACCGGGTGCGATAATACGCCCGACAACAAACGACCCTCACGGAGAGCGCAAGAACCGTGCCGAGTTCTGCCGAGCATCCATCAAGCGCAGCGTCGAACAAAGTCATCGACGCACACTTTGTGCTGCCTAAAGATTTGCTGACGTTCTCCGGGCGAAGCGAATTCGGGCGTAGGCGTAGGCCGCATTACCGATTTGCAAATCGGTTCCGAAACCTAGGGGAATTGCGAAAGTTGACGGGCGGCGGTGGCGAATGGTGGTGGTGTCGGTGTCATCTTAAATGCGCCACAGCTTAAATTGGTTGCACAAATTAACACCGAGCACAAGCAAACAGAACAGAAAACTAAAGACAAAGCGATCGGCGTTTGCTCGTCGGACGATGTGACAGACATCAGATCAGGCCGGACAGCCGGAGCGTTGGAAAGATTTGGACAGTGTTCGGTACAGCACTATTAATCTTCTGTATTTTTTTATTTTTGTTTTGAGGAAGGATATTAAACCAGCGATAAGATTGATATGTTGCATAAATCAAACTCAGCTCAGCGAGCTCAGCTACAAAGTAATTAATAATGATTGTTCGGAAGTAAACCCATGCCAATGGTTGATTAAACGATACAGCGTTGTTCGTTACGGTTTTGCCGGTGCGTCTTGGTGATTATTAAATCAACCATTAGCGCAACCTATTCTTACGATGTTCACCGGTGTCCTGGGATGTCGCAAAGGTCCATTCGCCATTTACCAACATCCTCCCGGGGCTCCCCAATGTTGGTGAGCAAATCCAAAACCCAAAAAAGAAGAACGAGCAACAACCGATCTACATGCGCATGCCACACATGCAATTGCGCATTGCCGTCACGTAACTGCGCCACGCTGCGGCCCCGCCAAAAAGGGCTGACGACGACGGCCAAAAACCTCGCCTCCTCCCCCCCTACTCTCTCCCACCTTCAAACCGGTTCCACCGGGGCACAAAACGGTTCGGGGAACCGTAAAAGTGAAAGCCCTTTTTTGTGTCGCTGCTGCTGCTGCTGCTGCTGCTTCCACAAACAGCTCCATATTGGACAGGATTCGTTCGTTCGGGGGGCCTTTTTCTCGGCTTAGTTTAGCAGGAACAGTCTCGGGCCGGCCGGGGCAGCTGGCCAGCTGGCACACGCGGCATTCGCGGAATGGAAAGCGTATGACCCTGTGGCGGGCAGTGGTGAGGACGGAAGGGCGATAGATCGCGAAGAACGCTCAACCGTATGCCCATAGTCCACTCGAAAGGCCTCCACAGCTCGGAGTTCGAGGCGGATGGCAGATACAGCAAAAATGTATATTACAGGGTTTTCCAGCACGCCGCTTAATCATTATGAAGGAAAAAAAAATCTCCCGCTCAGTTCAACTGTTGACCAATTGTGTGAAGTAGATTGTAGCTGGGAGGATCATCTGTGCCGAAAACAACAAAAAAATCTTCCAAATTCCTAGTCATCCATGCAAAGCACCGATTGGTTTTCCAGCACATCTTCAGCGAAGTGTCTAAGTGTGTCTAAAAACGTCTCCACACTCCACACCTCCTCGAAAGCAAGACAAACCCCCCCCCCCCCCCCCCACCTAAGACGACCCCAACAAGCAGCGCGCGCTTGGCGTGGGCGTTAGGTAGCGCACACAATGGGGTGTGTGGAACTGGGACGACCGCTACAGCCGGCGGCGTGTAGTGCGGCAAAGGGGAAACTTGTCCAGACACCGCCACACCACCCTGCCCACGGCAGCTCCAATACCACCAATACCGGTTCTGGTTTGGAGTTCATTCCACCGCCCCTCTTCGCCGCCATCTAGCGAGAGGGCGCTGGGAGGTGAGCTTGAGTTTTTGGGCGTTTGTCCTATTCCTAGTTCTATTCAATTCACGCTTTGGCTGATGTGCGATACAAACAGTTGGACACAACACAACATAACAACAAATACACACACACACACACACTAGCAGCGTATTAGTGTAGCCAAAAAGGAGCAACCGCAGCCGAAACCGGTTCATCAGCCAAGTGAGGTGTGTACGAACAGCAACATAGCAACGTGCAGGCCGCGTGGATCGCTTACTCAATGCATTGCATGGCCTTTGGGCTATGGTCGCAGGCGAGAACGGAGATAAACAATTGGCAATAGCCAGCAGCAGCGTTGGAAAACACAATTAGCGATTAGCGTTACTCACCGCGCCTAACCGATACTCTGGATGCTGGATCTTTAATTTTTGTCTATTGCATGCATTGCTGATGCAGTGCGTGGTGATAGTCCAACAGTTCGCAACAGTGCGGGAGAACTTACAACGTATCAACAAACATCTCTGACGTAGCAGACTAAAGAGATCAGTAGTGGCGGAGTTTCTGGCTATGGATGATGTAACTGATAACTTTGAGTATGATTTAGTCTTGGCCTAGCAGCTCCAGCATTGATGCAGATTAGATCTCAAAGATAAGTCAATGCAAGATATATTAAGAATTCAGTAGTTACGCAGATTCTGTAATAGTATAATTCTCATCCTGTCTCTTCATCGGATGCACTAACTGCAATATTTGAAGCATGGTCTAGTCTTCGGCGAACTGCTCCAACAAAGATAGAACTCAAATATGCGGCGATGGAAGATAGTGTGAAGAGATCGGTAGTTGCGGAGCTCCTGATATTCGATGCCCTGAAGGTATTAAATCTTGGTCAAATGAACTGACCCAACATTGATGCGAAATAGATCTGAAAGATGAGGCAATGTACGATAAACTAAAGATATCTGAAGTGGCGGGGCTCCTAACATTCGAGGCTCTATTTCCAGTATGTGTAGCTTGGTCCAATCTTGAACGAACTGCTCTAAAAATTATAAAACATATTAATCGGATCTTTAATAATATATATTCCTTGTTGTTTGGTATTCGGATATTGTCCTGTGTCATATGGAGATATCTCTTTGGGGATATAGATAAGCCACTCAGACACAGATAACAAGGTCTCTTTCTTAGGCCTTCCGACACTCCAATAGACTTGCACGGAGAGCTCACGCTCCATCGGTTAAATACATTGCTGTGTCCACACTGTTGCCGCCGTCATGTTTGCTAAATGCCACAAAATGCAAACCGAGTCCAACAATATAACAAGGTTAAAGGTTTTCTCCGAAACACGTCGACATCCAGAACCCATACGACACTAATCCTCGTAACGTTTTCGCTAATTAGCTCACCCCGTGCTCCACACCCGCAGCCTCGCACGGATTGCTAAGCCTCCACCTCAGCACGAAGCCCCCCCCCCCCCCGCCCACAACACATACAGTTCCGCTCTCTCCAGAGCTCTCCGACCCCACACAAGTCTTCCCCACATAGTGACATTTCTGTACTGCATCACTCGCCCTATCCCAACTTAACCCTTTTATTTTTGGTTTGCTCATGCGACAGTTCAGCAGAACACATCGAGCGAACCCAAAACAAACCAAATCCCCAAGCGTCCTTGCCCAAGCCGAAAACAAAAAAACACACCCAACAATTCGCCACACCGTGACCGCATCGGTCTAGCGACACTCAACAGCCATCGAAATCGAACCGTTTCGTGTGTTCAAGGGGGTGAACGGATGTTGGATGGAGAGAACCCCTCCATCTGCAGTCGGCAAACCGGTTGCGCCGCGCTCAGTGGTGGTGTATTATATGGTCAGCCCGCGCGACACCCGCGGCTGCTGGACCCCAATCAAAGGCCCCTAAGACATGGTACGTTTTGCGAATGCGAATATTTATGTAAATATGTGTCAGCCGTGTGACAAACGACGGGCAACAGACGGCGCCAACGGGTCGAGAAACTCGATCGGCGCTCGGAGAACGCGCAACAAGAACGGGCCAACACGCATACACGGACGCACACAGCGAGCCACAGTTGGGACGGAAATTTGGAATGGGAATAAAAGTTCGGTTTGAAGCAAAAGCAGCTACAGAAATAGGGAGGCTACGAATAGGCAAACAGTACAACTCTATAGATCCACGCGATCAAGAATGCGGCCCTAAAGCCATCCGACATCTGGCTGTATTTGCTTGCGGGCTTAGACTGGGTCAGATGAGTGGGCTGAGTCTTCTGAAACGTCCTTGAGGAAGCCTCACATTGCATATCAACATCGTTGCGGTTGCCATGATTCCATAAAAAAGTGCACCCTTCTGTACATTCTTTACCTCATCGATAGCAACAACTATATTTAAGAGAAGAAAACACAAGTACCTCAAAACGTTGTTATTAATTGCATTATATTATTCGCTTATCAGTTTGCTGTAGTTGTTTCTGTCTATCCCCTAACGCCACACTGCACCGCCACCCTTTTCAGTGGCTGCCAGCGAAAGAGATTACCGATGTTTTGCTCGGAGGCCTCGGATGCCGGCCGGAGTAGCAGCAGTAGCATTCGAAAAAAAAAACAAGCCAGCCTTACTCTGACTCTGCCCGCGTTTCCCCCACTAGTTTGCCTGAGAATGTGTGCCGATTGTGTTATTGTTTAACTGTTACGCCGGCTGCTCGACTGACCTCCTCCGCTCGTTAAGGACACCGATACTCGCTAGGCTAGGCTTCTCGTTCCATAGCCCACCCGTTGTAAAGGTCCGTATGTATATGCATAGATAAATTCTTACAGTAGGTTAGCGTTTGATATCGCACTCCGATCGGGAGCTGAGCATTCGGGAAGGACTATACATGTAAGCGAGCGATGATTTCACCTACACACGGCGCTATAAACTCCTTGATTGTTATCAGTTGCGTCCATGCACATTGCCGCGCAAGCTGAATAAAGCTTTGAGTGTTTTCTTTTGTTTCTGTTGTTATTGTTGTTATTTGTTTTCTTCTAAGCTATCATTTTATGTTGCTGCTTTCTTTGTAGGTGTAAGTGTTGCTAGTGGGTGTATAAAAATATGCCATTGTTAGGTAGGGAAATAAATTCAACTAAAAATAAACGCGCCAGCTAACCAAATAGCACTGCAAACAGAACCGCTGTATTTGAGAAAGGAAAGGTCAAACGATAACGCTTGCTAGTTGGCTCGAAACGCTCCTCTTAAGCCGTGCCTATCCTGTCAATGCTTTCCTGCACCCAGCATTGATCGGCGAACAGGCGCACATGGCCGCCATTGATTTCAACCACGAACATGTTTTATGAGGCTCTAGGCGGAAGCACCTGGACTGTCAGTCTGGGGGTGGTTTACGGTTGATACGCGATCCCGAAAGGCAATACACTAAATAGCCTTTCCGCCGTACGCTACTACTCTAAATCGGTTGGCATCGAATCGAAATTTCACTTGCCATCGTTCTATGTTTGTATGTGTGTTTTTCTTTGTTCATATCGGTAGCACTTTGTTTGGTTAGCTCTAACGCTTCGGATGAGTCCCTGAATGAGTCTTGTGGGGAGATAAATATGTTGAGGTTTCGTGCGTGGTGTTTTGCTTCTTTTTTTTTGCTGTGTTACGTATTGCTTGCCCTATACACAATAGTGTTTGAGTGTGTTTCCTGCTGCTCTTACTCTTCGTTCGCTCTGTTTCTATTTTCTTCGCCTCGATCGCTTTCTATCCGTTTGTTTCAGGCCGACAGTCAATGCTGCAGGCGTGGATGGACCTCTCACGTTTGGCAGTTTGGCATTATGCTATCGATCTCTTGCCCTTACACACACATACACACACACACTTTCGAGTACCAGTAGTGGTTGCATTTGCTAGCTTATTACAACAAACAAACAAAAAAAATACTACAATACAATTCGAGTAAATCGATCGACAAGATTTTTTTCCGTTAATCATAAACGATAAACAATCAAGACCCAGGGGACGCGTTCGCACCGATTAAAAAAAAAAAAGAAGAAAAGGTTGCCAAACGAGTGAAACGTACTAAAACTATACACTGACGTTGATTAGCTTGCTAAACGGAGCGGCTATGAGATTAAATGATGCACGCAAACACGCGCTTCACCGCTAACTCGCTTCCCTCTGTGCTGTGCCAGTCCCGTTTTTTTTGTTTTTTTTTTCTTATAAAAAAAAAACTATCGTCCTTCTCTTCGGGAGCGCCCGTGCCTACTTTCGCTTAACAACAAACATCAACAAATATGATTTCTATTCACTTTGATTGCTTTTTTTTCATTGTTTTGCGGGAATACTTCTCCCCTGCTTGGTGAGCCGACGAAGAAGAAGAAGAAGTAGGGAGGGAGTAGAGGGAATTGTTTCAGACAGAAAGTCACCATGGTGTGTGTGGGGGAGTCTACAGCCGAACTTTAAGCGATTCCATGCGCTGCACGATGCGCTTTCGCAGTTCGGCAAATCTGCAATGAGAAAGTGTGGGGGAAAAACAAAACATGAGTGAAGGGAAATATGACCCGGACCCTCGTGGCCCACCGTTGCTTACTTGATCCGTATCCGGTGCAGCTCCCGTTGCTCCTCCTCGTGGAACCGTTCCAAGATAGCGCGGCACTCCGGAATGGAAAGGTTCAGAAACTGTGCAACCTCGCTGCTACACTCGGCCAATGGGCACAGGGAGGGGGTTGGGAGCCGTCGGGAAAAGAAAACAAATCATTTGAAATTTCAACTCTACGCTGCTTCCGCTTAGGCGGCTGTCTCGCTCGTACCTTATTTCCTGCGTTTGCTGACCGTCCATTAGGAACAGTTTCGCAATATCCTCGTGGGGGCCGAGAATGACGCGCGTCACGAGCGGATAGTCGTCGTCCTTCAGCTTCTTCTGCTCGCCATTGTCGCGCACGATGAAGAGCGCAAAGTTTTCCGCCCTCGATTCGACCTTATACTTTTCCAGCAGCAGGTTGATCACCTGGAAAAGAATTGATTAATTTATTTATTTATTTACTTTTGTTTTCTTTTTTTTTTTTTTTTTGAACCAAAAGGACGTTGGCAAGGTGCGGTACCTCCTGCGTGTTGACGAGCGACGTCACCCAAACGTTCATCTGCGAGCCGTACGGGGGCGTGAAGAAGGACGTTTCCCGGTTGTAAAAGTGGCCGTTGATGGAGCAGCGGCGCTTCAGCTTGGTGCGCGAACGCCTGTTGCCCGACCGGCGCTTGATCGCGGTCGAGCCGGTCTTCGGGGGCTTCCGCAGCACGACCCCGTCGTCCGTGACCGGGTGGCCGCTGATACTGGTGCTGTACTCGGACGGCTGCGTCGTCGTCGTTAGCGTGGTCGCCGTCACGGCGGTCAGCTCACCGTCCTCCGACGGCGTGATCGCCTGACCGGACGAGGGGCTCTCCAGCTCGTCGTAACAGTCCATCCGGATGTGGATCGAGGACGGCGGCTTGTCGGAGGGTTTGAGCGTACCCGAGCCGGTCCCACCACTACCGCCCCCGCCGCTATCGTCGTCCACATCGCTGTCCATGAAGCTGTTGCCCGAGTAGTGGTTGCCCTGGGACTTGGAGCGCAGCAGACCCCGATCGGCCGTCCAGCTGTCCGTGTCCGTGCCCGGCGACGTAACGGCACCGTTCGTGGTAGCCTCCGACGAGGTCGGTGCGTCGGGTCCGGCCGGTTGCGCCGCACGCTGCAGGTGCATCCGCTTCTTGGGCGTACCGTTGGCCGACTGTCGGCCGTGACTGGGCGACGCGTAGATGCCGTTGGCCGGATGGCGCAGCGTTGAGTCGTCGTCCTCGTTCGTACCGGCCTCCACGTGGAACGATCCTGTTGGAGGATGAGAATAAAGGGGGAATAGACAGATTAGACTGTGATCGTATATGTGTTTTCTTCTTTGACCCTTATTGTTGCTCTTTTATGGTTAGGTGGTAAATAAATTAGAATAAAAAATGTATGCTGAAGAACTGGTACAGATGAACAAGACATGTGCGGCCCTGGAACCAATTAGTGAAATTTTCTTCCATATTATATGGAAAAGAGTCTACCACATAGCGAGCCGTCCTAAAAGTAAAGCCGTTTTAAGCTGTGTTTGCTAAAACTGTTCACCTACCCGTTATGTTGCCGGCCGGCAGGGAAAACATCGCATTCCGGCACTGCTCGTCCGACAGGCTCCGGTTCATGACGCCGTCATTGTACAGCTTGAGCGAATCGTTGATCCGGGCCGGATCGATCGGCTGGTTCTGCTTCAGCGTACCGTCCGTGTTGCCCATCTCCGCCGTGCTGCTGATAAACTCGCGGCTAATCTGCATCTTGAACGCTTCGAAGTCGTGCGACCGGAGCGTCGCTTCCGGCGTGCGAAAGTCATCGTCCCCGTTGGTCGCCGCGCTGGTGGTGGCCGCGCTCGTGGACGTGTCCGGCCCGCCGGTCGTCGTCCGGTCGCTGTCGCCCGAGCCGGCGCCCGACCCGCCCGACGACCCGGTGGCCGTGTTGGGCGTGAGCGTCTTGTAATCCGTATCGGTGACGCTCTCGCTCGCCAGGCTGCGGTCGCCGCCGGACCCGCCCGAACCGCCGCCGGTCGCCAGCGGGGACGGCATCGTCCGGTACAGCTTCTCGCTCTCGTCCAGCTTGCGCTCCACCTGCAGCAGCTCGTCGATCTCGTCCCAGTCGAGCTGCTTCACGTCCAGCTTCGGCGGCAGCGTCACGTACTTGCCCGCGTGGCTCGGCGACACCTCCTTGGACGATTCGCTCGACGAGACCGGCTTCGAGTCGAAGTTCGAGTTGAGCTCGGACGACAGGCTGAGCGTGTCGTACGAGATGCTCTCCGAGATGGTGGTCGTGTCGTTGTTGCTGTCGCACGGCTCGGTCAGGCTGGACGTGCTGACGCCCATCGCACCGGCTCCCCGTCGCTCCTGCTGCTGCTGCTGCTGCTGCTGCTGGTCCGCATGGTTCGGGTGGTTTTCCTTTTCGTTGCCCTCCTCCTCCCCATCGCTCGTCGCGTGAGCGTGGGCCAGCGAGGCGGGCGTGCTTTGGCGGTACGAGTTACGCTTCCGGACCGTCACCACGGTGCGCTGGTCGTCGTCCTCCTTCAGGTGGATCATTCCCTGCACCCCCCAGTAGATGCGCAGGGCGCCCTCCAGCACCAGCCGCCCGTTCACCTCGCGGCTCCGTATCTCCATGCTCTTGTTGTTGTGGAACTGGTTGTACGACTTCAGCTTCGACTCCAGGTGCCCCTTGGGTATGGCCGGGCCGGCTGGCGAGCGCTGCACTGCCTGCTTTTTCTGATCCGGCTGGCCGAAGCTCTTGTGCGACTCCACCCGGGTACCGTGGCCGAACAGCTGCGGCCCAAATAGGGCACCGTAGCACGGCACATGGCAGTACGGCACACCTTTGTGCTGCAAAAGGGGGTTTTACAAACGGAAAAAATTAGCAACAGTTTGGTGCAGAAAAGCATATAAAAGGAAATTGTTTTTGTGATTCCCTAGCCAGCATTATTTCGCTATTCATAAAAAAAACATAATATTATGTTTCGTTACACTCAAATTATGTCAGATTGCTTTATTTATTTTACAAAACTCCTCCGCCAGCTTCTACACCCTTGTTCAGCCAAAACTTCCTCAAGCAGTGGCTCAATCGTTTCAATCTTAGGAAAACAAACAACAAAAACAAAACCATACACGCAACATTGAAACTTGCTGAGTTCAGAAATCACCGTCGCACTTGCCTCATATTTGCTTATCTCTCCAGCTAGTCGGAAGGGGGCTCCGTAAATGAACTCTTTCTACACCGCAAGCGTGCGTTCTTAAGCGCTCTCTTTTGCTCTCGCACGAACTGTTCGGCGCTCGAATGGCATACGGAAAGGGAAGGGCAATGAGAAGGGAATTGATGACGACAGCCTTTGCGAAGCCAAGCGTCCCAAGCAAAACCCTTTGCTCGAGAGCGCGTGTCGTGGGTGTTAAGCGTACTGTGCGGTTGTGTGGTTTGTGTAGGCTTATCTAGGTAAACAAATCTGCAGCTGCCCCACACAGCCCTATTTTAAACCACGCTGCCCGGTTCAAGCAGCAACAGTGGCATCAAATGAAGCATGCTAAGCAATGTGAAGCATTTTGTGTTTCATTTAAAATGCTCCACAGATTTGTTTTGTAGTCCGATTGCTCTGCGAACGCTAGAGTGGTTTCGGTTTTAGTTGTAACGTCCATAAAAAAAAGTTGAACAGTCTTATTTAAATGTTACAACACAGTCATCAAAGAATTACAGATGCATAATTGTGGAAGTAAAACTCAACTATTGCAATAAGCAATTCAAAACAAATCTATCGTCCCAATAAAAATAAAAAAGGAATTCTCTTAAACGTTATATGGTTGGGAATGAATGACATGAATCTCATAAATTACAAATTATTCGTCAATAACGCGTCAAAACAATTAACAGTATACTGTCAAACAGACTCCCACTCCATAGATTCGTATGAATAACCAGTTCGGATTGCGGGATGCTTGACATTTACACCGCTTGGAGACCTTTTTGTGTATAACTAGTTAATTTGGCCAGGTTACAGGGCTGCGCAAATAAATTTCAAAGATCGCCTTTAAAAAGTACGCCAACATTAATGTCCTCGAGACAAAATTAAAATGAGATACTTCTGACGACCCTTAAGAGACCTAAAATTAAAACCAACCCCATACTGGCCCTGACACCAGTTCATAACATATTCTGGTTCAAGAAGTGGACATAACTTAATGCCGATCCTGGATCTGATACTGAACATATACAGGAATCAATACAGATCACACTGATCCAAGAACTGATTATGGGCCCATACCGGTGTTGGAACCAATCATTAACCCAAATCGCTCTTGTAACCGATCAGTAGCCCATACCTGCCCTGGAACTGATACCGACCCTGGTACTAATCATGAACTGGAAGCAATGATGACCCCATAATGATCCAGAATCAGCTCGCGACTTGGTTTATTACCTGGAACAGTACCTGGAAATGTTCCGGTTTTGGATTTGAAGCTGGGTCCAGGTTTGGGACCGATAAAATTCTAGTTCCTGTCAACAGACCACACTCGCAGTAAATGTGCAACGTAGGAATAGCGTAGGATTTAGCGTAGGAAATATGGTAGAAGTTGTATAGTGATTTTCATTAAAAAAAAAAAACCCAACAGCCGTTAACACATGACTTGTGCTTGGTTATTAGCAATTCACATATCGGTTGAGTTTCATAATTTTAACCACACCGCAATAAAAACACCAATTTTATCGACAACTGATGTAGAATTAAGGAGCTTAAGGTTTATGAAAAAGTTACACAACTTATTTGTCCTACCGTAGCAAAACTCCACACATACTGAAGCATGTGCAATACGTGTATTTGATGCAACTACCTTGTGGATCTGCAATTCTTGTGCTATTCAATTGTAAAACAAATTCAATTAAAGCAACAACGTTGTCTATCCTGCCTTGCCCACCCACGAGGGGGGGGCGAAACCTTTAAAGCCAAACCTTCTTAGCAAAACCCGCAACCATGCTTGTTGCACCCCACGAAACACAGCGAAAGGCGATTAGCTGGCCTTTTCTTAGTTTTCTCTATCCCCCGCCAACCTTCGCCCGGTACTCACTTCGGCGTGCTGTCCCGGGTTAAGGCGCTTGCCGCACTCCTCGCACCGCAAACACTCCGGATGCCAGTCGTACCCGAGCGATTGCTTGCGTTCCGCTAATCAAACCCGATGGCAGGAAAGACAAAATGAAAAAAAAAATAGATTAAATTAGTCAAACGAACCACGAATCATCACACACTGAGCCATTCCTGTTCTGCCTTACCGAAAAAGACGGGCTTGCCGCATTTGTGACACTTCCACATCGTGCTCAGGCGCTCCCCTCCGTACCGGCCGGTCGGCCCGGGAATGCCGGACAAGGGATACTGCTGGCTGCGGCAGCTCAGACGGCCACCATGCAACTCCTTGCCGGCGCTACCGGGAAGGATGTGCGGTTGCTGTGCTGTCGCTTCAGTGCTCTCGCTTGATTGATTGAATCAGGTTCGTTCGCGCCAGCGCGCCGGAAGTGGAAGTGTTGATCGACGGGATTGATAGGGCTGAGCTGGGGAAAGTGGATCGAAGATTATGGCCGGCTGGAACTGCGCTGCATTCTCCCGCACACACACACACACAAACCCGGACTCTAGCACATAGACACACACATACACACAAACATTACACAAACGGAATGAGCGGGTCGTGCGGAACGGGAACGGAACTGCAAAATACCTGTTTTGGGAGGGCGAAAGGGGACAAAAAAAAAACTGGGATTAGTGTAGCTGCCAAGCGCTGGCTCGAACGAAGTGACACCGTCAGTGCAAAACAGAAGAGGTTTACGGGGGCTGGCAGGGGCTGCGAGAGAAGGGTGCAGCGCCTGCCCCGGGGCACTGGCCCATGCATACAAACGCATCGGAAAGTGCATCAAGGTGCGGTAATTGTTGAGATTAGGGCAACGGCCACGGTACCCCATCCAGAGGGGCGGAAGGGCCTTTTGTTACAACGGGAAGTTTAAAATAATGTACCAAGGGTCAACAACACCTCCGGAAGGGTCGTAGGGGTTTGTCGCCCTTTTGTCACCTTTTTCGCTTTCCCCATTCGCTAACCCCACCCTAACCCAGCGGAAGGTGCAGCTGGGTGCCCGTACCAGCCCACGAGTGTAAAAAGTCCATCTGTTTTTTTGCTATTGTCTCCAACAACTTAAGATTTGCTTCTGCAGCACATCGATTTCGTGTGATGGAATGGGGGAAATTTGCGGGCCGGACCATCTTTGTCTTCCCAGGCCCCCTGTCCCAGCAGGTGGTACGTTTCAGAACGTAGATACGCAGTGTGCGAGTTGGCCACAGGGTTATTTATGGATCTCGGAACACGGTAAACACCCGCTGCCCCCGAACCAATCTTGCCCGCTTCCCACCGACCACGAACGCGGCGTTAACTTACGTTGATCGAGATTAAAACACAAGTAATACGATTTTACTGAAAAACGGTACAGAAAAACGTAAAAAGCACACTACACACAAACTCCCCCACACACACGCGCTCACACACACGCACGCACGCAAACAAATACGAAACTCATGTACGCTGGTGTGTACACTGGCTAATACAATCGGTTGTCAGAATCGAAATGTCAATGTGTTGTTTTCCAGCGAATGACTTTGAATTTTGATTGCAACCAGTTTATGCAACCAACTTGAGCACTCGCAGCAAGGGGTTCCGGGAAAAAGAGCAAAAGAGCTAAAGTAATACCGCGCCCTTGCACCAATCCAACATGGCGTCAGGCTAGAAGATGTACGGAATTTGACAGGCTCGAGATAATGTTTGTCCTTTTTGTTCGAGATGTCTGACAGCGCACCACCATATACGACATTCGTTTGTCTGGTGCGACAATTCAAAAGTAGCTCAATTTTGCAAAACAGAGCTTTCGTTCGAAATTTCTGCTTCAACCAGAACAGTCGAAATATCCAGTTTGATTGCAGACCGAATGTATAACAAACTCTAAAAATTACCTAAAAGTTATTTTAACTTACGTTGTGTATGCTTATACAGGCGGTCCCCGAGATACACTGTACCTCTTATACGCGGATTCGGAGATACACGGTTTTCTAAATTTGACAGTTCTGTAGGCAAATTGTACTGATTTGACACATAAATTAACAAATGCAAAATAATTTCTATTTAGATCGAATGTGCAAAACCATTTAAAAAGGATTGATACGGTTTTATTCAATCAGTATCACTTCAAATAATTAATAAAATAGCTAAAATCCCCCTATTTGCAAAATAATACGAAAATTAGTGATATTTTGGCTGGAAATCATGAGATTTGAATTACGTGAAAATTCGAGACACGTGGTATTTTGTGGCCGTTTTCGGTTCCCATTAACCGTGTATCTCAGGGACCGCCTGTACATCAAAAAGAGGCATGTGAACTAGCCCAAAATTGAGCTACTTCAATCTACGCGGTGTGATATGTATCATCACACTTCCTCAAAAATACACAAAACGTCATTTTCAAGACAGATTCGCTCTGCGTCTATTTGCACGGTTACCTCAGTATCCAGGCATCCGGTGCCGGTGAGTCCAAATAGATGACATTCCTCTGTATTTTTATTTTCCAGTAAATTGTTAACAATTTAAATACCCAAGCGCCACAGATTACGCTTAAACGACTGGAAAATTAAATATTCATAGAAAAAAATGAAAGCTCCACAGCTTCACTGGTTTGCTCAATAGATGGCGTATTACAACTCATCATTGTATTGCTGTACTTTTCTTGCAATGTCTTCCGCCTAGCTTTATCTCTAATCATGGCATATATGCCCTTCTAACATTCCGAGCAAAAATCTATACACGGGTATCAACACCACCGACCATTACTCAAATCTCACTTGCTGCTGTAAATGATGCACAATGGAGTTTAGTATTTAAACAATCGTATCGCCGTTTTAGTTCTAGCGATGCATAACTTCAAAGCGAAACCATACAACAATACAGAGAGAAGGAGAAAGCTCTCAAACCGAGGAAAGCGCTCCACTGGTTGAGTATTCCACCAATAGATGGTGCCACAAGCTGTTTGCTTTTTTAGAATGCATTAGTCGTTCACCGTCTGCTAAACGAAGCCTTTCTATATTCCCTTTAGGTTGAGAGCTTGAGTCGTTTAGAACCCGTTTGGTGGTCGTTTAGTGGATTGGTGGCACTTGGGATAGCTCTTTTTATTCGCTAAAAAAATAGCAATTGAAAATTCACTCCAATTTCTTTTCAATTTCGTTAACCACCATGAGTAGAGCGATCTGTCCAACATCCAAGCCAAACGAAACATTTTCATCACTTCGCCAAAGTATAATTTACTATTTCAATTTCACGGTGAACGCAAATCGGAGAAATCAATAATGCAACGTATGCCCCAGCTCATCGAGTACGGTATAGCGCGTCGCGCTTGTGCAGAGCACGGCCTAAAAACGCGTCTCGCTCGGAACGCGGCCAGAGCGCCGCCTAAGCTGCTGTCAGAGCCCTTACGGCGTTGGTTATAAAATCGGCGCCAAACGCAGTTCTTTTCCATCCAAGGCTTCGTACGGTGAAGTTGTCCGAGTTGCTAGAGTTCGCACCACCCCCCCCACCCATGCCCCTGCTTGGCGACGAGTGTTTTCTGTTGAACTTTTCCCGAAGTGTTTGCCCTGCGGGCGTGTGTCCAACGTGTGCGCGGTATGGTGTCGACCGGTACGGCAAGCGCCAGCAACGAAACGGATCTCGGAATTAACGCGCCTGCTTCGATGTAACAATTGTTTCGCACGCGTCCGTCATCCTGTCCCAGTTGTCGTCGGCGGCGGTGCCGCTTGTTGTGTGTCCCGTTCCGTGTGTATGTGAGTGTGTGCATATGTGACTGTGAGTGTGCGCGTCCTGTACATTCAGTGACTTTTCCTTTTATTCTGGCGGCAGGGCAAACAAAGTGAGGTTACCTTGAAGGGACTGAGAATAAAACTTTCGATCGCGTCTTGCCTGCGCCAACCCTTCCCCACGCCCCGGTGCGGCGTGTGTTGCAAAATTAGCGTTTTTTGTGTGTACGCGTGTGTGTGCGTGTGCTTGTGCGTGATTGTTGTGTTGTGTCGCTCCTGTCATCCGCTTTCCGAGAAGGTAAGTGAGGTTATTACGAATTCTGGGAATCGCGGTGGCTTCCCTTGGAACTGTGGGTAGCTTGCGTGTGTGTGCGTGCATATTTTGTCTAGCTCGCTGTACTGGATGGACACCGCTGTGCTACCGTGCGCGCGTGTGTGTTCGTATGTGTGTGACAGTTCTGTGTGCGCGCTTGGGGTTTTAGGGTTAGGTGCAATTGCATTGGGAAAGCCAACCGTTGCTCGGTTTGCGTTTCGCATCTTTTCATTCTCTTCTTCTCCTTTCCGCCGCAGGCAAACATCCCGCGCTCGCTGACATCCGAGCTCTATCGCAATCAATCATCTCCTCTCGGTGGTCAAGATGGCAGACGATTCCCAGAGTGAAAACAGCGCGCCGAACGAAGGCACACCCTTCGTCCGCAATCCGGCCAACTGTACCTCGCCGTACTCGGTGGACATTCTGCTGTCGCCCTTCCTCGGCTCGATGGGAGCGACCGAGGGCCTGTCGCTGATACGCATCAAGCGCCCGCCGCCGTCGCGCACCCGGTCGCCCTGGACGATCCGGCTGATGTCGCGCCGGCACGAGTGTACCTTCACCTACTACTACCAGGTGCTGCTGCTGGACGAAGCTAAACTCATCAGGTAAGGGGGGGAAGGGGTAGAAGAGTGCGGAGGGAAGCATCCATTTTGTTTTTTTTTTTTTGTTGTGGTTTTCGCGTAATTTTTTGGCATGGCCTCCTGCTACACTGACATGTGTTGCTGGTACGCCTGCTGACGTTCCATTAAACCCGTCACTACAAACTGTCCGTTCGCTTGCTTGCCGTTTTTGTTTTTTTCAGAAACCTGAGCTGCCCATTCATTGCCGGTGCCGATTTGCTGCAGGGCGAACTGGCCGACTACAAGTGCCAGCTGGCGAAGGAGTACTGTAAGGTCGATCTGGCCTACATCCTTTCGCTGCGCTACGGCGAGGACGGCGCGGACGGCCCACGGCCGCTGGACGTCCCGCGGGCGACCAAGGTGGTCGAGAGCGTGCTGGAGGCACTGAACTTCCTGCACAACGTCGCCGCCCTGCTGCACGGCGATCTGAAATCGTTCAACGTGCTGGTGCAGGGCGACTTCGAGGCGGTGAAGCTGTGCGGGCTCAGCCGCATGAGCCACAAGGTGGACGGGGACGGCACGGTGGAGGGATGGACGGCGGAAACCGTCAGCTCGACGGTGGCGCTCGGCCTCTGGTCCGCCCCGGAGCTGTTCGAGAACAGACCCGGCACGACCAAGGCGGACATCTGGTCGTTCGGGCTGCTCGTGTTCGAGCTGCTGACCGGCTATCCGCCCCACACCTTCCCGGGCGTGATGGACAAAGCGCTCGCCGAGCCGAACGAGGTGCTGGGCATGCGCAAGCCGGCCGGCCGCCGCAACTCGGACGTGGTCGTGATGGACGAGGACGACACCGACTGCGTGATGGTGGAGGACGATCCGGGCAAGCAGCAGAAGCGGCTGAAGGCGGACGTCCCGTTGGTGGTGGCCCGCAAGCGGGCGTACGAATTCCCGCCCCTCAGCAACAGCGACTACATGCTGGAGGCGGGCGGTGCTGGAGAAGCCGCCGGAGCAGAAGCGCAAGGTTGGATGAAGCGGTCCAGGGCGGAGGATGGCAGTGCGGCGGAGGGCACCGGCAACAACAAGCAGCTCACGATCGATCTGCTCAACGACGAGGACGACGCACCGCAGGAGCAGGAGCAAAACGGGCTGTCGAACCTAGAGGCCACCACCACCCCCGCGTCGACCGCTGCACCGATCGAGCCGGCAGCGGGAGCGGTCCAGGGGGAGGTAACCTCGTCCGAGGCGATGGCGGAGGCACCCGGGGGCGAACAGGCCCTGCCGCTTGCTGCGGCAAAGGTTGAAGCCGCGGTGGCCGCCTTCGCCGAGGGCACGGCGCCCGGCGAGGGAGAGAACGTCCCGGGCGAGGCGGCGGCAGCAGCAGCAGCCGGCAAGGGTAAGAAACCGGTCGACGATGTCGTGATGGTGCTGGACAGCTCGGACGAGGACGAGGACGAGCCGAGCTTCCGGGACAGCCAGCGGCTGCGCGAAGTGCTGAGCGACGAGGAGAGCGAAATCTACGACTCGTTCGACCAGGACGAATGCTACGACGACGAGCCCGTCTCGGAGATCGATTCGGAGCTGGACGATGACAACTTCATCAACTACGCTAGCCTCGGCACGCGCCCCCCGATCCCGTCCGACATTCCGCTCGGGGCGGAGTATCGCCGGCTGCTGGAAGTGTTTCTGGTGTGCACCCGCGAGGACCCGGCCGACCGCCCGACCGCCAAACTGCTGCTCGGCGCCATGAAGCTCAGCGCAGACACGGCAGCAGCAGCAGCAGCAACGCCACAATCAACCTCCCCAGATCAACCGCCAAACAACTAAACGTGCTGCGTGTGTGCACTGCGTCGCAGTTACTTGTACATTCAACGATATGCACACATATTCCATTACCTTATAAGTTTGTGGCAAACTTTGTCTTTGTAGTCGTTCGAGGAGAGAACGCTATTAGATTTGTAGCGTTAGTAGTATTCGATTTTCTATCGCACCTCTAGAAGAAGGGGAGCATTCTTGCATGTACATAGGAAAGTGTCTGTTGTTTTTCGGGTTAATTCTTTCATTCTTTCTCTTTTTTTGTTTTTGGCAAGAAGCTCATGGTACGAAAATCCAGCTTGACACATAGCCGGTCTAAGATGGACTCGTGCTTCTACTTTTTTTTTGTCACTTTCACTCCGACGATCAAAGTTACGGGTCGTCTTAGGTTACTACAAGGATGGCAGGGAGAGTTACACTAGTTAGGAAATAGTTCGCCAGCTGAACGCCAACAACCCCTGAACGCGAAGGGGGGGGGGGGGGGGGTGAGGTTCAGTTCAGGATTGATCTCTCCTCCGCCTGTGCCCGCGCGCCGCTCGATCTCTGTGAGCATTGGTGTAGGCGCAAGAGAAACGGGCGAACAGGGAACGGACGAACAGGGGAGGAAACAGGCTGGCAAAAGGAGTGGGAAAGCGTTTCCTGTTCTGCTCATTATTTAAATCATTTCACTAAAAACAAACCTCATCGATAATCTCTCTCTCTCGCGCGCGCGCGCGCGTCAGCGTCTTAGGAAAAGACAGCTGCAATTCGAACTACACTCACCTACATTTTAAACCTCATTCACACACAGAGAGAGAGAGAAAAAAGAAACATATGGTAGACGTAAAACAAACAGCTAGAAGCAGAGAACCGGACAGGCTCTATCGCTCATGTAGAATGGATGTAAATGTAATGTAATGTGTTGTGGTAGGGCTTAGTCAGTGCGCTGGTATGAAGACGCTCGTTAGCCGTACCTATATATTGTTAGGTAAAAGAGATAGGGAAAATTCACCAACCAGCTAACTGTACAGTTTGTAAATATGTACAAGGTAAGACTTTTCGTAACTTATCTGTCCATTTCTTGAGTTGACTCGAGCGCATAAATGCTATATGATGCATTAATCATACAGCGCTATTTACGATCAATTCTGAAATGAACTATGAACTTGTTTTCGATCGAAATGCTCAGTGCGAAACGTCAGTAGGAAGTTTAAAACAAAGCAACAACAAAACAACACATTTTACCAATCTTGGCGCGCGCCTGCCCCATTTTTCTCCCTAGCCCACGCAGGCACATTTTACCAAACAGAACTAGACATCACCATTGAATTCCTTCTTTTTTTTATCTTCAAAACACTAACCACACTATTCTGAACTATTCATTCACTATTCACAGCAAACTCCCAAAACCGTTTGTCCTGCAAACGGAAATTAAAGACAAAAGGGCGTTGTGCGTTTGAATGCAATTGAATTTCATTACCATTTGCACGTAAAACAACACCGAGCTGCGCGTGTATGCTCATAAGGGTAGGGTAGAGATCGGGAGAGAGCAGCGTTTTTTTTTTTTAATCAAAATAACATATAGAAATGCGCCAATAACGATGATTACAAACCGCAACGTCAATCCCTAAGCGCAGTAAATTAACAGCCACAAGAGCGCATGGGTTGTGGCGGCCCCATGGTGGTTAAAGCAAGCACCGTTTATGTTAAATGCCGTTGAAAAATGTAACGCCAGGAATTGAAGAATAAAATGAATTTGTTAAAACGGTTATGATGATGGCACGAAAAACTGTCTCGCCTTTCGTAAATGTATTATCGTTGAGCTGAAAAGAAATTGCCCATGCCCGCTGCGAATGACACTCGATAGTGTCGAATCGTCCGACCAGTAAGAAATTGGCGAATTATCTGCTCAGTTTCTGAGTCGTAAATTTCCCAGTACCAACAACGAATGTGTTGGGCAAATGAATGCGGTTCTAATCAACGTGCCCAGTAACGCTGTGTCAGCTGCTCTTTGTGACATCAATGTTTCATACTCTTCAGTACAAAAACGCCTAAAACCGTCATATTTCTGCGGTCTAGATGGTATTCCAGCTATGGTACTCAAGAAATGCAGTGCTGTTGTGTGCTCATCGGACCACTTAGTCGTCATTCGAATCTTCGAATCCCAATCCTAGATGGGATTCGAATCTTTGAATCCCAATCCCAGCGTTTTATTAGAATCCCAATCGCAATCGCAATCAGAATCCCAATCGAAATGCAATCCTAATCCCAAACGAATCGCAATCCCAATCAGAATCCCAATCGAATCGCAAAGGAATCTTTTAGGGATTCATATTTCTAGGGATTGAATATTCGAATCTTCCAAATCCCGAATCTCCCAACACTACTCCGGGGTACCACAGCCTCGGCCCCTTGCCCTATTCCTTGCCAATTTGTCAACAGCTACTACATTAATGAAACGGAATTACCACGTTGTACTACAGTAAGGGATCTGAGCGTTGAAGTGGACGAAAAAAACCAGAACTCATAGACAACTTACATTTCTACAAAACGAGTATAGGAGAACTTTAGCCTCGTACAACGACCGTCTATTCGCAATGTGCAGACAGTTCAATTTTAGTTTCGAATCATTTGACTTCCATTTGACTACGCACGAGCTTTAAAACTAGGACATTAGATTAGACTAGTTTTAGGTAATAAAAAAAACCCCAACAAACGCCAAATAAGGAAAGCAGATGTGTTTGATATATTTTTTTTTTTTATCTTTTTATTTCGATTCTTTTCATTCGCACATTTCAATGCGGGTTCGTCGCTTTTTAATTCTTTGAAATACACAACTGTAATTTGAAATTTTCAAATATATAACTAGATTTCTCTGTCAACATGGACCCGGCGGCAGCAGCACACCTCCTTCTCCTCTCACTTCTCGCCCCGTGCCGGTAGCCACCAGCCGGTTCGCGCTTTTATCTCCCATCGCGCATCGTCCGCGTGGGGCTGTGTCGGGTTTCTCGCCTGAATGAGGTATGTTGTGTGCTTCCGTGTTTCCCTCCCCCCCCTCCCCGCAAAAAAAAACCCCAATTCCCCCCACATTATCTTTCCACTAGCATTTTTTTCCTACTCCTTTCCTCGATGCACACACACTCACTTCACTCTCTGTCTCTCTATCTGCAGTAGCTGAAATTGTTTCACACGCGCCTCGCCTTCTCCCGTGGAGCTGTGTTGTTGCAAGTAGTTGGTTTGTAATAATTATAATATAATAATAATAACCAGCATCGTCGTCATCATCATTGATCACCACTATCATATACTGATAATAATGATGACAGGAGCTTTGCCTCCCCACCACCCACCCACCCCATTGACGGGAGAGCGCTCCTTACACACGGATAGTCATGATAATAATAATTTTAATAATAATAATCGCTATAGCAGAGTGTTTCCATGTATAGGTGTGTGTGTGTGTTTTGTTGATGTTGTTGTTTCACTAGTAGTAATAATAATCGTAATCCGTAATAATCATGGTTACTAATCATCAATTCGCTTTCCTATTATTTCCACACCCCCTCTTTCATCTCTCTCTCTCTCTCTTTCTCTCCTTCTTCACACTTTCTTATTTTCATGTTTTACTTCTGCTAAACGTTCCCGCACGCCGTACATTTTCCCGTCTATAGAGAGTCGCTTCCAAGGGGGTAGCGGATCCACCCGGGAACGAGGGGGAAGGACGAGCCGTGGGAGCGCGGTAGTAGATAGTAGTAGGGTTGGTAGTGTATTACGTGTAGTAGTAGTAGGTAGTAGGTAGTAAGGGTAGTTGCACTACAAGTTACTCCTCTGCTTTTCGCTCTCCTCTCGCTCTCAAGCCTCAATTTCAGTTGCTCCCTCCTTTCGTTTTGCAACAATTTCGATCGCCTGCTAACCACGTGGTGCTTGCCGCATTTACACACGCCTTCGATCCGCTAGCTGCTTGGTTAAATAATGTCTTCGTGTGATTCGTTCTCTGCTAATGAGTTGTTGTTGATGATGTTCTACTAATATTAAAAAAAAAAAAAAAACCAAAACAAACTTGAACCGCGCTCGCCTGCGCAGCCGTTTAACATGACTTCTTCCACCTAACGCACACGCACACTCCCAGGAGCTTGCCTATCTTTATGTATATGTATATGTATAGTGTTCAATCATTTCCGCTTGAATTCGGACGAAATCGCGCATCACGTATATCTGGGATTGCTATAGTTTAGGTTACACATTCACCGCCATTTCGTTTGCCCACCATTTCGCGCACCGATTGCCCGCGCTAAGGAAGAGAGGTTAGGGCGTTGCTGTTTTTTTTTTGTTTTTTTTTTTTTGTTTTGTTTTTGCGATAAATCTATTTACATCATGGAAACCACTTGCATGTGTGTGTGTGTTTGTGTGTTTGTGTAAGTGTATACAAGTAATCCTTTCAATCATCCCGCGTGTTTAGACCCGCCTACGTTCGTAACCGATTTTTGCTTTCAATATCACGTGCATTTTTTTCCCCCGTTCCCTTTCTTTCTCTCGGGTTTCTCATCCTTCTCGGCTTCATTTGCTTACTTTACTTTTCTGGTTGTTTTTATCTGAATTCATTTCACACGTTTTTACTTACACTCATTATATTCCCTATTATTTTGATATTTTGTTTAACGTGTATGTGTGTGTGTTTGTATTTTTTTTTTTGTTTTGCATTGCTTTTTGTTTTGTATAATTGTTTTCAACTCGCCCCACCACCTCCACCCGCACCACCCCTTTTGCTTCTGCGCGTCATTCGCCGCTCGCTCTCGGTCGGCCAACGGATGCCACCCGGCGTGCTGGTGATTTGCGAATGCAGTCGACTGTGTCTTGCGCTGTGTGTGTGTGTGTTTTTGTAAAAAAAAAGTAAAATGAGGAAAGCGAACAAAACCTTCCCCACCGGACGGCCAACTTCTCATACGCCACGTGTTTGTCGGTCGGTGCTCTCCCTCCTCGGTTTACCTGGCCGGAGCGGCTTGTAGAGCGAAAATAACAACAGCCAAAAGGGCGCTGTGTTTTTTTTTTGTTGTTGGAAGGATGTAAAAAGGATGGAAAATAAAGTGAATTGAGTGGAGGGGGGAAGGGAAACATACACATCATAAGCAAAGCAGAAGCAAATGTAAAAAGAAGAAAATATAATACGCAACAATAAGAGGGAAGAATTAAAGGAACACGACTAAAAAAGCCAAACTAAATCAAAAAGGACGCACAAAACAAACAGATGCTCTAGTGTGCAAGCCGAACGAAAATATCTCATAAGCATAATACTTCATTTTCCATTTGTTTCCAATTTCCACCGTTTTTCTTCCTATTTTCTGCTCTTTTTTCTTTTCTCTCTCTCTCTCTCTTTTATCCCTATCACTCTACCCGTTAGATTGCCGGTAGGATAGGTCCTACCCAATTTAATATCATAACCCTGGCGTGTGCTTTCTATGTCTATTTTCCGTTTTTCCTATATGTGTATTGTGTGTGTGTGTGTGTTCCCCCAAATTTGGGACCGTTAACTGCTGCTTAGGGTTGTAGCTGACGGTGTGTATATTGTCTCCATTTTTTCAGGATAGCAAAAAAAAAGAACAAGACCGAACCCTGATGCACATATTGTGAGATGAAGTGAGCCGAGCTTTGCGTCCCTTGGAATGTGACGTCATCGAAGGCGTATTAAAAACCGCCATCATATTCTGTGGAAGGACAACCATGTGTGTGTGTGTGTTTTTGCTAGCTTTTTTTTTAAATCGAAATTAGAAGCTGCTATACCCAAAGAGTGCAAACCACACGCGCTTTTCTGAATTATTCAACGATCAACACAGCAAAAGTGACCAGCGGAAAAGTGCCCCATTTTACCGCCCCGACCCCCGACCTTCTGGTTCCTGGTGGAATGTATTTTTGATTGATTGTCTGTCGGTAGGCGAGGCCCCGTTTTTTCTTTGTTTTGCTGCCACGCGTATGAAGGGTTCGTCGTCTGCTCTCCGGCTTGGGGCACAATGTCCTCCGCTTTGCCTCGTTTCGTGTACACAGCGCGGTGAAGGTGTAAGTGAGTTTGTTTTTTCCGCGCGCGCGTGTGTGTGTCAGCGCTGACTAGATCGTGCGCAAAGCAGCACGAAAGCCCAGGAACCACTAGGAACACACGCCAACCGCTCAACTTAGAAAACTAAGTAGCATAGGAAAGCATGTGTTTGTGTGCCTGTGCGCTCTCTGCGCAAACCCGAGCGACAACAGAGAGAGAAGGGGGAGGGAGATACAGAGATACAATACTGATTTACACGACGCGACGCCGAAAGCTCCGCAAACCGCACCCTTTCTACTCGATCGCGATCGACCAGAGCAGCCGCTTGCGGTCGAGTGAGGTTAGCTCGGCGAGCGCTTCGCCCGCATCGGTCGCCTCCTCCTCCTCCTCCTCCTCCTGCTCGTAGCTGCCGACCGGCGGTTCGTCCCGCGGGGCGGTGTTCGTGCCCGGCCGGACGCACGTGCTGACCGCGTCGATGCTGTCGTAGAAGTCGACCCCACCGTCGGACGAGTTGCGGGCGGTCGTCGCGGTGGTCGTCACGGACAGGGGCGCACCCTCGCCGCGGCCACCGTCCGTCCCATCATCCTGCCCGGCGTGCCGCAACCGGTTCACCTTAAACTCGACCAGCTCCTCCTCGCCGTGCGGTGGCCGCTGGGGACAGTACAGCAGGCAGCTCTGGCGCTCGTCCGGCTCGCTGGCCGCCTCGTCCGAGCCGCCGCTGCTGAGCACGAGACACTGCTCGCCGCCGCCGGTGTGCTGTGGGGCGGGTGGGTGGCACCGTGGTGACGCTTCCTCCCGCTGCTGCTGGTGCGCACAGGCGGCACTGCTACCGATGCCGCCCGCCACCAGCTGCTCCCAGGTTTTCAGTATGTTCGGGTTCACCCTGCCCACCAGCCGGCAACCGTCCGGTCCCGTCTCGCCCGGTCTGCCGGGCGACTGAAACGCGACCAGCTTCGGGCTTGGCACTATCAGCGACTCCTGTCCCGCATTCTGCTCCTGCTCGTCCTCCTCGTCCGAGGTGTCCATCAGCAGGAGGGGATGCTTGTACGCCAGCTCGTCGATCTGGCGCTGCTGCTGCTGCTGCTGCGGCCGCTGCTCGCCCTGCAGTACGAGCGGGCGGACGTGGAAGATGGGCGGCGGTATGGCCGACTGGCGGTTCTTGGCCGCCAGGTACTCGCCGATCAGGTCCCGGCGCGGCTCCGACAGGGCCGAGGTGGAGCAGGCGGCCCGTACCGTGGCGACGGGTGTGTTGGCGGTGGGCGTGGTCGGTGTCTTCGGGGCGGTGGTCGCGCTGCCGGTGGCCGTGCGCGATCGTACCCGCCCGATGGCCCGCAGCGAGGACGCGTACATGTCCGGCGAGCGGGCAATCCCCGGCAGGGGCGGTGGAGGCGAACGGATACCCACACTGCTGCTGCTGCTGCTGCTGGTGGTGGTGGAGGTGGTGGTGATAATGGCGGGGGTTGTATGATCCGGTACTGCTAGCGGCGTTAGTGTCGGTTTCACCAAACGGAATGTGTTGTTTCTTCGCGCCTGTTTTTTTTCGAGTGTGTGTGTGTGTGGGGGAGTGTGTGAGAATTGGAGAGAAAAAGAAAAAGAAGAACAAGAAAAAAATGGAAGAGCGAAAAGAGATAGAATGAGTTACCAGTCACAAACAAACTAGCCGGTCGAGATTGGCTATAGCAAAACAGGGGAGAGAAGGGGTGAGGTGGTGGGGGGGTTGATTCTTGAGGGTTATGAAGGGGGGATGGGTGTAATATATCTTTTTTAATTTGTTTGTGTACTGCACTACAACAGGATTTCATTACAGTTGTGGAAAGGATGTAGGGTTATGCTCTCTGTCTCCCTCTCTCCTCTCTCTCTCTCTTTGCTTGTTCTGGCGTAACACTAGCTTCGTAGCCGCTACTTGCAAAGTGGTGCAGAAAAAGCTCCCAAAATGAAACTAAAAACAGATACCATTAAAAAAAACACGAAGCTAACAATACACTTCAACTCTTGGTGCGCGCGATGAGAGCATAACTAAGTGCAAGCGGGAGGGAGTTAAGTGTGTGGATGATGAAAAGGGGGTTGTTTTTCAATTGCCATGAAGATGTTAAGATGGTGGATGAGAGTGTTTGGGTGTTTATGTGAGTTTTTGGTGTGGTACTAAAACTACCCATTAGCCAACTACCGGATGTTAAGATCTACCAGAGAATCCACCCAACAATAATATGCTACAAAAACCGAACTCGGAGGGGAAGGTAGTGCAGTAATTCAGTTACTGCAGTCGGTGGGTTTATAGTGCTTTCTGCTGGTGTGGATATGATGATGACAAAACAGCGCTTCATTTACTATTCTGGTTGCAACGGTCAGCTCTTATTCTGTGTTTGAAAAGATTAACAAAAAAAAAACATACATGCATGCACAAATACAAACACACATATTACAAGGTTAATCACCACACATCGAAGAGGCTCAATACGATGACTCCCGATTGTCCAGCACTGTCCTGGTCTCCGGTGTAATGGGACCGGGGTTCAATAGTTGAGTCAGCGAGCAACGAGAGGAACCAGCGGTTCCGCCCAGTCTGTAACACATCTGCAAGTGCTTGCAATGAACTGGGGTTGCGGTTTGTTTTGCACTCTCTTTTACTTCAACGAGGTAGAGCCGATTAGTTAGACCACGTTTACGTTTTGCATAGAGCTGCGTACTGCAGAAGATGTCACCAACATCTTCCAACATTCTCGGATCCACCTTGGCTCATCTTCCATTTTCATAGTGGAGGTATCCCAGATACTTGGAACCTCCAGGGAATATCATCCAACTTCTTCCAAAACACTTGCGACCACCATGGAACATCTTCAAACTTCATATTGGAGCATCCAACAAACTTGAAACTTTCATAAAACATCTTTCAACCTCATAGTAGGGCATCCAACATACCTGGTATAACCCTGGAACATCCTCATCCCTAGCTGCTTAATGAAGTCATCCAACATACTAACGACCGCAATAGCACATCTTCCATCTCACAGTGGAGGTATATTAAATATTTGGGACCTCCAAGAAACATCTTCAAACTTCATCCAAAACACTTGCGACCACTATGGAACATCTTCAAACTTCATAGTGGAGGTACATAACATACTTGGAACCGCGATGTTCAGTTTTCAACTTTGAAGAATGTGAGTTCGAGCCCAAAAACAAAATTGGAAAAACGGATTAAATGTCCTGAAAATATTATATACACTTTTTTTCGCAAACGTCCGTCAAGAAGGTCAAGGTAGATAACACAACCGATAACAGAAATGAAATAAAACAAAACTATAAACACAACAGACATGAGACATATGCTAGAGGCATACAATTATGAATTTTGTAATTTTGTTGTGCTGTTCTTAAAATAGAAATACAAACAAATGATGGAACTGATAAGTAAGAACAAAAATAATGAATTGTATGAATTGTATACACTCAACACACAAACACTCTCAACCTCACACACACACACACATACATACATACATAACATTCATAGTAATCGTACCAATTGGAACAGATAAGTACACGTTCTCCACCATATTCAACGAAAGGAAATAATGATCCGAATATGACGATAGGAGATAGGGATGAGCAAGTGAGCCTGATTTGGTATTAGTGAGGGACGTTGGGATGGTATAGGGAAGGGGGAAAACGTTTGTTCTACTGCGGTAGGTTCGAGATAACTAACACTAGAGCACTACTTATCCGTACGTACAATGGGCTAATCTTTGAAAGTGGCAATTCGGAAGGCGGCAGTAATGTCAGCTAGTCTTGTATGGCAATGAATGTACTAAACTGTAACCTTCTCGAGTCATTTGCTCTCGCTAAGTTTAAGGAAGCAGCTGCAGAGCATTCTGCACTTCTGTTCATATCATACGACAAATCTCTTTGCAAATTGAGCTCAAGAAAATATCTTCTAGACATCACACAAAATGTCTCTCTTGAACAGATGTCTATACTGCTACAACTATGTTGCCCTTTGTTGGTGGGATTACGATATTGTTTCTTGGTCTAGCTGCCAAGCAATAGGGTGAAGTGATGATGAATGAGGCATGAATGAAACTAAAAACAATGCAGCACAAACACACACACACACACACACATACGAAAACACGTGATGGTGGTGGTGACTACTGAAACCGTAAGACCCCAAAACCTAGTACACAAGCTGGAATGAAGATAAATGCGCAAAACTTAAAACAAATGACGGGATGCTACTACTACATGGCAACACTATTACCAAAACTAAAAAATGGAAAAAAAGAAAACCAACCAACTAAAAGCCAGCCACAAAATGCTTTACCAAGCGTATATCCAAAACGCATGAAATGGGTGAAAAAGTATGGTGACGGTGAGGGAAAGGACAGACGAATGGAAACAGATAGCGCA
Organism: Anopheles gambiae; assembly: GCF_943734735.2. Classification (NCBI taxonomy): domain Eukaryota; kingdom Metazoa; phylum Arthropoda; class Insecta; order Diptera; family Culicidae; genus Anopheles; species Anopheles gambiae. The sequence continues at coordinate 2,340,033 of NC_064600.1, read as the reverse complement.
TGAGTGTGGAAGAATAAAAATGTAAAAAGAGGTAGAAGATGTAAAGTGGATGATGGAAAAAAAAGGGCGCAGAAAAATGTATACAAAGAATTGGGACGCATTGGGTGAGAAAATGGCGGAAAAAATCGATTGCAGAAAACAGAGCAGTGGTGAGGAATAGAAGATGTAAAGTGAAGGGTGAATAGAAGAAAGTTGAAAATTCGTGTACAAACAGCTGGTTGAAAGTTGATTGTACAATGAGACTTAAAGTAGTGAACAACAACAAAAAAAAGCGCTACGGAAACCAAGAATGCAAGATGGAGTGGGGTGAAAAGCTGTCGAGAGTACTGTACATACACACACACACACACTAAACACCAAAATGGAAATTCGGCCCAGTTTTTAGGGAGAAAGAGAGGGAGCAGAAACGGAGTGCTGTGGGTGTGAGGAAAAGGGTGGTAGGGTAATGGAATGGAATAGAATGAAATATTTTGAAAAAGGAAAAAAAACCAAAACAGGGAACAAACGTGGTCATTTTTGCCCTTTGCGCTCGGAGATAGGGTTTAGAGGGTTGGGTGAGAGGATGTGGAAAGAAAACACAACAACAAAACGGGTAACGAAAAATAAAACAAAAATCGAAAACAAAAATACAAAAATGAAACAAAATAAGAGGACTTACGAAACAAGAAGAAACAGGTAGGCTACCACACACGCGCTAGAGGAATGGCAGTAGTAGTAGTAGTGGTTGGTGGTTGTTGCTGTTCTTGGTGGTGGTGGTGGTGGTGGTGGTGGCGGTGGTAGTAGCACTAGTAGTAGTAGTGGGTAGTAGTGGTAGTAGTAGTAGTAGTAATGGGTAGTAGAAAATGCTAGTAGTAGTAGTCGGGCGCAGTTGGCCTCGCTGTGGCCGGTATGCGAACGGTGGGGCGCAGCAGGAACCGTCGGCGCATGTCCATGTTTTCAGCATCACTGTTGCCCTTGCTGATCGTTGCTGCTTGCCGTCCGTCCACTCTGCCGATCAGTAGTTGTGTAACATTTCCTCACTTGGTCGGCGCTTTAGCATGGACGGCGTTTTGCTTGCCCAGCCAAACAGCCGAAAAACTCTGGGCAGTGTATCCTGGAGCGGAGGATTGCATCACTATTTCTCTCTGTATCGCTCTCACTGTATCTCTCTTTCTGAGGTGTTTTGGTCCGCAACTTTTGCCGCTCGCTGCCACATTATCTTTAAGGCATTGCGCTTTTGGGGTACGGGTGATATCTCGTTGCTGACTCACGGGGGCAGCTTTGGACACTCGGGGTCACGCATTTTGTTTTGTTTTTTTTTTAGAGAGAATTAGAAAGTTCAGACACACACACACACAACACATGTGGCAGGCTCGGTAGAGTAAAATACAACAAAAACACACATCATGCATGCGCTTAATGACGTACACAAAACCGCCCTTCCCGGTTGCCGTTACACGAACACACAAAAAAAAAATGAAATCCCACGGTTTTCCCCCATCCCTGCCGACCCACACATCTCCAAAAACTCAGCTCAGATACGCACACAAACACACACACACACACAGTCAACTATCTCAAACATTCAATACACACACACGCACATTCGCAACGGAAATAGTAGACGCAAAAGGAAAACAATTGTTTGTAATGGTGTTTTAATTGGAGCTGTAGCTGCGACACAAACAAACAGAGACGAACACAAACTTACTATAGTCAAACTAAAAGGGGGGGGGAGACTGCAAAGAACACTGGGTGAAACGTGCAAAATAGGAAGAGAGAAAAAGGACGAGAAAAGAAGAGTGTCAAACCGAAACGAGAGTTGGCTCCCTAGATCGTTCCCGCCAGTTCCTGGAAGTGGGGGGGGGGGAGGGCACAGCACATCCGCTGGAATGTAAATACGCAATACGCTAAAATCTTTTGGCCCTCCAGTTTTGTCCTATTTTACGCAACCCTGCACTGGAATGCACCGCGAAAAAACCCACCCAACCCGGAGTAAGGTGTGTACCAGCTGCGCTCTTGTACGTTCGAGGGCGCTAAAGCGATACAATAAGAGAGGGTAAAGCGGGGTAAAGAGGACATCGCCCCCCCCCCCCCTCTTTGCTAAGCTGTCCTAACCCTGCCGCTACGCAGCTGCCGAAAGCGAGCACAAGCACAGCCGCGAGACGTGCCGCAGGAAGCAGTAGATCGTAGGGAGACGAAGAAGTACAAGAAGAAGAGGCAGAAAACTTATTAACATAAACTAAACAAAAACGGGAGAGCAAACACACACACACACACACATACACACAAACACACAGTGCCGCACGCGTGCTTGTTTCCTTTCTCCTGGGGGTTTCCCTCCTCAAATCATTCCCTTTTATCGCTCCCTCTCTCTCTCTCTCTCTCTCTCTCTCTCGCTCTCTATCTCTGGCTCTCTATCTCTCTCTGGCTGATGTCCTCTGCACTACAGCGGGAAAACTCCAGCCGGACACTCGCGCGGTTGAGATGATGGTGGTGTCGGTTGTGTGGCGGTGGTTTGGTGAAGGTGAAGATGGTGTTTTGCTGAGTGGTTTTGGAATGGTGATGAAAGGAGGTGTGTGGTGACGACCGTCCCGTTCTGTCACCTCCGTATCCACACACACGCGCACACATACACACACCCCGCCCGTTCCCTCGTCTCCATCCCCCACTGTCATGCATTCAGGGGGGGGGGGGGTGGCCGGTGGCTGGCGGGAGCAGGGTGGCGTTTACATCTTCAGCCAGTTCAGCCAGCTACGGTTGCGTACCTTCACGTTGCTGCTGCTGGTGGTGGTGGTAGTGGTGGTGCTGGTGGACGCCGTTACCGAGGCCGAATCGTCCGACTGGCCGGTCGACCCGATCGAGGCGGTCGAGGCGTGGCGCAGGACGGTGCTGCCACCGCCGACACCACCGCCCGCCGTGCTTCCCTTGCGCTCGGGGGGCCCGCTGCCCGGGCTGGCGGCACCAAGCTCCTTGCGGGAGCCGGACTTGCTCAGCTGCTGCCCGCCGGTGCTGCTGCTGCTGCCGGTCGCGAGCATCCCGTACGTGGACACCTGGGCCGACTGCAACCGGGACAGCGAATCACAGTTCTTCACCTTGCTGGTGAGATTGTCGCGCTTGGCGCGCGGCTGCGGCGAGGAGCACACGATCCCGTACGGCGGGACCGGCGGCGGCGGCGGCATCCCCATCGACGTGCGCGTGCTGGCGGCGGGCGAGGACGGTGGCGCTGAGCCGCTGCTGCTGCTGCTGCCCTTGCTGCCGGCGGCCGACACCGGTATCGAGGAGGAGCGCGACTTCTCCAGCGACGGCGTGTCCTTGCTGGTGCGCCAGCTGAGCGCCGAGTCGGCCCGGTACAGGCTGCCGCTGCTCGTGCTGGTCGTGTCGCGCGTCCGGGCCATCGGTTGCGGCGGTTGCTGCTGCTGGTGATGGTGGTGGTGCTGATGCTGCTGCTGCTGCTGCTGCTGGCCGAACGAGCTGGCCGTGTCGGTTGACTTCACGTACAGGCTGCCGGTGCTCTTGGTGAGGCTACGGTTCGACGGCGGTCCGGACGAGCCACCGCCGAGCGGACGCTGGACCGGTGCGGTCGGCGTGGTCGGGGTAGGTGTGGCGGAAAAGTTGCGCCCGGTCGGGGGTTTCGGTGCGGCCGAACCCTTCGTCCCGGGCAGCGGTATCTTTGACGGTCGGCGACGGGGCGTCTCCGGTGGTTGCGGTTGCTGCTGCTGCTGCTGGGGAGGAGTTTGATGTAGCAAGAGGCGACCACCCGCCGCCCCTATGCTGCCGTCCCGGTCGGGCTGATCCTGGGTCGACTCGGTGCTGCTGTTGTGCTGCTGCTGCTGCCCAACGATGTCATCCATCGCGACCGGCGTCATCGCCTTCATGGAGGGCGTCGACACCTGGGAGGACGATTGCAGCAGGCGCGGCCCGCTCTCGCCCCGCAGCCCCAGCAGCATGTGGGGATGATGGTGATGGTGGTGGTGGTGGTGCGGGTGGTGATGATGAAGCTGCGGGTGCGTGTGCGACGCGGACAGCATCGGCGAGGTGGGCGGCGGCGGCGAGGACGACGACACGGAGGCGGCGGTCCGCTCCGGGCTGCCGACCGTCGACGACGGCACCGATTTGCTCGTCGACTTCGACTCGATCACACGCAGCTGCGCCTTGGTACCTTCGAGTTCGATCGATTTCTCCTTCAGCTAAAAGGCATTGAAAAGGAAATTGTACAATTGCGTTCGTGGGCCACCTCTTGCTTCTCTTACCTGAAACCGTAGATCGTCTACGTCTTCCTTCGACTTTTCGAGCCGCTCCTTTAGGGCAATGCGCGACCGGGTCGCCTGATCCAACCGTTGCTGTAATATCTGTGAGAAGAAGAAAGAAGTTTAGTAAACGTTACTCAGCGATCCTAGCAGGTTGACTACACTAAAAACAACAAGAACAGAGAGCTTTAAGAGCACAAACTGCTTTGCCTGCAGTAACTTTTTTACTGGAAGATGCTCCACACATAATCTCTTCTGTATGGTTTGAAAAAAGTAGAACAAGGGCAGGTTCTTGCCATGAATGCAGTCAAGTCTCTTCAAGAATTACTCCCAAAGCTCTCGAAGTCTCCTAATTTCTCAAAGTTTAAGATGGAGTAAGATGGATAATTGGAGCAGTCCCGTAGTACAATCGTCAACTAGACTTAACAACATGCCCATCGTGGGTTCAAATCTCAAAAATATCCATAGGCCTTCATGTCTGTCTAGAGTATTAGGCGCCTAGACTCCCTAACATGACTTCAAGAATCAAAGTTCACAGAAATATTCAAATCAACAATCAAAGACGATCTTATTTCAACGTCTGGTGTCTTGGATACTCCATAACTACACGCTGATTTAGTTTCCCAAAGATGATAGTCTTTGTAAGCTCGCCCCTTTAGGAAACTTCACTGTGCATCTAACCGAAAAAGCAATCGATGGGAACACATTGCAGTCAGCTGTGACTTCCCTTGGGAGCTCTAGAACGGAAATGGAGCTGCGATCAACTCTATCAACTAGTTACATTTTCAAACCATTATCTCTATACCTATCTACTCCTTCGTCCCGTCTAGCTTATACTCCCCGATTACAGACCGGCGCCATTTCGATTTGATTGGCAGCCTTTACTGTCATCTCTCCAGCAAAGTTGCTCCATTTCCACCTTCTTAGTTGGGACACGTTAGAGCGAAAGTGATTCCATTAAAATGAATCCACCACCACCTACGCGCGCCGATGCATTGCCTTTGATGTCGCGCCACTTAAACTAGATGACGGTTCGGGAAGAAATTCCCTCAACGGGACACTGACCTGTCCCCGATGGGGTTAAAGTGTGACTTCAAATGTTAAATCCCACTGGACGCCGCAAAGTATCTGAGTCACTCCTAGTCATCCCAGTTGGGTAGGGTAGCGGGTTGCTATTAGCTAATGTACCGATTATTGCTTATCGAACATTTACTTCGATACGCGAAATTATGATCAACAATTAAAGGAAATGGTTTTCGTGTGTTGTGTGCTCGGCTCCACCGGTTGCTTAATTATTGGCGCTGCTCCCCGTGGCGCAACACACGTGCAATGGGAAATTGAGCGAAATGGAAAGCTAAACACGCTTTAAAGGTGTGATCGTCTAGGACGCTGGTGAGGTTGATGATTTTTTAACGACGCACAATGGGACGCACATAACTTAATTTATTGCAATCTGCTACCTACTACACTAGGCAAAGCATTATCTTATTTTTCCTTCCCTATTCTTCACCGTTCGTCGCCTCGCAACGACGAAGTAACGAACGCGCGATAAAAAAAAATACGTTAAAAGCAAAAGAAGCTACAATGCATCGCTTACAACAACAAAAATAGGCCTGTTAAGCTACAAAGCAAGGGCAAAGCAATGGGTGTTTCCCGTTAGCATTTTTTTTTTTGCAACTGTTTGCGCCATCGAACGGTAATTCGCACCACATGGTCACGTGTTTCTGGTTCCCTTTTTTAGCGGCTATTCCATGTGCTTGAATGCGTTACCAAACTGATTAGTTCCTTTTTTTTTGTTGTTGCTCTCGAGAGAAGGTGTATGAGACCATCATTCGTACACTATCATGAAATATGTTTGAATTCCTCATTATGACGGCCAAGCTGTATCTCTTAAGCGAGCTCTACACTTAGTGTAGGAACAAATCGGTTTCAGCTGAGGTTACCAGAGCTGCTGAATTAGTCACTGTGTAACAAATCGTTCGGCGATAGAGATGCGACGAAAACGACCCCAAAAAAAACTCTAAAGAAAGACATCCCACTCACTCACTCCCCCATTTGGATTCGCCGACAGTGCTAACAATTAATCAGCCCAGTTCGTTTCGAGCCCGAAATTGTCTTGTTAAATTTCACCCATTCACTTAATTCCATGCCTTTTCTGTTCGGGCAAACGACGACGTGCCAACCACAGACAAGGAGAGGAGAACAATAATGGGGTTACACCGGCGACGACGACGACGATCATTTACGATTCGTTCCTTGCCGTTAGCGCCTTGCCGCGTCAAATGGCCACCCATCAAATTAGATTGACTAATCGGGTGAGGGCTCTTGATTTTGAGAAAACAAGTAGCACGACATTAGCAAAGCAACGGCGGCAGCAGGGCAACAATAGCAAAACAAAAAAAAACACGGGTAACGATCAAATAATCTATCCAATACCAAACGAAGGTCTTCTGAGAGGGTAAGGGAAAGGGGAACCGATCTGCTCGCTGACCATTCATCGGGCCGGTGATAGGGTTGAACTAACGTGTGGGATACACGGCACGGCCCAAGACAGTTTAGCGCTCACAACACATCACACAATCAGGATGATTAACCGGGGTGAGGCTATGGGACACACCTCATGATGCTGATGGGCCCTTTTTTTCCAGTGCCTGCCTCTCACAGCCGTTCGCGTGAGCGGCAAAACCGGATGCGTGCGGCAACCACGTGCAGTCACGGCCTAATGGGTGCGCGCAATTTTTACACAATGTACAATGTAACGATCGTTCTCCACTCTCCCCACGAAAAAAAAAAAAATAGCACTTTGAAGAGGGCTGGGACAGACGTCTATGTCACAGACCGGCTGAGGTGGGATTTGAATTTCATTTCGCTCTTCATATGCGTCCATGCGCCCAAAGAACTATTTTCAAAAAGCTTGTCACCTTCTGCACAGCGCTGCTGACGTCACAGGTGGCACAAAGGGGTTGTGCTCGGTGCGGAAGAACTTTACCACACAGCAGTGTCCACACCCTGTACAGGGGGGAATGGGGGTTAAATGATTGAATAGAATTGAATAATAGATGATCTTTTTGAACGGTCCGGTCAGGCAAAAGGTAGCAATACAGCTTCGATGCAATACCATCGCCAGTGGAAGTTTCTAGGGCACAATGAGGCAGCACTCCAAGCGGGACATTTCGACCAATGACCGGCCCTCGGGGCCACACCTGCCACTATCGCCATGATTGGCAAACCCAATCGCGAACAAAGCACCCATCAGCAGGGCAACACAACATACCAGGCAGGCAGGTAAAACGACCCAGCAGGGCACGCACACGGATAGACCATTGCTTCCAAAATTTGCATAAAATTTAATCCGACAACGGTGACCAATCTGTGGACTGTTTCATTCTTATCGTCCACTGGTAGGGATCGCTTTGAGAATCACTGCAAATACACGGATGCACCACGGATTCACATACGTGGAATGTGGTTGTGGAAATTATTAAAAAAAAAAAAATGAATTCAACAACGAGAGGTTGCTAACCTGCGCGTCTAACGCAGTGCCCGAAAATGGACCGCACAGTGCACACAAACAAGTTGGAATTGGTTCGTTGCGGCTCGCTGGCCCTCGATTCTAGCGGTAATGGTACGCATTAATAACCCGCGGCAAGGCGGTAGAAGCCCCAAACACACAATCCGTTAGTGAAACGTAAACCCCTCCGCATACGGGATACGCGCAACGGGGCAGGCGGGTTTTTTTTAGAATAAAATTATACAGTAGCGGCGGAGTTCACGATCCCGAACTTATGCGGAAATGAAAAGAAAAAAAAAAACAAACAGAGTCGATCTACCCCGTCGATCGTCACCTACTGGCGCGCTTTGTTGCGTGCACTGTTGCACAACAGCAATTACCAAAAGCCCACAGACATGCCTAGCATATGTCCTACCTGATTCTGTACGGTCATCGTCAGCAGATGCCGCTGCAGCCCGACCACATTCGTCTCGAGCAGGATGGCGGCGATCTTCTTCGAGTCGAGCGAGCGAACCCGCGGCACCCACGGCAGCCCGAGAAACCCGTCCAGCCAGCCGACCGCACGCGTGTCCACCTCCGTGCCGAGGTGGTGGTCGTCGCCCGGCAGCACCGGGTCACCGCCCGTCAGCGGGTCCGCCGGCTCGTCCGACGGCTTGCGGTACCGCGCCATCGTCTTAAGTAGCTGCGGTGACGTTTGCTGCTGTTGCGATACGGTCGCCGGCTGTTTAATAGTCTCGGGTGAACTGAAATAAAGAGGGAGAGAGACAAATTTTTTATTAAAATAAGCAGGGGGGAGAGGTGAAAGATGTACCCAACCGAAACACTTACCTAGACGCACTTCTATTTACAGTTTGCAGATGGAGATCATGTAGTTTGCTGCTCAGCTCTTGCTTCTGACTGTTGGCCACCACCGCCAGTTGCTGGTGGTGCGGGTCGCGCGCCACCGTCAGCTTGTCCAGCTCGGCCTGCATCTTGGCCATCTGGATGCAGCCGGCCAGCTTTTCCGCCTCGTACTCGGACAGCTTGTCCAGCAGACGGTCGCGCTCCTTGCGCAGTATTTGTACATCGTGATCGGTACCGTCCGGCTGGTGCTGATGGTGGTAGCTTTTGCCAGTGACGGTGCTGGTGGTGGTGGTGGTGGCCGGTGCACCACCGGGCGATACCACCACCGTCGTCGCGGTGACACTGCTGCTGCTGCTACTGCTGCTGCTGGACGACGTTACCGGCACCAGCGTCGTCCCACTCGACGCACCAGCGGCCGGATTGCTGTGGTGTATGATGATGTTGTTGTCATCCGGACCACCCACCACAGCAGTGGCGGCGGCGGCGGCGGCGCCAGCGACGCTACCCCCCTGCGCCAGATGGTGATGAAGTTGATGATGGTGGCGGTGGTGATGCAGCGCCGTTGCATGATGATTACTAATAGCTAAATTGGTTGTTCCCCTAGGTCGCTCCCGCTCCAGGCGCAGCTCGACCTCCTCCCGGAGCCGGCTGCTCTTCCTATGTATCACATCGAGCAGATTCCACAGCTCGCCGCCAGTTTCCGCCGCCAGCCGGTTGGTTGCCGTGGGCAGGATGAGCGTTCCCTAGAAGAGAGTGCACAACAGCGGAGGCAACGTTAGTCGAAGAAAGCTACACAGCGAGAAGCGCCCTTCACATGCTTACCTGCACGGCACCGCTCGTCGAGGAGGCCGCACTGTGCGTCTCCTTCGAGGAGGACGTCTCGTTCGAGAAGCCCGAATCCTGTATCACACTGCCGTTGTTGCCTTCACCGCTCTTTGGTTCCTTCTTACCGCTATGGGAGTTGCTTCGGCTGCGAATCAGCGAGGACGACGAATGTTGCTGCTGCTGCTGTTGCTGCTGCTGTTGCTGCTGCTGCTGCTGCTGTTGATGCTGGTGGTGGTGATGATGATGGCCCAGGTCGGACACGTTCGTTGCGCCGGCTCCGGTGGTGGCCGTAGCCGGGCCGGTAGCACTAGCGCTGCCCGCCGACGGACCGCCCCCATCGCCCACAGTGCCCGGAATGATCGCGGTACTGGTGTTGGTACCGCTCCCGCCTATACTACTGCTGCTGCCGCCCGTGCCACCGACATCCGTGCAGCTCACCTCCTTCGGCGTTAGTTTGCGCCGGATCCGTATTCCCGGCTCCCACTCACGTCTGCCAGGGCAAGGAAAGAGGACGAAAACAAAGGGACATTAGATATGGTTGGTTACACGCGGCAGTAATGTAATCGAAGCTGCCAGGCGCTCGCGGCCTACACTTACCGACTCCCCAGGGATGAGGTCGATGGTAGACCGGTAAGGGTACTGTTCGCCGCTGAGGAAGCCATCTTCGATTTAAGATCGGGAAAGGTTTCAATAACCAGATCACGGAACTCCAGTAGAGCGGCGACTTCATTCTGCAAATCCTGCAACAAACGACAGATAACGAAAACAATTAAACAAAGAGAATGATGAGTGTACTCGTTTGTTAGCTGCGTTTCTGGAATGCGTTCACTATTCTTGCTGAGGTTGACTTTCCGGGCCGCTGGCACTCAACAGCATTCCTCACGACGAGCGATATCAAAGCAAGCCCAGATCTCACGCTGATTAAAATTACACAGCGCATCTTGTGCGTTGGGACGTCTTGGAAGTTGACTTCGACTTGAAACGAAATACACTAATAAGCCGGACACCAAATTAAGCTAACCGGAAGCGCAAGAAACTAGGCGAAACAACCCTAAACGGAAGATATCTGCTCTCCATTGCTGAAAGCGCTCCGGGGTATGCGGAAGCGCTATGGCCTCAGATTAGTCCCTTCAGCAACGATCCCCCTGTTTGTTTTCTCTCCACTAACGTACCATAACCTTCCTGGCGCACCGGTGCACTTGCAGTAGCATTTCTATTTGCTGCTGTTGGTTCATTTCGACGTTCTCTTTTCAATACAACAAGTTCTTTGCTAAATCAATCCTATACAGCTTCTTCTGATCTGAAACTCTGTCTCACAATCGTTCGCGCACCGGCTACTAGATATTGCTCTTCTTGTTCCTGTGCTATCTTCACCAGTGCACACCGCAGGGCTGGTAAACAAGGTGTACACAGCTAAGGTCGGTTAACGCTAGCGCCGATATGTCAAATCTAACTTGAGACCTACACACATTTCAAACTGACAGTAAGGATCATCATGAAATGACATTTGTAGGAGAGGACATTTTTATTACGATTTTGGGTAGTTTCGGGGTAATTTTAACGGGTTGTTTGATTTTCTCAAAATAAACAATGCTATAAAGTTTCTAAACTGTACTTTAACACAAACGCAGCCACAAAAGCTGTAAAAAGTAAAATTACCAATTTTAAAAGAATTCCAACACAAATTACAAAAAAAAAACATCAAAATGCTTTAATCAATTCATTGTAATAAAAAAACCATTGGTCGCTGAGGTCACTCCTTACGGTCAGAATGGAATGTAAAGTGGGGACGTTCGTGTTAAAAAAAAATCTACAAAAAATGACTTGGTTGATACGAGCTATGGTGATTATCGATGGAGTTTGCTACGTTTCGAAGCGTCTTTTTTGCTGTCTGTGAACGATTTTGTCATGAATTATGCATCGCTAGCAGTCGGTCGTCCGGTCGATTTGTGTAGCTACTAAATTACACTGATATTGAACATAGAATGTAGCAAAAATTCACATTTTCAAACCCTCCTTGTGTGGTGATTTCTGCTCGCCGAATTCTGCATTTTTGGTTTTGCTGCTTTCTGGTTCAGATCAATCACAAGACTGACGATCCGGTATCCACCGTTTCCTTTTTTCCGTGCTTTCTCGCCCCTTTTTCGTTTTCGCTCTTGCTTGATTTATTTTCCTTTGTTACTATTATCTTGCATTATCGGTACTCAAATTGAACGTTAACGTAGATGATTTTGACGAATCCTACCGCTTTACTCCCTTATTTAATTTTTTGATATTTTTAATGTATTTTCCTCTTTTTGTTTTAATTATTCCTGTGTCCTATTCCTGATCTCTACACCTTGGTATCTGGGTTTGGAGAAAATGCAAAGAAATGTAATATCTATTCTATTCTGTACAGCCTTTCTACAGTCACATGTAGAAATGCAGAGCCTAGACGGTGTTAATCGCGTTTGTGGGCTAATGGGAAGCCAAAGGAGTTAAATTGATGCCACACATCCACACATGCCGGAGGTGTACCTATGCAGCTCTTATATGCCACACGTGTAAGCCACGGGAGGAGCTGAGCACCAGGCAAGACGCAAAAAGACGATTGGTAACACAATATACATCCCTCGTCATTTGCGTATTGCAATACGCCTTCTTCTCCGTTCTGGCCCACCTGAATAAAGTTCCAAACGCCCGGCAAAACCGTGGCGTGGATTTACGGAGGTGTATGTGTTCGCATTCGAAACACCACCGGCAAGGGGAGCGTAGCAAGGATCTAAAGGTATTATACCCCGTTTTTTTTTTTTTGCACGCTGCTTCCGATGTAGGAGCAGCCGGAGGTTAGCCGGCAGCCATCGACGGCAATCGACCGGGCCGCGTAGTTGCATCACCATTTGCACCCATTTTACAACTGCGCCGGTACCACCGTTCGCTTCTTGGCGATTGGCTAGCGCATGGGGCAAAGCATGATGTGTGAGTTGGGGTAGGCCCACCCCGCGTAATCGACCGGGCTCATCTTTGCGTGGGGGTGATGTGGTGTTCGTCGCTGGCTGCGATGGTTCTGCGAGCGCTGGGTAGGACCCCACAATTTTGTCACCATGTAGGGGAAGGCTGCTAGCACCGAGCAGACTTTGACACTAAGCCATTCGATGCAATGCATTGCGTAAGCTAACCTTCGGCAGGTTTATAGATGCGCTCGTAAATCGGTACTTTTGTGTTACCGAAGTTGAACCTTGCAGCTCTAAATTTTGTATCGTTGCCCATCTGAGGGAGCTCAATAATTCTTCATAAGGAGCAATGTACTGAAAACCCAATAATCCAACATTAACCTAAACCTGTCAAACGGGATTTGAATTAGCTCCTACCCAGTGTACTCCAAAATTGCAAAACATGATATCAATTATTGGATTTAAGTTTCATTGGAGTACTATTGGATTGCGAACTAGCAGTTCCTATATCCAGGTGACATCTTGAATGTAGTTCTTCTTGTGCAGACATCTACTCCTACGCAAGCAAGAAGCTGAAGTCGTAATGTAACTAGCAGACTTCTATTTCCACGAAGATCTCAACCTTCAACGAATGCCTGAATATCTTCTGAAGCCTACGCTACAGAATGCTCACAATTCCTATTTTCTTGTGGGTACACACACGTGAGTCGTCCTTACCTGTAGTGACTTTGTTTGATCGGTGACGTGATGATAGTGGTACGTCTCGGCAGCTGGAGTCCTCAATGGCACATACTCCATACCAGGTCGCGGAACAAGTGAGCACAGGTCACTCTGTGGAACAGAAGCGGGAAAAAGAGCAATGGAAAATGATTAGGGTAAGCGATATTGATACAGATGGTAGAAGCACACAAGTCGCTGTACGGCTGTGTGTGTGTTGTTTTTTCCCAATGATTGATGCATAATAGCATCGGTTGTGCAATTAAGCCGTCACGATGCGATCATAACACGGCACAGCAGATGGAACTCTCTTCGCTGCACCGATGGCGGAATGGCTTTCGATCGAGCAAATGAATCACGATTAGCATTTGTGCCGTTTCGAGCAGGGCCCAAATGATATAACGATTACTAGCAACGGCTGCATGGCAGCTTCCCCATAGCGAGGCTGCGAGTCTATGGACTGGAGATAGAGATAATAAGAAAATGTTCGCAATCGAATGGTTGTTGATGGAGGAAAAATATTGTTCGCTATTTTCGCCTTTCGTCTGGAAGCTTCGGCTTCACTTTCGTTGGTGCTATTTTACTGGAGTTTTTTTTTTTGTAAGCCTCATGTACATCTCCGTCAATCTTACGTTTCATTTCCCAGCATCCTCGCTGCCCATCAAACTGTCCCGCGGGCGCGCAAATTCGGCGTACAGTTTTTTTCGGTTCGGAGCCCACCACACCCAGCCCCCACGGGGAAGTTGGCAATCGGGGCAGTGCCCATTACACACACACATCTCGATCACGCGCCCTCTAACACGTCCGTCAAAGACGCATGCAATAACAATACCAGAGCATGGAAAGAAAAGAAAAACACTTGCACAAACTGAACAGCAGCCGCACAAGCGACAAAAACCGATTCCGATCAAACGAGAGCATAACCACAAACGCGATAGCGTGGTGGGAAAGTGTGGAGGGAACGGGCGAGCGTGCGCACTGGCTGAAATGGTTGCACAAATCGCGTTTGTCACATCCGATCGGTGACGGTGACTTTCGCTTGTTGCGGTCACGCATTTTTGCTTTTTTTCACGGTCTGCCCTACAAACGCCGTGCCCTGTGTAACTGCACGAGGCGCACAAGTAGTCGGCACATACACACAAACATACACACACACACACCGGGCCACAACTTCCTCTGTAATCCAATGAAGCGATGAACGTTACCAGTGTATGTGTTGGTCGGGTGTGCTGTTGTTTCATTTCGTTGGCACTTCTTCTCATCCGCGTCTCAACTCGCCCGCCTGTCTAATGTTTTCATCGGGCGAGCGCGAGCGCCGGGCAGATCTCATTAAATTATTGGACACAGACGAAAACCCCCGGGGGACGAGGGCAAGCCAAAAAGGGCCAGCAGCAGGGCGCAATCGGTTTTTTTTTTTTTTTTTGGATTTGTGCACTAATCCTGGCACCTTTTGGTCTGCATTGTCCGACCGTCTCGAGTCGTGCCGAGTCGTTTGGGAAAGGCGATGAAATAGTACATTTTTCTGTGGAAAGGTAGGCGCAGCAGAGATCGAAGAGTGACGTCTGAGGTGGAAAAAATCGGAAAATTGTTTATCGACAACCGATTGACGGGCCCGTCGGGAAATCTTTTACCCCTTTGCCTGTAGGTACGTGAGAGAGATCACCGTCACTCGTAAGGGAGGAGAAGCTGTGTGAGGCACGATACGTGAACTAAAGCGCCTTTACCAGACCGATCGGATATGTTGGAGTGTGCGGTGGCATTACTGTTTCGTAACATTTACCACAACGCGGAAAAGATCGCTTGGATGATTGCACTTTTGTTGGTGTAATTTTGCGCTTTTGAAAACTACACATTGGCCGGTTTTTTTTTCGTACATCGCTTCTGCACTAATTGAAGTCACCCGAAGTATGGACTTCACAGATTGCCTCTTCATCCTCACTCAAATCTTTTATCTCCGAATCTGTGTGTTTCGTTAAACTATCGCAAAGATAGTTTAACGAAGGCAAATAACGCCTTGTAACGCCACCGTACCCGGCACTTACGACGTAACGTCTTCAATAATACCAATCCAATCGGGGTTTTATCGAGAGTTTTCCATCCGGTTGCAAGACACACGCCACAACACCACCGCGAGCCACCGCGAAAGCGCTGAGGCGCTTGCTAATTATTTGTTCGGTTTTCCAGATTTTACAATACCAGCAAAGGCACACACATACACACACACTATTAGACACGGTGGCGTGCTTGACCATTGAGGCATGGGGAAGAAGGGCGGATAATGTACCCATCCACACCGGAGGGGGGCCTGCTCTTTGTTGAAAACTTGCCCCGGCAGTGCGCCAACGCTGGCCGCCGGGTTTGGCGTATTGCTCCATCCATCGCGACGAGCTCGGCCGCTCCAGATACCGTCGGAGGCCCTTTGTCAACATTGGGGTGCGCGCCGCCGGCGAAAACGGTCTGATTAGGCGCCGATCGGGTAGGCTGCGGTTTCGATACTGCCCTATTACTGCCGCCTAATAAGCGCGGTGTCGTGACACTAATCACACTATTCCACTTTTTGCTCCGCCCGGTAGCGACCCTTGCGGACCTTTTCCCCCCGCATAATATCCACAACACACACACACACACACACACCCCACGTCCTTGTGCTAGTGGATAGCACAGACAAAACAAAGGGGAGTAGGGCGGGGAAGCGAACAGATCAATCGTTTCGTACCATCATGGCTCGTCCATTTTCGACCGGTGTCCCCGTTGGTTTTACGACACGATTCTTGGATGGAGCAATTATTAAAAAAGGCGGCCCTGAACGATTCCGCCGCTGCGTTACGGTGTGCGCGTTACGCAAGCGTTACCATATATTTATTTTATTTTTGTTATTTTGTGAACTTGCGCGCGCTTGCCAAACGGTGACACTAATATTCTAATATAAGTTGACAGAAGATCGAAAACGGATTAGAGAATTATTTAATTTTGTCTAAAGTTGATGCCGAGTGAAAGACAGCTTCTGCGGCGGCATCAATTTTAAATTCATCGCACTTCTTCTTCTTTGTTTTATTTTTGGAATAAAGGGGTCTGTTCCTTGACCCTGAAGAAGAAGAACACAATTACAGTAAAACACAACCCCTTTTTTGCTATCCAAAAGCAAGAATCATGCCCCCTCTGTGTGTCATATATAGGTGAGAATTGAACTACTTCCGACCATAACGAAAGTCCTGCACGCTTCCCATTACACCATCTGGCTGGCCGAATTCAATCGCTTAACGATTCGATTTGTTTTCGAGTGTCGCATGTAGGGCAAATTCACTCAAAAATTGAGCTATCAAAGCCAATATTGGCAAGGCAGAAACCCCAGAACGGATTTGTCTTTATTCGAAGAAAAACTCTCCAGTCCGTTGGCACTCTCATGATCACTCTTGCTTTGGCTACACGATCATCTTCTTGCATTTTTAGCCGGAGCCATCCACCCACTTCTTCGCGCGTAAGGTGGCGAAGGAGGAGGAGGAGGAGGAGGGGACTGCGCTGCTAGTGGCAGCACAACAATCAAACTTTCTAATCGCATTTAATCGGTGCTCTCACTCGCACGCATCACCATCATCATCATCAAGTCTCTTCTAATAACTTCCTTCTGGTTCAAAACTTCCCCCCCCCCTTTCTGTCTCTTTTTCTCGCTTTCGCTCTCTCTCTCTCTCTCTCTCTCCCCCGCTCTCTCTGTGGAGTTTTACTGCACATACACACACTCTTTCTTTAGCGCTCTTTTTAGCTAGAAATTAAACAGGAAAGCAAAGCGCCATAATGATAGCCGGGGCGAAGTTAATGGGTAGCCTCCCCCCCCCCTCGTCCTCTTCCTCCCCTTACTCATTCGGTGCGCTCACCGACTGCAGCTGCTACTAACCTGTGCGAGAGAGTTAATTGAATTCTGTTACAAAACGAAAGAGGAGGAAAAAATAACTCTTTTTTTCGCTAAAGTAGACATCAATTTTTCATCCTGACACGAACACAAACACCTGACCATCTTGTTTTTTGGTATCGTTGCTTATCTAATTCTTGTTGCAAGTCAGAATTATTAGAAGCGACCATTTTCCGATCTATAATTTAATGTTTTTTCTTCTCAATCTCTTTTTTTGCAAAACAACTTAGACCTAAAATCATCTTCTTTTCACTATCTTTTCTTACTGCACACCACCCGGTCCCAACGGCAAAGTGCAGGGTTGTACCGCCGGCAGTTGCTTTCACTTACCCCGGGCGGGTTTACCGATGCTGAAATTATTTCTCGCCGTGCCCAACACCCTCCCACGCGCTGCTCTCCCGGCGACGCGGTCACCAATTTTGCTAATGCGGAATTATTATGTTTAATGCGATTAAATAATGCGAACTAGCGCTGCTGCTTGGTGGTGCGAACCAAACACCCGGGGGGGGGGGGGGGGGGCAGAGGGGTGGGGAGCGAGCCCAAGCTCCACCCATGGGGCGGAAGAAAACAAAAACGCCCGGCCAGAAACGCACCCGAGAAGAAGCATTGCGCTAGACGATCACAAAACCACCCGTGAGAGGCTACGTACAGGAGAGTGAGCACCGGGTGGAAGGGAAAAGGCGAGATGATGAGCTTGCGGCTTGGGATCGGTTCACGCCTTAGCGAAAATGGAAAAATCGACTGGTTTGTCGATCTGCACAACAAAACTGCAACACATCAAGTTGAATGCTCTTTTTCGCCCCTCCGCTCTTTCTCCCTCCCACGCCATTTTTCTATTGCTCTTTCGGAAACAAAACCACTGTTCAACGAACCCTTCTTGGTTGCTGCAGCACCAAGAGAAAGATAGAGTGAGAGAAGTATGCCGCACGCTGTGGCGGGCGCCGTCTTCAATCCAATATTTCGAGCGACTTGATGGTGGCCATTGCCCAAGATATTGCCTCGAACCGATTGCGATTGTTACCCCTTCCCTCGCTCGCCTCGCTCAAGACTCACTTTAGAGCCTTTTGTTTTTTCCGCGATTAGTTCACCACCGAGCAGCAGACGCGGAGACGCTGAGAGGGCAATCAGAGATGTTTTTACAATCGAGCGATAAAAGTAAAAAGAAAACCTTTTTTGCAATGTTTTATTTTTTTTTTTTTTTGTTTACGTTTGATTCCTTTCTCGCCGGTAAAGAAAGTAATTGAATTGTGGCTCGCTAAGAAAGTTACAGCGCTCCAGTTACGAGCGAGCAACAACTACCACCAAACAACAACCTAGACAAATCGCAACGGTGGGCGGAAGAGGTCCCACCGGGTAGAATGAATCATCGGCCGACTGTGTGGGAAAGGAACTAAACCGCTCCCCAGAGTCAAACGGGCTAGCCCAAGAACATGTTTTATTGAATACGGGCAGGGGTGTTCTTCTCTCCAAGCGGTTGATTTAGGGCCCGAACGTGTGTTGCGGTGCATGGAAGATCAGAATTGAACTCCAAATCTAAATCAACCTGATCTGCTTACTTGAGTTAGGCAACTGTCAGGTACTGCCGACATTCAACAGATGAAGATGCAACAGTGCCTAAAACGTCGCAGTAACCCTGCTGCATAAGGGACCCTATTCCCATTAAAGTGAAGCGTTGCTAAACAAGCAGAGCACTACTTAGAAGTTCGAAACACTTCTTCCACCAGTGTGCACCTACGCAATTGCCACGCAATTGCACTTCACCGGAGTTGTCAGTATCCGGGTCCCGTAGTCTCTTCTTGTGTAGCGTCGGAAGATGTCGGAACACCTCCCTCCCCAGACCCTTTTCCGAGGTGTCTGCCGGGGCCTCTATATACTCCATAAAAGGGCAGGTTCCGTTCTAGGCAGCCGCCGCGCCATGATAAATGAGCGCGCGAAGGTTGAACTCCAATAATTTCCTGGATCCACGGTGGTGTGCCTCCGCGCAAGCAACGCCGCAAGGCCAACGGTCGACGCGCCCAGGGGGTTCCCAGAAATTCTCCCCCCCCAAAGAGCAGGGCCAACGGTCGGCCGGCCCACGGGATTCGGTCATTCGCATCGTCCTCGCTTGGCGGAGCTTTTTGGAGTTCGCTTGAGGTCTCTTGTTTTGGTCACGGTACCCACCGTGCTCTTCCCTCGCAGTACCACAGTACCGTGCAACGTGTGCATCTAACAGTTTGTTTGAGTGAGATATCATTGAAAGACCTGCAAGACACCATTTAATCTTTAGCACCTCATTTCTTAACGTTCGGGATGTTCAGCAACTTCTACATTAAGGTTACTACATAAAATCCTGTCTTTACTTTATTATAGCTCTTTCCTAAAAAAAAACACACACACACAACATGACCTCATTTATGCCACCAGAGCTCTTCACAGTGCAACCACTCTGGTGCGGAGCTTTTACGATGGGCGTACATCCTCCTCACCATAACCATATCCAAGGATGGGCGCGCTCTGCCATTTCCCTATATGGCTACAAAAGATGATGGTGTTGTGCAAACAAACACACACACGCACGCATACAAGTTTCTGCACCTTTGGTTGAAGCCATGTCCTTGATTGGGTACAATCAATCTAAGTTTGGAGCAAACCTAACCACCCGACAGCAATCGAAAAGTCGTTATTTTAGCGAACACACACAACAACAACAACAAAAAATGGCAACCGGCAAAATTGCCTTCCGGCTAATCAGACACCCTTCTCCCACTGTAAATAAGGAGGACACGAGGCAAACCTGGGCGAAGGCGTTGTAGTACGGTCCAATCAAATGAACAGCAACAAGAAGGCAGAACATTTCAAACAAACAAAAAAACCTATCCCAATAATTTACGATATTAAGCAATGCGTTCACTCACCAACGTGAACGCAAATGCCCAAACAGAGTTTGCGCTTCATGGGCGCCCCCGCCGCCGCACGCACGGGGGCGTTCTTATATTATTTGATTTTTTCTTTGGCGAGGGGAGCTGCCAATCTTTTAAATTAAAAAAAACCTGAGACCTGGGACCCTGCCCGTTTCGCATTTTGCCAAAATGTTACAATGGCCGTTGCAGGGGAGGTAGGTAGGAAATATCTTTCTAAAAATGGAGTTTAGCTCTCCAATTAGCCAATCCCACACATGCGATCCCCGTGCGGACGTCAAACCGAGAGTACAGCACACACACGGCCGTCGTGCGGAGGAAGCTTTTTTGGGGTTTAATTTTTGCTTGGTTGACGTTCGCTTTTTTGTTCCTTTCGGTGCCGTTTTTTTTTTGCGGGTACGACATTGACCCGTTTTTTTCATTTTTGTTTAATATTTTTGGCTCGTTGCTGATGCTTCAATGCTTGGCGAAGAGAAACATGTGAGAAGAAGAGCATTGGAAAGAACCTTTGTTCGACAGTTGAGTCATAGGTAGTGACATTAGTGATTTAAAATAAATCACAGCAAGCATTTTTATGTTTTTTATCATTGTTTTTATTAGTCAGAAACACGACATTTTGAAGCAATTGTTAGGTCCAGAAAATAACGAAAATGAAACACTTTTCTACTTAAGTAATCTATAATTACTTGATATCTTTAAAAGCAAGTGTATCTATCATTTGCTGACACAGTCAGGGTCGTTAGACATTTCAAAAATTGTGGAAATAATAATAAATATTAGACCACACACTTAAACTAGTTACACATAACGTAGTTACTGTTGAGCTTGAAGAAAATGTGCTTTTCTCTGCAAATAGCTTCCACTTTAATTCAGTTAAAAAAAAAAGGTCCCAACATAAACCACTCTTCAACCACCCTCAATGTCGTCCTTGAATGTTGCGAAACGGTTCGATCGTTCTGTGCGAGGGGGACGACTTTTTTTTTGTTTTTAATTCCCATTTAGGCTTTATTTTTGTGCTCATTTGTTCTCTGCCTTCCCTGCGGTGCGTTCAAGGATGCAAAGAGAGCCAGAACAACTGAGAGCCACAAAGGGTTACCACGTGCAGGTTGCCCGCGTTCTCCCACCGCATCCCTAGCAGAAGCTTTACACATCAGCAAAACTCAGTACCACCACCGACCAGGGTCAGCGAGAAGAATGGCAAAAAAAAACGAAGCGTTTAAAACAAAAAAACAACAACAACATGCAACATGATGCAATGGCGGTGGTTCGTCGCCTGCGCAGGCGGCACAGCATGCACTGAAGTCGCTCGGGGGAAAAGAACGGTCCAGAGACAAGGGGTTTGTTTTGCAACATTACATTGAGCTTGCTGTTCCTCACTAAACAGCAATGCTTTCACCTTTATTTAGTGTGTGTGTGTGTGTGTGTGTGTGTTTTATGGCAGTAGATACAGACAAACTAATACACGAAAATGTAACAAAAAGAAAAGGTTTTATTACGGATGCATGTAAAAACGGCCCAACTGCATATTAGCCACACTTTTGTCATTTGCAAGCTTTCCATTGACAGCGCGCGCATGTGTAAATGCAACTGACCGGTGTAGGGGGGGTGGATGGGAAGGTGGTTTCTGTTTTCGGCGGGCTTTGCATACTTTGTATGAACACTACAACTGCTGCAAACTCTCGCTGTTCGATGGACGCTGTACTGCCGCTTGTGCGGTGCTGTACTGGGTGGTGTAGCAGCGCGCGCGTGTATGTAACGGGGCGGGAAAACCCGAGTGAAACCGAGCAACCGAAAAACCGCACACTCTCGCGCGATGGCACTGACCTCGTTCGACTGGTTGGTTTGTTGTTCGATTCCTTTGTGTGAGTGTCTGTGTGTGTGTGTGTGTTTGTGTTTTTCTTTCTTTCTTTTCCTGCGCAACAACATACCGCGCTTAAGCTTAAGAGCCCGGACAAAAAAACTCCGGCACTGTTGAACAAACCGAGAAGAGAAAGAGCCGCCGCCGCCGCCGCCGGCCTGCACCTTGATGGAAAGCCACCGATAAGTGCGAATTGTTAGCGGGCGACCACGTGTAACTCTCAACGGAAAATGGGCAAGCGAGGCAGGCATTTTCGCTTGATTTTCCTTTTGATAGTGGTTTTCCACTATGCCTCCCCGTTTTTTAATCCAAAACCTCTGCGCATCGAGGTTCGTTTGCAAAAAAAAAATAAAAAAAAAATGCCAAACCGCGGCGGCGTGTTAATTTTTCCTGCGCGTTAATGAGAATGTTGTTCGGGGAAAGGGGGGGAGGGGGAGAGGAAGAGCGGGAGGGGGGGCAAGGTCGAGATGATGGTGGCTGTGAGCGAACGTCGCCGTCGAAATTTCGAGCTCGGCCAAAATCATCCCCTCCCTCCCAGAGAGCATGCAAATGTGGGGTGCCTGGTGTTCCTGTGTCCGTAGGATGGTGTGCCAGGGGTGTGAGAGGGGGAGGTATGGGAACGTCAATGTCGATTTAAAATGAAAGTCTCGGGTCGAGTGGCTTAGGAGCATAACAATAACAACAACAACAGTAACCGCCAAACGAAAGCGCCGCCGAAGAAATTAACAACAACAAAAAAGCGAAAACGAACACACACACACACACACACAAAATAGTCGAAAATAATGCCCACAAGCGTCAAAGTGAAATCGGCAAATTGATAGCTTGAATTAAGGGGAGAAAGACACAGGGCGAAAAGTAAGCAAAGTGTAGCGCAAGAAACATGAGAAACCGCAAGCATAAAACATAGCTCTCCCAGGCCGCGGCGCGCAAAGCAAATAAATTATCCAACAAGGAAGTGTGTGCTCCTAGAATAAACAGCACGCCGCCACACGGCCCACGGGCACAAAATGGCATTGGGCACATTGGTTGGTGGTGGTGGTGGTGGTGCAGTGTCCATCATCGTGGCCATAATTTAAAGCATGCACATTCGCGGGCCAGTTTGGCTGCGCGAGGGCCGCGCTCTTTAATATGCACTTACACTGGCGACGATGATCGATGGGATGGAAAGTTGGCTCCGTGTGAACACAGCCACAGATAGCTTGGGGATAGTTTGGTGCAGTGTGTTCAATGTGCGCATCAGCTAAAAGCATGATTCTATTTTTTGTATCGATAAAAAATGTCGCCTAGAAGACAAAAAGGAAAACAAATCTGCATGAAAACACCCGCGCTTTTGGCTTCCAGGTTTTCGACGCACACCCGCGTAAGAAATAGCGCTCATCACTGTAGCACACGCAATTGCATAAACACACAAACACGGACAGCACGACACTAAGCCGTATTGCCGTGTCCGTAACGTCATAATCGGGTGCTCGTAAACGAATTTCCTTCTCCGAGCGGCGCAGCAGCGGGAAAAGCGTGCATAAATCCATTCTCTGCACACGGGTCTCCGCCGTGGAGGGGGGGGAATGCACTTACCCTCCCCCACTGGTGCAATCCGGATGCAGCGGAAGTCCGTGGCGCACGCGGGACCGGGTGAGAGCGAACCGAAACTGTACGGACGAAAGCGTAGCCAACGTTGTAATGCACCAACCGCCGGTATTGTCTCGTCTCTCTCTCTCTCTCTCTCCCACTCTTTGGAGCGGCCATAAATAATGCTAAACAAAATAAATAAGTGCCCGTGTCGCACCCATGTCCACACCCCATACCCGCATCACGGCAGGCGCCGCCACACAAACCAAGATGCTCGTCGCTAGTAATGAAATCAAACGACTCGAATGAACGTTACAATTACTTCCGCCCGCTCTTTTTATCTCTCTCTCTCTCTCCATTCTCTCTCTCTATCTCTCATTTACTCGTTCTGGGTTTTGTGTATCTATGTGCCGACTGATATTGCACAATTTAATTGTCTTCATTGCATCTAATGCACCCCCCGCTCATTGCTTTATCGACTTTTCTCTTTGCTCTCCACCAAAAACAAAAAAAAACCATAGATGGATCTCCTGCTTAGTGGGCACATTCTTGATCGCACGCCAAAAAGATAGAGGGAAGACCCGCAAGGGGCGATGCATCAAAAAGGGTGAGTGGGTTTAGGAAAAAAGGCTGACTCAACAGCGGTTTAACATACATCGAATGAAGTCTTCCCGCGCGGTCGAAGATAACGGCGTTGTAATGGATAAAACAGCTGAGAGAAACGGTTTCTTTTACCAGAAATGCCGGTAATGGACTGATCTATGAGCACATTAATCGTTTTGCTTTTTTATTATTTTTTATCTTGCGATCTTTTCCCCGCCGTAACGATTTTCCTTCATGTGAAGAAGGAACTTCTTCCCGGACGAAAAGATCTGCCACTGTTTTTTTTTTTGTTTTGTACGTCGAGCCCTGTTAAGTTGGATTTAAGTTTATTTAAACTATATTTATGAAGGGTTTATAAAGTTCCAAAGATATTTAAAATACAAAAATGTTGTGTCTAGTAGCGTAGAAAACAATAAAATTGTATAAAACGTAACTGAAAAATATCAGTCACAAAAATTCAAAAAGAACGTAAAAACCAAACAAATAAACACATCGAATATTTGATCCATTCGAAAGAAATGTTAGTGAAAAAATCAAAAAAAGAAGACCTGGTGGTCTTTACGATGGATTTGCAATAGGTCGCACAAGTTCAATTCCCATCTGGACCTGTAGCGCGGTATGTTGTCTTACCTCACATAATGAATCGTAGAGTCGTATCGATTCCTCTCAAAATGAGTGATTGCCATTAGGACTATAATGAAGTAATAAATATGTCACAATCTTAGCCGCAGTGCGCATATGTTGCATCGTAGCTTAGGCGAGGTCACCACTTCACCCCATCGCAGACACCCGTTGGAGTGGGAGCCGCACCACGACGGCTGCTCACATTCAATAGAACCCGTGCCGAGTGCCAAATTATCGTAATTTCACAAAATTCCTACACAACCGGTTCGCACACTCATGCATGGTGAGAGAAGCGAGCCCAAATTTCCTACGCTGCGGCATCATCACCGTGTAAGATATTTTTTTTTTTTTTGGGGGGTTGTTTTAGACATTTTGCTCATTAGCTCGTTTTTTTCTCTCTCGCTGCCCACGTCTGTCTGTCTCTTTCTGATGAGCTGTGCTCGACATATGCGCGCAATCTTCCTATCAATGCTGGTGTCGTGAACGTGGAAAACTCAAACGAAAGCGGTAGGGTGAGGAAAGTTGTGACCTCAAAAAACAACAACAACAAAACGAACGCGCAACATACTTATCGAAATAAAAACGATACGATGCACAGAGAGAAGGGGCCTACATCTTTAACACACACACACACACATAACACGAGCAATTGCAACAGTGCCGAATGGTGGGCCAGTGAGCGGGCACAGAGAACAGGCTGAAGGATGAAGCGCGAAACAACGCCGCGGCCTACGTACGCGATAATGCCGAACATGGGCGAACGAGAAACAATAGTACGGAAAAGCGTGCATGCAGAGCGATGATGATGATGCTTGGCCATTGCCCTCGTTCGGCGGGGAGTTGTCCGGGAGGAGTGGGCGAAGGGGATGGAGCGATACTGCTCTTGTAAGCCACGTATGTCGATGGGCTGTTCCATGGGGTTTGGATGAAGTTGTTGAACCTTTGCAATCGACTACACTGCATGGCCCCAGCAGCATTCCAGCAACGTTCGGGCACAATGTTAAGGACATTTTTTTTTGAAGATGTTTCAGATAAGTTGTGCCGTTTCAGAGTTTAATTACTCATCAATTTGAGCTGAGAAATGTTTTAGATACTTAGAATACTAGAATAGAATACTACGTTTTTGTCATTGCCTGGAGATGCCTGAAGTTTCTCTGAAGACATACTACAATTACATATCCCAAAGACTGTGACCCAAAATTTACGCGACTTCTTCAGACAAATTGGGCAACTCTAATGTAAAAATCTGAAGTCAACTTCTGCCAATTCCGAGCATTTGGTGCGATGTTAAAGCACTCAGAAATGGGCTCATTGGAACTAGCATAGCATAGCATGGAGCATAGACATCTAATCTACCACTCTATACTTACATCGAATAATTAAACTTTTGCAACTCGATGAGAAACATGGAAATTTCCCATCCTAGTGATGGCACACACACACACAAAATCCCTTTCCCATCATTTCCGACAGCTGGAATTGACAGCTGGCAATAAAAAATAACACTCTCAAAGCCAGCCGACAATCACATCCTGGCACACCGTGCTTAGTTCCTCTTCGCGAAGACGAGTCGTCCGTTCAAATTTCTTTGCGCCCTACACTTTCTCATCTGCCCGTGCAGACAAACTCGCGAGCTGGTTTTATCACGTTAACCGCAACCTTTCCTCCAGAGCTCAATTCATCCCATACACACACACACACACACGAGGCAGATAAAGCAGTCAAGGAAATGGGGTAAGAGCAAAGGCGATGATGAGCGGCAGCGATGGGGGGGATGGGGATCAATAATCAATATCAAAAAGCGAAAATGGAGAAACAAACCCCAATCGGAGTGGGGCAGCATTTTTGCTGCTGTTGGCTGTAAGAGTACAGTGTAAAGCAACCCCATAAATGGGTCAAACCAATCAAACGGCTCTCTGTTTTCTCGCCGGAGCCATACGGTCGGGGGACGGGTCTCGAACGACGGGCCGCTGCCGTTCCCGAAACCCCGAAAAAGGGGAAGAAAAAAACGCACCCCACACGCCCGAAAATTGCTGCTTTTCGCGTCGAATGCGAATTTTTGACAGACGATCGCCCGGCGGCAAATAAGTGTGTGTGTGTGTATGTGTGTGTGTATGTGTGTGTGTGTGTGTGTGTGTGTGTGTGTGTGTGTGTGTGTGTGTGTGTGTGTGTGTGTGTGTGTGTGTCTGTGCGGTGCGCTGGTGACTCGAGCGAAACACGATCGATCGAAAACGGGAGGACCGGAGTTCCGCGCGCGCTCGCAACCCGTGTCTTCCCGAGATCTGTACTGTCATTCGGAAACAGGTTTTTTATTGCTCTTGACCAACATTTCGATCGCACAGCATCCACCTGCTTCACACCGCTGGATCTCTTCCCTCTGCTGGATGACTGGCATCGTAGGAAATACAGCAACAACAAAACGGCATCAAATTATGCTCAGCTTTCGCGTGCGCGTTCGTACCCGTTGATGTCCTCGGAAGTTCAAGTTCAACAACATTCACTCTTCTCGGGCAGTAGGAGGAGTGAGTTTGCTGCTGCTGGGCGGGATTGGGTTAGTTCCAGCTACAAGTTGAGATTTGGTGACACACACACACACACGACAACATCGGCTTGCTACCGAATGGAATATGTGTTGAACGATATATCCAGATCTAAAAATGCCTATGTTTTAAAGATTTTAAAAAGACTGCCTTCATGGATGCAAACGAGATTTCGACCCGAGTCTGGAACGTAGGAGCACCACGAGTTAACAATTACACCGTTATGCGCTATCTTCCAACACGCGCTAATTAGTCAACAGGTTCATAGGCGTAAGCTAGTACACAGTTCTTACAGTTTGTTCATTTCGCTTCCAGTCTTCTTTTAGTCAATAACTGGCTGCTTTTACATGAGTTTCAAAACAAACTACATAAACCTGAGTACTCTACTGAGCTCCTTGTGCCACGGAATGCATAACAAAACATCCGGGGGAGCTGGGGGGAATGGCAAAAACAAAGCACCTAATACCAAACTAAGAAATTGGTCCTCCTACAGGCGCCACCAGGTAAGCATTAAAAGAAACCTAAAAAAACAGCACGCCGTGTGCTTCTGTGTCGTCTAGAGTTTCACCTCCCAGCAAACTGCGTGTTCCGCGTGCTATTATCGATCAAACCCGTCTGCCACAGCACGACGAACGGGAGACAACCAACCGTTGTGCCTCTCCTGGAGGAGCTGTGGAGCTCCAAATAGGCAAAGATAGATCATCCTTTTCACCTTCACGTTTCGGTAGCTTTACACACACACACACACACACACTCAACCAAGCCTGTCTTTTTTACGACTTCCTTTCGTGCACTACACTACCACCCAAGCAACGGGGCGGAAGGAGCAGGAATATCGATCGCACCAACGCGCTGGGGTGGGTTAGTTCTTGGCTGAAAAATAAATATCTTCAGTGCGCGTAGAACAAGGGGGCAGAGCAGAGGGCTGCGGACACGACAATACAGTGAATAATTTCACTTAAAAATGTGAACGACCATTACAGGTGCTGCGGATGGAATCGACCATGCATAAGGAACGGGGGTAGTCGAGGTTGAAGAGGAGAAAAACAAACACGTTCACTTACGCACCACGTCACGTGCGGAAGCGCATGTGTGTATTCGATCCGGGCAAACGTGTTCGCTTACGCGCGGATATGTACAAATATGTGCATGCGAAAATGGGATGAACGATCGCATTCACAGTCCGGGTTGCGAAACGTGAGCCACACTCGTGGAGCACATTGAAGGACGGTACAACGCGGGCGTTGGCGTCAGACGCGTCCAATTTGACAAGAGGAAGTTCTAAGGCACCATAGTGAATCATCCGCACAATGCTCTGGAGTCGTTTCTACGAGACAGCAAACCAGTAACGTTCGGGCTAGGGAGTTGGATGAATGATATGGAAATATGAGTTCCACTACTTTGAAGAATCTAGAGTTCTACCAAACCACAACCGAGTATTCCAGAGTTTGGTGAGATGCATCAAAATAAGAAGTACATCCGTTGGCATGCAACGACAGTTACATACAGACTTCTTCCGATACAGGAGGTTCTTCTTGAAGCTCCAATAAGAACATCTTCCAACAATCATCCAACATCTAGCATTGCTGATATTGGACGGGATACAGTGCATCTCAACGGAGGACAAGACTCTGCTCCAGAGCTCATCACATCAAGCAATCACGAGTAGGTCCATCCACTTCTACATCGGGGTCAAGACTTCAGACATCAAACGACCCTCGCTCTCGGGGCGTAATCAGCGCTTGCAGCGTGCCGACTCTCCTGTTATCGTGCGCCACTGCACGTAAGCTTTCGAGCATCGCCGAACAGTTCCACCAATTCTAGAAGCGCACGTTCTACTCCTTCCGTTACGCCCGCCCCAGAGGGCAGCAGCATCAATTACCATCGTTGTCCTAACGCCAAGAGAAGTTGCTGTTTGATCGATTTCCCAGCACGCTACGCTACCAACGCCGCGCTTCCCCGCTAATAGCCTATTCCCTCTCTCTCTCTTCCCAGTCGGGTTTTGTTTGGAAAAGTTCATAAATTTAGCGCACCAGGGTATTGGACGGACTGGGGAGGCGGCGGTGGGGGTAAACAAGGTGCAGTATAAATCACTCTACCCCACACCAACCTGAGGAAGGAAACACACGAGGCACACTCAGGTTGTTGATCATAGATACACATCGTGCTGCTGCTGCTTCTACTACTGTTGCTGGTAACCAAGGGGCAAAGCATCGCAATCACCCGTTCGTGGGTTAATAGCACCAGCAATGGTAAGCAAACCCTTAGAATAAAACATCCCCCTTTCCCTGTGTCTCCATCTCTCTCGCTCTCTTTTCCCTCATTCCCTTTTTTTTCGCACGATGGGTTGACGTTCTTAAGCTGTCACTTTTCCGCGCAGCAACATTCATTGCAATCGTTTTTTTTTTTTTTGCTCCCTTTATTTACTCCCCCCAACTCCCTCAGACGTCTCTCCAGGCTTGTTGGGGGTTTTCGGAAGCAAACACACACACACACACACACGCAAAACTTACCACGCGATTCCGAAAGACAGCTCAAACAAAGCGAAGGAAAGTTTTAGACCCGTGAGCAAACACATTCATCCCCCGGCTTTTTTGTTACGTTTAACTTCTGCCTTCCCCGTTCCCCTTTCCTCTCCACTTCTAACACCCTCGACACCCGGTGTTGAAATAAACAATCTAATCTCCACCCAGAACGTTGCCCGGACGACGACGATGACACCCCCCCCCCCCCCCTCCGCTGCCCACAACTGGCTCTTCTCGAGTCGAACAATTTATCTGTTTATGGTACAATTTGCGTATTGCGTGTCATATTTCACCGCAAAACCGTACTGCGCGCGGCGGTGTGGTTGCGCAGGGAACACCACTACGGATTGACCTTCGGGTCACCTTCGGAACCGGGCGGGCCGTGCCCCGTGGGACTTCGCGTGTGATTCTCGTGCGACGCGCGGAGCGCTAAACGGTCCCAGCCAAGTTCTTGGCGTTCTTGAGCGAAGATAAATGAAAGACTGTGGGAAAAAGCCTACCAGTGGGGTAGCCTACCAGTGGGTTAATGGCATAGGGGGGGGGGGGGGGGGGGGGGGGTGGGGGGGTGGCTTTAGCAGTGCGCTCCTTTGTCTTCAAAAGGTATTCTTTTGGACATGAGCGAGCCACGCAGTGCAATGGTCGCGATGTGAGGTTTTGCTTTTGCGAAAATTGTTCCATTTGCACAATTGGTTTTGGTATATTTATTCATTTTTGTTTTTCGCGACATCGCTGCATCTACGTTCATTTTATCTTTATTAAACTGCACTGTTGCAATGACACTTGAGTTTTTTTTGTGCAGTGTTCGACGGTGCGTGAGAAGCGTTCTGCATTTACGTGATGTCCTGTGCCGACGAAGACGGACTACTTATGCATAACCGCTCGATATAGAATGGGCGAGTAAATCATAGAAAGATGAGGATAAAATGAAGAGACACTCAGTTGCGGTAAAGTAAAATGTCTAAACAAGCACTTAATCTGCTTTTAAAATGATATCTCACGATAAATACAGGGTTTTCCAGGAATTCTCATAGCAGTGGGACACTTTATTGGCTGCTTCTTACGGGAAATGAACATAATGTAATAGGAATTGAACTCTATAGCACCCTTGTTGGACAAATCTTATCGGATTTTGCAAGTAGCCTGTCTGAAAAGGGTGGCATAGTGTTCAATTTCCATCATATGAAGTTCACTTCCCATAAGAAACAGTCAAGGAAGTGTCCCACAACTATGAGAACCCCTGGATAACCCTGTAAGTCTCTAATCGTCCTTTTAATTATAAAATCGTCCATAATGAGTGCATTCAATGTTAGCGAACGTGTCCTGACGAGTTCCAAACAGAACCAAATGTGTTGATTTAAAAAAAAATATATAAAAAATACAAATGCAACAACAAGCACACAATGAAAGCAGTGGAAAAAGCATAGAAGAATCTAACAAAAAAAAAAACCATGCCACCAATAGGGAACTAGACCTGTGCACAGTAAGCACCACAATATCTCTTCTATCAAAGGTAAGCACAACACACAATATCTATATAAGACGTGTGTGCGTGAAAGTCAGTATTACTGAAGGGAAGGTGAGATGAGTGTGATTTTAATTTATTTATGCTTTCAACACACACACACACACATCAATCACTCAGTGCCGAAAAACAGTAAGGTACAAGCGCGGTCGTCACCTGGTGGTGGGGCAAGGCTGAGCGTTTGATAGCAAAATGCAACGGAAGACGGGGCCGCGCTCTCATCAGCGGCGAAAAAACGGGAAAACCTTTCCGACTTACCGGAATACCGTTACAGGAAAGTTAGTGGTGAGGGAGGGGGTAGGGAGGGGGGGGGGATTTCTAGCTCTTTGCTCTTCCTCGCGTCGCCTCTTCTCTTTGGCCGGCAGAGAGCCGAGACCAGTTCAGTTTTAGCCGTTATCAATTTGCACTTTATATCCCAATTTTTTTTTCTCCCCCCCCCTTCAGAGCGTGAAGAATCACGGAAAGCTTTGTTGTTGCACCAGCGAAGTAAAATTGGTGATAGAAGAAGAAAGAAAGCAACATAAAGAGCACCGAAAATGAACGGGTTCAGAAAGAGGCTTTGTGTTGTGTTGGCGCTCCCCAAAACATGCTTTGTTTCGTTTTCAAATCATCCAAAACCTGTTCAATTTTATTGCAAAAGTAAAACGAGCCTAGCATCATGCACTCTTCAGCGGGCATTAAAATTGATCCACACCACACCGTGCATGATGTCACCTTAACTTTACCTTAAAATACACACAGCCACAGCCACACAAACGCAACATAACTGGCCACTTAAATAATGAACCCGCGGCACGTGGCACTGACGAACATTCCGAAACGGGCGCGTGAGCACGCGAACCTGGTGGCGCCCCACGCGTAATGGCGCTCTGGCACGAGGGACACCACACAGTCGGGGGTCGGGCTCATCCTTGTCTTCGGTGTCTCTCTCTCTCTCTCTCTCTCTCTCTCTCTATCTCTTTCTCCCTCTGTTATACACGTTTGCAGGAAGGGTTTCAGCACTCAATCGCGCTGCCAGCTCGCAAAACAAATACATCACCAGCCCTCCTTCCTGGTGGAGAGACATTGTCCACCATTCACTGCGGGACGTAACCCTACTGTGCAGGGGGTGGTGACAACAACACCGGTGTGCGGTAAAGTTCAACGGTGAAGGCAAAAGGGCGACCAAACATGCAGCATACGTTTGAAAACGTGCATTTAGCGTTCAGATCTAGCGACAGCGGAAGAAGAAAGCAAATCATACAACAGCGAGTGCGATTTGAAAAAAAAATTAAATAAACATCTGAAGGAGTTGCGATAGAGTTATGGGAGAGTGGGGTAAGATTCGTTTTAATTGTCCACAAAAACACAATTATCCTTACATTACTATATGCCTCTACATTTTTTTTCTTTTAATTAAGTTACCACATACCTTAGTGTATTAAGATAGTGTATGTGCCCCTTCGATCTTTGTGGGGTCACCGTTCCACCGCTCGTTGCCTACAGGGCATGCCAGTGCCCTCGCATCGTGTCTATGGTATGTTTCTCTATTTTGATCGAATGAATGTCTTCGATTTGAGAAAAACAAAACTTCAAAACCTATTGTGAGTCGTAACGCCCCAAATTCTTCCTGTGTGTCAGAACTTCTTCCCCGCAGGTCCACTGTTTAGACGTTACACTCTCAAAATAGCATTTAATTGCAATTGCACCCTAAACCTAAACATGGTGCACATTCCATCATACGAACGCACTGCAAAGACGTTGCTGTTGTGCCCACCCATCGCGTGCGCCTCAATGCATAAGCGCCATCTCTCTTTTATTTATGCATTCCGATGGCCGATTCTGAACCCCTCGCACACCACCCAACGGCAATCGTAAACCAATTTTTCTCCTCCTTGATGATGGGGGTGTGTATAAGCTCCCGTCCGTTTCAATCGCTTCTGTTGTAAAAGAACTCGTGTCTCTCCGTGTGTGTGTGTGTGTGTGTGAGCAATGAAATGGGAAACGTACATGGGGTGTGCTGCCCCCCTCCCTCCCCCATGCGCTATAACATTCTGCAGGTCAAGCATATATAATTGCAGTTCGTCAACCCTTCTATTTGCTGCGCGAAAAGTGTACGGTTGTTGTCTTTGCCAGTGCCGTTCCGCCATGCTCGATGGGGAAAGCATGATTGAATCATGCACACGAGAATCTTGCCAGCAACAATCACGCACACACACACACACACACACACACACACACACAAGATGGAATGACAACGCGGCGGCGTTTGAGCAAAACTTTTTAGCACGAAACCCCAGCCCAACGCCGGCATGTATGAAATAAACATTAGCGGCCGTTTCGGTTTGCCGGAAGATTGCATGAGTAGCGTCGGCACCACGGGTGTGTGTGTATGTGTGTATGTGCCGGGTTTGCTTAGAATTTCGCCAGCCGGAACCATATGCTGTGTATTGTTTTTTTATTACAGTACGCTGGTGAAGGATGGAGCTGCTTTGGGGTTGCGAAGCGATCAAATCTAATAAACTCTTTGGAATGATTATACAACGTTTATGGGTTTGCCTTTGTAAACAAACATTCACAGTTTAGCCGCACAGTTTGTTGTTCGGTTTGGCTTGTGATGCATGCGATCAAGTCGAATATAAACCCTTCTCTCTGGAATGATTATTTAACATTATGAAGCATTTTAAAACAAACATTTGCTGTCAATATCCCCCCCCGAGTGGATCTAGAGTAGCCCTCTTTCGGCACACTTTTTGTTTCGAGCCATTAGTTGATTGATGCTTCTTGTTTATGTAAATGCGAAAACAACACTGCTCTTATTAAACTCTGGAACAGAGCTGAATGAACCTACAATCCAGAAATAAACGGTTTCCGAAGTTGAAAAAGTTTTGATTTCCAGTGCGATTAGAACCCTTGCCCGATGCGAAGCCGCCTCAGCGCGTACACTCAACCTTACACTTACACCAGCAGGACAGCACCGGAAGGCAGCGATTAAAAATCGATACGTATCTGCCGATCGCTAATCGATACAGTTTATTTACATTTTTCAAATTATTACTTTAGCCATGAAAATGTTTTCCCTCACTCGGAGCGGGCAGTTTTCCTGTACTTCGCTTCGACTCCTCCCGCTAGTTATCAACCTCCGTCGCCCCCTGTTCGCACTTCCTTCGCGGCCGTTGTTTAAGTATGCAAGTAATGCGTAGGTGTTGCCGCTTCGCACCCGTCCCGCTAAGATATAATGTATGCCAGATCTTGAGTGACGCTTGGCCGTTACCCGGTGTTACCCGGTGTTTTCCCCCCCTTGCTTGCCTTTACTGAGTGCAAGCAAATAGAAATTAAAGTGAGTGGTGCCCACACCGCCCGCACCGAAAGGAAAAGCAGGAAGGTAACCTCCATCAGCCGGGCCGGAAGTGTGCGAAGGTGCAAATTGCCGGTGGTGCGCCCCGGTTGGCCGATTGCAATCTGTATGTGTGAGCGCGCCCGCGCGAGAAATCTGCAAGCTCATTACCGCATGCAGCATAATAATCTCCCCGGTAAGCCACCACCAACAAAATCGCTCTTTTTTTTTCTCACTCCGACACCGTCCGTTTTTTTTTTTCTCACCCTCGCGCCTCTGCCTTCGGAGGAAGCGGCATATTTTCTCCACAATCTTTCATTTATTTCCACCCTTTTTTTTCCAGTAGCACCCTTTTTTTCTGTCTTCCTCTACCGCTCCTTCTTCCTACGACGGATCTCGAAACGATCGAACTCATCAGCAACAACGCGGGAGTGGTGGGTGGGGGGGGGGGGGGGGGGGGTGGTCTTTAGTGAAGCGTTTCGAACAGTGGCTCTAAGCCACAAGGCGCCAAGTGAAGCCTTTTTGCCACTTGCCAATTACTGACATTATGCACCTTTGCTTGCACACTCCCTCTCTCTCTCTCCTCTTTGTCCTTCCCCATCCACACTGCACTAATAACTGCCCCTTCTTGCAACGAGAGGGGGGGGGGGGGGGAGGGGGGAAGGTTTTGCTGCCAGTACAAGAAGCGGAGGAAACCAAATCTTCACAAAACGAAATTAAAAGTGATTCTCCCTTCCATTCGGGTCTCCAGAAGCGACCGGCGGGCGTACGGAGAGAAACTTACTTCCAGGGATTCCAATTAACCACGTGCTCAGTCACCGGGATGGAGAGGGAGGGCAGTCTCAAGACTGCCTAGGAGCGGGGGCCTGAACATGCCCGGGTGAAAATGAGCGCTTTGTGCCCGGGTGTGAAAAGTGAAAAACATCAACACTTGCGTCGACAGCGAGTGAATGCTGGTAAAGGAAAGTGTGCCTGTAGGAAATGTGGGAAATAATTAGTGACAGTGAACAAGTGTCGAGTGGGAGGTGCAGCGAGAGAGAGAAAGAGAAAGAGAGAGATAGAATATAGCAAACGGCTAGAAACAGGTTGCAGAGTGGCAGGGCAAGTGAAAGAGCTCAATCAACCAATGAAATAACAAGCTGCAAAACGTAAAAAGATTCAAACAAACCGGCCACACGAGCAAACTCTATATGCATACACAGATTGGAAACCGCTGCAACCCAAACGGGCACGGGCTTTGGTCAATGGGTAGTAAAAAGGGCAGCTCGTAACGAACGAAGTACACACAGAGTGCGCGTTCCCGTTTTTTTGCTATTGTATACTTTACCCATTCGGCTGTTATGCTCCAAAGGCTCCAAATCTCCCATCAATCTCCAACGACAGGGAAGCAACGAGCAAAAGGGGAAGTGATTCGGAAGAGCAAACCCACATGACGCTCCGGCAAAGCCGAGCAGCGAGGGGAACGGGCAAGTTGAACGTCCACAAATTATTGATGCAGGCGCGCATACAGGCGCGTCAACAATTTACTTATTTATTTATTTTCCCATCAGTGCAGCTTCAACAATACCACTTTACAAAAAAAAAACCGAATGGAGAAAAAAACAGGGCAACCTCCCTGCTTCGCAACCTCCCAGCGGGAAAGACCCTTTCGCCGTTCGGTGAATGGTGCGGGGAATAGGAAATGGAGTAACGAACCATTGCTAACACTGTCTCGATTTCACTCGTTTCATAATCACACATCGCGTACCGGCGGGCGACACCACCACCACCACACAACACTGGCACAGCATTAGCTGAACCGTGCGCGTGTGTGCAGTTTCTCTCAACTCATCAGCTCATGGCCCTACGGGTACAAACCACAACCAAGAAAAGAAAAAAACAAAACAAAACAAAAAAACATGCTACATGAAAATTTATGTTTTAAAAATAAACCATAACATCATCTGCTGCTCCTCTCCCTCCGTGGCAAGGCGATGGGATGATGCGTTGCGTTTGTGCAGCGAACAAAACCCCGCAACAGCAAGAATGAGACGCTGACGTTCCCTCCAAAACCTCCCTCGAACCATCCCCAAAATTCCGAACCACACCGGGGAGGGAGTGCGTGGTGCATCGTTAACGAGGAGCATCGGGTAGGAAATAACAGGCACCGAACCGAAGCAACAAAACCCGCCCGCCCGCCCGATCCCTCCAAAAAAACGCACACTGCAGCAGCACAACATCGCCACGGGTTCCAATGTGTGTCCGATTGTTGGCCTGACCACCGGCCAGCGGCTGCCCCAAAAACCGTTCCAAAACCCTCGCATGCAGTCGAGGGTTTTTTTGTTCATGCTTTTTTTTTTCTTTCTCTACCCGCTAACTTACTTCCGGAACGGCGCGCGGAAGAGAAAGTGACGCGCCCTCCAAATAGGAACGGGGAGGAGGAGGTGTGGAATGCGTACACCCGAAAAATGGGCAAACAAGTGCAACGGCGTGAAGTGTAAGTTCAACTGGACTTCTTTTTTTTTTTTTTTTTTTGAGGGACTGGCTTCAAGTTTCGAAATGGGCGATGTGGCGCCCGCTAGTAATCAAAATGAATGGATGGGAGTGTTTTTTGTTTTTTTTTCTATTACTAGCTTGTTGTCTCTGGAATGTCGTTAACGAAAATCAAATAAACTCAACACATGTTTCGACAGTGGCGTACAGTGAGTGTGAGAGAGCAGCGATGGTTCCGTGATTTAGTAACGAAGTGGCAGCTGCTGCTCTGAGTGCCCGCAAGGGCAATGAGTGCCGACGATCAGTTTATAAACAATTTTATATCAAATTGTTCATTTGTTAGCTGTACTACACGTTAAAGGGGAATATGTAGAGACAAAGGAAAGATAAATTCGACCAACATACGTTAAAATGTAACGTGCATTGCCTGTCTGCTTCAACTGAGTGCTCGTAAGCAACTAACAATTCTGCATCTCTTCATCATTATTCATCTAAATTACACTACATTTATTGTATTTCTTGT
The DNA here is from genome assembly GCF_943734735.2 of Anopheles gambiae. Classification (NCBI taxonomy): domain Eukaryota; kingdom Metazoa; phylum Arthropoda; class Insecta; order Diptera; family Culicidae; genus Anopheles; species Anopheles gambiae. Next base: position 2,302,616 of record NC_064600.1, on the reverse strand, counting down.
TTGCTCAAGAGTGTACACACGAATTAAACCCCATGAGGCATTCATAATTCTTCATCATTCCTGAAATAATCGATAGTGATAACTCACATAAATCACAAACGAGAAAATTCCACTCGTGTTGGGTAAATCTGATTCAGATTTATGAATCTGAATGAATCTTTGAAATGGTTCAAGAATCTTTGTCCCGGTTGCAAAGATTCATGAATCTCCAAAAATTATTGAATCACCAAAGATATATGAAGCTCAAAAGATTCCTATCTCTAGAGATTCATGGATATGAATGATACATCTCCAAAAATTCATCGAGCTTTCGGGACTTCTTGGCAAGTCCTCGCAGCCGGATAGTTTGTTTTGCTACGACGATCTAATATGTTGTTTGAGCTGTTGGGGATGTTGTTTGGTGAGATCGCGCAAATTAACTATTTTGCATATCATACATCTCTAAAGATTCATGAATCCCTGGATAGATATAAATTTTAATGGATTTTTTAATCTTTTAAATTCATGAACCTTTGAAGATTCATATAAGTTTCGTGATTCATACATCCTTGGAGATTCATGAATCGTTGAAGAGTCGATTCGAGATTCGAATCACTCATCACTCAAGATTCATATGAATGAATCTCATCGAAAGAGTCATGAAACCCAACACTTGTAAACACTAGACCTATTGGCACCAACCATTTTGGTTTGGAAATGCTTGAATGATTGATTGATGAACTAACAATTAGTGATGGGAAAAATGAAGTTTTTGTCGGAATCGATTCCGGCTAGCTCCGCAGTTTTCTGGAATCGATTCCGGCTAGTAGGTCCGGAATCAGTTTCCGGAATCGATTCCGGAATCGGCTCCGGAATCGGAATCGACTCCGGAATCGGCTCCAAAGATGATTCCGGAATCGGCTCCGGAATAGGAATCGGTTCCGGAATCGACTCCGGAATCGGCTCCGGAATCGGAATCGGTTCCGGAATCGACTCCGGAATCGGCTCCGGAATCGGAATCGGTTCCGGAATCGACTCCGGAATCGGTTCCGGAATCGAAGTCGGCTATCGAATCGGAAATGGCTCATAAATTAGAATCGGCTACCAAACGGAGTCAGTTTTGGCATCGCCATAAAAAAGGCGTTTGGGTCCAATCATACTACGTATTGATAACCGCAAAAATCCAAATTTACTTGTAAAAGATCCATTCGCATGGAGATTCCCGGACTGATTTCGCTCCGGAGTCAACACCGGAATCGGCTCCGGAGCCAACTCCGGAATCGGCTCCGAAATCGGCTCCGGAATCGGTTCCGGAATCGGCTCCGGAATCGGCTCCGGAATCGTAATCGATTCCAGCATCGGAATCGGCTCCGGAATTGATTCCCAACACGGAATCGGAATCGGGTAGGTCCGATTCCGAGCTCCCACCACTACTAACAATTAATGAAAAATTGTAGTTAATCATAACTATTCAATAACCATGTTATGTTCAAATAATTTAGCTCATTTTAATGTTTATTTATGGCAACGACAAGCTTAATAAAACATTTCACAACGGCCATTTTGTCTGAAACGCTTACAACGCTTGGTGAGATGTTTATGCTTAGTTTTATCTTTAGTATCCAATTGGAAACACGTTAAACGTCTACCAATGTTTTATTGAGCAACTACAAACCATTTTGTCATAAATACTAAAACTCTTAGTAGGTGCTACTAATAATTATTCGTTAAAAACGCTTCATATAACGTAATTTACTTGAGTGAAATCAAATCGTCCACTGTTCTTCCATTAACTTTAACGCTATCCTCGTAAGTTATAACCTTTGCCACTCTAACGCGTACGACCAAATTGTAACCCAAACGACGGCAATATAAACGTAAATTTGTTAAATGCAGAACCCTCTCCCCCCCCCCCCTCAAAGGTTCGCCCGTGCGCGCACCCCGCCCTACTGCTACTAATTTGTCGGTTTACTGTCCATTAAAACGTGCCCCCCCCCCCCCCCCGCCTTCGCAGCATGCTGTGCACGAATAATAAGGGTGAACCCAATTGGAAAACGCTTCCCGTTCCACGCCCCATCGTTGTGTTCCCGTTTGTAGAAGATCCCGAGCCGGCCGATCTTCCGGACACAACAGTGTTTAACGGTCGTTTAGACCGATTCCCAGTTCGCTTGTTTCGTAGTGTGCGCACCACCGCCTCGGTCCTGTGTCTGTTTGCGTGTGCTTCCCCAAATAAATCATCTATTACGCTTGTGCTTGGCTGTGTGTCGCATACACGCCCGCCGTAAAGTGTTTTCAATTAGCGGCAAACACAGAAACATAATTTAACGCAATGGAACGCAAACAGGCGAGCCTTGCTGGGCGATCGAGGGTGTGTGCAGCGTTCGCGATGAACCTACCAAAGGGTACAATCATTTTATCTTTTTTTTTTTTTGCTCCTTTATCTCTATCTGTCTCTCTTTCTTTCTAACTCAACAACCGATGGTCCTGTAATGCAATTTAATACATGAAATAATGGCAATACACATTGCATATGAACCAATTTTTTGTTATTCACACCAACGGCTTCTTCTTTCAAACCCTGCAAAGTTAAAACGAAATGTTGACCTCAAAGACGGTACAAACATAAAACCCGTCAACTGACACAGAGCTGAAGGGAGAAAGCCAGTTAAGAAAAGCCAAACCTGACCCACAGAAGAGCGCTTGATAATAAAATTGAACCACACAATCATACCGCACCTGAAAGCGCCTCATTTCCTTTCACACAGCGGCGCTGTGGCGTAGAAAGTGCATAGGTGGCCACACACAGACACACACACACAACCCCCCCGATTACCCCAGCATAGACCGAAAGGCCATAAAATATCCGTTGCGCTTCCGAGCTTTTCCTTCTTTTCTTTTTGGCAAAACTGCGCGTGCATGGGGCGCGGCACAACAACAAAAGAAATGGAAACGACACACACGGGCAGTAAAGTTCATACCCCGCTCTCTCCGTTGGGGACAGAGACAGGGCCGAGAGCCGAAACGGAAGCGACCACATGCATATCCCCAAATTCATCTGCAACACCACCCTCTCTTCCATCCCTTCCAAACAGTTGGCATAAATAAATTCGACTAGATCGGTATTTACCCGCGAGCGGTCGTCTTCCAGCACCTCGAATACGTCCAGTACACTCACCTGTAAGTAGAAGCAGAGAACAGCAAAATGAACAAAAAGTTATTAGAAAGGAATCAGTGCGACCAGCACACACACAGACACACACATGAGTGAAGAAGAGGAGAAAGAAAACTCTCGGCGAAGGGTCATTTATTTGATTTTATTATTTTCACCCAAAACCCGGGGGCCGCCTCCTGGATCGGCTGGTGGGACGACTGATCGAAATGAAATCATAATCATCTCCGAAATTACCTGCCAACCCCACCCCCCTCCCTTTGTTGTGCTGGCGGCACTTTCTTTCAGGCGGCTGCGTTAGCCCCAGCCCCCACGCTGGGCCAGCAGCGCGAGTTGGGTAAAGGGGATAAACCGATCGAACTACGATACTGCGATAGATTAATCGATGGCAAGCGACGAACCCGGGGGGGGGCTCCTTTTAGGACAATTTATTTAAAAGGAAAGAAAGCCACTGGAAAGGAAAACAAGCTTCACAATCAATTTTGCTCGCCCATACGTTCCAAATGATCCGCCGGTTTACACAGGGGATCGGGAGAGTTAAGCTTCCCCATTAAGGCTTCATTGCTTACGCCATTGCGGCGCCCGCCACAATTTCCTAATCCTCGCGGAGGAGCGCGTTGCAATTTGTTTCTAATTTCAAATCGATCCGCACCACCCGCCGACGAAGGGGTCGTTGCGCAACGACGTCGATATATTTTACCGCCCCGCGGTCGGTGATTGAGGCAAGCTGTGATGGAGCTGAGGCTTGCAGTAAATTTTTTAGCTGTCCATGGCGGTAGCTGCTGGAAAAGCAGGGCCACGAGAGCGCATTAAATGATCGCACATTAAAGTACGGACAGTTCAAACCGTGAAGAACCGAGGTGAGAACAGCAGGCCTGAGGAGCTCCAGCAGGCTCTTTTGTGTGGCTCCTGCAGTAACACAGCTCCTTGCAGATGATAGAAACGTCAAACTTATCTCTCTCTCTCTCTCTCTCTTACTTGTCCACCCTTATTGCAGCATTTGCAGTCAAAAACTGTCTTTTCAGTCACGAAGATGATGCTTGCCACGGGGCGTGTAAACGCTCAAGCTCTTCTTGAGGGAACTTTCTTCCCGTGCACCGGCTGACATCTTAACCTTGAAAAATCCAATCCGCCAGGCCGACTTTCTTGCGCGCTTTGTTTTTATTGCAAGCCAGGACGGGTGGAGAAATTTTTGGAGCATGCCTTCTTTACGATTTCCGCGCGACGAGCACGACGTAGACGACGAACTCCAAAATGAAAAAATCAGACCAATATTTCACCGGTGGAAATTTCCAACACACGCCCTCTAACCTCAATGTCATGTGCGTGTTTGTGTGTGTGCGTGTTTGTGTGTGTGTGTGTGTGTGTGTGTGTGTGGTGCAGGGAGAAGTTACAGCGTGTGTCATAAAATGCGCTCCGGTAGCGCATACAACGGATGACCCGAATTTCCCCGTGTTTCTTCCCTTGAGGCCACCACAGGGATTTTCGAACCTTGCTTCACGCTTTTCAACGCCCCAATCGGAGCACCGATTGCCCACCGTCACACGTTACGGGGGTTTAGTGTCGGAGCTTCATCTTCATTTCGGCTGCGGTAAACAGAATTCGCACAGTGCTGTATGTGTGCTTGGCGATGCGCTGTGGTGGATCGCGTGCAAAATGGCAATATTAAGTTGCTAGAATCATGGCGGAAAGGGAACCTAAAGGGCAGGGGTGCGTTCCGGTATAAGACCTTTGCATTTCCACCGTTCTTGACCCTTTGATATTTTGAGTTGAGTACAATTTGCTTGGGTATGGCAGTATGATAACCTATAGAAAATGTTGGAGCAAAAATGCGAACAACTCGTGAAGAATGGGGAAAAGAACGAGCGGCGTCGTAACTGAAGGGAGAATTTAGAATCGATAAATATGTCACCGGGCCACACACACACAGCTACGTACCTTTGGATGCATTTCTTTACAGCTTTGTGTTACAATCTGTAGTGTGTAATTTAGGCGAAAATTGAGACACATTGTCCAAAATTGATGCCTTACACAAAACCCGATGACTTAGCAGTAGTAATGTGCTCTCTGGAGCGCATCCACGACTCCTATCAGACTCCGGTTACTGAGACTCAGATTGGAACTCCAGCAATATCGGAACCACTAATTCTACCCAGAGTCAAAGTCGAAGTCATCCGGAGTTGGAGTCGTCCGGAGGTTCCCGAGAATAGACTTAGCAACAACAGGAATGCATTACGACACCATCCTTCTACCTTCTTCTTGTTTCCAACTCCCAACGACTCCGGATGACTCCAACTTCAGCTTTAGATGACTTCGACTTCAACTCCGGATAACTTCAACTTCAATTCCAGACGGCTCCGGACAACTCCAAACCGCTCCAGACGATTCCGGACGGATCCGGATAATGCTAGTCGGACCTACCATCCCGAGTCAATCCCGAAATTTTTGGAGTCGGATTGGAGTTGACTCCGAAATTATGCCCACTTTACCCCTCATTACTTAGAAGCGCCAAATACTGTATTTGATACGTTGACTAGATGCAAATAGACATAAACAAAACCAAGCTATTGTGCGAAAAAAAAACAGTTGGAGCAATAATTACAAGGCAAAGAATCAGCTTGAAAAGATCTGGAAAGTTGTGCGCTGAACAAAGTCCACTGTCGTAAAAAATACATCAGACTTATAATTAATATCAGAAAAAAACACACACACTTTTTCTGCCAATTAGCGCTCATCTTGGCGCTGTCCGCTTCTGTCAGTTGTGACAGTTATGCTCCAGAAACGCCACTTTTACAGGTTGAGTTGTCTCACAAACAGCATCGCTTTGCAACTTGGGTGATCGAAACACGAAAAAAATAACACCATGAGTTAAGATAAGCGCCCGAATATGACAACCCTCACGCATTTTTTCCGCTGCTTATCCCTTTTCCGTGTGTGAATTATGAGCCCAAGTGTGATTGTGGCACTCCTGGGGAGAGCTTTTTCATTGCTTTTCTGTTGAATAATGAAGAGCAGCCAGTCAATTTGAAGTAATTATTTCCCATTTCCAGGGTCATATGCGGGTCGATTTCCCCCCCCACCCCCACCCCCTTTCGTTCTTGCATCACCCCACCACCCACCAGGAGGCACTGTGTTTAACAGAAGAAGAAAAAAAACACATTGGCAACACTTTCCAATTAGCCATCGATTGGGCGTGCCTGGAAGGAAGAGAAGCGCAAAACAAACGGTTCGGTTTCCGGTTTCCAAATACGCGCTCGCAACCCGAACCAACCGCACCCCGTTCGGCCCTGTTCTTGACCCTCTCGCTTATCCAAACCTCCCACACGCGTCCCGCGTCTTTGTCCCCGACTGGCATGAACGGAATGTCCGCTGCAAGGTGTGGTAACGCCACGCGCCCAACACTATATCACACTGAGTGTCCCCAGCGATGTATCTGTGTGCGTAAACGGAAGGGGGTGGGGGCCGGTTGGGGGGCGAAGGACCATCCGCGTAAGTTGATTAATTAAACCGATGCCGAACCATTTTCGCATTCCGCGGTGCCACGCGACCGTAACGGAAAAAGAACGCAAAGTGGAGAGCATGGCGGCCCACGATGCAATCGGGTTTGGTTTGGGCGAGCGCAGGAGGAGACGAGAAAAATCAATAACCCACCGCCCCGTTCCACAACAGTAGCAGATAGACACACACACGCACACACACACACACATTGACGGAAGGCAAAATGATTAATTTTCCAGCTGCACTCGCTGTAACCTGCTGGGGCCGCGTTGGAGTTGGAGCCGCAGCTTCGATTTTCCATTACTTTCGCGATAATCAATAAAAATGCTTTACCGGACTCAAAAAAAAGCAAAATAAAGGTACAATAAAATATTGTTTTAATGAAACATGACACGCTTCTTAATTGGCAGGGAGCAGGAGAAAGCGGTCTTTCTCTCTCACTCGCTCACACACACACACGGCAAACGTCACGCGGTATGGAATGTCGAGTCGGGCCGAATTTGGCGGTATTTTATTCGATTTCCTGGCGAGCGAGATCCACGATAGGTTTCTTCCACCTTCCAGTTTCGTCATACGTTGGTCCGTGGCACTCCAAAAATAGCAAACCCTGCCTTTGCTCGCACAAATGTGCAAGGAAATTAGACCGTGGTGCCGCCGACGCCGCCGCCGCCGCGTCGTACCAATCATCAGCCATCGTGGGTCGTAAAATCTTGGGCCTTCGAATTTTTGTTTGCCGATGTGCCGATCCGATTCAATCGAGTCGTTTTCAATGTTTCGCTCTTCGCGGCGCTTCGCAAACGCTTTTCTTTTCGCGCGCAGGCAAAAGCACGCTGGATGCTCATCTCTAACGTCACACACGGCAAGCGGAACTGGTTGCCGCTAAAGTTAAAGGGGAAAAGCGCGCAGAAGGCGACCCGCCGTCGGTGGTTGGTTCCAATCGGGCAGCACCAGCAACACAACGATTATGTGCGCGATCGGGCTCGGCAGTCATGTAACGGTGACGGCCCCGCCTGGTAACGGGGCCGGCCAGCAACCGGGAGCATGTGCGCGTGATGCCATCGGCAAAACAATATAATCGACAGGTGACATCAACACTGGCGTAAGCGAAAAACCTTTTACACGCCAATCGAACTGTGACAAGCGGCAATTGGGATGTTTCATGTGCACAATTGCAAGCAAGGTGGATACACATTGATAATTGTACCTGCACGGGCATGCATGCATAGCTCTGATAACTCTCCTGGGACACATTGGATGCCAATCTAGGCAACTGTGTGAAACATATTTAACCTTTCTCGACAATGCTTCAGTAGTAAATTGCAATGAAATAGGAGCAAAGAGGCGAATGAAGCAAACAACCAATCGGCCACCAGTTTGATTTTATACGGGTGACGTCATTTCAGCCAATCGAACTGTCAAACTTCATACAAAAAAGATGTATTCTGAAGACGTCTTTATTTGAGCAACTGAAGCGAAAACAAAATTAACAAGTTATAGTTCTTTAAAATACCCAAAAAATGAAATAAAGCAAAAATTGCTGGAATCTTAGAACTGCCAATAATATTTGTTTTGATACCAACTGACAAAGGTATGCTCATTAAGATTTTGCAAGCAATACTCTTTCCACCGCCCAAGGTCATAGCGCGTCAAACTGAATGCATTAATTAAAACTGTGCCCTTTAAAAGCTTTGGAGCATACATAATTTAACCCCAAAAAAGCCCATTTGCACACACACACACACACACACACACACAGCGGTCCTCGGCTAGTAACTTTTCGCAAAGGTGGGGAAAAGAAAACAAAACACAAAAAAAGGGAAAGTGAAAAATTGGCGGAAACTTTGTCGACTGTCCGGCGCACGCTTTGGGGTCATCGTGTCGTGATGGACGACATCGGGCGACGCATGATGCGACATAAATGCTCGCGAGCGCGTAACCAGGCTGATGTATGCGAACCGGGGAGTGGGCTTACATGAGCATACGAAATTGAGGAGAGGTTTTTCTGCCTTGGTTGCTGTAAGTCTTCTTCGCTTGATGCAACCACACGATGTTTTGCCTTGTGTGTGTGTGTGTGTGTTAATAATTTATATGCATCATGCTCACTTATGTTACGGTAAACGATTAATTCGTCCACCACAACAGCAAACCCCTTCCTCCCTTGTTTGGGGGTGCCAAGATCTCATCACCACCATCGGCGATATGGATCGCGCACACCCGGCACGGTGGTTGGCAAGAGAAGGAAGAGGCTAATGGGGAAGCGAAGGAGGGCAGGAGGGGCAGGAAATGAACCATCATTACGTTAGCCGTCTCCTTGGGCCAATCTCGCGCAAAACCAACAACCTCCAAATCGCGCCTTATCACGTAACAATCGCCGCAAAGCGTTCGCGTGCATCCATCGCAACCTCTCTTGCGCTGTCTTGCTGTCTGTGTCTGTGTGTGTGTGTGTGTGTGCGTTGGTGTCTTCTTTCCTTTTCTTGTTTTGGCTCTCAATTTTTCCCGAAGCGAAAACATGCGCCCGCAAAAAAAAAAAAACATTATAAATGCTGGCACAGCTCTAGGGCTACCACCCATCACCGAGCGCCACGGCGATATTTCGATTGCGCAACGCGGAACGGCCGCCCAGAACAATCTTGCGAGCGTGCGCGCGCGCGCGCAGCGGGCTTTGGGTTGGGGCGTCGGATGCAATTAACATTACCGGCGGCGTCGAACGATGACGCGCGAGCGTCTTCGAGACAGGCTGGCGCAGCAGCAGCAGCACCGATGGACGGCTTCCGGTTATGGCGATTAGTTTTGCCACTGGCGGGCAGGGGAGGGAGTAATGCCATCGCGCTCGCCATTAGTATTGTCACAAAACGATGTTATTGTTCATGCTGGTAGCCACCGCCGTGCGCGCTCGTGTGGTACGAGAGGAAAAGCGTGCTGCCCTAAGGGAAGGGGGGAGCGAGCGACGACTCATTACGTGGCCGAAAAGTGGATGGAAACTAATGTAATTCTACTGCACGCGGCGACAGTGGCGACACACAGAGCGCGCGCGACGGTTTTGAAATATCTGAAACAATCAAACGATCGGCCATCACACACGTCGCTGCGGAAAAAGACGTCCACAAGCTTACGCGTGTACGTGTGTGTGAGTGTGTGTGTGTGTAATTTAGGATGTTATTCAATCAGCTCATCCACCTTTGGAGGCCACTGCATATTATGCTGCGTTTTGCTGTGGCAATAATGCAAATGTTCACCAAAAAAACAACAACAAAAAGGCTATTAACATATAAAAATTTCCAATTCCTTTTTAACATCGCTTCAAATTTCACATTTGAATTGAAATCATAGATTTCTAAAACACAATACTGATTAAATAATATAGGAATGATCTCTCCCATTAGAATAACTCACAATTAGAGTTTCAGGTAAAAGCAGACATCAGCACTGTCAATGAGAATTCGTGAAATCAACGACTAAAACTGGCAGGAATTCTTCTTTATTGACAGACAATAGGAATCCTGTACAAACACATCAAAAATTCAAATTCTGCTCCAACACCATCCTAATACTATTTTTCCTCCGGGTTCTTATTGCATGGTGCGTTGCTACGCTAGCGATGGTTACATTTTAGGTTAGCACGATGGCTTCATTGAACTTCCCCTCTTTCCGTTGACATACAAATGTTTGCCACTTATCAGCCGATACACACACCCTTTGACCCCACATGGTTTGCATAATTATGCAGGTAGATGGCGACACTGTCGGAGCAATTGAAGATGACACTTTGGGTGGTTTGTGGATCAACTAAGGTGTTGCGCAAATTGTCTATATTTTGGGCGCGTTTCAATCCTTATTATAACACGAACTATAAAAAAAACAACTGTAACTTTAACAGTAGCTTGTTGCTTTATAGCATATGGAATGAAAATGTTCTAACACAATTCAACCTGCTGAGCAGCAGCTTCATTCGCTTTCCACATTCCAGCCTCGCCCAGTTAGCAGGAATAACTCCCTAGCAACATCACGTACACACACACACACACTACTCCGCCGCTTCGAATCTGCTCGCTTTTGCAATTGTATAATAATAGCCGTTGACGTTGCGTTTTATTAGCACCTTGCCAGCAAAAAAAAAAAGCCCACCGCACGCCAATATTTCGCTGAATCATGAAACGGTAACACACACACACACACACACACACACGGGGTGTCGTATTACTTCCGCGCCAGCTTAGAGTGATAAAATAGCGCAAAAATTCCCCCGCGGCCGAAACCGCCAAAAACAATCAACCCACGATAGCGCACACCCGCACACGTAGAAAACAACAGGCAGGCGGTTTCGCAGGTGTAGATGGCTTATCAACATCGCAACAGGAAAGCCGCGACCGTGCGCGCACGCATATACGCAGCACCACTTTCACATTGCCGGGAAAAGCGATCGAGAAACTTGCCGCCGCCGCCGCCGCCGCTGAAGAAGCAAAACAAGCCCGGAGGAGGCTAACCATTCTCGCCCGGCTTAAAGGTCGCACACACACACACACACACACGCGCAGAGCATACACGGTAGTGGTGAATAATTAACATACTAACCTCGCGCGCGCGCGCGCGCGCTCGCTGGTGTATGAAGACACACATCAAGATCAAATATAATATGGGGTCGCGTCTGTCGTCTCTCTTTGCGCGGTGCACACAGACGTACCATCGCACATCACTCTCACTAAGGGCGTAATGTTTGCTCTTCTCCGCCAGACCCACCTCCCGCAGAGCATGACCCACCAGCTTTTGGCCAGAAGAAGCGCCAGCAGCAAAGCGACCTTTTTCTTCTTGAACAACTCCGCTTTCTACCATTTTTTTTTTTTTTGCGACACCGAAACCAGGCATACACGGGACGGTGTGCTGGGAGGGGGTGGGTCAAAAGGGCAGGAAAATAATTACACGGCTCAGATGCAGCGCGGGCGAGCGCGGCCCTTCCTCTTCCTCCATCAGCGGCAACTGTGAGGCGTTGCAACAAGCGGAAAGGAAAGCAAATGAAAGTAAACCGAACCGCACACAAACACACACACACACACACGACAGCGTTCGAGATAATAATGCACACCACCGTGATTGAAAGGCACACGGATGCATGCAACAGATGAAGATGCTCAACTGTAGCTCACCTGTTACTTGGAATTATAATACCTAATTGGACATTTTCTTAATGAGAATTTAGAACTCCAACCGTGGTTGAAGTGGTTTTCCAGTTATAATGGCAAAATCACTACTGGAAAAATGGTCGTTGTATTCACACAAGCTATTTGAATAAAAATGCTGATTTTATTTCATCATATCAACTGAAAAACCATTTTAAAACTTTTCCTGATATATACCCTTCATCGCGCTTCAGTAAAAAAAAAACTCCACCCATAATGATTTGAAGCGGGTCACGAACATCCCCCCAGCATGGCATGGGAAGCCAATTAAATAATTACAACAACAAAAATCTCCATTAATACAATGACAATCGCATGAATCCATCAATGCGCGAGGAATGTGGGCATAGCAACACACAAATAAAAAAAAACAAAATAGCAAAATTGCCCCACCTGCTTGTCTCTTGGTTGGACACCACCCCTCCCATTAAGACCACCGAAAAGGATCTCTTGCGAACACACACACACATACATAGCCCTCGGCCGAGTGAATCACCCGACGTGTTTCCCCCGGTTGTGTGTGCACACGTTCCCGTCATGCTTCCTCTATTGTGCCGGTGCTTTTTGCTTCCAATTTATATTGGCTTCCTTTTTTTTATTAGCAATTTTTTTCGACACAACCCTCCCCAGCCACCCTCTGCCTGCCCCAAGAGGTATAATGCGAAAAGTTGGAAGCAAAAATAAGTGGGTATGACGCAGCGAAAATACTAAAAAAAAAAAAACAGTTCCAAGACGCGCGACACCAGGTCCGACGGGCCGTTTACGGTGCGCGATTTAAATGCGGAGGTTTGCGTGCGTCTGTACAGGCATTTTTTTTTTGGTTGAGGGGTAGATATTAAGGAAAGGAAGTCCGTCAAGGTTGCTTTAAATGGTGAGCCACGCGCGCAGGGCCGCCCGCTTCGTTAAAAGCTTCCCCGTCGCCGCCAGTCGCGAACGAGAGCACACCCCACATCGCATTGACAATTGGCTACCTTAGTTCACCCACACACAAACACACACACACACACATACATAAACACGTTTTGGGAACGAAAGTTTAAGCTGCCCAATTCATGACCGTTTAAGCCGGCCAGCAGAGAGAGAGAGAGAGAAGAAACAGTATTTAAAATAATTGCAATTTATTATTTTAACTCAAATTTAGGAATAAACAATCAGATTTATTCGAGCAAAATTATTCCAAAATTGGAAAATATCGTATTTGCCTCCCTCATCAAGGAAAACCCGATTGCATAAGTGTCTGCGTACGAGTGTGTGTTTGTGTTAAAATAGGGCAAGGTAAGTGGCGTTCCCAAAAACGGAAATGCATCATATCGTCGTCGTGGGGAATTAAACATAAACAGCCCCCAGACAGGTGCATTTTGCGACGAAGGCAACAAGTGTGGAGAATATCCTCGCACGCCGGCAACGAACTTGAGACACAGTCGACTCGATTTTATCTCCTTTCTTCCCAGCGCGCCCAGCGGTTTGCATTTCAACACAAAGTGCACATCCTTGGGCGAGATTGTTTTTCGCTTTTTTTTAGCATAATTAAAAGAAGATAATAATAAAAAACACACACACACAGAGCTGTCTGTTTTCCAGCGGATGTCGCAGCACAGGAACTGGGCACCAAACCGGTACCGAACCGAACCGGTCCGGCGGGAAAGGAAGCAGCACAAACCGCAGAAGCGCTCCGAGAGGCTGGAAGGCAAACCAGAAGGCCTGATTCGAGCCGCCGCATTCGTCTCCGGTCTGCTGCGCTCTGCTTTCGTGACACACTGAAGCGTCCCACATCATCAAATCAAAAGCGAAGTCTCATAGTGCGCCTGCCACACTGCGGGGAGAAAGTGTTGGATGGTTGGAGAGCACAGGGAAGCAAACAAAAAAGACAGCATAAAAACAGGGACAGTGTGGCAACGCTGTGTAACAGATACACCGGATAGAAGTGGAGGAGAGGGACCATCAGACGACAGGGCACGCGCACTCATAACGCATCACAAATCAGTGTGCGCGATTAATTGCTGCTGCGTCTCCCATGCAACGCGACAGCGTGTAATGCACGCCAAAGTAGCGAGAGAAAGGGGGTGGAGAGGGCACTAGGAATGTCATTAAAGGTATTAAACAAGCTCAGCAAAACCGGCCACCGGCCAGTGAAAGGAAAACTCGGTCAGGAGTTTCAGGAAGACGAGCCCGCACTCGTTCATCAACGGTTATTAGCATCCGTTGCGGCGTGCTGAAGTCGAACAGTGGTGGTGAAAGCCGCTCATCTTCCGGTACAGGGAGGGGGGGGGGGGGGGGGGGGTGAGGTAAGCATGTTAAGGTTCTTTGCTTTCGGTCCTTCGAGCGGGATTGAGTGCGTTTTCATTTAGTGGTAATTGATTTGAAGTATGAAAAGCAGGCTGCTTTTGATTGCTTAATTTGGTCCTTCGAGCCGGATTACAGGGTTTCTCTAGCCAATTAAGCATCGCATACACCATTTGTAAGCTCTACACATCGCTTTTCAGTTTAAAAATGGGATTTTATTGCAAAATATCTGTGAATCATAGTATAAGCGACGAACCTCAAAATGTTTAAGTATTGTTTGAAATATATTTCACGTGTTTAGCATTTCATTACGAGCATCTGACACTGCGCAAGCGCAGATTTAAGATCTTTCTAAGTGCACCGTTTGCTCGCTGCCATTCTTTATCTAATCAACTCTGGCGACAGCCACGACCTTACAGTTAGACCTAATAAAAAGTAAATTCCACAAACAAAATAACAGAAAAAAAAACATTCCAAACCATTGCCACCACCAACCAAACGCTCGTCACAGACTGTTGGTTTCATTCTTCTCGCCCTCTAAGCTAGCAAACTCACACAGCCAAATACACACACACACAGACACACACACACACACACACACAGACACACACACACACACACACACACACACACACACACACACACACACACACACACACACACCATGTGAATACGCCCAAATCGATCAATTAAACAAAAAAAAAAAGAGGTGATCGTGCGCGCGAAGCCTTGCCGCGGGAGCCGCACACTAATGGCAACCCTCAAAAAACCCCTTCCTCCCCCATCCCAGCCCGCTCTAGGCGGGCCTGCCGAAGGTTGCCACCGCACCGCTCCAACCGTCTCCTCCGTGCAACTGTTGCAACTCCTCGACCCGTACGCAATGTGCGGTCGGCCGCCACACGGCGCTACACACCACGGAGAGGCGCGCGCAACATCATGGTTTCACATGTAATGTGCCCCCCCCCCCCCCCCCCCTGCCAGCAGCACACGTGGGGAAGCCAAAGCAAGAGGGCACACGAGCAGAAAATCACACACACACACACACACACAACGGCTGCCGAGCTGCAGAAACTGCACGTTCGAATCGCCTACATGAATCACAACCGATGATCGTTGTGCCGTGGTGTGGTGTGGCAAACGCGGGGAATGCGAGGTGCGCGCAATCAACGATGGCCGCTTGGCAGGTTCGCTGCCTGCTCGGCATTCGATTGCATGCAGGAGGCGCGCTCTGGTGCCGTTCATTTGCACGGTAGAGTGGAAGAAGAAGAAGAAGAGACGGAGGCAAAAACTTCAAACCAAATGAACGAAATAGCATAAAAACAACCTCCGCCGAGCACAGCGGAGTACCATACCGGATGGTGGTTAAATTTAAGCGCACACACACACACACAGAGGCATATGCAGAACCGTTCAGATAAATCAGACATAACAACCCGAACAGAAGGAAGCCAGACACACAGCGCTCGGATTGGAAATGAGATTTTAATTAGTTCCGTAAAACGAGGCACAACTAGCCAGCAGCTAGGCAGGCAGGCAGGTTGTGATTGGGGTGGGGGGGGGGGGGGCATGGGGAGCCCCTCGGTCAACCCACCGAACGCGGGGGAAAGAGGCGCAGCAGAAGAAGCGGCACACCGAGAACAATAAATGCGCTACGTGCCCATCATCGGCAGGTACAGCACTACCATTTACTATCATTCAAAGTGTGTTTCCCCTTTGCTTGATTTTCCGCGTCTGTGAGTGTATCTGTAGATATGTGTGTGTGTGTGTGTTTGCGTGTGTGTGTTTTATTATTTGCCACCCCCCCCCCCCCCCCCCCCCTTCCGCATACTAAGCCTTCGCCGTTTGGTACCACCGAAACCGAACAAAAGACTTCAACTCGGATTCACATTCCGAGCGCGATGCAAGCGACGAACCCGCTCCGTTCGATTTTGGTTCAACCCGCGGTGTGTTGGATGATGTCGCCGTCACACACAGGTGTGCGAGACGCTTCATTATTCACTAGTACACCCCATCGATACACCCTCGCCCCCACTGCCCGCTCCCTCCAACTCCTTAATTCTTACTCCTGGCTACTGAAGCTGATAAAATAAAGACCACCTTTAACCTACCCCCACAGTGTGCGCACGCAGCAGCGGTGGCCTGGCACTTTGTCACTATGGCGGCCCGCGTTCGATAAGTGATTGTGCGCACGTAGTTGACACCAAAAAAGGTAGCCCAAACCATCACAGAAACAAAAAAATTAAACAAAAAAGCGTTACAAAAACGCATCGAGCGAACGTTCCACCGCCGCTCTCGGCTCTTATCGAGAGAGTTTTGCTTTTTTTTGTGGTTGGCTTGTTGGGATGGATGGGGAAAGCTAAGCAACGCTTCAAACACACACACACACACACGTGTACAACGAAAATCCAATCCACCCTCCCTGCCCCTTTCGAGCTCCCTTTGCCCTGCTGCCCCCACGAAGAATATAGCTCGGTTACGGATTTGCGATTGCAATACCGACAACACACTCACGCCCCGCGCTGCGCCAACCAAAATGGCACGATTTTACCGAGCTGCAGCGGGGGCAGGCAGGGTTGGAAAGGGAAGTCATGGTAGCGTCATCATGGGCACGAATTATGTGCACCGCCAAGCGTGTATACGTGAGAGCGAAGCGATTTTTTTTTTTCGCTTCTTTGATGAAACCTACAAGAGAAAAAGAAAAAAAAAGCCTATGTGACCCTCCCTTGAGCGGGTCTTTATTAGTAGGAGAGGTTGCGACAGTGAGTACCCCCAAGTAAAGCAAGACGTACACGGCTTTAGCCGACTTCCTCTCCAAGCGCACATATACAATGCATCTGCTTCTTATCTGATAGCATTTTTGCCGTTCGATTAGACGGCTTGTTGGGTTCGTCGCTTGGTAGAGGTTTTTTTTTGAAAAAAAAATCAACAAGTTAATTTTCGTTGTTTGCTTGCTGTATTTTATTTCCCATCCAAATAATGTCGGCTGCCGAGCGATAAGGGACAGAGTTTGATAATTTGTACCCCTCCTGTGTGCGCTTTGTGCTGCGAGGCGCACCACAGATTCCGACTGTGGTGACAGCAGGCAAACGACGAAAAAGAAGAGAAAAAAAACGCACCACCTAAACCGCACCACCACCGCCATTAACGGCCAAGATTGGCTCGGGTCGATCAGGCCCCGAGACGACCGGGAGATGGCATTTGTCGCTAGCAATTTACGGTGGCCCCATTTCATTTCTACCCTCCTATTTTTTGCAGTCTGATTCTTCCCCAACCGCCGCCGAGCGGACTGCTATTTTGCTCTTTATAGTAGCGTTCTTTTTTTTGTTGTTGTTGTTGGTCTCATTTGTGCTTGTGTGCGTGTCTGTGGGTTTAAAATGAACGCGACAATTGTGACGGAACCGCCATAATAGAACACAAAGTGTAGGAATTAACGTTCCAGTAACAGCAACAACAGCCACTACAACAACAAAAAACCCCTTTCCCGTTCGCACACTGTCTGTGCAAAAAAATCTACCACCAGCAATATCACGGATGTTACACACCAATCTCGAGGCGCTTTGAGAGCGCGGTACGCTTTATCTCCGCTGTTCACTAAGCGCGTGAGTGTGCGATCGTTACTTGAAAGTAATCAATGAAAGCACAAGCAATGATTTCTTAGGTACAGCATCCACTGCAGTACACGATGAAACATTATTTTGTAGTTCGCTTCTCTCTGCTTCCAGCTTCTGCTGATAGACTGGAGCAGTGATGGGAGCTGTGTGATAGATGAGGTTCGACGCAATGGTTATAGACATCGGAGACAGAACTTCACACTCGGAATATGTCGGAATAAGTCCCAGACGATACTCCCAGACGTTAGGTTGCTGAATTCCAGATGTCAATGGTAGAATGATCGAGCAGCCCTAGGGCCATTATCAATGTTATAAGATCTTGATTATTGACTTTTTTACATCTGACGCCGATCCAGTTGCTCAAACAAATACCAAAAATGTTGATGTAGAAAACAAAAGCCACCACGGAGTTTCAGAAACACATACATCCTCAGCATTATACATCACACCATGAACTATGATCATCCTTCACATTTTGGCATCTTCAAAAGCTTGATCTCCTAGTCGGCATATGTTCAGCTTTAACTCAGTGTTTCTACTTGTCCCTAGGCCTTTGTTTATACGTTCATATTATTCCTATTCCAAGTCTATAGCAATATTTAAGGTCATCCAAACATCTCCCCTGGGCCATACGCTTATTCCTAGTCTTAATATCACTAAGATATTGAACTCATGATACGCAGAACTGTTCGCTAATGCCAACCCTATGCTGGAATCTAGATGTAAGGTATCTTGGTCCCGGTATCAACCTAAGACGTATATCCTTACTCCTACCACTGGGTCCTTGTATTGGATATCAAAACTAGATTCTGCTTATAACTCCAGTGTTAATACCAGTAGTGTCCTTCTAATCAATTAATCTTATATGTGACATTCCTGAGTGATGATATCTTAACCTTCGTAAGGCTTCACGGAACCAGCTTTAACTCAGTGTTTCTACTTGTCCCTAGGCCTTTGTTTATACGTTCATATTATTCCTATTCCAAGTCTATAGCAATATTTAAGGTCATCCAAACATCTCCCCTGGGCCATACGCTTATTCGTAGTCTTAATATCACTAAGATATTGAACTCATGATACGCAGAACTGTTCGCTAATGCCAACCCTATGCTGGAGTCTAGATGAAAGGTATCTTGGTCCCGGTATCAACCTAAGATGTATATCCTTACTCCTACCACTGGGTCCTTGTCTTGGATATCAAAACTAGATCCTGCTTATAACTCCAGTGTTAATACCAGTAGTGTCCTTCTAATCAATTAATCTTATATGTGACATTCCTGAGTGATGATATCTTAACCTTCGTAAGGCTTCACGGAACCAGCTTTAACTCAGTGTTTCTACTTGTCCCTAGGCCTTTGTTTATACGTTCATATTATTCCTATTCCAAGTCTATAGCAATATTTAAGGTCATCCAAACATCTCCCCTGGGCCATACGCTTATTCCTAGTCTTAATATCACTAAGATATTGAACTCATGATACGCAGAACTGTTCGCTAATGCCAACCCTATGCTGGAGTCTAGATGCAAGGTATCTTGGTCCAGGTATCAACCTAAGACGTATATCCTTACTCCTACCACTGGGTCCTTGTCTTGGATATCAAAACTAGATCCTGATTATAACTCCAATGTCAATACCAGTAGTGTCCTTCAAATAAATTAATGTTATGTGTGACATTCCTGAGTGATGATATCTTAACCTTCATAAGGCTTCACGGAACTTCCCTTCGAAGTCCTTGAGGATGATTATATATCTGTCCACGGTTCTGCACGAAATACAGATTTGTTGCCCAGAGAAGTCTGTCTCAACATGCTGCTCTATTACGATGTCGGACCAGTCCTTGGACTTATAGTTCATCTGTGTCTAGGTACTAAAACATATCATCCAGATAGACGATCCTATAAAACCCCCTGAAACTTTTCCCGATCAAAAGTTCACCTTCCCGCAACCTTGGTATACCTACAATGTGTCTCAGCAGCGTGCCAATGTTGGAGGCGAAACATTGCACTGCGACGAAGAACGCGGGCACCAGCACCATTGGCACCGCGAGTGGCCGCAAGTGCCGCCGGCCGACGCTTCGAACACTGCCGCCGCCCCGACGCTGTGCGTACGCTGTGCGGCTGCCGGGACGCAGCACCACGAAAGGGCCGCCGACCTAGAGGCCGTCCACCGCCTCCTCCTCTTCCTCTTCCTCCTCCTCCTCCTCCTCCTCCTCCTCCACCTCCTCTAGCTGTTGTCGCTGCTAGCCTGCGATGCCCAACCACCACCGCTCGCACGGCTCGTGGGCACCACATCAGGGGCCGTCGGTGTAACGCTCAGCAGGAAAAATTGGAGGCTAGGCTCGGGCACAGGTTACCCTAAAACAGTCCACAACACTTGGGAGGACAAATTGAGCGGCACCACTTCAGGGGTGGGAAAATGATCAGAGCATACACAGTCTCTGCACGGCACAGCAGCGCACTGGACACAAACACACATTTGCAAAACAAAACAAAACAAAAAAACGATGTTTGAAGGTTGATTGAGTTGCGCGTTGGGAATGGTTTGATTTTCAAGCGCGCCGATTAAACGGAACCACCAACAGAATAGAACGAAGCAGTACAGCTAAATTATATTAACAACACATTACGGGCACTAATCGAAAAGCAGGTGACAAATGACACAGACAACAAAAAAAAAGCGCACACAAAAAGCGAAAAACCAGCAGTGCCAGCCACACTTGGCCGTCACCGAAACACCACGCACGTTCACGCAAAATGTCGCCGAGGCGTGGAACGTAACTGAGCGGAGGATTTTTTTGTTGTTGCTGTGGTACCGACCACCCGTTCGCCCGGTTGGTTGCATTCCTTTCGTGCCATTCGGACGGTTCGGGTCGTTGCGAATGTAGCAAAACGAAAAGAGAGAGAGAGAGAGAGAGAGAGAGAGAGAGAGAGAGGGAGAGAGATGGAAAAAACACAACCCCCAACATTACTTCAACAAAATTGTAAAACGCCTCCGAAGACGACACGAACTCACTCAGCTCACTGAAAAGCCGAACACACACCTAGCCCAGGGGCCGCCTGCGAAACGTATGTCCTGACAGAGGCGGAGGGTGGTGCTTCACATGAGGGTGGAATTTTAAGTAATAATTACTGGCAAACCATCACCACCCACCGCCGCGCCAACCGTGCGCAATGCCATTAAAGGCACGCCACACAGCACATGCTGCTGCGCCATATTGTGTCACTTTCGTACCCTTGGCGGCTACTTGGCCCGCCCCGGGGGTGGACAGGGGCCGCACCGAAAGGATGCAGCAGACGGGGTGGTGCGCGCTGGACGTGCTCGATGTAGGCCGCTGCATCTGTCGCAGGGTGGAGAAATTCGGCCTCGAAGGACGAACAGCAGGCAGCAGCGGTAGCAGATTCACACCGCTCGCGTTTGTACAGGTCGCTTTTCCACGCATTTTCCATTTTTCGTCCCACTGGGAGGGCTGCAAGCATGGATAGGGGAGGGGTAGAGGGGAGTTCCTACTAACAATGTAGTTTCCTTATGGTGTGGTGCGCGTGTCATCGATTCACAATGAACAGTTTGGAATTCGAGTTCGAATTCCAGCACGAAATCCTATTGGCTGTTTGATGGTTCTAGCAGGATTTTTGTGTGCACTCTGTTACACTCATGAACACTGCTTTGACGCACAGTCTATTAATACAATATTTCATTAAATAAAATTGAAAAAAAATTATAAAAATTAAAAAATGTAATCGAATAAAGACGTGTACGAATACAAAAAAAAACAAACGCAACAGGTAGAGCAAGACCTTGCAGCATTTTAATTACGATTATTTTCCTGCGGTTTTGATTGTTTTCCTAGACAGAGGTTTATGGAGGTCGTTTGGTGTATGTGTGTGTGTGTGTGTGTGTGTGTGTGTGTGTGTGTGTGTGTGTGTGTGTGTGTGTGTGTGTGTGTGGTTCGTTCGGACTTGCGACTGGCTTCGCTTAAAATCAAATTTTAAAAGAAGATTCGACTGGCAAGGTCGTACAACCTGCATGTCTGCTTCGATTCCTGTGCCTTTACCGTGAGCGAGATGTGTAAAGGGAAGTAGAGAGGCGCAGCCACATAAACCTCTAGCAGTCGTACAGAAGTAGCAAAGGCCAGAGAGCACTCATGAGGCGCTAAAAAACAACCTTTTCCACATATTACTGGTCTGCTTATTCTACTAGCACGAAACATACTTCATTAAAAGACGCACACTCTCTATCGCCACACATTCAGAAACATCGTCATCAGCCAGCGCGCGCGCGCGAGGAATTATTATTTTAAATTCGTCGGTTGCTCTTTTTTTTTGTTGTAAACACCCTTCAGCCACGCACAAAACACAATGGCGGCGGGCACCCCGAAATGATGGAATGCGTTTTTTTTTCCGTGCGGCCTCTCTATCCGTCCGCGGTTGGCTGATCAACTGGAACAACCTGTGTGCCTCGCAGCCTAGAGAGCCTAGGTCGCTGGGGGAGGTGAAGCGCGGTAGCTGGTTAGAAGGAAGGAAGGAAACCCAAAGCACCCCGCCACACCATACCATTCCAACGTGCCTTCTTATCAGGGGTAAGGCCACGCAAACGCATCCAAACGGATCCGACCTCTGCTCCGTTGGTTCGCTTCACGCGGTTGGAAAAAGGATATCCATCCCCCCCCCCTCTTTTCCCATCAATTTGGAAGGCACTTTGCGCTCAAGGTGCACTCAAGGAAGGGGTCATTTTTTGTGTTGTTGCTGCTGCTGCGGTTATTGTTGTTTGGGGGCTTAGACGTAAACATGTGGTTATGTTGCGCTGTGCAATAGCAACTGTCCGAGCTGAACGGTGAAGGACATAATAGGCAGTGACAGAGGATGGCACACGGTTTACATCATATGCGTCGTTGTGCTGTGGTTGTTGTACGGTGTAAAAGTATAATTTAGCACAACAGAAAACAGAAAACCTGAGAGAGCGAGAAAGCATGTTGGTTTTGTGGCTTGGGAGTCAAAATTCCGATGTCGTTTTACCACCAATGAGATATGATTAGACACCGTTGGAATATTGTTGGAATATTATGGTATTGTTGGTAGCCGCGAACACAAACCAACATGTACTTAACATTTGAACAGTTTTTAAAAGACAAAGTTATTCGGCGGACCCTTTATAATTGATAGCCTTATTCAAATCGCCATCACTGTAGACATGACTTTGCTGGGATTTTTTTAAGCATTTTCATATCTGAACTGATAAATCACCTGCAAAGACATCTTCGTGTGGTATACAGTACCGGGGTGCCCAACGTTCCGGTCGAATAATACCTCCAAAACTACCCCGCGAGAAGAATACAACAGTTCCGTTATCTTACCCCGTAGCACAACAAAACCTTTGAGAAATCAATACGCAGGAAAAACGCCCTCCCCCACGGAGCAGCAGCAATCCAAACGGGAGCAGAAAACGGCGCCACCAGATAGGTGAGCAAATCTCATTGTACAGCTAGCCGGCCGGTCCCTCCCACAGGCCTTCCAGCTGTTTCGCGTTGTTGCCCCTTGCCACACTGGGCTGGTTGGGCGATACAGGAAAAAAGAAGCGGGCCTAACAGCCTCTCCGGAAGGGAAGTGAAGGGGTGGCGAATTATTTTCCACCCAAAACCTAAAACCAGCCAAACAAACATCTGCGGCAAAAAAAAAGGGTTCGGGCTGTGTTTGTGCCGGATGGAAATCATCGCATTTCCCGCTACGCGTAATCGGGGGTCTATAATAATCGGCTCTGCTCGCTGGCTCTCGTCCGTACTAATGTACACGCGAGCGCGCGCTCTCGGGACGGCATCCGGGCACCGAACGTATGACCTCGGCTGACCCGGCGGATCTAATTCTGCCCCCCCCCCCCCTTTTTCTAGCAACCTGACCCGGGGGCGCCGTACTGCACCGTGCCTAGAACGTTGGACCTCAAGAACACACTAATGAAGTCGTCAGAACGGACGTGGTGTGGTGTTTGTGTGTGTGTGTGTCTGGCCGAGGTGTGAAATTTCACACCTTTCCCGAAACACGGCTTCCGGAAGCGGGAGGCTGTTGGGATGATGCTGATGTTTAGAATGCACCAAACAACACACCAGGACCGCGCGGAGTCGCGGGGAACCTTTCCCCATCCGGTGATTTATCATTCAATCGGAACGGACATAGGGAAGGGAGGGCCCGGCTCTATTCTATTTGTTTTAAAAGTGCAGCGAGCCGACAGCGAAAGGGGAGGGAAATAGGTAGAAAGTGTGAAAAATACAGAACAAACAGATAAACAGTGCGATGTTCAGGTGCCAACGCCATTAGCCACACGCATTGGCGGGCCCGCTTGGAGCGTGAGTGCAAAAAAAAAAAAGTAAGCCTCGCCTAGACGTAGAATGCACTCTTGTGTCGTTGCACTTTGCTGTGTAAATAGGATAGTATTATTACTACAAACATATGTAAAGCTTGTGTTTTTTTTCCACGGTAAATATGCTTCCCGGGGAGGTAGAGACAACATGGTTGCCTTTTACTCGTAGCTGCAGAAGCTGGTGCCGTGACCAGGATCGATACATTAAATGATGAATTTAGCTGTACCAACCGTCCCAACTAAACGAAAGACACCTCATTTTGCAAGGGAAACATATTCCTAACCACGTAACATACATACAGTCGCTTAGAACAGTGTGCGCCATGACCAGAATCGAGTGATTTGTTACCTTTTCTCTGTTGTGTAGCTTGCCTCCCGCTCCATCCACCTGGGAGCGCAGCAGCTTAACGTCGTCTAAACTCGAGCTCGACACACCGAACAGTTTTTAGATAGTTGCTAATAATTGGTGTATTGATGCGGAGATGCCGGTAATGCCTGGAGGATCCTTCCTTGCCGGCAAAGCACAGACCACGCACTTTAGTTTTTTTTTTCTTTTTTGCACTCGCCGTCACTTCACTTCCGACACACGGATGGAGACGACTTCTTTTTTATGCTTTCAGGGATTTTGCTTTCTTTTTCTTCGCCCTTTTTTTTTGCTGTTGCTTTTAACACTTTTTGGCTGATCACAGAGCGTGCACCGTGCACGCCAACGTACGCACCAGACGGTGCCTAACCTGTCGCGTTTGCTTACGGTGCGCCACGTCCTGCGCACGATCGTCCAGCGTCATAGCGTAGGCGCGGTTGTCCTTGCACCGAGTAACGCTTACACATCCCGTGAATACCACCCCCCCCCCGTAAGCGCCTCTATCGCCGTTTGAGAGGCATCCACATCCACGCGCTACACACTAGGTGGAATGGTGAAGACAGATTGCGATTAGTCGTTAGAAAACGTACGTTAAATAATGTTGTCATTTCCCTTAATTTATACTTATGCTTATAGTTTTCCCACATGACTCTATAACAAGGTGAGGCAGGGGATAGCATACATTCCCTGTAACTCTCTTCTTTCTCTCTAAATCTTTTAACGGAGCATACCAACCAGAAAAAGTGACAAAACTTAATCGCCCAACCGACTTTTCCAATGCTGCGAAATCTTTATCTTAATTTTTCTACCTTCTTCATTGGAGCAATCGTTATGAACATGATCATATAGCGTTACCCCCATATCTATTGCAGTGCCATTATTAATTTTCCCCTGCTTCTACCTTGTTGTTAAGGGGATGCCTATTGGGTCATCTTCACTCTTTAACCTTTGGAAAAATCAAATCTCATCCAAAATGTTAAGATTATCTATCAAAGATTGTATTGAAAAAAGGAAGCACAGAATTCGGACAGCAGGACACACATCAAAGCACACAACAACAACAACACCACGGGAAACCTCAGTTTCATTCTCTCTCAGTTTCATACGCGTTTTGAACCCAGGCCGGGCCCGCCAATCGTAGGGCCCCCGCACGCTTCACGACTACACTACCGCAGCGACACACGATCGCGGCGTTAAAACTTTCTTTTACTCGACAGCAACGGTAGCTGTGCATTGTGCGTGAAAACCTTTTCATGCTGCTACAATTGTTACTCAATGTTAGTTTAATCACAATACATCCTTTCGACACGTGGCACAGCTAAAAACAAAACACAATAAAACACAGACACACGCACGGGCTAATTTTGATTCCGGTTGATTGTTGAACGTTTGATCGTGAATGACATTGTCAGCGCCACAACAATTCCGCACGGTTGATGGGCGTTCGAGAAGTATGGTTCTTCTCTGTTTGAACCTCCTCTATCCTATACCTCAATTTCAACATCATCAGCACACAGTGATTGTCCTTCCTCTGGCATTTAATTTTTTGTTCACCCTCACTTCAACACGGGGCTCTCGCTAGAAGCGTTTGGCGCATTTGTGGAGACAAGTTTGCGGATTTGTTTTAAATTGTAGTAGCTTGAGTAGTTTTATATTTCCTACGACTCGCACACGCATACAAACGCATACATGCATTGCTGCAGCTTGGAGCAGCATGGCACGAGAAGGATGTGGCACACGTATCATGGGGATCGGTAATTAAGCCACCACTGAGCGCGGTGGGGGGAGGGGAGGGGGAAGTAAGAACCTTCGGTAAAACCCAAAAAATAAAACTAACGTTGCATCATAAGCCACATGCGCACCACACACATACATAGACAGAGGCGCGTAATGGGATGGAAATTATTTACGTGTCGGAAAACAGCGGAAGGAAACACGGTGCCTTCCCCAACCGCTGCCCGAATAAGCAACAGGCAGAGGAGCCCCTCTTCCCAGTGCTCAACAAACCGATCGAGCCGGAACGGACACGGAGCCGGAGTTGGGCACACACACACACACACGGTTCGCTGCGAAAAAGCCCCCTCCTCATCATCACGAACATATTTGTGCGTGCACCGGGGGAAAAAGGCAAAGGGATAGAAATGGGGAGAACGCACACACACACACACACACACACATACGCCGGTACCGGCTAGTGGTGAAATGGAAGGAAAGCGGATGAACGGAAGTAAATGGGAGTTTATTTTATCATCTTTTCTTCTCTTTCTCTCTCTCTCTCTCTCTCTCTATCGTGCGGGCGTTGCATTTACTGCACAGAATTGCAAAAGATAGTTCGAGGTGGGGAGCATGTAGTAGCAATAAAACAAAAAAAAACACACAGACACACACCAGAATGGGAACAACGCAGCAGCGCCCGAACGGAAAGGCGCCGCCGAAATGGAATATGTGGAATGGAAATTTCGCTAACGGAAAACAAAACGGGAAAACGCTTCCAACCGTGGCCTTCACGCGGGTTGATTATGGTACTACACCACGAAGGAACGGTTGGGGGTAGGAGCGGAAAATTTCCCGGTTTAGTTCCGAATTTAAAAACTACAATTGCTTAAGAAAAATCTTAAATGGTTTTAATTGAATTTGAAGTCTGCATATTGGATGGATCTACTTAATTGTAGCAGAGAAGGAAGCGGACAGGCCAGAGGGAAGGTTGTTGATCGTGATCGTCGGCGGTGTGCCGTGAGTGACTCATCTCGTGTCCATGTGTCCGTGGCGTTTGTATGCTGTGCGGGGGCAAAAGCCAACAGCCGTAGAAGAGCGAAAAGAAACTTCCTACTTAAACCGTCATTTGCTGCTTCTAGCGAGACGAGTTGTCGGCTTGAGATTTGTCATGTGAGAGTGATAATGGATCCATCAATTTCTAGGCCCTTTTCTTTTGGACTCTTTGCTGCTGCCATCCTCCCCACCCCGTCTTCTTCCAATGGATTTAGTGAAAAATGATCTAGAACAATATCAACCGCACACACTGCACTCGGACGGCACAGAAAACAACGCACTACTCGCTCGCTACTACACCTCATCCGTTTTGGGGGGAGGGAGGAGGGTGCAAAATGGAACAGACACGCATACACACCGAGGGGTGCGAAACACGTAAATGCACAGACACACACGCACACACAACACACATACACAATATGGTGACGCGCGAATATTTTTGCGCGGATGATTCGCCACTCGACAGGCAGGGGATACGCGCGCTCAGCTATTTCGGGGTCGGGCCGATTGCAGTAGTGAAAGGGATCTAGTGAAACAATATAATTGAAACAGTGACAACGACACCAACCACAACAACAACAACAACAGCAAAACACCGGACGCACACACAGACGGGGCACGCGCGCGCGCACGTACCTAAGACGCAGAGACGCGCGTATTACTCAACGGACGGTTGGCGAGCTTCTGAGCGCGCGGGTTCCGGCCGACGGCTCGCACAGCGCCTAGCCGAACGCAGCCGTGAGTGGCATCGGCTCTCTCTCTCCGCTCCGCTAGTGAGAGCAGGTGCACTCATGCGGCAAAGAAAACTAGGGATGGATCCCTGTGAGATGTTTTCGTCACTGCCTTCTTTTCTGTTTTAATAAAAATAGGGAAATTAAAAGGCCATCAGTATTGAACGGCAACGAAAGCGAAAACCGAAACATCTTCTTTGGAATCTACAAACGTTCTTTTTTTGCTTTATGTTTTAGTTGCGAACGTGAAACTGAACTAACCGAAGCACACTTAGCCGCTCCAATAGTACAATCGTGACCAGATAGTACTAACAACATGGCTAGATTTGACACCAAATGAAACCAAAATTCTAGAAACTAGCAACAACAAGTTGGGGCGCAAATAATATGACATGGGCGTTTATTCCCTTGAATCAATTAAATTCATGAATTACGCGAATTAAACGGCTCAAGTCATAAAAACGTCAAATTAACTAAAAAATGCCTTCATTTATAGGCTCATAATACATGTAACAAAAGATAGAGAGATATTCCGCTTAGATACAAAATAGTCTACGACATAATCGTCACGCATATAGTTGTCAAAAAAATAAATAAATAAATCTAAAATTGTGGTTATGGACCCAACAATTATGATTGTTTAACCCAACAAACTGAAGCCTGTGTCAGTGGACTAAATTGTACATACCCATTCTCTATTAACAGTTGCGTGCTTCCCTATTGGATTTCGTTAATGTTTCACCTCAAAACCATTTAGTATATTTCAATCAAATTGTATAATATTGGTTTAAACACCAACATCCAACACAGCGCAACAAGAGATTAGTACACAAAAGAAGCAGAGAGAAGTTGTTTCTGTCACTCCATAGACATAACTTCAAAAAGGCTAATGTATATTTTCATACATAATACAGAGTCGTCCAAGTCAATTTCAAATGTGAACTTCCTTAAAGATGTTTGTCAACAGTTACCAAACTGGTGTAGTTGCATCATAAAGAAACTTCATTTCTTACACATTTTCAACACATCACAAAGAACTGTCAACTCAGCTTGAGACGTGCTGGAAATCATGTGGAAAAACTGAAACAAAATTGTAATACAACATTTGACAGCTGTTGAAAAACATCTCGCAAGCAATGAAAAATGTTGTAGATATTGGTAATTGACTCGGAAAACCCTGTATCTTCACTCTTCTTGTGAGTATCAGTTTTTGTATAATATTGAATTTAAACCGCACTTTACACAATCGTATATTGCAGCCAAAGTACCTGACCATCCCTACGATTGCCCGTTCCCTAGCGGCTCACCAGAGTACCTGAGAGCGCGGGCAGAGCGAAAAGATCGGCGAGCGTGCCAGGTAGGGCCAAAACCTCGCTGAGAGCCCACAAAACAGCCAACAGCATCGGAACGTGAGCTCCACTCGGTACCTCGCGAGTGCGTGGGTTCACTGGAACTAAGAAATGGCCCGTTAGGAGGTTGTTGCTTTCTGCTTGCGGAGTGCAGCAGAGTGCAATACCGGAACACATTGCAGCGGCTGAGTCATCAGCTGCGTGTCTGAACGTGAACAATTGCGATCGTTTGTTTATTTGTTGATCTGTCTGCCGAGCGGGTACATAGAAAATTACAGCATGAAAACATGATCGCATGAGTTTGAAGAAATTCCCGCCCAACCCTGCACAACAGAGCGGGGGTAGTACCATCCAGACGGTTGGAGACGGTGTGTTAATTTTTATTTTGAAACCATTCAAATCGTAAGAGACGTGATGCTTATCAACATGTCCATCTCTTACCCACACATTGATTGAGAAACAACCCAGATTCGCCTAAACAACTAAAGCAGGAGAAATCAATTATAATGGAACGTGGCAAAGAGCCTCCATCCCAACTATCATGCCCTCCAGACCATTATCATATGCCGTACATATGTTACGGCCATTCTCCTTTGCACTCTTTCTCTCTCTCTCTCTCTCTCTTCTTCAAAAAAATCCCCCGTGCGGATGATTCTTCAACCCTCGCCTCTTCTAATCATCAACATAATAATCTAAAGCCGAATAAGCCAGGTCACCCGCCCCACGGTTATCAACTAATTACCTACTCCCGTTACTGAAAGCTACCTCCCCTTCCCCCGATTTGGCAACATTTCTTTCTTTCCAATACTTTCTCCCTTTAATCTTTTTTCTCGCGCACAAAACGGTGAAACTCCCGAAGGCCCCAAAACGACACACAGCTGTGGTTCGTCGTTCGATGGGGTTTTGGAGCTCAACGTCGTTACCGCCGCTCCGGTCGCGATACCGGAAGAGCGCACAGGGCACGCTCTCTGTCAGTAGTTGCTGTTGCTGGATCGGAGTATGTACTGTATCCGTTCCTGAACTGGGGTTGCGATCTGTTTAATGACTAAAACAGCTCAAGATTGAAACAATGTTTCGACCAGAATACATGAAGCAGTTCTAGAACAGGCAAGGGTTTGGAAGCATTTCTAGTAACGATTTGGGTTCGGTATCAGTCTCAAGAACAGTGTGGGTTTAAAATGAAATCCAGAACCGGTAAAGATGGAATAACAGTTCCAGGACGAGACTGAACCTTCAGGATCAATTCCAGGCCTAGAATGGATTCAGTATTTGTTCCAGAAACGGGATAGGTTCATGATTTCTTCCAGTATTGGAAGGGGTTCAGTATCTGTTCCAGGATCGGTATAGGTTCAAAATCAGTTCGAAGAACAATATGGAATCAGGATTAGTTCCAGGATCGATAGGAGTTCAATATCAGTTCCAGGACTGGTATGAGTTCAGGATCTGTTCCAGGATCGGTATGGGTTTAGTATCAGTACCAGTTCCACGAGCAATATAGGTTCAGTATCAATTCCAAAATCGCTATAGGTTCATGATCGGTTCCAGGAACAAAATGGGTTAAGCGTCAGTTCTAGGACCCACATAGGTTTACCCACACTATGGAATTATTATATACTGCTACTTTGTGTAAAATACTTTTCGTAACTCTGCAACCGAGCCTAATCAACTAATGGCTACAAATGATGCTTAGTATCGTCTACAAGCGAAATAGATCGGTACTACTTCTTCACTATTCAATCCATCAACAACTGTACAGAGATTAGGTTTTGTTTTGATGTTAGAAAAGCTACTAAAAAGCTACATTTGCACATTTGACATCAGGTGTAATGCCATTTCCTTCCCGAGTGTTTGAAGAGCATCAAATTTCGCCATCGCATATCACTGCACCCATAACCACCTCTGCCAACGAAAGAGAAATCCGGCTCGAAGGACCAAATTGCAACCGAAACAACCGACCACAATCCTCGACCGGCCGAGGCCTCGACAAGGTGGGCGCTGGTGTGTGATATGATTTGCTTGCACCGATACGCCGTGCAAATGTATCTTTACCTTCCCTCCCCTTTTCCTTCTCCCAAAAAAAAAACAGTATCAAAATGCTCCCTCCCAGGCCCGCAAGCGCCCAAACCGCAATTATCTGCGGTACAAACACGCGAAAACGATGCAATAGAAATCAAGCAGCACACACACACACACACACAAACACGGGCGTCCATCGAAATTGCACCCGCCGTCCATCCAACCCATCCATGTACCGAACGCATTGTAACGCATTAAAAGCATTGGCCACCTGTGTTCCCACCTCCCCCTTCATCCTTCATCACAACCAACCAGCGCGCTCCGATCCGTTTCTTCATCCAACGAGAGGAGGTATTGGAGGGCGAATCGAAGACCTCTGCCTTTTTCTCGGACCCTGAGCGCCCGCCCTGGTCCGATTGTGTAATGACGATCCTATGGTACAGCCGGCGGAGTGGCGCGTGATGGATGTGGAATAATGTGCAGAAAAGAAACCATTAGAGGTATCGGAAAACTGCGTGGAAAATTCGCCGAGTCAATCACGATGGGTAGGGGAGGGGGGCCAATGAAACGTAAACCCTAATAACCCTACGCATTAATGACACGGCACCACAGTTAATCCTTAGCCGTACTGGTAGTCGAGCGAGAGAGAGAGAGAGAGAGAGAGAGAGAGAGAGAGAGAGAGACAGAGAGAGAAAGAGGAGGGAAACAATGGTACTTTGTTGCGTGTATGCGCGGCCAGTGTTTAAAGCGATTAGCATTAGCAACAGCGCCCGCATTGAACTCGGTTTGCATTAACAAACACAAATCTAAGCACCACGCGGAGCATCAAATGGATTTGAACAGCAACATCAACAACAACAACCAAAATTGCCCTCCCGGCACACTGTTGCAATCGTTCAGCTTTGCGCTGCTGTTCGACGTATTACTTCCCAACTCATTTTATCGCGAAATTTCAAACAGGTCGCAATCTGACGACATCACTATGGCAGGTGTCAGAAATCATAATTTGAGTTGCATTTGCGCGAATTATGGCCCACTTTTTGCAAACAAATTATGTATTACATGGAATGGGAAGCGGGGTACACAATACAGGTAGTAGGTAAAACTAATAAGGTAAGTACACAATGCATGGGCGAACCGATTCTTCGAAAGTAAGCGCACATGAACCGAGTTGGTCGTCACATGTGAACGCAACCGTGGAAGAAAAAAAAAACGCCTGGACGATTCCAGACGACTCCGGACGACTACGACTCCGAACGACTGCAAAGGACTCCAAACGACTCCGGAGGACTCCGGACGACTACGGACAACTCTGGACGACTCCGGACGGCTCCGGACGACTTCGGACGACTCCAACTCCGAACAACTCCGGCCGACTTCGGACGACTCCGGATGACTCCAGACGACTCCAAACGATTCTGGACGGCTCCGGCCGACTTCGGACAACTCCAGACGACTCCGGACGACTACAACTCCGAACGACTGCGAAGAACTCCAAACGACTCCGGAGGACTCCGGACGACTCCGAACAACTCCGGACGGCTCTGAACGACTTCGGATGACTCAAACTCCGAACGACTGCATACGACTCCGAACGACGCCGGACGACTTCTGACGACTCCAAACGATTCTGGACGACTCCGGCCGACTTCGGACAACTCCAGACGACTCCAAAGAACTCTGGACGACTCCGGACAACTCCGAACGGCTTCGGACGACTCCAACTCGGCCCAACTTTGGACGACTCCAACTCCGAACTACTGTGGTCGACTTCGAACGACTCCGACTCCGGCAGACTTCGGACGACTGCAACTCCGAACGACTCCGGACGACTCCAGACGACTCCGAACAACTCTGGACGACTTCGGAAGGTTCAGAACGACTTCGAACGACTCCAACTCCGAACGACTCCGGACGACTTCGGACGACTCCGACTCCGGCCGACTTCGGACGACTCCAACTCCGAACGACTCCGGACGACTTCGGACAACTACAACTCCGAATGACTGCGTACGACTCCAAACAACGCCGGACGACTCCAGATGACTCCGAACAACTCTGAGCGAGTTGAAATGACTCCGGCCGACTTCAACTCGAGCCAACTTCAGACGACTTCAGCTCCGAACGACTCCGGACGATTCCATCTCCAAACGACTCCGGCCGACTTTGGACGACTTTGACTCCGGCCGACTTCGGACGACTCCAGAAATTATCGGAGTCCAATCGGAGTAGACTCTGGGATTTTCCCAACTTTACCCATCACTAGTGTACATATGTATACTAAGCTATCAACAATTAGGAGTAATAAACATAATAGTAATATTATTTGTTGTCATGCTTAATTGAAACCATGAAATGGAGTTCGTCCTTCAATTTGAATTCATTTCCTCAGTCAATCGCCGGCGACGCGGGAACTATTCGGGAAACGTTTTGCAATGTATATAACTCCCAAACGCGCACTCCCAACTTCTTCGGTTTGGGGTTCCCCCACACCGCCCAAACCTAGTATGAGTGTGTGTAAGTGTCTAGGTAATCCTTACGGTCTGTAGTAAATCCGAGATCAGTATCATTATGTGAGGTATAAAAGAGGGAGAGAGAAAGAGGAAAGACTGGAGGGAAGATAATCGGCACATACAACAACAACAAAAAGCATCAGCTGACCACATCTCCACCAGCATTGCCCTGACTCCCCTCTCCCACTCCCTTGCTTTCCCCACCGAAAGGGGAGGCGACACTGAATTTCACACCAGCTACCGTCCCCCGTTTTCGCCCAGCTCTACGCTGCATCGAAATCCAATTAAAATAGCCCAATCGTTGCGCGAGCCGCATGGAAAGTCGGTGGGGCTCTGCCGGCGATCGATTTGGACGGCAGCTACTGAACCGGCAGCACAGGCTGGCTGCGGGTACGAGTACGGCACGGCGCAATCGGCCCACCAAGACGCAATACAACCCGCGCGAAGAGCGGGGGCGGGGGGGGGGAGGGCTAGATAGATAGATTGATGAGGCATGAGGTTGCATCCCACAACGCACAAGCGCAAACGAACAAAACGAACGACGGGCGCAATAACAGGCACGTTGCACCATCGTATCCACGGTGATGTGCATTATTACAAACCAACCAAGCCAGCGCCGCGCTAATGCTGGCAGTCTAATGAGCGGTAGGTTTGGACAAACACAGAAAAGCAGAAGCACACCGACACACACACACACACAGATGGTGTAACGGTGCGCGAAGGCAAGGCAAGGATAAGGCAAAGACAGCACTAAACCGTCTTGAATCTTGATGACAATCCTCCCTCTCTTTGCAACACTCCCAAAGAGCACACGATGCACTAGATAAGCTTTGACCTCCCCCTCAACGGACCGACCGACATTCAAATTCCCGACCCTCCCATGCCTTCCCGAATGCCCCAGCAGAAGGACCGGAAGGTAGAAGGAGGATTAGAGATTTTTGAAACCATTCAAGTGGCAACTCAAGTTGTGCTTCAGTGTGCTTTCGATTTCGCGTGTTGGTGTGTGTGTGTGTGTGTGTTTGCATTGTCGCTAGGTCGATGCATTCCGGAGTAGAAAACACCCAGTGTAGTGGCTGTTGCTGCCGAGCCGCCCGAGACGCTAAAACGAAGCGAAACAAGGTCAATCAATCGGTTTCATAAGCCAGTGCCACCAGAGTGCTTCTAACTCTGCCGGCCTTCCGGGATGGCGAGGTGTAAGCCTTAACCGGTGCTGAACTAGGAAAATACACTGCGTTGCACTCTCCAAAACCGCTATCGAAGGTTGCGGTTTGCCTGGCGCACTTCCCCGGCGAAGGCCAGGGGTTCTGGCGCCATTCCACTCTAGTTCTAGCAGAGGCGAGCACTTTCGAGATCTTGATCTATCCGGTACGGCCGGATCTAGTGATAGGCAAAATTGGAATCATCCGGAGTTGTCCGCAGAGTTCCAGAGTCCGGAGTCAACCTTCGAAGCAATGGCCTGTATACAAAGTTCGCGCACGAAGCAAAGGACAATTTATCTGAGCCGGAGTCGGACTAAGAATAGCCAGAGTCGGATCGGAGTCGTGGGCGCGCTACAAAGAGCACATCACTAGCCGGATCAGAGCAAGGATCAGATTGCAACTCGTTTTTGTTTCAGCCAGTAAGTATGCCCGCTTTCCTCATTGAAGAGATATTCTCGCCAACAGATGAGACACATTTCGTTGCTGCCAATGCTGCTGCTTTACATTCGACCGGAATTCATGTTTAGTTCAATTTTGTTAAACTTTGTAAGCAAGGCGATTTACTTACAGTCAAAAATCTATGCATTAGAGACAAAAATAGATGAGTAGGAGGCGAAATTGCATGACACCGACTGTAATTATGGAACTATCGCCTTTGATGGGTCGCGTTTCACAATATTGTACAAAATAATAACCACCATTTGGGTGAACAATATACATCGATACAGATATTAGTAGCTTTACATCGACTTGTCCGATAGTTTGTGGCCACGTCATGTGCCGTAGAGGTTCTTCTTCCTTTTTTCCATTTCTTCAAGACCGTAGATTGCACCGGAACAAACCAGCACAAGCCTTTCAGTTGATGCTGCGCCATATGCTGTGAACAGGAAGCGTCTCGCGGCATGCGGGTGGGGATGGAGACCCAGCCGTTTGACGCTTAGCTGCTCGACTCTACTCATGCTCGCCATCGCAAATCAGCCATTATCGTTGTCAAATTTAGACAACGTGTGTGCAGAGAGAGAGCCAGCGTGGATCCATTTGACGCTCTTTAAATGACTGTTCTGTTCGCATGACGAATCGCTAAAATTAGTACGCATTTTGTTGCGTTGCAATGCATGCGTCACGTGTCACAGTAAGCACTCTTAAAAATGTTGACCCAAGCGGACCAGGCCTGCTCGCAATGGCCCTACGTGAGCAGGGAACTCCGCTCGCTCGTCTCGTCCGTTCAACGTGGCTTCGACAAATCAGTCCAAAAAAACGTTCGCCATCATGTTTCGTGCTGCAGCGGGCTGTTCGCGTTCGCCAATAAAAAAAAAACCCCCGACAAATTCTTGCTGCAAGTGGAAAATCGAGAGATTAGCGATTGCGTCCGCAAGCGCGACGTCACCTACCTTGCTGAGGTAAAGCGGCAGCGATGTGCAGGCCCGTTTCGGCTCGTGCTTGTTGATTGTGGCGGGCAGGTGGTGGTGATGGTGCTGAGGATGATGATGCTGGTGGTGGGGCTGCTGGTGCGGCGGCCGTGCGAACGCGTTCGGATAGCGGAACAGCTGCAACCGGTGCGGCGTCGAGGCGGGCAGGGGCTGCACAAACGCTCCCAGCGACTCGGCCGCCACCGTCGTCGGCGGCGGCGTCCCGACCACCGCTGTCGCGTCCAGAGTGCCTTCCAGGCGGCCCGACAGCACGATAGTCGCGATGGAAGAATCGACCGGCGGTACGAGCGGAACCGTCGCGTAGGGGACGGAGTCGAGCGCTGGCTCCAGGGGCGCGGCCGCCCCTTCGTGCTCGTTATCGGACATGGTGGTACCGACGCGGGGCCCCTAGTGGCCGGTACGGGCATGTTGCGGACGGTTCACCCGGCAACTAGCGAGACGTCGGACTCCGGCGGACCGCATCGTTAAGGTAGCACCGCCCTGCGCACGCCTGCCAGCCCCGCTGGATGATTGGAGTGGGACCGAGTTTGGTTAACTCGCCGCCCAGGGGCTGCGAGTGTTTGATTGCGAATTTTTGTCACCTTGATTGTTCCCCGCGTACCGCTCGCTGCCTATGCTGCTGTTGCACTAACAAAAACAACCACTACCAACACACACAACACACACTATCACACAATCACAAACTGCTGTGCACTACACGGTCCAGTGGTTCGCACTGTTGGCCATGTCCAATTATCTTTGGGGCCTTTTCAGCCCCCTCACACACACACACTGCTGAAACTGTTTTTCTTTCTGATGTGTGCTCTTTTTTGTTGTGTTTCTTCTTTGGCGAG
The DNA here is from genome assembly GCF_943734735.2 of Anopheles gambiae. Taxonomy (NCBI): domain Eukaryota; kingdom Metazoa; phylum Arthropoda; class Insecta; order Diptera; family Culicidae; genus Anopheles; species Anopheles gambiae. Next base: position 2,265,348 of record NC_064600.1, on the reverse strand, counting down.
TATGTGTGCGTTACTGTGAAATAGATGATGTTGGGCTTTTTCTTTTTTAGGCCGTTTCGTTTTTTATCACGTTGGTGGCAAATTTCCGCTTTTCCACATCAGCCAATGCTGCGTCTAGGCTTCGCCGTTTCTTTTTCCGTCCCTCACGGTGATCGTTTGGCCTCACACCAAAGACGAAAAAAGGCTGCAGGAACGCCTCCGAATCGTAGAGACAGCTGGTTTTTGGGATGGTTTGCTCGTGGCGGAAAACGCTGAACGCTGGAAAATCCTTGACTCGGTTTGTCGTTTGGGAGCTCCATTCAGCTCCACGCACACAGACACAGCACTGCGTTGGCAGCCGACGACCCAGTCCAGCGGCCACCCAAACCGCGAGGGCGAGGGTTGGGTGGATAGGGTTAGGGGGTTTTGGGGAAAAGCAGGTGGTTTTGACGTTGCGGCACTTTTTGCTTCTCTCTCTCTCGCTTCTTTTGCCCGATTCCACTAGTTCATTGTTGCCGCACACACACCCAACCACAGTCACACTTACCCACACACACACACACACGTGAAGTGAATGGTTTGCCACTGCTACGCGTTCAGAAAGAAAAACACAACGTCTGGTGTTGTTACTCCCGATCCCCGTGATGACTATGTGGCGACGGAAGGGTGGCAACCCCCCCCCCCTCCCTCCCCCACACAAAGACCCTCCTGTGTACAGATCACTTGGGCCCGGTCGGCTTTTCGCCCAATTTTTCCTTACCACTCTCCCAGCGTGTACGTGTGTGCGTGTACGTGTATGTGCGTCTGCCTGTCTGTTTGCCCTTCCTTCCTACGATCTTCCGATCAGTTCACTCCGGGCCACTTCCTTACACTTCAGCCCCCCGGTCCGGGACGCTACTGTCGCTGGTGCTGAGAATGGGCGCACGCGGCGGGCCTTTTTCCTTCCCTTGTCCCGCTGCAGCTGCTGGCCCTTCGTCGGTAGCCGTTTCTGGAGGAAAATTCAAGCTTTTGCTCGTCAATGGCACCCCCCGTAAAGTCTGGGGTCGCTCTCTCGGGGTTGGCACCGTTCGCAGCCCGAGCTTTCGCGATTATTCGGGATCGAGAGGGGTTATTTTTTTGCTCTTGTTATTGCTGTCATTCAGCTGCCACGGATGAGCTGTTCGCTCCGGATAACGCGCAACCTGTCAGCAGCGTCACGTGCTGTCACACTTTTTTGAATGCGCGAAGGAATACCGTTTACTTTGCCGGTTGAATTCGAATTGGAACAGTTTTTTTTTTTTGTTTTTTTTTTTAATACAGCTTGCCTCCGAGATAAACCGTGTCCGTGTTCCATCAGATGCGATTTTATCGAACGAGCTGTCAAAATTTTGTACGCGATTTGACAGTTAACGTCGAACGTGTGATTTCTTCGGACACCACAGACGATTTTATTTGCCATAAAGCAAGGTCTGTACAGGAACGAGGTTGGCGAGCGAAATCTTAAGGCCGAAAATACATGGTCCGGAATTTCACGGCTGCGGAAATCCACCTGCTGAAAAATATATGCATAGGACAGTTCGGATCGGTTGCCGTTGACAGTTTGTACATGAGTATGACAGCAGGTGGAATTCCACAACCGCGATATTCTGGTCCGTGTATTTTCGACCTTATAAAATTAGCTCTAATAAACGCTATTACTGAGCTGATTTTTACATTGCACGATTATTAACATGACTTCTAACGACTTCCTTAGGCTGAAAATACACGGACCGGAATTTCGCGGCCGCGAAATTCTGCTTGATGAAAAATGTATGGATATGACAGTTCGGGAAAGTTGCCGTTGACACTTTGACAGTTGGGTTTGACAGCAAGCGGAATTCCACGGCCGCGAAATTCCGGTCTGTGTATTTTTGGCCTAACACAAATTTATCAAAAGTTTTTCATTAATTCTTATGAAAGTTGTGGTATTATAAAATTGACAGTTTTTTTTGTTAGCAACCTGTACTGATTTGACACATCAATTGTCAAGTTTAAAAAAATATCTTTTGGTTGAATTAAAAAATAATCAAACAAATTAAAAACTATAATCTAGAGTCAAAATCATATCAAATAATTAGTTTAGCAGCTAAAACGTACGTCCTCAAGCAAAATTCGTCGAATGTTAACTTCCTTTTTGCTGAATACCGCCTGATTCATTTCACGCGGAAATTCGAGAAACGCAGTTTTATTTATCGAACTGCATGAATATCGTTTCTCGGAGACTGCCACTCAGCAGTTGGACTCGTCTGCGTTGTTTGATTCGTTTGTGAAATGCGCCAGAAAAACAGATAGGATTATTTTATTCCATTACCGTTGTGGAATAACGACCAATCGGCCGCCACAACCAAGCGTTCAAAAACTGCTCGAACGGAAAGTTAACCGCTCGCTCCTGCAGCCTGAAAAAACGCATTCACCGCATCCCCAGTCGAGCACAACTTCGACCAGTTTTCGTTGCCTGTGTGCGTGTGCGGCAGCTAGCCGAAAAGCGGCTGGTACGACTTGAACCCGGTTGACATCTGCAGGTACGTGTGTCTGCTTCGGTGCTGGCTGGTAGGAAATTTTGGCACCGACGGCTCGCCACACAACTCATCCCAGACAGCCGGCCCTCAACCCCGTTTGACAGTCGAGCAGTGGGTGCGTTTACAGCGCTAGCCCGCACGGGTGGCGTACGGGAGCGGTGAAAATGCCAACGGGATATGTGGTGAGCCTTTGCCGTGCGACAGTCAAGACAGTTCAAGAAACGTGCCGAACAGTCGAGAGGTTGTGATGATCTCATAACGGAAGGGCAGCTGTACGTTTGTTGAAAGGTATTGCGACACACTAATTTAAGCCAAACTTCAAGCTTTTATTCTTTACCCCACGGTACTGTCGGCCTCTGTACATTCCATTATTGCCGTCGTCCATCTTGTTCGCTTTTCTATTGCCAATATCGACTCTTGTACGTGTAAAATCTTTACTCGCACCTCCCCTGTTGCCCTTTCCTGCTCCCCTGGTAGTGTTGCTGTAGGCGGTGTGTGCAAGGTAATTAGGGCCAGCGAATCCGTAGGCAAACTGTCCCACAGGGTGAGCGAATATCCGGTCGCAGCGTAATATGGTCCTTGGGTAGGGTTGGTAGGCTAAACGTGAGGTGTGTGTGTGTGTGTGTGTGTATGTGTGTGAAGTGGATGATCCGTTGGTAAAATTTTCACCGTACATTGCTCGGTTGGCCGGGGTGTGGAGCAGTCCATTCTTCTCGCTCTCTCACTCCCTTTTTCCCACCCATTTTTGCTCGCTTTGCTGTTCTGCTCTTCCCGAGCAGCTCTTTGCGTTCGCCGTGCACGGCCATGTAAGTATGTGCGGCGATTGCGCGCGCGCGCTTCTCTGTGTGCGTACATGCGCGTCAGTGTGCGTCTTGGTGTGTGTGTGTGTGTGAGAGAGAGAGAGAGTGTGTGTGTACCAGCTCCGTTGTTCCGTGGTTCCGCAATTTCGAAAGCAAGCTCGGGTCGTGCGCGCGCGCCCCCTTGCGGGAACATCATCATCATCATCGTTGGTTGTACCAGTTCGTCCATCAAATCGTACCAGCTGGTTGCAAGTAGTAGTGCTTTCCCATGTTTTCCCTCTCGCTCCCCCATTGTCTAGCTGCTCTGCGTGTCTCATAACACTCTGTGTACGAGCACGATCGTGCAAAGCCGTGTCCAACCTTCGACGAGACGACGTCGCGCGATGTGACAATTTTCCTTCTCTCTCCTTACCGGCTAGGGTGCGTGAAAGAGCGAATTGGTAGTGGACAGACGGGAACTATTCCTCTTTTTGGTCAGCAGACCTTCTCCAGCCGTAAAAAGCCGTGTTGCGCGTTGCGAAAGGAAAAGATTCCCGAAATTTTTCCCTCCCCCCTTCCCCCTCAACACTCTCGTGGCGCTGTCAGACGCGTCGCATCGGGTGTGTGTGTGTGTTTCGACAAAGAAACTGTAGGTGAAACGTGTTTACCTTGACTTCGCCGGAGAGTCATTTGCGGCAGTGTTGAGGAGGGAGCGAGATAGATTCCTTCTTTTTTTCATTGTGTCCGAAGCATTATTACGAAGGTCCGTTCGATTTACACAAGACACACACACACACATACACATGCATCCTTTGTGTGGTAATAATAATTCTGCCGAAAAAATTATCTCCCAACGTCCGCACACGGCAGCAGCAGATCGATTGTTCTTTTCGGCTCCTTCTCTCCCCTGTGTGTGCAACCATACTTGACTGGCTTTGTTCAATGTGTGATAGAGACGGAGAGTGTGCAGGTTCACCGTCGCATTATTCCTCGTGATCGAATTAGCGGCAGAAGTGGGCAGATGACGATGATGGTGAATGATGGTGTGACGGGGGCTTTCTACATGCCTGTCTCGCTTCCGTGAATTATCCGTCAGGCGGCGGCGCGTCACACTTTCTCCCTTGAATGTAATAAGTCCCTTTCGGAGGAAAGGGTTTATTGGCCTACACACACACACACACACATGCTCATACATTGCAGAACCGTTACGAGTATCGTGGCTGGTTGGAAAACGTTGGTCTCTAAAATTAGGCAGACCACAAACCGGCTCTCTTGTTCCACGTTTCGTAAATTATTTTTAAGAAAACCGTTAAATTTTGATTTTTTGATTTTTTGGGAAACAAAATCCCCTCTGTGGTTTCTGTGAAATGTCAAATTACCCTTGCCAAAGAAATAAGGTGCAGAAAATCATACTTTGGTCGAGAAGAGACCCCATTGCCCATTCACAGCCACACGCAGCGACACAGGGTATGATGCGTACCGAACCCGGCAGTGTAAACGCGACGCCGCAATTTCGGTTTTCTCGGCCATCGCCGCCATCATACGTGCATACGCACACACTAACACACATCCGTCTCGTATACGCTCTGTAGCAGCAGGCCAGGCAGATACACAGCGATCGTGTGTCGTGTTGTACGTTCCGCAAATTGTGTATTCGTGCATTCAGTTGACGTTTTGGGTAAGACTCACCATATTCGCCCCTTGCATTTCTATTTGCTAAGAGGGCTGTATGTGTGTGTGTGTGTGAGTGTATTGCTTCTGTTTTACATATTTTCCATTTCCTCCATTACGGGTGGGTAGCAGCATTGTGGTACGTTTGCTTACGTGCGTGTGTGTGTGTGAGAGGTTGAAAATTGGGAAAAGAAAATCGCTGTGCAATTTTCGAGCAGCTGCTCGCCTTTTTGACTTTGTCCCCGGCCCATTGGTATTGGTGAACCCGTCCGGCAAAATGAGTGTATTTTTTGAGTTATTTGAGTGACGCTGTCGAAATACAGTGTCTCTTCGACCAATGAGTTACACCCTCGCGCGAGCCCTCCCCCTCCCCACCCGTAACGCACGGTGCGCTCTGCAGTTCTCAATGTGTTTGTGTTCTTTCGAGCCATGCTACCAACACATGTAAAGATAGTTGTTTCTTTCGTTTTTCGTTTTCTTTCATGCACTTATTCTAAAACTAAACACAAACACTGTCATTTTTTATTACATTAAACACTTTATTGAAACATAAAGTATACACTAAAGTACACATTTAGAATCCAATGACGTCATACCGGGTCGAGCCAGGCTGCGGGAAACTTGTCGACAATCTGCGTTGACTCTGTTCAGCAAATTCTTACCTGTGGATCCACGCACTGCATGTGCGTCTGTGCACACTGTTTATTCACTGCACACTTCACCAAAACACACCGGCGCACGAGACTTATAACGAAATGCGCATCAATGCACAAACACTGCGCGCGGGACTTTAAACAAAACACGCACAACCATCTCCGGCAAAGCGTCGCGCTGTACTGGTGGTTTTGCACGCGTAGGAGGGGGGGGCATACGGAGCGATGGTTCGATGCTGTAGTGTAAGCGAGACAACACGATGTGACGAGCAGCTCCAAGTTGAGCTCGCTGAAAGAAGACACACACACATTCACAGACGGCTCGTCAAAGCACGGTATTTGTATTGGTGTTAGTGAAGCGCGCGTGTAAAACAGAATGCGAACTCTCATCGCAGCGCGCTTCTCCGTGCTTCCTCAAGCTTCCTCATACCCCTCGGCCTGAATCACTCAAAATTTGGGGTCTCATTGTTTGCGTGGAAACGCGAGGCCCAGTCCGGCAACTTCTCGGCACAGGAACGGATATCGCTCACTCGTTTTCTGCATCTCTCTCGCGCTCTCTTGGGCAATGCCGACGTGCCGTTTCCTTCGCTCGCGCACACACTAGCGCTGTCGCTCTTTGCGGGTTTGCGACCGTGCCCGTAGCTGCGCTGGTGTGCGTGTGCGAGGCCGCCCTGCCGTGTGTATACGCTACCGGTGCGTGTGTGTGTGCGTGTCTCCGCTGCCTCTTTCAAGCCCAGTCATCGTCGCCATCGAGTGCGCGCAGCCATCTTGATAATCTCTTGCGAGTCGTTCACCAGAGTGGCAGCAGTGTGTGGTGTGTGGTTGCGCACGGTATTAAAACTTTAATTTCTTGCAAGAGGCTTTTTTCGCAGGCAAAAGGCTATATTAGGTGTAGACTGTCTGGTTTCGGTTTTTGAGGGCTTAGAAGCTGTACGCGTTTTTCTGTTTTAATTTCCCGTGTGAGTGTGGTTTTTTTTCTTGTTGGTGTGTCCAAGGGTACAGCAGAACTATTTTTTTTTATATCCATCGACGAAGAAGTACATTTTCCTCCGCCTTGTGTGTGAGTGTGTTGTGTGGCCCGATTTTTTCGTCGCCCCCCGGAAGAGGGAGCGACCTCATCGATTCTGTCGGAAGGTTTTCCGCTTGCCTCCGCAACAATTGCACAAATTCTTACCTTCCCAATTGGGGGTTTTTGGGAAACATAACCTACTCTCCCTGCAGGGGCTTGCTGCTGTGTGTTGTGCCCGTGGGGAAAAAGAGGTGGAGGGAGGGGGGGGGGGTGGGAGCACGGGTGTCAAAAACCAGCAGCCATCAAATTCGTTCGACAAACCCCTTGAGGGCTGGCTGGCGCTGGCTCTTTCTGTGTGGTGTGTGCTGCTGTACTTCTTGGTGTGAAGATCCGCACCCTTCGGTTTCTTTCTTTTCATGCATGGGGGTGGGGAGCGAGCAGGGGAATCTTTTTTCTTCTTCGGGCGACTACACCGAATTCGCACAACTGTGTTTAGCTCTTGTCCGGCAAAGGGAACCTCAAAAATTCACCGTGTGTGTATGCGTGTGTGTGTGTGAGCTGTGCGTACTAAATAGAAGTAAAAAGCTCAGCTCAGAAAATTCAACCCTCCGCCCTCCCCCCTTTCCATACCCTTTCCCGGAGTTTTTTTTTCCAGTATTTTCTAACACTTTGCGTCGCGGTCACTGTGTGTATGTGTGTGCAACATTAATCGTGAAAAAGTGCAATTCTCTGTGTGTGTGTGTGTGTGTGCATTCCACAATGACACTTAGGAAATGTAGGAAACACTCGCTCGCTCTCTCTAAAGCAGGAAATATAGAAGACTAAACACGGTTGGACAAGAGGAAGAAGAGGGGCGATGGTGTTGGAAGTCACCAATATCAGGTTGTGTTAGGCACTTGCTCTGGGTGTTTCTTGTGCAAGCCCAAATAATTCAAGTAAAAAGTGCATATAAGTGAGGTTAGGCAATGGCGATTTTCGCTGCAGCCGAGCGGCGGCGGCGTGTGCTGCTGCTGCTGCCACGGGCACCAAACGGCGTTCTAGAGAAACCATCGACATAGTTGAAGTTCTTGTTTCCTTTAGTAGAGTACAGTAGGCTGCTTTTTTTTCCACGATATTGTGTATGTGTGTGTGTCTGCCTTTTTGATGGAGCAGCAGTAGCAGCAGCACTGCTACGGTGAACTAGCGAAGCACTCCGGGAGATGCGAGAGCGAGATAGAGCTCTATAATGAGAAAGAGCGAACTTGCCAAGAGCCTTGGTGGGGTGGAAGGGGTGTGATGTGTCGACGATTTTCGTTGCTTTTCTCTTGTTTGAAGGAAATTCCATTTTCACTGTTGCACTAACTTCTATTGTTCATGGCACAGACACACACACACACACACACACATGTGCGCCGTACATTGGAACATGGAGAAAGCCTCAAGTGGCTTCCTCGATTCTCTGTCGACTCCACAAACAGCACCTCCCGCCCCCCGGGTTGTGTCGTTTTTGTGGCTGCCAAGTGTCCCAAACTCTTCAATGGAAAATTCACTAATTACGGACACACACACACATGTACACGCCACAGAACCGGTGGCCGGGAGACACATACACACATATATCTCAGAAAGAGAAAGAGAGAGAGATCGTTTGCCCCAAATTTGACATTCGTCATTGCTGTTTTTTGTTGGTTTGGCCGTTCTTCTTCCTTTTCGAAGGCGTGGAAAATTGACCCCTCCTCCTGTCCATTTCGTCAATCTCTATCCCAGAAATACATTACTGAACGGTTGTGTAAAACTTCACTCACCTCTCCAACAGAACAAAGTAGTCATCCCTTCCATTTCCTATCCTTTTTTTTTTTGGAGGTTATGTTTTAGTCAACGACTTGTTTCGTAGGGTTCCGCTTGCGATCCTGCACTTTTATTGCTGTTATAATATTATAAATTATAATATTGAATGTAGCATTAAATTGATGTTCGAAGCGTTCAAACATTCAAATCAATTTTCTAATGACGTTTCTTTATTTCTCAATTTTCTCTCTATTTTCCGGTTTCCCAATTACGTACGCGGATGTGTGTACATAAACGACGAACAACAACTGCTGCCAACTTCGCCGTGATGATGCACTGCAACACTTACTACGCTGGTCGTCCTCGGTTTGCGCTTCAATCTGCTGCATATGCACACACACACACACACACATACACGCACACACATACAACATGAAAAAAAAATGCGCAACATCTCACGCGTATCATCGGCCACCCCAACCCCCTCCCCATTCGCGCCACATCACCGTGTGCCATTCGTTTAGTGACCTTTTAACTGAAGTGTGTACCTCCTACCCCTCCGGGTGCGTGTGTGTGTCTGTGTTTGTGGTGTGAAAACCCACAGCGAGAGAGAGAGAGAAGGAGCACGAGAGACACTAAGTACCAACCATTAGATTTGCCTACAATACCCCCTCCGCACTACGGTGTGTGTGTGTGCGCGCGCTTGTGTGGTGTGTGGACAATATCTGTTTCCGTAATTCAGCATTCGTCTCAATCTCTGTGCAAAAACACATCCACCATCATCATCACCACCACCGTCCCGTCCGGAAGCACGCGGAAGCAGCAGCCACCAGCGTTTCCGGTGCGAACGAAGTAGGCGCGTGTGCGTTGTGTGTGTGTGCGAGTGCGCTACCCCCGTGTTGCGTGTCGTGTGCGCGGTGTGGGCCTCCGCTGCTCGAAGGACGTATCGAAGGCGCCGCGGTTTGCAAGATCAACTAATTCTTATCGATCAGTCGAAGGAAGAGCATAGAGGGAGAGAGAGTGCACTTGCGTGCTTGTGTGGGGTGATCACCAATCAAACACACCTAACATAGTCCTCGCGACCCCTGCGGCTGATCGTCAATCAAACAACACCCAGTACACAACAGCCGGTTCTCGCTCAATATCGTCGTTTTTGCGCAACGATCGACCAACCCTTTGCGCTTGGTTGGTGCAGACGGTGCGGAGTGTGCGGAGAAAGAGCGAGTGAGCGAGAGAGAGAGAGAGAACGAGCGTGCCCTCCGGTGGAAGACGTGCACGTATCATCCCCCCCACCCTCCCCAGCAGAGCCGATAAGAAAGATCGAGGATGGCATTAAAAAGAATTAATAAGGTACGTGGTGGTCCGTTTTGGCATTTTGTTGTTGTTGGGCGTTCGATAAGGACTTGCTCGATAATATTATGTCTCTGCTGTTGTGCTGTCTGTGTGTTTGAATGATTCATTTTGTTTTTAATTTAGTACAGTTAGATTTTTAGGGATTGGCGCTGCTGCCTCTACTGTGGGCGAAAGTCGTTAGTTTCGTCCGGGATATAGAACAAAGATTATCAAACGCCGAATTGGTTGAATGTGTGAAATGCTCAACTTACTCTAGTGCCTTAGTTATGGAATTGGGATCGAAAAGTTGACCAAGAATGGTACTGATCAAACACACATGTTACTGTTACGTCACTCTTGTATGAAGAGATTAGATTGTCATTAATGCTTTGGCGCCCCACCACTGACTGTCCATTATCTCTTCTATCACCCTCATGGATGGTATGATGGTTCGATGATTGGAAGGTTTCATTTGACGATGGGGCGTGGATTGAGAAGTTTAAAGGAAGAGACACACATCCACCATCCTAACGATGCTAGTGATGGTGACTTGCCTGTGACCAGTAAATGTAAATTAACGCTGAGGGGAGGCAAAGCAAAGCGCGGATTGTGGCTGTCTGTGTACACGTTTTCATCCCTGTGCTGTGCCGCCGGATGTTTGAATTTTCATTTTCCTGCGCCAAACGCTCGTAAAAATGGCAACTCTTTTGCGCGTGGTCTGCATTTCGTCTTGGGAGGCGGCGTGTTGAGTTTACGTTGGTTTTGTTTTTGTTTTTGTTTTTTTTTTGCTTTTCCCCTGCCCTGCCCTTCCTTCAGAATGTCACAATAATAACACGCAAAATGTGCAACTAAAGCATTTGCACGGTGTGATGGCGACTAGGCGATGGTCATGTGTGTCCAGCAAACTTCTGAGGCTAAGATGTTAAATGCTTTTGCCTGCTTCCATTAGCCCAAATGTTTGTGATATCGTTTTTCCCCCTTGGAGGAAAACATTTCTGTAAATTTCTTCAAATTTGCTTACTAATGAAGTTTTTATCTACACAGCTGCATTTTTGTTCGTGTGTTTGTTGTGTGACATGTGCGTATAGCTTGTCGTCACGGTTCGCTCGCAAATTGTTTGAATGAATGGCCCTTTCGGGGCGAGGGGGGGGGCACAATAAAAATGCAAAGAGAGTCGAGACGGACGGTCGTCATGTTGTTGTTGAGTTTTGGCTTTGCCTTTTCTTTTGTCTGTGGCACTTGAAACGACTGGTTAAAGAAGGGCTGTGTAAATGTCTGCAAGCACAAGATGGTGCTGCCAATTTGGGAGAAACGGAGGTGGGGCCACAGGAGAGGACGTGTCTTAGGGCAGTGAATAGCCCATAAACCACCCCAACAATGACAAATGCCGCGGTGGATGATTGTAGCGTGGGGATGCCTCCATTTTGGCATGAAAAAGTGAAGCCACAGAGCGCGACACGACCTCCCGTAGGAGAACCCACTGGGTGGATTATCATGAGAGAGAAAATGAAGAGGATTGAGCGTGTGAAGATAGTGGCATATTCGCGCAGGTCACGGCAGACATACTTTTAGGAGTACGGAGGAGCGCCATAGACACGCAGGCTTATCTTGTGTGTGCATGGTTCCTTCAATTCTTGTGCTAAATCGTGAATGTTGTCACCTTCCCAATCGCTGCATCTTTTCGGCGGTGAGAAGAGAAATGACGCCTCCTTGGAAAATAGACGTCAATTTGAGATGCCGAAAATGTTGCTATGCAGCAACCAGAATAAGTGCTGGGTTTCATCAATCCTTTCGTTGCGATTCATTCTCATGAATCTCTTAAGATTCATGTATCTCCAAGGGTTCATGTATCTCTTAAGATCCGCGGCTCTCCAAGGATTGATGAATCTCTCTGCCTCGCATGGACAGTCGTGTCTCCCCGTCAAACAAATTATCCGGCTGCGTCCTACTTGCTAAGAAGTTTCGAAAACCTGTATATGCACGCATGACTCATGTAGCTTGTTACAGTAATGAGGAGAATAATAAGAATCGATGGAGATTTATGAATCCCTTTAGATTCGTGAATCTATCGAGGTTCGTTACTATTTGAGATCCCCGAATCTTTGAGATTCACGAATCTTTCCTACTGAGATTCAGATTAATTGTATCATTGCAAAGATTCATTCAGAATCATAGATTTTGAATCAGAATTTGAACCAGGATTAAAGTACGTCCTGGTGTTCAGCGACCTAATGAGGATTTTAGTCATTGTCATATCTGTAGCTCTAGAGTTAGTTAAGTTTAAGCGAGATATTATAATATTTTAACGTAACTTCTCTCGTGTGATGAACCTTAGCCGAACCATTCCTCACACTTCTCGGGTCAGTGCGAAATCAGCAAGAAATTGAATTTTAACGATTGAAGTAAAATCATAAATAGTGGTGAATAGAGCGCTAGAGCATTGCACAGTGAATTGAATGGATTATATACCCATCGAGTTGGTGAGTGGCCGGTACCATCCATGTTTCTTTTTTTATTACCACTCCTCTTGACCTCTTGGCACACCCCCCCCCCCCCCCCTTTCCTCGAGTTTTATAGTTGTGCAGAGCGAAAGGGTGTTGCAGTTGGTTAGCGATTTTATGGTACTCGCTGGGGGGGTAACGTCGTGGTAAGACATTAATCCCAATAGGACCGACAGCCGAGTTGGGTGGGCAATCTTTGCGGCACAAAGGTGTCCCTCCCCCCCCCCCCCCCCACAACGTCCATAAAATTACCGATGGAGCTCATCGTAACGAATCAGATGGGATTAGGCTCAGCATCGCTGTAAAATGTACTATGGTGTTCTCGCAAAAGGGAAACGAATTCGTCATCTAAGGCCGACAAAGACAAGTTGCCCGAGCACTGTGTGGAAATGCACTGCAATCATTGTGAATTGCACCGCAAGTGTATAACACAATAAGGAAGAAATTGTTCGATGACTGATGCCAAACGAATTTACTTTGCCGTTGCAAATGACTATCGGTCCGACTATTCATTGCTGGTTTTTTTTCTGGCAATTAAACAAAATTAACTAAACACAAGTTCTGGTTATGATTTCGAAATTGCTCGTCTCATGTGCTCCGCACTGTTGTACGTGTTTATGCACTAAGCAATGGACCGAATTCGCCCCCCCCCTGCGAGTATTTATGTCTAGCAAATTGGTATCGGCATCGGCAATGTAATTTAACTAATCTAATTTAACGAATTTGCGTATCGCATTTCACTAGAAAAGAAGGTACGTTGGCAGGAGCTCCACTGTGCCTCGTGTCCCATTTCCATTAAACAAAACAAAATTTCAAAAAATAAAACAAGATATGTAATTAATACCTCCTGTATACATGTATAAGTAACAAACCAATTATTTGATTGTGTGTTGCCAATTAGGAGAGGAGGACAATAGAGCGTTGGTGGCAGAAAATGCCTTCGCAGGCCGGGAAACGTAGCGACGAAACTCTTGTTACGTGTCCTTTTTGTGTGTAGCCACGCATCATCGTCATTGCAGGCATATGAGATCATCGCGCATCCTATTTAGCAAGTAATGCAGCATGGCAACGCAAATGGACGATTGC